>NC_138176.1:47497499-48097499 GCF_964165515.1 Mesoplodon bidens
CAGGCTCGAACTCCTGGGCTCTTCCTGCTAACATTACTTAAGATTCTATCATTACTGTTGTTCAAGAACCTGTACAAATCAGAGAACCCAGCCTCACGGACTGGAGTCAGAGGAAACCTGGGTTTAAAACCAAACTTAGCAGTTCCTGACCCGGAGTCCTTTGGCAAAGTCACCTCTCCAAGCTTCCACTTACTCATCCATAAAATGGGGTTAAAAATACACCTCTCAGGGGTGTTGGGAAAAACTTATGGAATGACACCTCATGGGAAATTCCATTATGAATATAAAGCCCTCCGCAGCTGTTGTTACAGCAGTTAGCTGCATCCTGGTCTCTAACCCGCAGTGAGGCTGTGCACGTCCCAGGCTGAGAACTGCTTCAAAGATACCCAACACCTTTTTGTCTCTTACCTGTAGCTGAGGAGGTCTGGGGGTAGCAGGGGAGCTGGATGAGCAAGGAAGTCCACAGAAAGCCCCCAGGAAGCTCAAGGCAGAGGGATCAGGGTCCAGCAGTTGGAGCCCTGTGTCTGGCGTCAGATTGCTGGGAGGAGGACGACAAGGAAGATGTGCTACGGCCTCTGTATGATGTGCCACCGTCCAGAGTGGAATCCTCCCTGAGCTATCTGGTGAACCTCGGGGCCTGGCAGCTGCTTTTATACCTTTCCACCAGCAATCAGTTACTGTCACACAGGCCAAAAATAGCAGTTCTCAGGAAGGCTGTCAGAGGAAAACAGCTTGGCGGGCGGGGCCTGGCCCAGCTGCCAGCTTGGAGCAAGCATTTGCGCCTGTGGGACGTTCTGGGAATGTTTACCCTGCAAGGCAGGGGTGGGGTGGCCACTGGGAGAGGCAGGGGGCTCCACTGGGCTCCCACAAGCAGCCCTAGGATCTGCCACCTCCGCCTAGAAGTGTCCCCACTACACCTTAACACTAGTACCCTGCAACCCCAGGACACTCTGGTCCGGTGCTAGTTCTTGCAGAGCTTTGGGTCTGCACCTGTGAGGGACCTTGCCAGACACAGCGATGCAGGGCTCAGCCTGGAGGCGGCTAAGGCCAGGCTCCATGGGCCTGCTGGGAGTTGGGATGTGCCCACCTTCTTCTGGAACCAGGGGCAGTCTGCAGGGTCCTGGTCTTGCTGCTTCCCAGATGTGGTGCTTTCAAATGATAACTGGTTTGTTTCTTTGTTCCCCAGGTATCTAATTAGTACTCCTGTGCACCAGTGACTGTTCTAGGTACAGAGGACGTAAGCAGTGAACAAATCATTGCGTCCTAGAGCTTAGCTGTTAGTGAGGGAAAGAATTAAGTACTCAGTGGATGGGTGCTGTGATGCTGGGTACTGATTACAGCTGCAAAGAAAAGGCCAGCTGCGCTGTGGTCAAGGGGTCAGGAGGGTCCTCTGTAAGAGGGGACATTTGAGCAGAGAGCTGAACAAACGAGGGTCATGCGTTCCCAGTGGAGGGGCAGCATGTGCAAAGCCACTGTGGCAAGAGTCTGCTGGGCAGGGGACAGCCAGGGGCCCATATGACTGGCCCAGGTGGGGAGAAGTCAGTGGGTTTGGCATGGACACTGGGTTTTCCTCTGAAGGGGATGGACAGACCCTGCATGATTTGAACAAGGGTGCACGAGTCTGGCTTCTGCTTTGAAGGATTGACTTTGCCACTGTGCGTGGGCTAAAGGGCAGCTAACAGGGAGACTGAGGAACACCTGGCCAGCATTGGGAGGCCACTGCTAGTGTTCAGGGGTAAGTGTGTCAGCACGGGAGGCAGCTGAGGGAGAGGCAAGTGACCCTGGGAAAGCCCTTATAGAGAGCCAGCACCATGCCCTTCTCAGACAGACCTCACATCATCCACTTAGCCGTGGGCCCACCTGGAAGGTACCTGTCTTGTTCCCACAGGCAGGGGATGGAAAGCAAGTTACTGAGACAGAAGCTCAGGTCCGAAGTCTAATTGTTGGACAGACCCTAGATGCCGAGGCAAGCGGGAGGAGCTGGCAGTCCCAAGTTCATGCATTCTGGCTAGAGTATTTCTCATGGGCCAAGGCATGCGGCCAACCCGTGATCAGGATTTCAGTTAAACACACCAAGTCCCACCTCGATGGCTCTTCCATCTGGATGCTTCTGTAGAGCCTTTGTCTGTTTCTCTGGCTCTCTTTGAATTCATTAGCAATTAGCAAATAAGCCAATAGGCTGAACTGAGGAGGGAGGTGTTGACTGGAATAGAATTAGGGGGCCCAGGTTGATTTCCCAACTTGTAGAAAGTCCAGGCCCCGGGACCTGTGTTCTCGTCCTGTTACTTCCCCACCTGCGTGGTGAGGGCTGCCCTGGAGGTCCCTCTTCTCTACTTTGGGCTTCTCTGATTTGATCAGAGAAAGCTGCAGGCTGACAGGGCCTCCCCTCCATTCTGATGGGGCCAGGCTGGGGGGCAGTAGAGCCGTGGTAGGGGGCTCAGGTTGGGCGCACCCATGCCGCTTGTGCAGGGACACCAGGCCTGAGTCACGTCAGGCCAGCTGGTCCCCAGCATAGCTTAACCCTGACCTTAGAGGCAGCAGCTCTGCCTCAGCCCCTCGCTTCCCCAGAGCAAGTCCCCCTGCCTCCTTCTTCATGGCAAGGTCCCCGGAGCCTTCATACAGCACCTTTGGAGGTCTGGCCTCAGTATGTCCAGCCTTGCTGCCCCTGCCCCAGCGGTGCCCCCAGGGCATCAAAGGGTCTGGGGCTGTGTCTGCTTCATCTGCTCCACCCAGAGTCCATCATGGGGCTGGTGTCCATGAATAAACATGTCCATGAATGAACACACCGAGATGTGTTCCTGGTGGGGCAGAGGCTGTCTCCAGCGACCTGTCAACATCTGACGGAGGCATCTGAAGCTAAGTCTGAAAACAAAGACCTGAACCCCACTTTGGGTTTTCTTACTATCCCCACGGGACTTTTAACTGCAGTGGATCAATCTAGTCTTTCCTTTACAGTTACATATCTGTTACATATTACATACATACAGTTACATATCTTTAGGTACATATCTGTGCCTGTGTAGCATCAGTGGTTATCAAAAACAGCTCTGGGTTTTTGTTGTTGTTTGTTTTCTTTTTTAGCAAATAGTGCAAGGCCATTCCAGAAAGTTATGTGTTTTTTTGTTTGTTTGTTTTTGTGGGTTTTTTTTTGGTTTTTTGTGGGGTTTTTTTGCAGTACGCGGGCCTGTCACTGTTGTGGCCTCTCCCGTTGCGGAGCATAGGCTCCGGACGCCCAGGCTCAGCGGCCATGGCTCACGGGCCCAGCCGCTCCGCGGCATGTGGGATCTTCCCGGACCAGGGCACGAACCCGCGTCCCCTGCATTGGCAGGCGGATTCTCAACCACTGCGCCACCAGGGAAGCCCTATGTGTATTTTTGATAAACTTGAACAGAGGAGAAATGTTTTCTCCGTGTATGGCAGGGTGTTTTAAACTGTTACTAACTAACCATGAAATCGACACGGCAGGACACCTCTGTAAGCACTGCCAGGGATATGACATTTTCCACAAGGTCCCTCTTCTCACGGGGCTTTTGATGTCAGCAAGGAGAAAGAAATGGCATTTGTGAATCTAAAATGGTGCTTGAGATGGCTTTGGGAGAATGACGATTTAAGTTCATTGCCAAAAGACCAGTATCAAAGCAGATTAGGAGCACATAGCTGGGAAGACCTAGACTCCGTGGAAGCGTGAAGCTGAGAAGGCTTCTGGCAGGTGCTCTGAGGGTGCAGACAAAGCAGCCTGGCCAGGCACACGTGTGGGAGTGATGAGGCTGGACACAGGGAGCCTGGATGTGGTAGCGCTTACACAGGAGCCGGAAATAGGTCAGAGGGGCAGAATCAAGGACCTGAGGGGAGCAAGTGGGAGCTGAGGGTGCCTCTGGAGGACTTTGTCGATTAGGACCTCAGGGTTGGTGGCAGGGGAGTGGCCATGCTATCTTGCAGACCTTGGGAAACGAAGGCTGGTCGGGGACATGGGCTGGGAGCTGTTGGAGATATTCCGAGCGTGTGTGCCAGTGGTGGGATGTGGGACTGTCCATATCCCAGGTGGTGAGGAAAGCAAGACTGGCCCTCAGGAAAGAAGGCAGCTTGGTAATCTGGGGGTGGGTTCAGGCCACTAATGGGAACAGTGTGGGGACTGTCCTAGTCCACCTCTGCTCTCGTCGGCATGGGATCCAGTGCCCTCGGCACATGCCCAGTAGGGCCAGCTGACCGTGGGTCCCCTGCCCAGGTGCAGCAGTGGGTGGAGAGGTGCCCTGTGTTGCACTGGTGTCTGCACAGCCGTGCTTCCCTGGAACGTGTTTCCTTGCCGCTCTGTGGACATGCCTGCCATACAGCGGCCGCGTTCCTGTGGGACACCTGACTCAGCCGCCCTGTCCCAGACCCTGCGCCCAGGCGGTGGAAGGGCACGCCTCAGGCTTCCTCTCGGCCCCGGGCCGCGTGCCTTGGAGCACATAGAAGCTCGTGGGCCTTCCCTCAAAGGAGGACAGGATGCCAGAGAGGAGAGGGCGTGTCTGGGGAGGCCTGAGTGCACGGTGAGTCCCGTGGGCAGGGGCTTAGTCCTGAGGGCGGGTGGGGAGGGTGGGCCGTGACCCCTGAGCGCGGCTGCTCTGGGGGAAGAGGCTGACCCGTGTGGCTCCCCTACAGGAAGAAGGGGCTCTGATCATCGAGGGGCTCCTCAACATCTCCTGGGGACTGAGGCGGCCCATCCGGCTCCAGATACAGGATGACAGGGAGCGCGTGCATCTCTCCCCTGCCTCCTGGGCACCAGGACGCCCGTGAGTGCCAGGCTGGGTGGGGCGGGGCCAGGTGGTCTCCGTGACACCCGTTCAACCCGAAAGTATCGTTTGGGGTGTCGGGGGCGGGGGAAGTTGCTCTCAGCCTAGCCCCATTCCCATTTGGGGCAGGAGCATGACAGGATAACCCAACCTCATCCCTGTCACCCCGTGATGGCCTCAGCCCATGACCTCACCTGCCAACCTGCAGCCTCACCCCCAGGTGGTCCTTCTCCATGACAACCAAGTCACCTCCCTCTTGGAGAACGTTCCAGGCTCCCCTCACCTCTGGCTGTGCTTCTCAAACTTTCCTTGTCTGTGAGAGAGAGAGGGCTCTAGGTGGGGGGCTTCCAACACCCTCTGCAAGCTAAGCATCTCAGCATCTCCTGTTCTATGTTAAAAACGCACACAACTTTAGCCTCCTACTGCTCTGCTTTTATTCCAATATCAAAATTTATTTTTATAAATTTATCAGAATTGAATATCAGATTTATTTAACTATCCGAAGAATGTTTCGATCAGGATGAAATGGCTTTCTACCTGCCTTATCGTTTTAGTGGACGTTTGCCTCTTCCCACCACACCCCATAGATAGGCAGTTTGCTGCTGTGTTTTGCTTGCTTCTGCATGTAATAAATCCTTCTAAGAGTCAGAAATTCAAAACATTTTCCCTTTCAGAAATTTAAGTAAAGTTGCTTCTCTGAGAGCCCTTAACACATTGACGCCCCTGGGGCGTCCCCATGTATCCCTGGTCACTCATAGCAAATTTTGAGCCGCACAGACTTAGAGCTTAGAGTTTGGATGGGCTCCTTAGAAAGGAGGGTAAAAGTGGTCACACGAGCAGTCTCAGACAAGGGCCCTCAGAGGCCTCTGAGCATTGGGTTGGATGCTCTGTCTACTCCTTGCAGGCTCCTCCTTAGCGTGTAGCTACTTCCCATCACGCCCATTCCCTCTCCAGCCCACCACCAGCTACCCTGGCTTGGAGACCACCCTGCTCAGAGGCCTGGAGGTTGGCCCCCTCGAGTTTGCTGCTGCCCGACCCCCGCAGGCCTGAGGGCAGCCCAGAGAGCCCCCTCGGCATGTGGCCGCAGATGCCAGCTGCCTCAGCCCAGCACCCAGCAGCACGTGGGCACTGTGTGTGTCCCTGTGTCCATGCAACGGCGCCCAGCACAGGACACCGGGTCTTCAGGACAGACTCCCTCTCCTTCCAGCAGACACTGGGGCGATCCTTTGCTTTTCTTTTAATCTTTTACGTTGACTTAATATGAAATCCTGGCCTCAGCTCTGCCTGCCCTGATTCTTGCCTGTGTCCTGTCCACAAAGGCAGCCAGCCCCTTCTCTTTGACCTGAGCTACCTTTCTCTGCCTGCAGCCCACTGAGCACCACGATTGTCTCTTTTCAGAAAGGAGCCACCTCTTCAGGATGGCAGAGTCACTGCCCAGGAACCAAGCGCTCAGGCCGGACCCAGGGAGGAGAGTTCCAGAGACAGCTCAGGTTAGTGGGGCCTTGAGCTGCCCAGGACCCTGTCCTGCTCATCTGGGGTGGGAAGGAAGCGAGGGGTTGGCTCACGACCACCGTCTCTGAATATCAGCTTTGTGGAGTAGCAAAGAATGGCTTGTTTCCCTTCAGCAGCAGCCCCTGCTACATCCCTTCTCCACGCGGGAGAGGCTTTCTTACCGACTCCTCATCTAGGGAAAAGGAATCAGAGGCTTGCACAGGTGATGTACTTTGCCTGAGTCCCTGCAACATGCATCCTTATAGAAAGGAGAGAACATCAGCAGAGGGTGCGGCTGCCTCCTGGCCTTGCAGGCACCTGGGACCTCTTCCCCACATGCCAGGATCCATACCTGTGTGTCTGTCCTCTTTGTGCTCTCCCCTTGCACTTAGTGAAGGGCTTGTCCCAGAGGACAGGGCTGGGGCTGTCCTATTCTGGGTCCCTGGAGACGGAGGCCCAGAGGCTTATGGCCATGTGGCATGGTGACACAGGTTATCCTGTCTGGGGGTCACCTTTCCCGTCTGCAAAGTGGGCATCACCCAGGCTGGACCCCAGCCTCCGTCACAGGGACAGCGGTCACATTGCCGTCTACTGCAGCCCAGTGCTACAGGGAGCCACGCTCCACACTCGGGACCACCACGGGAGCAGTCCTGTCACCACCGCCCTCACCCCAGCCTGACCCCCTCATCCACTTCTCACCACAGAGCCCATGGAGGAGGACGAGGAGACCCCACAGCTTATGCGGACCAAGAGCGATGCAGCCTGTGTGATCCAGAGGCGGCCCAGGTGCCGCACCCCCGGTGAGGCCCAGAGGATCCGGCGACATCGGTTCTCTATCAACGGGCACTTTTACAACCACAAGGTGATGTCCCAGCCTGGCCTCTCCCCCGGGCCCTGAAGCTGAGGCCACAGGGAACAGCCCCAAGCATGGGTGTAACCACTGGGCCTTCTGTAGGCCGGGCTCCATGGTGGTCATGCCAGAATTCACCTTCACCATAGCCCTGTGTGCAGATGTGGTCATGCCCCTGTCCTGATGGAGAAACGGGTTCAGGAGGAGAACTGTCTCGCCCAAAGTCACATCAAAATATCATTCCACTTCATGGCCTCAAAGCCTGTATTTTTCCATCACACACTCACTCTCAATTCATTCTCAAAAGTTGCATGGATATTTGGAAAGTGATGCCAAATTCACTTTTTTTTTTTTTTCGGTACATGGGCCTCTCACTGCCGCGGCCTCTCCCGCTGCGGAGCACAGCCTCCGGACATGCAGGCTCAGCGGCCATGGCTCACGGGCCCAGCCGCTCCGCGGCATGCGGGATCCTCCCGGACCAGGGCACGAACCCGTGTCCCCTGCATCGGCAGGCGGACTCTCAACCACTGCGCCACCAGGGAAGCCCCAAATTCACTTTTAATAAGGTGATTTTCTATGAGGTTTCCACCCAAGCTCAGTTCATATGGGAACGTCCTGTCCCCTACTGTCATTTTCACTTGGTAGATTAAGGCAACTAGGCTGAGGTGTGCCCAGGAGCACGTGTATCTGTGTCCCAGAGAACCCACACTGCTCCTGATTCCCAGCACTTAGCCTTTTGTCCAAGTATTGTACTGACCTCAGGAAAAAGAGCTCCTTCCCCAGATGACATCATTTCGTAAACAAACCAAACTGTAAAAGGAGAAGTTGATTGTTACTATAAAAGGCAGGAGGGGCAGTTTGGGTGAGGCCCTAGATGGGGAGTGTCCTGGTAACACAGCCACATCCTGCAGCACTGGGAAATTGGAAGCCAAGGTTTTTAGGTTAAGCAGCTGCGCAGCTGCCTTCTTGATAGGTGATGACTCATGGGAGGGGAAGGGGAGCCTGGGCAAAGGGAGGTCTCAGGGTCAGATCTGAAGAACAGTCCCCCAGGTGAGGTCTGCTGGGAGCCATTCAAGCCATTCTTGGGGTGCCCTGCACTTCGGGATGAAGAATTCAGCAAGGCAGGCTGAAAGGACCCTGCTTCACCATCAGGACCTCCCTCCACTCCCTGCTAGGTTTGCAGCCAGTGTTAATGAGGGACAATAGGTTATCTTGACTAAATCCAGGAAAACCCAGGACTATTTGAGAGTAGTTTCCTGAGAGAGGGAGGGGGAGGCAGGGCTGAAGTTAAACAGAGATTAAGAATGTCTAGATTAGCCAAAGAACCCACCATCTGACTTGGGTATTCTGTAAATCTTGTTCCAAAGGGGTTTTGTCCTTAAAGTGTTAAGTACCATTTGCTAGTATTTGAATATATATTGATATGCTATTTTAAGGGATTACTCAAAAATTTAGAAAGACTATTTGCACGGGTTTAGGCTCTTTCTAGTTCTACATTCCTAAAAAGGAGCTTTTTGCTCCATGACTCAAGGTACCAAAGAGCGGGGTTTATCTTCAGTACATTCACCTCTACTCTAAAGGAGTCATCTCCAAGAGGTGTGTTGGGCACATTAAACCTTACGTTAGTCATTGCAAATGTCACAGGGACATGGAGATGTCTGAGCACTCTGTAGCCTTTGAAATGAACAAATGAACAGTGAGGGCTTTCATCACAGCCTTTCATGTCCATTGGAGCCATCCTGCCAAGAAGGGCTTCTTAGCCAGCCAGCCCAACACTCAATACACTGCCCATTCAGGCCCCAGTAAGGGCAGATTTTCCCCCAGTCACAGACTTACCTGCGCTGAAATGTAGACCCATTCTTCCAGGCAAATTGAGTACCTTCCAGGACAGGAACTAGTTAGTGTCTTAGGCATGTTGGACAGTTGATTCACATCTCCTGGATGAGTAAGGGGCTCCCTCTTTTTCGCCCTGCCCTACATGCATTCAGAATCAGTGTCCCTAGAAATCAGGCAACAAAGTACTTGAGTCACAGGCAACAAATAAAAAAAAAAATTCCTAGAATTAACTTCCTGGGGTTGTTATTCCAGGTTTTATTTCTTAGAACTGTACACTATTGCTTCACTCAATTATTTTCCAAAAGTGTTCTTATTCACAGTAATGTTGGCTTGATTTCCAGACTGGGTAAAACTTAGTACTTGTTTTCACTGCTTTGCCCTGGCCTGTTAGATTCAAATGTGTTCTGTGAGGGGAAAACCATTGTGGTTAGAGACAGGAAAACAGCCACGGTACCCTTGTTCCTACTTGGAGTTGGTTGGTATCTTCTTGAGAAAAGACTTCAGGCAGAAGAAACACTAACAATGTCTTATTGACATGACCTTTCTTCTCCTAGAAATAGCCTGACTTCTGTATTCTATATTCTTAGAAACTGAGAACCTAGGCTGGCTTTCTGTATCACCCAGAGGCATTCTACATTTCACTGTGCAGAAGGCAGGTCCAAGTTTGAGTCTGGCTCTGGTACTTGGGGACCAGCTGTGGACACTGAACAAGTCCCTCATGCACCCCGAGCCCCTACTGGGAAAAGCAGAGCTAGGGCCATACAGGAGGAATGTGTGAATTGGAATTTGGAAAGCAAGGAGGGGCTTACCCACACGGAAGTCAGACATGCAGGGAGGCCCCTGTGCCACAGTGGTGAAGCATGGGGTTTGGGGCAGCTCTGCCCTTTCTAGATGGGTGATGCTGACAAGCCACTTAACCTGTCCAAGCTTCCATGTCTTTCCTAAGAAAAGGGGACTAGTGACAGGTACTTCTAAGGGCTGTTGTGAGAATTAAATCAAAGATTATATATAAAGTGTTTAGCAGGCTTACTACCTAGCTGGTGATCATTGAGGACTTAATAAGCCTCAGACAATGCCCCGGTTGACTTTCATGGATGGTGTCTCATAAACAAAGGCAAGATACCTGTGAGAATGTCACAGGCCCCCATAACTGTGCAGAAGCCATGTGGCTAGAGCACAGGGTACTTGGGAGGGAACCATGTATCACATGTGCATAACATGAGAGGAGCCATGGATGGCACTGTCTAGGCTGTGGGATATGCTGTAAGACAGTACTTCTCAAAGTGTACCCTACAGATAGCATCACGGGGCATTTTCCTCAAATGCAGATTTTTGTTTGTTTGTTTGTTTGCGGTACGCAGGCCTCTCACTGTTGTGGCCTCTCCCATTGCAGAGCACAGGCTCCGGACGCGCAGGCTCAGTAGTTGTGGCTCACGGGCCCAGCCGCTCCGCGGCATGTGGGATCTTCCCGGACCGAGGCATGAGCCCGTGTCCCCTGCATTAGCAGGCAGACTCTCAACCACTGCACCACCAGGGAAGCCCTCAAATGCAGATTTTGATCCAGGAGTCTGGACTGGGGGGGCCTGAGACTGTATGCTGACACAGCTGATCCAGAACACCTTTGAGTTGCAGAATTTCTGAAAGGTTGTTCCTCTGGCCAACAGTGTGGGTAATGGATTGAAAGGGCAGAGACTGGAAGGGGAGAGTTGAGAAGCTGATGCAGTGTAAGCAGAGGGGCTCACCTCAGGCACCGATGGGAGCATGGAGAGGAGTGGACAGATTCGAGAATGTTCAGCCTTAGGATCGGCAGACACTTGGTGATTTGATTGATAGAAAGAGTGAAGGAGAGACTGGTTCCCCCAGCCCCTTGTGAGTGACTTCTACGGCCCTGGTTCCTGGAATCCAGAGAGCTGGACCTTATAGCTTTGTAGGCATCTTTCTTAGAGGCCTCTGTAAGATGTGAGCTGTTACAGCTTCCCTGCGCGTGCCCAGATCTGGGCACAGCTTGTGTGTGGATCTTTGTGGCTGGATAGACGCAGGGGTTCCCGAAGCCCAGGTTCGCCTGCTGCTCCAGCCTGCTCAGCACCATCTGGCCGACAGTATGCCCAGACCCTGTGTGATGTCAGCCCCGTGTCCCCTCTGGACTTGCCCTGAACTGCCTCCCCCTTCCTGTACAGACCTCCGTGTTTACTCCCGCCTATGGGTCCACGACCAACGTGAGAGTGAACAGCACCATGACCACCCTGCAGGTGCTCACCCTGCTGCTGAACAAGTTCCGAGTAAGTCTGGCCACAGACGGCCCTGCCCCAGTTGCTGGTGGTTTGCTGTTTTGTTGGGGGAGGGGGCTGGGGAAAGCCATGGCTCCTGGCTAGAAGGATGACCAGGGTTTCCTCACCTGAGCTGGCATCTCTGGGAATTTAAGCAGAGAGAGGGGAGGGTCCCTGGGGATTTGTGTGTGCGGCACTGAGGCTGTGGTTATTACCAGGGGTCCCTCTCTGTCTCTCCTGTCTGGAAAGGCCATGTTCTGACTTCCTGTTACTGCCTGTGCAGGTGGAAAATGGTCCCAGTGAGTTTGCACTCTACATCGTTCACGAGTCTGGGGGTAAGTGTCTGCCTTTGCTTCCCGATCATGAAAACAAAAGTCCCTGTCCATTTGGCAAGCTCACCAGCTGTGCTCCTTCTCTGAGGGCTGGGCTGGCTTGTGCAGCGGGCACGGGGCAGGTGCCCTCCTGGCCTTGGGACATGCTATGCCCCCACCACGAGCACCCCTCCCAGGCCCAAATCCAGGCACATTGTCATCCCTTTCAGAATCCCACCAAAACCACATGGTAAGCCGCTCTCTCCAGTAGGTTCAGCAGGGAGTGGGGAGGAATGTGCATCTGAGTCTTCAAGATAGATCAGAAGCCCCTCGCCCACTGAGAACTGCTGTTGCAGAACTTGTACTGCCTGGCCCTATGTCCAGTGCTGCACAGCCCAGGTCTGATAACTGAGCAGGCCTGGCCTCCCCAAGTCCACTTCCCCATCCCCTGCTCCTTTCAGCCACTGTTCCTCTCTGAGCTGGGCCTTCACTGAAGGACAGGATCACACATCATCAGGGCAGTGTCCATCACACAACACCTGGCAGTGTTGCCAGGCCCCCTGGACACCGGTCTTCCATTACGTTCCTGTCCTGGAACAAAGAGACACAGAGATGCCATGAATTTTGTCCACCACCTTCTTTTTCAGAGAGGACAAAATTAAAAGACTCCGAGTACCCACTGATTTCCAGAATCCTGCACGGGCCCTGTGAGAAGATCGCCAGGATATTCCTGATGGAAGCTGACTTGGGCGAGGAAGTCCCCCACGATGTGAGTGAGGGCTGAGGCTCGGGGAGGCCTGCTCCTGAGTTACGGGCTGGGGGACAGCATGGCGGACTCCCAAGGGCTCTTAAGGTGACCTTGGGCAGAGCCCTCTTGGGCGATGCTTCCAGGGCCCCCATGGCCGTTCTGAAGGACCAGAACAGTATTGGTTTCAGCCCTTCTTCTTCCTGTCAGCCACCACCAGATGTATCAGCTGGCTCAGGGGAGATAAGAAGTTGGGTCTTAGAAAACCACAGCCTGGCCTTTCCCCTTCAGACAGATAGAATCTTTTCCTTCATTGGAGCGTGTTTTGTTGTCATTGCATTAAAGACCCACAACAAGGGCTCCTTAACTAGGGCTTAACTAGGGCTTATGGAAGGGACCCTGTGGAGGTCTGTGTCTCAGGACAGCCTGAGTCCTGGCTGGGCAATGGGCACATTTCCAAACTCCCTGCACAGAAAAGGCTTATAGGGTGTGGACCCCAAGGAGAAGGCCCAGTGACCCTGTATCCCTTGAGCCATTCAGACTAGTGTAGTTTCATTCCATTGTTAAAAACAATGGCATTCCCACCGTCTCCACCCCACCCCCAGAGAACACCCAGTGTAACTCCACTCACTATTGAATGCTCTTCCTAAAATTCAGCTTAATCTTTCCTCCCAGGGATCATAGTTGCCTTTGAGGTAAGAATGGGCTCCATCCTCCCATCCTGGTACACACAGAGCAGTGTTGGGCGTGGGAGGAAAGCAGGACAGCCTCTTCCTTGGATTTAAGACTGCTGAATCGGCCACTATGGAAGCCACGAGGAAAAGAAAACACACTTTCGGCTTCTAATTTAAAACACATTAAAATGTTCTTGGATTTTCTAGGTCGCTCAGTACATTAAGTTTGAAATGCCGGTGCTGGACAGTTTTGTTGAAAAATTAAAAGAAGAGGAGGAAAGAGAAATAATCAAACTGACCATGAAGTAAGCAGCACTTAAAGAGCCAGTCGTGGGTACTGAACGTCAGGGCAAGTCTGCAGGGCCGAGCACCCAGGCCGGGGGCTGGGAGACCTCTCTCCTGCAGGTGTGCCAGGTGTCCTCACGCAGCTCGGGGACACCTGCTCACCCTGGCTCCCCAGCACCGCCCTCTGACCCCTTGCTCAACACTGACACCAAGCTGGGGTGACAGCCTGCCAAAATAGGGGGATGCAGCCCAGACCACTCATCTAGCCTTGGCAATCTCACCAGCACAAGACAGGCACAAGCTGCTGAAAAATGCCCAGGAGAGTCAGGCAGGAGCACGGGTGGGCCCTGGACCAGGGTTGTGTGTTCTGCTGGTGACATTGCTCTGGAGGAGCAACCGAGAGGGGAATTGCTTGTGCACCTTCAGCCTCGCCTGGGCCTTTCACGCTAGCCGGAATTCTAAGCCTGCCCCACAGCAGCGGTTATTGGAACTGCCTGCACCAGGTGATGTTTGCAGGTGCAGGGGACCAGTGCAATGGAAAGGTGAGCAGGTGTTACCTGCTGGCTCCTGGGGAAGCTACATCAGGGCCCAGCTGTGTGAGGTCAGCCAGGTTGCACATCCCAATGATCTGTCTCTCCCTCTGCAGGGGAAGCTCGGTCCCAGAGTCCCTCTTAGGAAGGGAAGGAGAGAGGCTGCTGTGAGGGCCCGTGGTCAGGGGACTGGTTCCGATTCTGGCATCTGGCTGAATGATTCTTAGAAAGGCTTCTATGTGTGCAGTCAGGCCCCATTCAGGCAGTCAGCAGAGACCTCGATCAGAGGAAACGGTCTACATGCAGTCAGCAGTGTCACCGTGGCTAGAAAGGACTTGAGGGTCACCTGGTCAGCCTGTTCGATGTACAGAGAGGAAACAGCGGCCTGAGATAAGGAGGCAGCACCACGTGACTGCAGAGCCCGGGCTTGAACGCAGGCTTCCTGATGCCTACTTTGCCGCCCTGTATACTCCAGCACACTCCTGTCTGTACTGGAGAATCTTTTTTTTTTTTTAACGTCTTTATTGGAGTATAATTGCCTTACAATGGTGTGTTAGTTTCTGCTTTATAACAAAGTGAATCAGCTATACATATACATATATCCCCATATCTTGTACTGGGGAATCTTTGGAATAGAAAGATCATTCTGCTTTGAAGCTTGACAGGGTCTGCAGCCCTGTTTGACTGCTCCTCAAAGCCAGTGGTCTTGTGGGATGTGGGCCTGGCTTTTCCCTCTCCTGGCAGAGGAGAGATAGTGGCCACTAATCAGCCGGTCAGGAGTCGTGGGTCTCCAGGCCCAGCATCTATGTGCTCCCTTGCTCGCCCCCTCCCTGTCCCCTCCAGTATCAGTGAGTCCTCTTGGCTGTGTTTCCCTCCAGGTTCCAAGCCCTGCGTCTGACGATGCTACAGCGCCTGGAGCAGCTGGTGGAGACCAAGTAGCCCACCAGCACCTGCCTCTTCCGAAGCCCCCAGCAGCCAGCGCACTCTGAGCGCTGGTGGCCGGGCCCTGATTGTCACACAGATTGGTCACACTGGCTGAGGAATCCAGCACCCGCGTTTCTACCTGTCCACCTGCCTAGGTAGCATGAGTCCCATGTCCCTGGCTCTTGGCTCCAAGGTGAGTACTCACAGTGCCCAGACCTAAGCCTGAGGAGCCAGGAACTTGCTGGGTGGGGTCTGCGTGTGAGACTGGCCTGGGCCGTGAGCAGCCCTGAAGCTGTGACGTGGGCCACTTATGTAGCTGGATAGCATGGCCAATCCTGTTCACTCCACATGTCTCCTGCTCAGTAGAGCAGGAAGTGACCTTGTTTCTAGGGCGTGGGCTCCATCTGCTGTCCCAGTGCCCAGCCCAGAATCACAAGCCCTTATCCTCATTCAAACACATGAGCCACTAGACCCCCGTCTGCCCTCGTCTCATGCTGCCACTCAGAAACTCCGCAGGGGAAAGCAAGGGCTGCCAGCGGGTATGGGATGTGCGATGCTCCCAGCCATCACTTCACCATGGCGTCCCTGGCCCTCAAGCCTCTGATGTCACTCCATGAGCCTCACATAGCCCCGTGCCCCGGCAGCAGAGGTCAGACTGGGAGTAAGACCACCAGCAGCCCATCTTCTCTCTGCAACACGCACTCTGAGCTTCCTCAGCAAGACCTGAAGGGATTCTTATAAGGAGCTCGCTGCAAGAAATATGTCAATTTGATCACATTGAGGAGGTGACCCACGTGGCATTGAAAGGGTGCTGCCAGGGTGCGTGCGGGTCCAGGAGCTGTCCAGGGACTGCCGGCAGTGGCTTGGGAAGGCCGCGCTCTGCCCCGTTGCTGCTCTCCTCGGACACCTGTGTGCCTCCTGCCCTCTCTGGGTGTGTGTTCCTCCCCTCTCAATACTTCCCATCAAAGGGCCACCAAGGGAAAAATGTCTGTTTGGGGAGAAAGGGCTTTGAATTCCCTGGGGCCAGATGCAGAACAATTTGGGTTTGTCAGCTGATGGAGAACTTCTGGAATGAACAAGAAGGCATTTGCAAAAATTGTGTAACGGTTTACATTGGTCATGTGAGGTGTTTGTCCAAAACAGAGCAAACTGGAGACCAAATTCTCCCACTGGGGCCCATGGATAGTGGCTTAAAGGGAAAAAGGATAAAGTCTCCCAAATATAGAAATTCAATATGAGGGAGATTCCCTCGGTGACTTGTGCAGCGCCCATAAAGAACAGAGCCTGGGAGCAGCCGTGCCAATAGAACCCACTGTTCAGGGTGAACTTCACAACAGGATTGCCCCGACCTGGCGCCATCTGCACAGAGGCAGGCACAGAGATGCCCAGGGGAGGTCTGCTGTAGTCTCTGCTGTCTCTGCTCGCCTTTGGCAGCATAGTTTCCTGGGTACTCAATAAAGGTGTGCTGTATTGAACTGAAGGAGTTAGGTCCAAGCTTTTTTTTTTTTTTTGCTTGTGTGTGTCCACCCTGACCCTCTGCTCTAACCTCTGACACTCTTGTCCCACAGTACGCGTGGCCGAGTTTGGCAGAAGAACCAAAGCTGAGCCACAGCCCGCGGCTCATGACACTGACACGACTCCTTCCTTTCCGTGCACATTCTTGGGGCTGGTGTGGGGCCTCAGGACAGAGGCAGCTGCAGGGCACAGAGGAGGAGTCATTGGTGGGGGTCTGTAGACAGCCTGGACAACAAGCACAAGGGTCACCCCGAATCGCAGAGTCCCAGCATCAGGAGGACCTCGGGAATCTTGCAGGGCTGGGGGTGGAGCATGGCGACAGGGTCTAGGAGAGGGTAGAGAACGACTCAAACAGGGCTCCTCAGTAAAATAGTGACATAGCTCCCAGACCGTTATTTATAAGCTCAGGTCAAGGACAACTGTTGTCCATTGTTCAGCAGTAATTGAGGGACCGCCTTGTGCCAGACCTGTGCTCAGCCCTAGAGGGACAAAGACAGAGCCATGCTGTGCCCTGTGTTCAGGAGTCTCAGACAAGACCTGGGAGAAGCAGGCCACACACCCTGGATGGTCAGGGGGCCAGCAGGGCAGAGAGATGGTGAAGGTCCCTGGAAGGAGGCCCAAGGCTGAGCCCGACTTGCCTAAGAGAGTGTGTGTGACATTCTAGCCTGAAGAGGCCTGCCAGCCCTGGAGCAGACAGGGCCTGGCACATGGGAAGCCATCAGATGAAGAAACCCTCTGTAAACATCCCAGTTGTTTTGTTTTCTTTCAGTCGTTACAATATTACTTCATTTAAGGCCTGTCTTGATACGTGTCACTTGTGAAATAGAATTATCAAAACTAACTTCTGAATAACATAGCTAAGAAATCACTAACAAGTTGTACAAAAAGGGGAAAATGGGGGCTTCTCTGGTGGCGCAGTGGTTGAGGGTCCTCCTGCGGATGCAGGGGACACAGGTTCATACCCCGGTCCGGGAAGATCCCACATGCCGCGGAGCGGCTAGGCCCGTGAGCCATGGCCGCTGAGCCTGCGCGTCTGGAGCCTGTGCTCCGCAACGGGAGAGGCCTGCGTACCGCAAAAAAAAAAATAAATAAAGGGGGGGAAAATGTACAGACATACCTCAGAGATGTTGCAGGGTTGGTTCCAGGCCACTGCAATAAAGCAAATATCACAATAAAGTGAGTCACACAAATTGGTTTCCCAGTGCATATAAAAGTTACATTTATGCCCTACTATAGTCTATTAAGTGTACAATAGCATTATGTCTAAAAAAACAATGTACGTACCTTAATTTTAAAATACTTTATTGCTAAAAATAATGCTAACAATCATCTGAGCCAAGTTGTAATCTTTTTGCAATAGTAACATCAACGATTATTGATCACAGATCACCATAACAAATATAATAATAATGAAAGGCTTGAAAATTGTGATGTCAACTGAAAAAAAAAAACACACAACCTAAAATTTGTGAGTTACGTTTTATTTGGGGACCTTACTGAGAACTATATCCCACGAGACAGCCTGTCAGACAGCTTTGAGGAACTGTTCCAAAGAGGTAAGAGAGGAACCAAGATATGCAGGAGTTTTTGCTTAAAAAAAAAAAAAAAAAAAAAAAAAGCCAAACATGTAGTTGAACACCAAAACATGACTGCTGATCACAAAAAGCAGAAGTCTCAAGTTAATGATTTTAGTGCCTTTTGGTGTATGGGAAGATGCAAGAGTCTGCGTTCATTAAAATTATTCCTTAGATACGCATCTTAACTATCTAGGGCCAGTATCCTATTTTTCTCCATCCTAAGCTGCCCTCAGGGTGCACCCCTTGGAGCAGCTGCAGTGGCTGATGTCTTGATAGCACCAACATTTCTTGTTTACTGAAATGGCTGTCTACATTTTTTTTGTCCACAGTGAGAATTACCAAAATGTGACACAGAAACACAAAGTGAGCAAACGTTATTGGGAAAATGGCACCAATAGATTTATTCAATGCAGGGTTGCCACAAACCTTCAATTAAAACAAACAAAAAAAAATGCAATACCTGTGAAGCACTATAAAGCAAAGCACAATAAAACAAGGTATGCCTGTGCACTTCTGCGATCATCTGAGGGGTTACAAAACTTTTTATCAACACTACTTGCTTTTCAGAGGCAATTTGAAAAGCTGCTAATTCAGCTCACCCTGACACCACAATTTCAGACTTTCTCTGTTTGGCTCTGCGGTTTCCTGATGGTTTGTATGGGAGTTCCATGTGCCTCTCTCCACAGAGCTTAGATTATTTGTCATATGTTGCTTAACTCACTGGTATCGCAGGTAGTAAATGTTATCCAAAGATAAAGTGAAGATTCCTGTGATGAGTGTCCTCTCTTAAAACAGGACAGTCTTCCCAGGTCAGGCCTCCAGAACCAGGAAGAATAATAAATACAGGATAAAATCAACATGATTGCAAAAGATCTGAACTCAGGAAAAACAGGGTGATTTGCCCAGAGCAAATTACCAGAAGGAATCAAAAACCAGCTTGTTTTTCCCACAATGACAACCATATGCTACCTGCTTAGAATGTTTACCAGAAAATGGATTAAAGACCTTCCCACTGTTAAAATAAAGCCATTCGTTCACCCAGGATACATCTGGCCCCTTAGTCCTAGGGAAACAAAGCACAAGGCTTATCCTGTCGGATCAGGTGATCTGTGGAGAAGCTGGCAATACACAATGTGCCCATGTGGGCAGGACACAGGTGCCCTGCAGCTGCAAAGCAGCAGTGGGATATTTTTGTCAGGTGCCCTGCTGGGCAGCAGCCTCCCTGCCCCTCAGTCCCTCAGCCATGATCGGGCAGGAAAGGCAGTCGGACTCAAGCCTCTCCAAATGTAAAAACAGCAAGTGCAAGTGCTGTATTTAGCCCCCATGAGCTGTGATTGTCTGGGAGAACGCCAGCTGCTGACCTGCCCTTGGACTCCCAGCATTCGGGTGGGGCTCTGCTGCCTCCTGGCTGGGCTTCTAACAGAGATGTTTTCTGCAAACTCAGGAATGGGAATTCCCAGAGTTTCCTTTCCCAGAGAACCCAAAGGAAACAGAAAGCAAAGTCTCAGTCTTGGTGGACAGAACCCTTGTTCAGGGGCCCTTCATGGGAGACAGACCGCTCCTTACCGCACTTGGCCCTTGGGCCACACATGTGACCGGCTTCTTTTGCATTGTTGCCAAATGCAGACCCAAGGCAGCAGTGCTCCCTGTTAAGACAGTGCTTTTTGGTGTGTGTCTCTGTCTGTCTGCAAGGGAGTGGGATGCAAGGGACAAAGCCATAGTAAAAGGAAGCTGTCTTGCCAAGACTGTTCTCAGCCCAGAAGCCTCTTCTTCCTACAATGAGCCCTTCCAATACAACTGGGCTCAGGGACACAATGGACCCCACTGCAAGCCGTTTCCCAGAGGAACCCCAGCCATTAAGGGATCTGGCCTCTCTTGACCCAGTTTTCCCTGAAAGATGTGCTATTACGAGAACACAGCCTATCTTTGCTACCCTGACTGTACCTCCCTCCTTTCCCACCCCCACTTTCAGTTTTCTGTTTTGTAAATATCAAGTGTGACCAATTTCAATAATTTGTTTAAAAATAACCTGGAATTCTATTTGAGAGATACTGCTAGGTAGAGGTTAAGAGCATAGGCTCTGGACCCAAACTGTCTGCCACTTGTGGCCTTAGGCAAGTTACTTGCCTCCATTTTCTCATCTGTAATATGAGGATTATAACAATTCCTATCTCTTACGGTTGTGAAAGGTATATTAGCTTTGCTGTAGTAACAAGTGACAACAACAATAGTGGCTATAACAAGAGTGTTTACTTCTCTGGCCTGTTACATGTGACTGCAGGTGGATCCAAATGGGCTTATGTGGCTCCGCTCTACATGTCTTCTCATCCTGGGCTGAAGGCTGAAGGAGCAGCCCCTACACGGGACATATTATTCTTGAGGCAGAGGGGAAGGACAGAGTGGTGGCAGAAACACAGTGACCCAAAGCTTCTTCTGGGATGGGCTATACTTTGTGTCCACACACATGCAGTTAGCCACTGCTACTCACATGTAAAGTCAACATCAGTGGGATGGGCTATCGTTCACTAGAAGACAATGAAAGTCACACAGGATTAAGCAGGGATGTTAAATCCAAGAAGGGTAGAGCAAATGCTCAGGAGCAGACATATCACAGGAATATTGAATGAGGCACTGCCACTGCTTCAAACAGTGCCTAGAACATAATAGGCACTCAGTAAGTGTTGGCTATTATTATACTAAGGAATAAACTGAGGGCATAAAACCCTGTTTTCTCTCCCTCTCTTTTCCTTTTACCCTTTATTCTTCCTCCCCTCCCCACCCCATAACCTTTTCTATCTCTTGCCCCTCTCCATCCTTACCTCCTACTCTGTCCACTCTTGGCCACCCATAGCCCTGTATTTCCTGACTTTTGTCTCTCTCCTTTTAAATTTCATCTTTCTTTACCCAATTCCCTACTTCTCTAACCTACACATCTCTGGGCCTCTGTAGCTGGCCCATTTGTTTTTAGGTACAGGCAAAAGGGATAATCCACCTTTATGTGGGACATGAAGTTAGTTTTAACTAATAACTCTCTTACTAATAAAATTTTTTGAATAAATTATTATTATTTTAATGTACATAGAGCAAACAGTTCCATCAGATCATTTTTGTTCTTGAAACTTTTCCTAAACTATCTTTGACCATTGTCCCCTACCCCTACCCCCTCCAGCCACCAGCATCAACCACTTATAACAATTTAATAATAAAATAACAATGCCTCATATTTCTTATGTGTTAGGCATTGTGCTAAGTGCCTTACATTATCTTATTTAATCTTTACAACAGTCCAGCTATCATCTAGATAACTGAGCTGACACTCCCTGTCCAGGCCTTAGTCAGTTTCACGCTTTGCCATCTGCAGAGCAGAAAGCTCCAGCTTGAGATCTGAACCTCTGATCTAGTCTGGCCTGTGCCATCAACTCGCTGTGCACTTCAGACAAGTTTCCCTCTCAGCCTTATTTTACTGCTCTTTAAGACGGATACGAGGATCACTGCTTCGCAAGGCTATAAAGATGAATGACCAGAGAATAGATGTAAAAGCACTTTGTAAAGAAGCATCTTATAAATTCATTCATTCAACAAATACTTGCTGAGTGCCTGCTACCTTCTGAGCACTGTTCTTAGCACTACAGATATAACAAAGAACAAGAGACAGATCGTGACAACTTTGTGTGCCACTGTGAGGCCATGAGCTTTTGCTGTAATAACATGGGAAGCCTTTGGAGGATTTTGAACAAAATGAATGACATGATCTGACTTGGGTTTTAAGAAGATCACTCTGGGGCTGTGAACAGACGTAGGGAGACCAGTGAGGAAGCCAATGCAATAATCCAGACAGGAGATAACAGCAGCTTGGTGGAGTTTATAGCAGTGGAGGTGTTGATAGTGGCTCAATTCTGGATATATTTTGAAGATCGAGCCAACAGAATTATAGATGGCTTGGATTTGGGTTTGGGGTGAAAAAGGAAACAACAGTGTCATCAAGATTTTTGACCTGAGCAATTGGAAAATTGGAATTGTCAACTGTCGGGATGACGACTGATGAAGGAACAGGTTAGGTGAATATCAGAAGTTCATCTGGGGGTATGTTAGGTTCGGGATGTCCATTACACATGCAAATAGCATTGGGTAATTAACTGGATATATAAGTCTAGAGTTCAGTAATATTTGCATCCCAAGTTTGGACTGGAATTACCAGTTAGGGAGTCTTCAGCAACTACAGATGGTATCTGAAGCCATTAGACTGAAGGAGTTCCAGAGGCAAACGAGGGCCCGGAGAGAAGAGAGGAGATGGCGTGACCCAGCACAGGTTAGGTTGGCGGAGGGAGAGGTTGGCTGTAAGAAATGAGAACCAGGAGAGATCATTACCAAAGAGAAACAAGGGGGTGTGTTGAAAATCACGAGACTTTGGAGGCAAAAAGACCCATTCCAATCCTTGGCCATCCACTTATACACTGTCTGAACTAGAGCAAACTTCTACTCTAAGCCTTGGTTTCCTTACCTGTAAAATGAGTATGATCGTTCCCATTTTGTAAGGGCATTTTGGTATAATCAAATAAGGTGACTCATGAAAACTATCAGGAACAGTTTAGGCTCTCCAAAAGTACTTCTATATAATTAATAATTAAACAATATTTGTAGAAAGAATGAAGTCTCGGGGTGGGACAGGCTGGTGTTGCGTTTCAAAAGCCGCGACACACAGGCTGCAGCTCGTCGGCCCTGTGGGTGGCTCCTCCATCTCAAAGGGAGAAGACCACAGGTCTTGTGGTCCAGGGGGCCACAGGACGCCTTCCAGGGGTAGGAGAGGAAAACGAAACGACAGGAAGAAACGAAAAGTTGCTTTTTTCCGCTGGGCCCGTGAGCATAGAGGGTCACTCCGCCAGGATCCTAGAGCGACCGCGCTGCGCAGGCGAACGGCTCGGCCTGCACTTCCGGCGGCGCGAAGGGCGCGGGGCGAGCGAGCTAGGGCGGCGGCGGGCTGGCGCGGTGAGTGGGCCGGGGCCTCAAGAGCGCGAGCTGGCCGCAGTGGGGCGGTGCCGGCTGGGCAGCGGGTTGCCGGGCGCGGCTTCGGTCCTCAACTCTCGGCTGCCCGAGGGCTCTGCGCTGGCTGGCGCCGGGGGCGGAGGGAGCGGGGCGGGCCCGGCCTGCGAGGAGCGCTAGCCAGAGGCCTCGGGAGAGCGGAGACCTTAACGGAAGCCCGGGCGAGTTGAGGCCAGAGGAGGACAGGCCCGGGATCGTGAGCCGCATTCCTTACGCCCTCCATCAGGCGCATGTCAGGATAAAACAGATTGAACCAAGCGCTTGGGTAGCACCGGTCTGTTCTGAGCGACTTACAGACTCATTTAAACTTCTAACACCATGCTAATGTAGTGGCTTTATTGTCATCCCCATTTTATGGACGAGAAAGCAGGCACATTCCAGTGAGGCGTATTCGCATGGCCAACAGCTCCATTCATTCAAGTCTCCCTTAATACCCGCACCTGCTGTGAAATGAGGCTGAGCACCAGTCGGAGCGCTGGACTTGGCGTTGGAAGTTGGGGCTGCAGTCTGTTCTGCCACTAAGAATACAGGCTCTGGGGTCAGGCTAATAGGGGGTGGGACCCTGGCCGAAGTATACCTGCCTTTCCTTAGAAATGGAAGTAAAATGAAGATAATCCCATAAACCTGCTCTGAGAATTAAATAAGATAGCACAGTGACTGGCACCCAGGCTGCCTCTTGGTATGATTTCCTCATCTGTAGTGTTCTAGATGGTTTAGATAGTCTCTGAGTTTCCTACTAGAACTGACTTCTGTAGTGTTGAAAAATAAATGTGGGGTTTCTTTCAGTGTGTAATTACCATTATAGCTATTTTTGAACACCAACATCATGTACCTGACATACCTCCTTGTAATAGATGTTCTATAAATATTTACTAAAGTTAAGAAATGAGTAGTGCTCTCTCTGTAATTTTGTGTTGTATGCAGTTTGCTCTTTCTGATACTTACCTTCATTGCAGCAGATATACTTAAATACACGAAGTCTCAACACTGTCAGGTCTGGAGTCTCAATTATACAATAAGATGATGGAAAGGCAAGAACAATGATGTAATTTTTGTTTTCAGTTATTTGCTTTGTAAGCTTGTGTGCAGAGACCCAGGGTAATTATTCCCATTTTAAAGTCTACTTTCTGACAATAAGATGTGGAAATTAGTTCCAATAATTGTATTACCTTTGCAGTCCTAGGTTTTCCCACATTGTCCCCTATTTGGACTTTGTGCTTCTTTGGTTGTGGCCATTATTTTAAGTAACCTTATAAGTAATTAAATGAAATTCATTTACTTGAAATTTTGAATTTTTGTAGCATGTAGGTATTTTTAAAATTCCATCCTATTTTTACATGTAAACTTACTTTCTTCTCCTCCTCTTCTTGTGTTTTACCTACCACCTTTTATTCTGTTGCATTACACTATCAAGTAAAAGTTCTTTTGAAAATTTTCTTTCTCAAAAAAAAAATTGCTCTTTTCAAGTTTTCAAAGTATTGCCCTCTTTCTTGGATCATTGGAATCGAGAGGAAATAATTATGAAATATCTCTTCATTGACATTTTCCTCATCCAGTATTTATTGAATAGATTCACAGAAATTTTCCACTCCTTATAGAGTAGTTCTTACATTCAAAACAACTTATGCTACAAAGTTAGAACTCAGTTGCTCTCTAAAGCTGTGAAAGTAGAATGGCTAAACAAACAAGGATAAACAGAAATATTTAACAAAGTAGTAGTATTTGTCATTTCTTTCTAATTTGGACACCTTAATGAGTCACCCATGAGTATAAGTTTAACATGGGAGTAAATATTAAAATATAATGATAATCTATTACCCAAATTTTGATTGTCTTTTGGAGTTCTTTTATTCCCATTAAGATATTACATTGTCTCCACTTTTTAATCTCATTTGTTATTGTCCAACAAAAATTTAGATTTCATATTATCACTTTTTTTTTTTTGTCCTGTCCCAACAGACAAAAACTCCAAAGGTAAATTTGGTTATATTTATTAAGTTTGGACTCTGGAATTATTAGAATTATTTTGCAAGTATTTTTTGCCAGAATTGTCTTTGTTTTTATATATATTGAATACATTAAAAAAATTTTTATTGGAGTATAGTTGCTTTACAATGTTGTGTTAGTTTCTACTGTACAGCAAATACATATATACATATGTATATATACATATACAGCAAATATATATATATACATATATCCCCTTTTTTGGATTTCCTTCCCATTTAGATCACCACAGACACTGAGTAGAGTTCCTTGTGCTATACAGTAGTTTCTCATTAGTCATGTATTTTATACATAGTATCAGTAGTGTATATATGTCAATTCCAATCTCCCAGTTCATCCCACCCCCCCCACCCCCCTTCCCCCTTGTATTTATATGTTTGTTCTCTATGTCTGTGTCTTTCTGCTTTGTAAATAAGATCGTCTATACCAATATTTTCAGATTCCATATATATGCCTTAATATACGATATTTAATTTAAAAATGGATGCAGTTTTGATGGGCTGAAGAGATATTAAAGTTGAATAATTAACAAATCATCTATAATTTGTTTTTTATTTTTTTCTTCTACACATAGAAAATTCTGAGCTAGGAAGTGCAACATTCATTCAGAAGAAGAGTGTAGACTCTTAAGAATACATTTGGCTCTTCACCATGCGGTTAGAAAAACCTAAGGGAGGTATATCTCGGAGCTCAAGCCAAGGAAAAGTCTATGAGAACCAGCGCAAAACAGGCCGACAGCGGCAGAGATGGGGAATGACTGTTCGCTTTGAATCAAGCTTGAGTAGACTGAGAAGAAGCTTGGATGAGAAGCCTTATAAATGTGTCGAATGTGAAAAGAGTTTCAGTCAGAGCTCAACTCTTTTTCAACACCAGAAGATCCATACTGGAAAGAAATCCCATAAATGTGCTGATTGTGGAAAAAGTTTCTTTCAGAGTTCCAATCTCATTCAGCATCGACGGATCCATACTGGGGAAAAGCCCTACAAATGTGATGAGTGTGGAGAAAGGTTTAAACAGAGCTCAAATCTCATTCAGCACCAGAGAATTCATACTGGAGAAAAACCCTATCAGTGTGATGAATGTGGCCGATGTTTCAGCCAGAGTTCCCACCTCATTCAACATCAGAGAACCCACACAGGGGAGAAACCCTACCAGTGCAGTGAATGTGGCAAATGCTTCAGCCAGAGCTCTCACCTTAGGCAGCACATGAAGGTGCACAAAGAAGAGAAGCCTCGTAAAACCCGGGGCAAAAATATTAGGGCGAAAACTCACTTAGTATCATCTTGGAAAGCTGGTAAAGGAAGGAAGTCAGTGGCTGGTCTCCGCTAAGTAAAGGGCACTGCATCAGCCCTCTTTTAAAAATAAAAAGCATTTCTTTTAGAACTGGAGATATTTTTTAATAGTGCACTTAAATACTGTATCCTTTCCTAGCATGGAGACATTGGGAGTTTAATGATATTGGGCTGAGAGAAATTACATTGAGTCCAGCCTTCCTTATTTTTTATGTAACCTGGAGTACAAAAAACTGAAAATGTGTTTTGAGAGAATATAAGCTTGATCTCGTTCGAAATTGCTTCTTGCATCATTTTGACAAAACAGTCATGTTTTGATGACGTGTAGAAGTGTAATTCCAATGACTACTCAGTTGCAGGAATTTCTGTGGACGGAATACTTAAAAGGGAGAAGAAATTAATTCCATTAGTTTTGGAGTTCTGTAGTAGATGAGATTTTACGTTTGTAAAATTTTGTAGTGTATTAGCCATTGGTTTATAAGTATGACTCAAGATGCAACATATTAAAATGAATTCATGTTCACAAATTTTTTTTTTTTGCGGTATGCGGGCCTCTCACCGCTGCGGCCTCTCCCGCCGCAGAGCACAGGCTCCGGACGCGCAGGCCCAGCGGCCATGGCTCACGGGCCCAGCCGCTCCGCGGCATATGGGATCCTCCCAGACCGGGGCACGAACCTGCATCCCCTGCATCGGCAGGCGGACTCTCAACCACTGCGCCACCAGGGAGGCCCTATGTTCACAAATTTTTAATCAACGAGGTGCATCACTCTATGTTAGCTTTCCTTTGTTTCTTTCCTGCTGCTTATGGATAATTAAAGGAGTAGAATTTCCCTGTTTTTCACTAAATTGTTAGTAAGTGATACTCTAGAAGCCAAAGAGAGAACTGAATTAGACCGCAGGTCTCCTATTCCAGCTAATACTATGCTTTGTGATGGTGTTACGCCGTGTCACTTGTTTTCCAGAAATTAGAATGGATTTATGTTAGTCCATCCCCATGGCTTTGACTTCTTTTGGCATTCTCTTGTGCTCTGACAAACTGAGCTAGCCTTTTAGATCTATGAATAAATAAACCAAAATTATTTTTCCAAAACCATCTCAACTTGCAAATTAAAAATCTACAATTTACTTGCCTCCCTGCCTTCCCCTTTGAGAGCTTCATATAACCCTGATTATCTTAAATGTTTGCCTGTTGCAAAGTGAGGTTTTTAAAAAGTCAAGTGTTGGTGCATTGTAGCTCCTTTGAAATCTAAGTTTAACTTTTTCTGAGTTATATGAATTATTTACAAAACCAAACAAATTTTTTATCTTTCATCAGAACAATGCTGAGTACCAAACATTTTGATGAGCCTTCAGCTTAGGTTTTAATTTCTATTGAATGCTAACATTCTTCTGATTTTTTTTTTGTATCTTTCAAATCATAACAGTTCCTGCTGTACTCATAATGACAGTTATCCATAAAAATTTTTTTTAAATGGAGTATTTTGGATACTATTACCTTCTGTTTATTTTTCTCTTGGGAAATTGTTTTGATGTTGTAGGCAACATCTAAAATCACAGCCTTTGGAAGAATCACTTATTTTGCCTGCCTTTGATTGTCTCAAACTTGAACTTTGCCTCCCTCATGGCCTTGTATTTGAGTGCAGAGTCATAGAAGATGGCTTTGTTGACAGCATTTCATCCAATAGGATATCCACAAAGTGTTTTGTGAGTACAGGCATGCCTTGGAGTACCACAATAAAGCAAGTATCATGATGAAGTGAGTCACTTGAATTTTCTGATTTCCCAGTACATATAGAAGTTATGTTTGTACTGTACTGTAGTCTATTAACTGCAATAGCATTATGTCTAAAAAACAATGTAATACCTTAATTAAAAATACTTTATTGCTAAAAAATGCTAACCATCGTCTGAGCCTTCACTGAGTCATAGCAGTAACATCAAAGATGACTGATCACAGATCATGTAACAAATATAACAATAATAAAAATGTTTGAAATATTGCAAGAATTGCCAAAATATGACAGAAAAATGAAGTGAACAAGTGCTGTTGGAAAAATGGCACCAATAGACTCGTTTGATGGAGGGTTGACACAAACATTCAATTTGTTTAAAAAAAAAGCAGTAAAGCAAAGCACAATAAAACAAGGTATGCCTTATGAAGTGATCACAGTTATCTTTTACAAAAGACATTGTTTAGATTTGACTGATCGACTTACGTCTTCAGAGGCAGAGAAGCTATTGAATCAAATTTGAAATTGTCAGTGGCAAAAGTATTACTCCCACAAATTTAAAGGTGAGTTCAATTTTATTTTGACTTGATTCAGTGCTCCTGAGAGAAAGGGCTACCTATAAAGGGCAAGAACCATCTAATAAGTTCCTAAGGGAAATGTGAGTATTTGTATGATTTTTTTTGGCAGGTAGTGGGAGTACATCTTCAAAATAGAAATTCATAGCCACAAACAGTATTCCCCATGTTAGGGAAGTAAAGTCTGTCATTCTGTTGAGAAATATTTGTTGAATACTGGCCATGCGTAAAAGACTGGTAGAAAAGGTAATTTGTTTTAAAGTAATACTAAAAATACAGGTCATGAATATACAGTATGACTGCCATTCAAATTGGGAGAATTTACATCTGGTACAGGGAAGAAGGAAGGGATCCTGAAAGGGATGACATTTACATTAGGTTAGGGAATAGAAACCCAAAAGTCTATAGAGGCCAGATAGCTAATGTAAATGAAGTGAGAAGAGCTGAGTGCTGTAAACTGAAGTGCACATGCCCATCTAAAAGGATAACCCTGACTCAGTTTTAGCCAGTTAATGCCATGCAGAGATTCTGGCCCAGATATGCCAGGTCTTTTGATTTTTCAAGAGAAACAGATTTTAAAGTTCACATCACTTCTTAACCAGTTTGCCACACCTGAACTGTTTTGAAGGCTCTGTGTGTGACTGTGTCTGTGTTGGAGGAGGGGGTGGCAGAGGGAGAGAGCCTGGTATGGTGCGAGGCAGAGGTACATGATGGAGCGGAAGCTGCATAGCACAGAAGAGTCTGCTCAGAGAACAGCAAGTGGCTGCTTTATTGACAGTCCAGTTTCACCTAAGAGTTGTGAGAGAGAAGGCTGGAATGGGCCTCCAGCAGAGCCTTAAATATCAACATTAAGAGTGAAATGGTTTAATAAGATGGGATGCATGAAGGTTTTTGGAGCACAGGTTAGAAGGTAATGGATGATCCAATGAGAAATAATAGCCAGCCAGAAGAAAAATCTCCCAGAAGAGACCCACTTGGCTCACTGGACCTACAAAGCTTCAATTCCTGCCTTGGGGCACAAGTCACCTTTCATTCCCTGCCCCACACTTAATGACATCAACTCCAAACTGCTCTGTACCTTTGCTTATTCTGCTTTGACTAGTATCTATTCTGAGAGGCCTCCAGAAAGTAGGCTTTGAACCTTCCTTAGATGTTCTTCCTTTAACTGAATTGTAATGATCCATATTTCAATCTCTTTCTCATTCTCCCTCTCACCCACTAGACAGTGAACTCCTGGCTTATAGTAGTCATTCAACTGAAAGTTTTAATGAAGAAAGGCCAAGAAGGAAGTACAGAAAGAAGGTGAGAGAAAGAGGTAAGAAGTTAGTTCTGGAAACTTTCCAGGTTGGCTGTCAGCTTCCATGGCAACCTAGCTAGAGTCCCACCTAGAACTTCACTTTCCCTGTCTGCCATCCCTCTCACTCTTCTTCAGTCTTCTCTATTCTTTGGAAAGTCCTTGCTCATTGCATAATTCATTCTTCAGCCTTGCACATAGCACACACTTATATTTGTTGAATGAATTAATTAAATAGGTTGTGAAAGGACAAGTGTATAAAATACCATCAAACTCTAAGCAGTCAGATTCTCATGGTCTGAAGGAACCTGGGAAGGCCACTTACCTCATCTTCCTCTAAATTGGATGATTATTTTGTAATGACCAGATTCTTCTGTTAGGCTCTTTGAAGTATAAAATACACATAGAATCTATATGGTTTTAGAAAACTAATGTCATTTTCAACTTTTAAGTCACCCAAAACTCTGTGTTTTTCCCCTTAAAAACATATCTGGAACATTTTTAGGACTTGGCAGACTTTAAAACAGACTTTTTTTTTATATATCAGTTTTGTGACCAAGCAATTCTAGATCCTCCAAAAGTCAGTGAAGTTTTTGGGAAGAGATGTGAAGTTGGTAATTTGGAGAGACTTTTCTATATGATTTGAAAGGTAGACACTTGGGTCACAGAGACCACTTGGTGTCCCTGAGAGTCAAGAGTACTCTTGTAATAGTCCAAGTTGAAAGAAATGTTTAAAGCAGGGCTACGGAGTAGGGAGTGCAGGGAGGAGAGAAGTGATACTGTGGTAACAGTGGACAGTCCTGGAGACACATCAGATTTGAGGTGCAAGCAAGAGAGGAAACAAGATGATGGAGATTTCCAGCCTAGGTGACTAGGAGGTTTGGGGGAGAAGACAATTAATTTGCTTTAGGAAGTGCTGATCTTGAGATGCTTGGAGTATCTGGGTGAAAAATATAACGGGAGATTGAATATCTGTGTCTGAAGTGTAGAAGATATTGAAGAAGGAACTCAGTATTTGCGCCACTCTTTGCCAGATGCTTTATATACGTTAGATGTATACTAGTCTGCTTGGGCTGCCATAACAAGATATCTGACTTAGTGGCTTAAACAGCAAATGTTTATTTTCTCACAGTTCTGGAGACCAGAAGCCCATGTTCAAGGTTCCAGCAGAGATGGTTTCCAGTGAGGAATATCTTCCTACTTTCCAGACATCTGCCTTCTCACTGTGTCCTCACTTGGCCTTCCCTCACTCCATGCACAGGAGCAGAGAGAGAGATTTCATTCTCTGGTGTCTCTTAAAAGGATACCAGTCTAGTCCTATTAGATTAGGACCCCACCCTTATGACCTCATTTAACCTGAATTCCATCCATAAAGGCCCTATCTACCAATACAGTCACACTGGGGGTTAGGGCTTTCCCATATGACTTTGGGGAGGAAACAATTTAGACCCCAATAGATATTTCCTATTATAAACAAAGAATTCCAGTAATTTACTCAAGGTTAAACAGGACCAAAAGGTCCATGTCCTTTTGAATGTCTCTATTTAAAATCTTGTTACCACATCCTAGACCATGTGAGATGAATCCACTTTTATGGCTATCAGAAACAAAAGTAACAACCCCATCCTCTTTGACCTCAGAGAGAGGAGACTTGAAGAATAAGAATGAGTGTTGACTCTACACACAGCCTTCAGCTCTCCTGACTCCCTGGCTGAGTCTACCTTGGTTGCATAGATTCCCATAAGTCTGGATTTATTTGTACCTTAAGAACCAAAGGATCATGAGAAGACAGGGAAACACACAGCAGATGAAGGAGCAAGGTAAAAATCCACCAGACCAAACAAATGAAGAGGAAATAGGCAGTCTACCTGAAAAAGAGTTCAGAGTAATGATAGTAAAGATGATCCAAAATCTTGGAAATAGAATGGAGAAAATATAAGAAACATTTAACAGAGACCTAGAAGAACTGAAAAGCAAACAAACAATGATGAAAAACATAATAAATGAAATTAAAAATTCTCTAGAAGGAATCAATAGCAGAATAACTGAGGCAGAAGAACGGATAAGTGACCTGGAAGATAAAATAGTGGAAATAACTACTGCAGAGCAGAATAAAGAAAAAAGAATGACAAGAATTGAGGACAGTCTCAGAGACCTCTGGGACAACATTAAACGCACCAACATTCGAATTATAGGGGTCCCAGAAGAAGAAGAGAAAAAGAAAGGGACTGGGACTTACCTGGCGGCACAGTGGTTGAGAATTCGCCTGCCAACGCAGGGAACATGGGTTCGAGCCCTGGTCCGGGAAGATCCCACATGCCACGGAGCAACTAAGCCCATGCACCACAACTACTGAGCCTGTGCGCTAGAGCCCGTGAGCCACAACTACTGAGCCCGAGTGCCTAGAGCCCGTGCTCTGCAACAAGAGAAGCCACTGCAATGAGAAGCCCGTGCGCAATGAAGAGTTGCCCCCACTCGCCGCAACTAGAGAAAAAGCCGCTCGCAACAACAAAAACCCAATGCAGCCAAAAATTTAAAAATTAAATAAATTTTAAAAATTAAAAAAAAAATAAAAAGAAAGGGACTGAGAAAATATTTGAAGAGATTATAGTTGAAAACTTCCCTAATATGGGAAAGGAAATAGTTAACCAAGTCCAGGAAGTGCAGGGAGTCCCATACAGGATAAATCCAAGGAAAAACATGCCAAGACACATATTAATCAAACTATCAAAAATTAAATACAAAGAAAAAATATTAAAAACAGCAAGGGAAAAACAACAAATAATATACAAGGGAATCCCCATAAGGTAAACAGCTGATCTTTCAGCAGGAACTCTGAAAGCCAGAAGGGAGTGACAGAACATATTTAAAGTGATAAATGGGAAAAACCTACAACCAAGATTACTCTACCCAACAAGGAGCTCATTCAGATTCAACAAAGAAATTAAAACCTTTACAGACGAGCAAAAGCTAAGAGAATTCAGCACCACCAAACCAGCTTTACAACAAATGCTAAAGGAACTTCTCTAGGCAGGAAGAACAAGAGAAGGAAAAGACCCACAATAACAAACCCAAAACAATTAAGAAAATGGTAATAGAAACATACATATCGATAACTATCTTAAATGTAAATGGATTAAATGCCCCAACCAAAAGACTGGCTGAATGGATACTAAAACAAGACCCATATATATGCTGTCTACAAGTGACCCACTTCAGACCTAGGGAAACATACTGACTGAAAGTGAGGGGATGGAAAAAGTTATTCCATGCAAATGGAAATCAAAAGAAAGCTGGAGTAGCAATTCTCATATAAGACAAAATAGACTTTAAAATAAAGACTATTACAAGAGACAAAGAAGGACACTACATAATGATCAAGGGATCAATCCAAGAAGAAGATATAACAATTGTAAATATTTATGCACCGCACATAGGAGCACCTCAATACCTAAGGCAGATGCTAACAGCCATAAAAGAGGAAATCGACAGTAACACAATCATAGTAGCAGACATTAACACCCCACTTTCACAATGGACATATCATAAAATGAAAATAAATAAGGAAACACAGGCTTTACATGATACATTAAACAAGATGGACTTAATTGATATTTATAGGACATTCTATCCAAAAACAACAGAATACACTTTCTTCTCAAGTGTTCACAGAATGTTCTCCAGGATCATGTCTTGGGTCACAATTCAAGCCTTGGTAAATTTAAGAAAATTGAAATCGTATCAAGTATCTTTTCTGACCACAACACTATGAGACTAGATATCAGTTACAGGAAAAAATCTGTAAGAAATACAAACACATGGAGGCTAAACAATACACTACTTAATAACCAAGAGATCACTGAAGAAATCAAAGAGGAAATCAAAAATACCTAGAAACAAATGACAAAACACAATGACCCAAAACCTATGGGATGCAGCAAAAGCAGTTCCAAGAGGGAAGTTTATAGCAACACAATCCTACCTCAAGAAACACGAAACAGGGGCTTCCCGGTGGCGCAGTGGTTGAGAGTCCACCTGCCGATGCAGGGGACACGGGTTCGTGCCCCGGTCCAGGAAGATCCCACATGCCATGAGGCAGCTGGGCCTGTGAACCATAGCTGCTGAGCCTGCGCATCCGGAGCCTATGCTCCACAATGGGAGAGGCCACAACAGTGAGAGGCCCACGTACTGCAAAAAAAAAAAAAAAAAAAAAATTCCAATCACAGTGATACCAAAAAGAATAACATACCCAGGAATAAATTTAACCAAGGAGGTAAAAGATCAGCACACTGAAAACTATAGGATAATGATGAAAGAACTCGCAGACACAAAAAAATGGAAAGATACTCCATGTTCTCGGATTAAAATAATTAATATTGTGAAGATGTCCATACTTCACAAAATAATGTACAGATTCAATGCAATCCAATGTCTATAGATGCAATGCAATCAATCTATAAAAATTCCAACAGGATTTTTCACAGAAATCGAAAAAACAATCCTAAAATTCATATGGAACCATGAATAGCCAAAGCAATCTTGAGAAAGAAGAGCAAAGATGGAGGCATCACACTTTTGGATGTCAAATTATATTACAAAGTTATAGTAATCAAAACAGTATGGTACTGGCATAAAAACAGACGCATAGACCTACAGAACAAAAAGAGAGTTCAGAAATAAACCCACATATATATGGTCAACTAACCTATGAAAAGGGTGCAAAAAATACACAATGGAGAAAGAATAGTCTCTTCAATAAATTATGTTGGGAAAACTGGATATCCACAAGCAAAAGAATGAAATCAGATCCTTACACCATATGCAAAATCAACTTAAAATGGATAAAAGACTTAAATGTAAGACCTGAAGCCACAAAACTCCTAGAAGAAAACATAGGGGAAAAGCTCCCTAACATTGGTCTTGGCAATGATTTCTGGATGACACCAAGAGCGCAGGGCAACAAAGGTAAAAATAAAGTAGGACTACATCAAACTAAAAAGCTTCTGCACAGCAAAGGAAACAATGAAATGACAACCTACTGGATGGGAGAAAATATTTGCAAACCATATATCTGATAAGGGGTTAACCTCCAAACTATACAAGGAAAAAGGCACTCCTATAACTCAACAGCAAAAAAAAAAAAGAAAAATAATTCAATTTGAAAACAGGCAAAGCTCTGAATAGACATTTTTCCAAAGAAGGTGAGCAAATGGCCAACAGGTACATGAAAAGGTGCTCAACATCACTAATGATCAGAGAAATGCAAATCAAAACCACAGTGAGATACCACCTCACACTTGTTAGGATTATTAACAAAAAGACAAGAGATAACAAGCATTGGTCCGGATATGGAGTAAAGGGAACTCTTGTACATTGCTGGTATGTAAATTGGTGTAGCAACTACGGAAAACAGTATGGAGGTTCCTCAAAATATTAAAAATAGAACTACCATATGATCCAGCAACCCCACCTCTGTGCATATATCCAAAGGAAATGAAATCAGGATCTTGAAGAGATACGCACTCCGATGTTCACTGAAGCATTGTTCACAATAGCAAGATATGGAAACAACCTAAGTTTTGATGAATGAATGAAGAAAATGATATATATGTGATGTATATATGTATACGTATATATGTGTATATATGTATATGTGTGTGTATACACACACACACACACACACACACACACACACAAAATGGAATACTATTCAGCCATAAAAAAGGAAATCCTGCCAGTCGTGACAACATGGATGAAACTGGAGGACATCATGCTAAGTAAAATAATCCAGACACAGAAAGCAAATACTGAACGATCTCACTTCTATGTGGAATCTTAAAAAGTCAAACTCAAAGCCATAGGGTAGAGCAGTGGTTACCAGGGGCGGAGGTAGGGAAAATCAGGACAGGTTGGTCAAAGGGTACAAACTTTCAGTTACAAGATGAACAAGTTCTGGGCATCTAATGTACAGTATGGTGACTATAGTTAATAATACTGTTTTGTGTACTTGAAATTTGCTAATAGAGTAGATCTTAAGTGTTCTTGCCAAGCCAAAAAAAAAAAAAAGATAACTATGTGAAGTAATGTATGTGTTAACTTGCTTAATTGTGGTAAGCATGTCACAATGTATTTATACGTCAGAACCTGATGTTGCACACCTCAAATATATGCCATTTTTATTTGTCAGTTATACCCTAATAAAGTTGGAGAGATCAAAAAACATATATACATATGTATAGCTTTCTTCAAAAAAAGTACAAAATATTCAGGAATAAATTTAACAAAATAAAGTGCAATGAAAACTACAAAACAAAGTAAATTAGAAAAGATTTAGATAAATTGAATTATATCCCAGTTCCTTGTTTAGAGGACTTAATATTATTAAGATAACAATATTCCCCATGTTGATCTACAGCTTCAGTGCAATCCCTATCAAAATCCCAGCTTGCTTTTATTTTTTGCAGAAATTGACAAGTTGATCCTATAATTTATATGAAAATGCAATAACACAAAATAGCCAAAACATTCTTGAAAAATAAAGAACAAGGGCAGATTCACACTTCCCAATTCAAAACTTACTATAAAGTTACAGTAATCAAGACAGTGTGGCACTGACCAAAGATACACATATTGGTCAATGGAATAAAATTGAAAGTCCAGAAATAAACCCTTACATTTATGGTGAATTCACTTTTTACCAAGATGCCAAGACAATTCAATGGAGAAAGAATCTTCTTTTTAACAAATGGTTTCAGGACAACTGGATATTCATAGGCAAAAGAATGGATTTGTATCCCCATATCACACCATACATAAAAATTAGCAGAATGGATCATAGGTCTAAATGAAGACTCAAATGACAAATTTCTTAGAATAAAACATAGGAGTAAAATTTTGTGACTTTAGCATAGGCAACAGTCTCTTAGATATGGTACAAAAATCGCAAGCAACAAAAGAAAAAAATATATATATATATATTGGGCTTGCTCAAAATTAAAAACTTTTGTGCTTCAAATATAACCATAAAAAAGTGAAAAGACAACCCACCAAAGCAACAAAATATCCAGCCCCTTATCAGGAAGTATGAAGACATACAACTCAATAATGAAAAGATAAATAAGCTAAATTTTTTAGTGGGTCAAAGATCTGAATATACATTTCTCAAAAGAAGATATATTATTGGCCAATAGCATGAGATAAGATACTCAACATCATTAGCCATTAGAAAAGCGCAAATCAAAACTACGATGAGATACCCCTTCACAAAGAGTACAATGTGTTGGCGAGGATATGGATAAAATGGAATCATATATTGCTGATGAAAATGTAAAATGGTACAGCCACTTTGGAAAACAATATGACATTTCCTCAAAATGCTAAAAACATAGAGTTATCATATGATCCAGCAGTTCTCCTCCTAGTTATCTCCCCAAGAGAACTGAAAACATATGTATACACAAAAGTTTATACATGAATATTCATAACATCATTATTCATTATAGCCCCAACTCAAACTTCCATCATCTGATGAATGGATAAGCACAATGTGGTGTATCCATAAAATTGATTATTATTCAGCAACAAAAACGAATAAAGTGCTGATACTTGCTGCACTATGGATGAATCTGGGGAGAAAAAATGATACTAAGTGAAAGAAGTCAGTCACAAAATGGCACATACTGTATGATTCCACTCGTATGAAATGTCCAGAATAGGCAAATCTATAAAGCAGAAAATACGTGTGTTTACCCTGACTGGAAAGATGAGGAGGGCAATGGGAAGTGACTACTAATGGAATGATAAAAATATTCTGAAATTGATTGTGGTGATGGTCTCAGAACTCTCTGAATATTGCTAAACACCACTGACTTGTATGCTTTAAATGAGTGAATTGTATGTCATGCTAATTACATCTCAATAAAGCTGTAAAAAAGAAGGAGGGAAGGAAGGAAGGGAGAGAGGGAGGGAGGGAGGAATGGAGGAAAGAAAGAATGAAAAGCATGCAATGATGGACTTTAAGGCAGTAGATGATCCCACCAATGTTAAAGAGAAATAATTCTAGCTAGAGAATTGGGGAACTGGTGGGGGATGGGAGTTAGACTAGAGGTAAAGAGATTAGGCAGGAAGCAGTCACTACAATCCATACAGGAGGTGTTGAAAGCCTGAGCCAGGGCAGAGCAGTGAGAACAAGTCGGAGATATTTTGGAAACTATCCCAAGGTGGCAAAGTTTCTATGAAACAAACATTCCATGTTCTGCATGAGAGTAAATGGCATGAGCGTAAATTAACTCAGTGCTTGGGGAAGTAGCTTAATATGTTAAAAAGGTCTTAAAATGTTCATACGCTTTGGCCCATTTCTAAGTTCCTATATTAAGAAAAAAATTTTTAATGTTTTAGGCACTATATGCTAAATATGCTAAATTTAGCATTAAAAAATGCTAAATATATACTATAGCATTATTTATGAGGGAAAGCAACCTAAATGCCCAATAATAGTGGACTAATTAAGGACATGGTGGTATATCCATACAATTAAATATTACACAGTCAATGAAATACTTAAAACGTGAAATTACATAGGAAAATATGTTATAATATTAAAGAAAATGGAAATAAAACAGGAAATTGCACTTACAATGTGCTCTTAATGTAAAAATGTCTAATGTAATTAGTAAATGTTTACTAATTGTTTTTTCTGCATATTATGAGTTTTATTTGTGTATCAAGCTTTTCTTTATTTTCTACAAAGATAGTTCATTACTTTCATCAAAAAATATATTGTATTTCCTTTTTTTAGCAAAACAATAGCCCTATTACTCTTAGATTTGAAGAACAATTCCATAGCCATCCTTCACACCTTCTCCAGGGTTTCCTGGAACATATATTTTGCCTGGCAGGGGTTGGATCCCACTTTTGTGCTATCTTCATCCACCCTATCTCAGCTGTGGCCAGTCTTTCATGCCCTACAATTTGATTCCCAGAGAATCCCTCTGGTGTTTGTCCTTTGATAAATAAAGCCAGTCCCACTGAAATCTGCCCTCATCTCCCACCTGTAGAGAAGCAGGTACGCACTCTCTCTCTGTCCAGAGTGGTGGTCCTGCCAGGCAGAGGAGAAAGTGGGACTTGCCACCAGATGGAGCCCAGGCTCCCAGAAATGGGGAGACTGCCTTGAGCCTGCCTCTTTGCCCGTCCCCAAAAGTGAGTGTGCAGAACAGGTGACTTGATGTACCCACCACCTCATGTGGAATGAACTTATTTTTAAATTTAGTTCAACTCATTACTGAATGTGTACCACAGTCAGACCCAGTTCTGAAGCTGGGTACAGAGGACGTGTAGGGGAATACAGACTTCTGAGATCAGGTCACAGCAGTTGGAAAGCTTACCACCCACAGGAAGCTTCCTTCTAGTGTCCAAAGCCTTTTACTACCATGCCTTCCAAGCCTCGCCCATCATCAGTTAGAAAGCCGATAAAAATTTTTTAAATAAATTAAAATATTAATTAATTAAAAGTAAATGATAGCCAACCAATTACTCTGCCAGGCAGTGGGTTTTCCAAGTACCACCTCTAACTCATGGAACATCCTTGCTGTGGAGTCCTCATCTTCTTTCCTAGGACTTCCAGCCATGGGTCCATTCCCAGAAGCCATCTCCAAACAAGTCTACCCCCTTTCCCATCACACGCCCAGCCTCCCTGCCCTCGAGTTCTGAAACCCCTCGCCTCTGAGCGCACCAACCTCCTCCAGACAACCCCTTAGGTGTCCAGATTCGGGTTTTCTTATCCTGGCCTCCCTCTCTCTGGCTGCCCTCCTCCCACTACACACTGACAATCTCCAGGCCTGAGCGTGGCTGGCACCTGACTCACCTCAGTGCCCACCTGCACCCGGCGCAGAGTGACATTCAGCCAAGCCTGTGGAAGAAGCCAATGCCCACGGAAGTCTCTGCGCTCCACAGTACCAGCTCAGGTGTCACCCCTCCAAAAGCTTTCCTGACTCCCCAGCTGGGCTCCTCTTCCCGCTGTAGACTCCCAGAGCACCCCTGCTCTCAGTAATCACAGCGTGGCTAAGTGCCCCAGTCGCGCGGCCTCCCTCTAACCCTGGGGACTTGGTGAGAGCAGGGACTGTGTGGGGTTTTCTAGGCGTCCCTGGAGTCCAACCCTAATGCCTCACAAGGGCCTGGCAGTGAGGGAAGCCGAGGCAAGAGGGAAGGGTGAAGAGTGAAAACAATGAATGAGAAACTGAGTGAGAGAAGGAATAGAGGGAGGGAGGAGGGGATAGCAGCTGAGGTGGCCCCAGTCCCCCGACTGCCAAAACAGAGGCCAAGTGGAGGAGGTGAGGTGCAGGAACGGGTGCGCTTACCTAGTCCGAGGCGGGTCCGGCGAGGTCAGAGCTCCGGGAGGGCGGGGCCGGGGGCAGGGCGGGCAGGAGGGGGAGGGGGAGGGGGGGGGCGGCAGGGGCCCCGGACGCTCAGCGGCAGGAAGCTGCCGCGCGGGGTGGGCGAGGGGCGGAGGCCCGCGGACTGGCGCGCCAAGGCTCCCAGTGCTCGCTGCGCCCGCGCCCCGCGGCCCTCGCTGCGCGCCACCATGCCCTCCTACACCGTCACCGTGGCCACCGGCAGCCAGTGGTTCGCGGGCACCGACGACTACATCTACCTCAGCCTCGTGGGCTCAGCGGGCTGCAGCGAGAAGCACCTGCTGGACAAGCCCTTCTACAACGACTTTGAGCGCGGCGCGGTGAGGACCCCCGGCCCTGACGGGCTGGGGTGGCCGGGACAGGGTGCGGACGTCGGGGCGGCTGGGACCCAAGTTCGGGGGCGAGGGGCTCTGAGAGGCCACTTAACTGGGCAAGCGCTGTGACCACCATTACTTGGGCCCCACTTCCTAGGGCTCCACAGATGGCACCTCGGCTGTGGGGAGAACGCGCAGGGCTGGATGTCCAGAGGCCTGAGTTCCATCCGGGCCTGACCACTAGCTCACTCTGCCCCCTCTCTGGGCCTCAGTTTCCCCAGATGTAAAGTACAAGTGTTGGCTTCAGGCTGGTCTAGGAGTTCGAGCCGGTGGCCCAGAGTGGCACTAGCCTATGTCTCCACACCTGGGCAGCTCACATTCTCAGGAGAGGTCCCCAGAGGAATGCAGAGGGAAGGAACGGGAGACCCAGGCCAGGAGAAGCCTTTTGCAAACCTGGAGGTCGTCGCTGGCTCCCAGCAGAGTGTACACCAGGGAACACTTCCACCCTGAGTGTGAGGGCTCAGAAGAGGAAGAGGGAGGAGGGCTTCCCCTCTCCCCTCCTCACCAGAGACCCTGGAGCCTGAGAGTTCAGGGAGCAAAGGGAGCCCATGTTGATTGCACGTCTAGTCTGTGGTGCCAGGCGCTGTGTGAGGATTCATTCCGAAGTGGGCTCCCCATGCTGACCTGGCCGTGAATTCCAGCCAGTAGCTTCCTCTGTGAGCACAGCAGGTGGCGATCCTCGCCAAGTGTTTGGTGTGATGTGCCCAGTCCACTGGGCTTATTAAGTGCTCATTACTTAAGTGCTCATGAAGTGACTATTTTGACAGGTCCAACACAGTACAGGTGCCCAGGAAATATCTGTTCCCTTCTGCCACCCCCGGCTTCTGAACTGGACCAAAAAGACTTAGATTTCACAAAGCTGTCTTTTTATCTCTTCATTATTTGGTTGAACCATAAGGAATTGCTCATAGTTGACTATTTTTGACAAATAAAACTGGCAATTTTGTATGGTTCAACCAAATACTTCTTGGATAGTATTCATGAAGCGTGTTTTAGGTCTGCAGAGCCTAAAGTAAGCAAATAATAGCCCACTCCTTTTCTAGATTCCAAACTCAAAGTGAGCTTGATTCCTACCCAGGAGCCTCAGAACCTCGCTATAAGCCCATCCGACACTTAGCAAAGTTCGTCATATTAATGTGGCTAGAGTACCCTTCTAGAAGAGTTAGGTGTTGAGTATAAGAACTACCTCCTATTGTTTGGTTTCCCCAACCAGGGAACTGGCCCAGAGGATGGTGGTGCAGGAGGGCTAATGAGTCATCCATTTGGGATAATGACACCCTCGGCCACTGTGAAGCACCATCAGAAATAATTGTTTCCATTATTTCATGGATTCCCCCAACACTTATGGGAGGAGAACAGGTTACAGACTTCTCTGCCTTTATAAGTGGTCGGCAGTGGGTCCGTTCTCCTCCACACACGACATACATCAGTGTGCAGCATAAGCAGCCGGGTGTGGCTTCTCAGAGGGGAGGTACGGGGGTGTGACCATAAAAGGGTCGTTGGAAGAGGGCTGAAAGCATCCCTCTGTTCATTATTTCCCCACCCTGAGAATTCATTCAAATGACATTATGATTAAACTCTTCAGTGAGAGTCCCAGCAGCAAATTTCAGGAGAGATTTGCATGTCCCATTTCCATTGTGGTGAGAGGGGGCAGGTCAGGAGGGGCACTGCAGGGGAATCGCTGGCTCCAAAAGGCTCTTTGAAAAAAGTCATCTTTTGAGAAAGTTCCTGCTTATGCAAAGTTACTCCACACTTGGTCTTGCACAGCCCAGAACTACTTCCTCAATCTCCAGCCAATGTCTCTTAAGGACAGTCCGTCCCATTTCGGTAAAGGCGAAGGAGAAATCTTAGAGGAAATACTTGCAGAGAAGATAAGGCTAACCCATTTTACCCGAAAAGTGTTACAATCATTATAGATAATAACAGTTACAGTAACAACAATAAAGACTTTTTCTGGGCAACCAGTTCATTTCCAGGTCATTGGCAGGTCAATACCACATTCTCCCATGCAAAATTCAGTCCTATAATGGATGGGACTGATTTTTTTTTCTCAATAAATTGAGTCACAGATCCCTGGTTATTCTCATCAGAGTTCTGCCAAGTGATTCAGGACAGGACTGGGAATTAGAGTCCTTCGCAGGTGAGATTGTCCTGTCAACCGTCACGCCATCTGCTGGGAAAGCCCAGGTGGTGGACCCACATAGCCCAGAGACGTAGCCCAAATTTAGCAAATTGATTTGTTTCTTTGGCTCTGTCAATTTAAAGTAATTCAAGTCCCGATGGCATAACTTTCACAGATCCGAAGATTTCTGGGAAATCTTACCTGACCCTTTTTCATTCCCTGGCAGCACTTTTAGGAAAGCGAAAGGCAGTAGAGTGATGCTTAGCGTATCATCCTGAATGTACTCAGTACGTGTGAACAAGTCTTACAACTATACTTCTTAAATATTTTCAGTGAATATTCTTACAGTATATTCATGAAGAACGTATTCTAGAATACCGCCTTCTCAGAAATGATAATGTAGTACTGAAGAGTAAATATTTTCTTCTGACCCTCAGTCTCTCTATCCCCCACCTTCCCTCTCTGTCCCATCTCTTCCCTACATTCTGCCTCTTCTTCCTCCTTCTCTTCCTTCCTCTGCTCCCTATTCCCCACAATTCCCCATGTCCCTCGTTTCTCTCTTCTTTTCTGCTCCAGTTTCTCCCTTCTGCTGTCTCCTAGATTCCCCCAGCTCCCCCATTCTTTGCCCCCTCAGTCTCCCTAACCACTGCCCCTTTTCTCCCTCTCTCTGCCCCAGCCTCTCCCTTGTCCACCCCTTAATCATCTCCCTCTGTCTCTACTCCACAGCCCCCTCCTCTCCCCTCCCACCACTCACCAGCCCCTCACTAGCTCCCTCCAAGACAGGCAGTCCAGGCTGGACCACATCATGACTCTTCTCTGTCCTTGCTCTAGCAGGGATCTGGGACAGAAACAAATGAAACCTTTCTTTAAATGCTGATATAAAGATCAAGCAGGGCTTCCCTGGTGGTGCAGTGGTTAAGAATCTGCCTGCCAATGCAGGGGACACGGGTTCGAGCCCTGGTCCGGGAAGATCCCACATGCCGCGGAGCAACTAAGCCCGTGCACTACAACTCCTGAGCCCGCATGCCACAACTACTGAAGCCTGTGCACCTAGAGCCCTTGCTCTGCAACAAGAGAAGCCACCACAGTGAGAAGCCCGTGCACCGCAACAAAGAGTAGCCCCTGCTCGCCACAACTAGAGAAAGCCCGTGCAGAGCAATGAAGACCCAACTCAGCCAAAAATAAATTAATTAATTAATTTAAAAAAAAAAAAGATCAAGCAAAAAACTGGCCAGCTAACAATTTGCTGAAATATTCAAAAGCCTTAAAGCTGTGTCTCCAATAGAGGATTGAGAGCAACGGGTGAAATCAGCCAACTGGCCCTTCTGAGAAAGGACTGGTGAATATCACGTTTCCCAGGCTCCATGTCTCTTTCCAGTGTCTGACCACTGCACCCACCACCTCTGCCCCGAGAACTCCATGCTCCAGCCTCCTCCTCTCACATGCGAATTCCCCACCTCCTTTCTCTCCATTCATAGTGCCCTGCCCATTCCCCTTCTTCTCCATTCAACTCACCTCTGAAATCTTACCAACTCCCAAGAGCTGCCTCAGATGCCACCTTGTAGGAAGCTTTTCCTTGTCCTCCACCCCACCCCACATTGCCCCTTCATACTCCATGGAGGGCTCGAACCAGGGCTCAAAGCCAGGTCACCTGACTCCCAGGCCAAGGCTTTTCCCACGATGTGGCCATGGGAAACAGTGAGAGGAACCCAGGTTGGGCCATCACACAGGTGTGGGTTCTAATCGTGGGGCCACCAGTTACTCACTAGCATGGTAGCTGCCTGACCTCTCTGAGCCTCAGTTTCCAACTGTAAAATGAGATAATCATCCACTCGGCCATGCACATGTACTCTATTTATTGAGGGCCTGTTATGCGCTGTGCCATCCACTGTTGATACTGTACACTGTGCAGAATGGACATGTGATATTAACGTGTCAAGGCAAATTAGTCAACAAACACAGTATCCACCCAGTGTACTGGCCCAGGGAGAGGAGGAAGGAAGGTCGTCACACCCTGTAGCTCTTTGTATCTTCCTAAGACCTGACTTTGCTGTTTGACACACAGGACCCTGAGATCTTCCTCGAGGCCCCTCTCTATCCCCTGTGACTCTCCAGCAGTGGCTCCCTTGGAGGCCAGTGTCAGTGTCACCAGACTTTGTCCCTGAGACTGCCTGAGTTAGGTGGGACTGAACTCGGGCCCTGGTTCACCTCCTGTAGCACCGGGCCTGAAGCCAGGGCCAGCCAGGGACAAGCCAGACTGGCAGTCATCTCCCATTGCAAGACCCTGTCAGATGGCCTACTGAGTCCCTATAGGTCTGTCCAGTGATTTCATCCGGGTGCAACTCCAGGGCCCTCTGCCAGGTGCCTGTGGGTCATTGGGAAAGGGTGACCTGGAGGGCCCATTCTCCTGTGACTGCACCACCGGTGTGCCCAGGGTGACCCTGCTCTCCCTTCTCTCGGAGAAGCTACTCCGTCTCTTCCTTATCAATCCTCACCCCCAGCTGGACATCTGGCCCTCCCTCTGAGAATCACCCTGAGAGCCTCCCTGGGCCCCATCTCCCTTCCCTTTGTGATCCAAGGCTCCCCCTCCCATGAGAGTTGTCCACCTCAGATGCTTATGGCACCTGTTACTTTAGATGGCCGTCCTCTCTCCCCCTTCACCTCAGCCTTCCTGGCATCAACCTCCCAGACACCTGCAGCCTCCTGTAGCCCCTCGGAGTCACAGGAAAGCCACTTCCCTTGGAGCAGCCACCCCAAGCCCGGGCTCAGGCCTCAACACACACTGACTTCCCTTTGCTCGGCCTGCACTGCCAGCAACAAAAATGCCTCCAGTTCTCACTTGGCCTCAAGGCCCCTTCTCCATCCTCACGGGAATTCCCTTCACGTTTTGAGCCAAGTTGTTTCTGCTCATGGGCTCAATTTCTTCCTCCCATCTCTACTTCTGACTACTCAATGTTGTGCATGTAGTCAAGCATGGACCTCAGCGCAGGGGCCCATGCTAGCTCAGAGCCGCTCGCAGGCAGTGTGGGACTTGCTGACCCCCCAGGAGTCGAGGAGGGAGGACCAGGTGGTTCTGATACACACAGCAGCTGGTGGCCTGTGCCTCTGGAGAAAGGAGCCCACTCAGGCATCATGTCATTTGGATTTCTCAATGGCCCTGCAAGCTAAGCATGATCTCCCCTTGATAGATGAAGAAACATAGCCTCAGAGAGTGAAACAGTTTGCCCTGGCCCATGGTCAGTTACTTTGGAGCTGGGATGTGAACTCAAGGCCCCTGAGGCTTTCTGAGCTTCCCTGACACTCAGGCTCACCTCACCCTCTGCGCCTCACTGCCCTCCCTCCAGTCTTCAGTGGGAATCTCTGTCTTGACCCCACAGGAGGGCCATGGTCTCTGCAGATCCTCGTGGCAGGTGGGACTTGGAAAGGGGTGGGCCCTGCAAACGTCCAGTCTTAAGCCACCAGTCCCCACTCTACTTCTCCAGGTGGACGTTGAGCCCCTTGCTCCATCAAAACCTTCCTGCCCTGGCCCACTGATGCCTCAGCTCAGGGGCCTCCCTTCTCTCCCCACCCCTGGGAAGCCACCCAACAAGAGCTGTGTCCTTCCTTTCCTCTCCCTCCTCCCAGCTCCTCAGGCCATCCAGCCTCTCACTGGGACTCCTCTCCCAACTCTATCCGGGGCCTGCCACCTTCTCCCCATGGATCGGTGCCCTGTGGTACAGACAGGCCCCTCTGCCTGAGGTCCCACAGGCCCTGGGGGGCAATGCTCTCTGTGACCTCGCCTGTGGCCCCTGGTATCCCATAAGACACGCTGTGGGGCAGGAGGGTTCTTTGACCTGCAGGATGGGCATCTGGTAGGACAGATGTGCCGGCACACCTGTTAGGGACCCAGCACACGGGCTGGCTTCTCTGTCCCCAGACAGTGTTTCTAACTGAGGACCCAGGCCCAGACCACCGGGCACTAGGAAAAGACTTCCCTTTCTGACCACAAGCATCTGGCATCTGAGGCAGTCAGGACATGCGAGTTGCTCACTGTGCTCAGAGCCAAGGGGTTTGCTGCAAATGTTCAACTTCCCACTCCCTTTAAGAAGTCCTCCTAGGTGTCTCCTGGCATTTGGAGGGAGAAGGATGGAAATGGGGATGCATGGGGTCATGTGTGAGATGAACACCCTTCCCCTCCACTTACTTCACCATCACACTGAGAACTCTAAGCCTGCCACCGAGGAAACAATTCAAAGATGGGTGAAATCTGGCTTAGAAAGTGCCTCAGAGGGCATTGAGTCTGGGGCTCCCCAAACCTACTGGTCTTTGGAACGCCGGATGCAATGCTTGAGCCCCCACCCTTCCTTCCCATCTGCCATCCAGAGCTGCACATACGCAGATCATGCAGCAGCCATGGAGGGGCTGCCCTGCACTGCCACTGTGCCAGCCCATCTCCTGGGGTCAGGAGCCTGGCAGCAGCCTGGGGAGCAGTGCTGCACATGGCCTGAGGTAGCAAGGCCAGCCTCAATCCACCACTGTGCCTTGGATATAGTGGAAACTGCTTATCTGATTTTCTTGGCATCACTGTGGCTCAGTGACCTGCAGAGGCCCCAGGACAGCTTGAATCTGTGTGATTTCACTTTTATCTGAGCCTCCCCATTTGCACTCAGTTATTTGCCCCACTGAGAATGAGAGAGATATGGAAAGGCCTGGACTGGAATTCCAGCTCTGCCAATTAGTAGTAGAAGTGGGGCTTACTGAAACTCACTGTCTTCATCTGAGACACAGGTCATAACTCCCCACTCCTCCCAAAGTTGTTGTGGGATCTGTAGCAACATCAGCAAGACCTCTGCAAGCTGTAAAGGGCTGCCCTTGTGTGCGAGGGCCAGTTTGTCCATCTAGCCCTGTAAGGTAGCAGGGCCAGCAGCCTTGCTGCCCTTGTTGTGAGTGGGGGCAGCTGCAGAGGCCCTCACCGAGCCTGGGCTGGCACTGGGCTGTGCGCAGACAGCAGAATGTCTCTCTCTGAGCAGCGCCATCCCTTGCTCACTAGACTTCCATCTCCTAAGGGTAGAGCTGGGGAATTGGCCATCTCTGTCACCCAGGGCGCCGCAGAGCCGTGCCAAGGGCAGGCATTTGGCAGACATCTCAGCTAAATGGATTGAGGGTGATTCAGAGGCTCAGGAGCTCCCAGATGGTCTGACTTGCCTTTTGTCCTTCTCAGATTGATTCTTACAATGTGGTAGTTGATGACGAACTGGGCGACATCCAGCTGATCAGAATCGAGAAGCGCAAGTACTGGTTCCATGACGACTGGTACCTGAAGTACATCACGCTGAAGACGCCCTGCGGGGATTACATTGAGTTCCCCTGCTACCGCTGGATCTCGGGCGAGAGCGAGGTTGTCCTGAGAGATGGACGAGGTGAGCGGCTCAGGCCCCTTCCACTCCCTGGGCTTCCGGGGAATGAGAGAGTTTGCAGGCACTCCTTCCTTGAAGAACTGTATCCATGGGAATAATAACCATGCTCTCCGTGGTTGAGCACCGCTTCGTGCCTCGATGCACCTGTAGGAGGCCTGACCTTCCTCAAGGTACTAACAAGCCCCAGGTTCAGAGGGGGAAGTGAGAGGCCCCAGGCTCCATCCAGCCATGTCCCCTCTCTGCTATAAAGTCCTTCAGGAGAAGATTATGACCCCCTTTTTGCCAGAGGGTAACTGGGGTCCCTAGTAACACGTACCCCTGGGACGTGCCCCTGGATGGGCAGTTTCTTCAGCTGAGTTCTCAGCTCTCATCTCTGTCAGGTCACAGTAGGGCTTGGGCTCCAGGGACCCCATGCAGGCCAGGAAAAGGAAGGGGTTGACCAGGAGTGCCTGAGTGCCAGCTCAGAGGAACCGTGGGCAGGCCTGGTGTTCGACGGTCACCAGTCATTAAACTTGAAGTCCCACTTTTTGCTGAAGGAGAAAAGAACCTAAAATATACCCTCTTAAGCAAGACCCTCAAATGTGCAAACCCCAATCTGGCACTTCCTCAGGAGGCCATTCTTGGTAAGAGACACGCAGCTGGCCTGGTTGGAGGAGGAGGAGAGAGGAGCAGATGGCGGGGGTCACCTAAGGCCTCCTTCCCTCTGAATGACGCCCCCCTTGCACACCAGCCTCTTAGCGTGTGTGAGTCAAATCCATGCCTTGGCAAAATCCTGCCTTACCTTAGTCATGACCCTTCAGCTTGCTCACTCTTGAAACCTGAAATGATCTAGTGCATCCACTAGAATAACGAGCAAGGGGACAGCTGCTTCCTCCAGTGCCACCGTTTAACACCTCCTAGCTGACGACACATTTCCTATCACTAGTTCATTTGCTCTTCACAGAACTTCGGCAGGGTAGATAAGATGAGAATGATTAGTACCCCCTCTATTTTAGCTAAGAAAACCAAGACACAGGAGGAAAAGTTCTTCTCTACCCAGTGTTCTTAAAACTGTCAGGCCACATCCCATTGCTTCTGACATGGAATTTAACTTAAGAAACAAAATTCAAAAAAAAAAAAAGAAAGAAACAAAATTCCAAGATTATTTCTGAACTAAAGGATTGGGGCAGGAAGGATTTTTATCCCCTGTCTTCATGGCAAGGAAGAAGATCACAAAAGTCACTCTGTCTTACGGTGGCCAGCATGGGAAAGGTTGCAGACAGGGCACTTCTCTTTTACCAGGATTGTAGAAACACGAGCTCCACATCTCCCTCCTGCTCCGCCCCGACCCACGGTCTCGGATGTGTAGTCCTCCTTCCCACGGACCCTGAATCTCTTTCCAACAAAAAAGCATATGGCACCTTCCAGTTGGGATATTTAGAAGGTGTAGGCCAATGTGCAGGGCCATTAGAACTGCTAGTCCTGGTGGGGTGGGGGAAGGGAAAGAATGTGAGAATAATCCAAAAGGGAAGTGTCCTGGAGCCAGAGCTGCCTTAGGAGGAGCTCTGGTCCTCAGTAGAGATGCAGACAGCCTGGGGAGATACTACAGAGAGAGGCTGGGGAAGAAGTGTCCTCTCCTCACTGTCTCTTACCCTCCAGTCTCTGGTCAGGGTTCCCAGTGGCTGAACCGAACATGAAGCCCATTGATGCATTGATCAGGGACCTTCAGGGACAGGACAGGTGAAGGGTGGATCTGGAGGGGCACATGGAAGCCACCCAGTATGTTCCACTTATCAGTTGCTGTGTAGCACTCTTAGTGGCTTTAAACAGCCACGTCATTTTGCTCATGATCTTAGGGGTCAGGAATTTGGGAAAGGCTCATCTGGGTGGTCCCTCTGTGAGCCATGGGGCATCCGCTGAGAGGGGAGGGACTAGAGGATTCGCTTCTAAGATGGTTCTCCTCTCGCGTGCTTTCAGGGCTCCGTGGTCTCTCCCTCTCCATATGGCATCTCATTTTTAAGACTTCCCCGTAGAGCCTGGGCTTCTCACAGCTTGGTGGTCTCAGGGTAGTTGCACTTCTTTTTGTGGTGGCTGGCTTCGAAAAGCAAGAGAGAGAAAATGGAAGCTGCCAGTTTCTTCAAGCCTGGCCCTGGAAACTGGCCCAGTGTAACTTCTACCACGTTTTATTGGTCCAAGCAGTCACAGAGCCCACCCAGACTCAAGGGGAACATAGACCTCCTCTCAATAGAAGGAATGTCAAAGAATTTGTGGCCATCCTTGGACCACCACATGGCACGACAACCAACTCTTTGGGCAACGTGGAAATGAGGGAGGCCAGCCCACAAGCAATTCAATCACTCACCACATAGAAACCTCTGGAACCTAATATTTCACCACTGCACCTGGGGTGACCATAGAAGTCAGAGGGCTGTCTCTGTGGTGACTGACATTTTTTTAAAATACAATAAAAATTGACTACTAGAAAAATGAAATAAAAAACAAACCAGGAGCTTCCCTGGTGGCGCAGTGGTTGAGAGTCCGCCTGCTGATGCAGGGGACACGGGTTCGTGCCCGGTCCGGGAAGATCCCGCATGCCGTGGAGCGGCTGGGCCCGTGAGCCATGGCCGCTGAGCCTGCGCGTCCAGAGCCTGTGCTCCGCAACAGGAGAGGCCACAACAGTGAGAGGCCCGCGTACCACAAAAAAAAAACCCCAAAAACAAAAAACCAAAGCCATTCAAAATACAAGCCCTGTTTTTATTATCTGATGCAACAGTCAGCAGTATTTTGGCAAGTTACTCTAAGTCTGTAAACCTGTGCACTCAACCTCTGTTCTCACCTCATTGCAGACCAGCACCCAACACTTCTGAGCCTCACAGAGCTCTCTGGCCCATTGCACCTCTGCCTGAGGCAGCTTCAGTCCCAGGCTTGGAACTGGGGCCCAAAGAGGAAGATCAGTGGGTCACTGTGGTCCCAGGGATTCCAAGCATCTATGTGAAAGACTCATATCAGTCTTTTGGAATCTGTCCCCCTGAACTCTGCCGTAGTCAGTCCAGGCTTTGTCACCTGCCATGTTCCCAGAAGTTCTGTTAGTCAGTGGGGCCAGGAAGAAGGATGCTGTATGCCATTTGAAACTTGGTAGGTTGCAATTTTACATGTTCTCTGACTTATTCATACAGTAAGGCTAAAGAGATACAACTCCTCAGAGCAAGGTGCCTGAGAAATAGGCAGGTTCTTTAAGGTGGATAAGAGATGATGAATGTGCCAATGACAGCTGTTGTTACCTTTAATTCTCACCTTGCCTTCAGTGGCCTCGAGCCTCCCCACTTATTTACAAAAATGTCAGTCTGTGATGGAATGGAAGCTTTAAAAATCCGGCTCTTCACCACAGAGAGCTGGAGAAGCTCTTCACTGCAGAGGCCCCCTTTCCAGGAGATGCTCTGGAATCCTGCCAGTTGGGGTTCCACTGACTGTGTTGACTGGTTTTACCCTAAATAATAGTATAAAAGGTAATCTTGATCTGACCTCTCCTGCTCTAAAGGCCCTGAGAAGTGTGACCAACCGTGCCCTTAGCCACCTGCCCACTCCTGAAATGAAATATGAGACACCTTTGAAGTCTGGCTTAGAGGGAGGAAAAGGACACTCGGGTCCATGATAATTATAAGGACAACAGTGATAACCATGGTTCCCATTTACTGGGCACTTACTGGTCCTAAGCGCTGTATGGAGTGATTTGCTGCAGTCTCTCACTAAATCCCCACCATGGCCCTAGAAATAAGCGTTATTATCTCCATTTTACATGGGAAGAAGCTAAGGCAGCTTACTCAAGGTCACACAGCTTTAAGTGACACAGCCCTAGTCCAAACCCAAGCCCAAGAACATCTCTTCTAAAGCCCACACTCTAGGACATGACAGGCTGTTTTACAATAAGCTCCATTCTCATTCCTCTGTGTAGCCACCACAGGAAACTGGACAGTGTCAGCATCTGTATATTGAATCTTAAGTCACACCTTTCTCCAGGAAGCAACCAACTGGACTTAGAAACACAAGAGCCATGAGTCCCTGCTATTCTCTCAGGCAACATGGAAACCCGCAGTGGCTGCCATTTCTGCTCTGCATGAGAAATGCAGGAGTGAACTGCTCTGAAGTGGTTTGAAGAGATCCACCAAAGATCACGGAATGCCTTTCCTCTGAAGTGGAAAAGCAGCTCTGCACCAGGGGCCCCACGATTCTTGGCAAAGGCAGTGTCCTGGGAGCCCCCAGGTGGAAATCCACAGGCAGGCCAGAGATGGGCACACTGTGCCTGCCAGAGAATCATTGGTCTGCCTTCCTGTAATTCACGATGAGAACCAAGCCTGGCTTATGTATCTGGATGTGATTCTCAGAACACCGAGGCCCAGAGCCCCTAAGCTTGCTGAGTGAGCAGACAGGAGGAGGAGGAACTGGATTTGTCTTTTATAAAGAGAGTTAGCTAACAGCATGGGATTTGAGTCTTGTGTTGAAAATCCACTAATTAGGTTGTGACCTTGGGTAAAGTTCAAGGGCAAATCTATTCAACCTCCCTATGCCCCCATTTCTTTGCTATAAAATGAGGGAGTGTTCTGAGGCTTAAATGAGACGATACACATAAAGCATTTGGCTCAGGAAGGGTGTCTGAGGGAAACCTGAATACTGGATGTTGTTAATGTGCTTCCCTAGGCTCTTCTCACACATGTCCTTTTCTCACAGCAAAGTTGGCCTGTGATGACCAAATTCACATTCTCAAGCATCACAGACGTAAAGAACTGGAAACACGGCAAAAACAGTATCGGTGAGTTATGACATCAGACCAAATGGTTTGGGGCCATGGTGTCTTCTATCTCGGGGGCATAACCCTGCCCACAGTTTATGGCCCATCACTGCTGGTACGTGATGACCAAGTGACCAGATCCCTTCAGTGCTCCTCAACACCCAAGCTCCACCTTACCACCACTCCAGGCAGAGATGGTGAAAGAGTTACGAAAAACTTGGTATCAACCGTATTGGCATTTAGGAGGAATGGGACAGTAAAGGCTTGAATTCATCTTGATGTTCTCCCACTCCCATTGTAGGAATTACCCTTCACTTTTTATGTCTTCTTATAATAATTCAGTTATAAATGTGATACATAATCTACAAGAAAATTGACAAATCTTTAGCTAACAGACTAAGAAAAAAGAGAAGACTCAATTTATTAAAATTAGAAATAAGAGAGGGAACATCAATACCAACCTCTCAGAAATTAAAATGAATGAAAGGGAATAGTATGAGCAATTGTATACCAACCAATTAAATAACTTAGATGAAAAGGACAAATTCCTTAGACAGAAACTGCCAAAGCTGACTCAAGAACAAATCAAATGAATAGACTGATCACAAGAAAAGAGAGTGAATACTAATTTTAAATTAATTTTAAAACTTCCTACTAAGTAGTTTTAAAGTAATTTAAAAACTTCCTACAAAGAAAACCCCAGGCCCATATGGCTTCACTGGTGAATTATAGCAAACATTTAAAAAATTAATACCAACCCTGCATAAACTCTTCCAAAAAACAGAAAAGGAGAGAACTTGTCTCAACTCATTGTATGAGGCCAGTATTATACCAAAACCAGACGTCATAAGAAAACTACACATCAATATCTTTTATGAATATAGATACAAATATTTTCAACAAAATACCAGCAAACAAAATCCAGCAGCACATAAAAGACATTATACAATATGAAGAGGTGGAATTTATTCCAAGTATGCAAGGTTGGTTTAACATCCAAAAATCAATTAATGTAATACACCATATGAATAAAGAACAAAAAAATACATGGTCAAAAAAAATACATGATCATCTAATAGACACACAAGAAAGCATTTCACAAAATGTTTAAAAAACACTCAAAAAACAGGAACTGAAGGGAACTTCCTCAACCTGATAAAGTGCATCTACAAAAAATTCACAGTTAACATCATACTTAATGAGAAAAGACTGCATGCCTTCCTCCTAAGATCCAGGAACAAGATAAGTATGTCAGCTTTTGCCACTTCTACTAACATTGTACTGGAGGTTCTAGCCAGGGCAATTAGACAAGAAGGAAGAAAAAACATCCGTATTGGAGAACAATAAGTAAAACCATTGCTATTCACAGAGGACATGGCCTTGTATATAGAAGATCCTAAGGAATTCACCAAAAAATCATTGGAACTAAAAACAAGCAATATTGCAGCATACAAGACCAATATACAAAATTCAATTGTTTTCTATTTGCGAGCAATCAATAATTTAAAGTGAAAATAAGAAAAAAATTCCATTTACAGTAGCATCAAAAGGAATAAAATATTTATGAATAAATTTAACAAAAGAAGTTTAAGGCTTACACGATGAAAACTACAAAATACTGTTGAAATTAATTAAAGAAGAGCTAAATAAGATGAAAGACATCTCATGTTCATGGACCAAAGGACTTATATTGTTTAAATGGCAATACTCCCCAAAGCAATGTACAAATTCAGCACAATTGCTATCAAAATCCCTGCTGACTTTTTTGCAGAAATTGACAAGCTGATTCTAAAATTCATATGGAAATTCAAGGAACCCAGAATAATCAAAACAATCTTGAAAAAAAAGTAAACAAAGTTGGATGATTCACACTTCTCAATATCCCAAGTACTACACCACTGCAATAATCAAGACAATGTAGTATTCACGTAAGGATAGACATATAGATCAATGAAATAGAATTGAGAGTCCAGAAATAAGCCCTTACACTTATGGTCAATTAGTTTTCAACAGAGGCAACAAGACCATTCAATGGGGAAAGAAGTCTTTTCCACAAATGATGTTGGGACAACTGAATAGCCACATGCAGAAGAATGAAGTTGAACCTTTACCTCACACCACATACATAAATTAACTTAAAATGGGTCAAACACCTAAATGTAAGAGCTAAAACTATAAAACTTTGAAGAAAACATGGGTAAATCTTCATGACCCTGAATTTGGCAAAGGATTTTTATATATGACCATGAAAGCATAAGCAACAAAAGAAACACAGATAAATGGATGTCATCAAATTTTAAAACTTCTATGCTTCAAGGACACCACCAAGAAAGTGAAAGAATAACCCACAGAATGGGAAAAAATATTTGCAAATCATGTATCTGATACGGGACTTGGATCCAGTACATAAAGAACTCTTACAACTTAATGATAAAAGATAAATAACCCAATTTAAAAATGGGCAAGGACCTGTATTGATATTTTTCCAAGGAAGATATACAAATGACCAATAAGCACATGAAAAGATGCTTGACATCATTATTCATCATGGAAATGCAGATCAGCACCACAGTGAGATACCACTTCACACTCACGAGGATGGCTACAATCAAAAAGGCAAATAATAACAACGTGAGGATGTGGAGAAGTCAGAACCCTCATACACTGCTGGTGGGAATGTAAAATGGAACAGCTGCTTTGGAAAACAGTCTGATAGTTCCTCAATCTGTTAAACACAGAGTAACCATATGATCCAGCAATTCCATACCTAGGCATATACCCAAGAGAAATGAAAACATATGTTCACACAAATATACCTGTGCATGAATATTTATAGCATCATTATCCATAATAGCCAAAAGGTGAATACAACCCAAATGTTCATGAACTGATGAATGTCAGTGGTATATCTATATAATGGAATATATTTTGGCCATAAAGAGGAATGAATAAACACTTCTCCAGAGGAAATATATAAATGGCTAATAAGCACATGCAAAGATGCTCAAAACCATTAGTCATCAAGAAAATGCAAATTGAAAGCACAATGAGATACCACTTCACACACACTAGGATGGCTGGAATTAAAAAGACAGATAGGGGCTTCCCTGGTGGCACAGTGGTTGAGAGTCCACCTGGCGATGCAGGGGACACGGGTTCGTGCCCCAGTCCGGGAAGATCCCACGTGCTGCGGAGCGGCTGGGCCCGTGAGCCATGGCCACTGAGCCTGCGGGTCCGGAGCCTGTGCTCTGCAATGGGAGAGGCCACAGCAGTGAGAGTCCCACGTACCGCAAAAAAAAAAAAAAAAAAAAAAAGACAGATAATAACAAGTGCTGTGAAGCATGTGGAAAAACTGGAGCCCTCATATATTGCTGGTGCAATGTAAAATGATGCAGCCACTTTGGAAAACAGCTTAGCACTTCTACCTCTAGGTACTTAACACAAAACTAATGAAATCATATTTCTACACACACAAAAACACTTATACACAAATATTTATAATAACACTATTCATGATACTCCCAAAGTAGAAACAACCTATATTCTGTTAATTGATGAATGGATAAATAAAATGCTGTATATCCATGCATTGGAATATTATTTGGCATTGAACTATGGATACATGCTAAAGTATAGATGAACCTCAAAAACATTATAATAAATGAAAAGGTCATATACAAAAGGCTACGTGTTGTATGATTCTGTTTATATGAAATGTCCAGAAGAGGCAAGTCTGTGGACACACATTAGTAGATTAGTGGTTGCCTAGAGCTGAAAGTTGGGGGTGGGACATGGGGAATGACCATTAATGGGTACAGAGTTTCTTTTGGGGTGAACATATTCCAAAATTAGATTATGATGATGGTTGCTCAACTCTGTAAATATGCTACGAACCTCATAATTGGATACTTTTAAGGGATGAATTTTATTGTATGTAAATTATATCTCAATATAACTGTTTTTAAAAATAATACATGAGCAAGAGTGCACAACTGGAAAGTGGTGGTCAGTGGGCTGTATCCAGCCTATAAATGTGTTTAATGGATCATTGTGGAATTCTGAGTAAACAGGGCTCTTATTCTCTAGGTTTCCCCAGTCCAACTCCAGTCTATCATCTATATCAAGTCTTCTTTCATTTCCTACTTTGGCCCCTGGAGACATTTGAGTTTGAGACTCCTTCCAAGGGAAGGAACAGTCAGCATGGTTAACTGGGCAGGGGCGGGGGTGGGGGGGTGCTTTTGGAGAGTGATGACTGTTACACTTTTCACATATTCCTCTATGGTTCAAATTCTTAAAAGGAATATGTAATATGTCAGTTTTTTTTTCAATCCAATAAAGCAAGAGAAGGGGAATAATGTAGAAGCAGAATAATGTAGAAGCAGAAAAAAATACCTGTAATCCATCCATTTTCACTTTTATTTCTTTGGGATTATATTGTATACATGACTTGACAGCCTCCTTTTTTTTCCCTTAGAAGTATAGCAGAATCATTTCCCCGTATTTAAAAAATCTCATCCCAAACATTATTCTAGTTTTTATATAATATTTCATTATATGGATGCACCATACTTTACTTAAACACCAACCTGACTGGACATTTAGGAGGTTTTAAATTTTTTATTCTTATAAACAATGTGAAAATCTTTCCTTTTTGTGTGTATTATTATTTCCTCAGGACAGATACCCAGAAATGAAATTACTAAGTCAAATAGTAGAAGTTATTAGTACATATAGACAAATTTCTCTTCAAAAATCTTTAACCATTTTTCATCATCAGTGTGTAGATACCTATTTCACTAATCCTTGCTGTAGCTGGGTGGTATCTTCTATTTTTTTAACTTTTGTAATTTGTAAATACATCTCTTTTCTCTTAGCCCCTTATTCTTTCCCCCTTTCATGGACCCACTGCTGTCCAGTGGTTGAGAAATCCCCACTGAGACCACTGATTGCTCCAGTCTCAAAATTATCTTTAGCTCTAGCCCCCTTTCCTTCAAAAACTTACATTTCCATGAAACAGAATGGAAAATGAGAAACAGGGCCATACACACATGGATACTTGATATATTACAGAGGCTCCGACAATGAGTAGTGTGGGACTATTGGGAATCTATACAGAACAGAGAGAGAAAAGTGGAGGAAGAGAAAAAGGAGAAGAAATTGGACTCTACATCATATCATTCAGAAAACTCATTGTTGGGTTGAATAGACTTAAATGTTAAAGGCAAAACTATAAAACTTTTAAACTATAGAAGATTCTTCTTCATGACCTCAAGGAAAAAAGATTTTTCAAACAAGACTCAAAATGTACTAACCATAGAGGAAAAGAATAAACTCACCTATCTCAAAGTGAGGAACTTCAGTTCACTACAAGACACCACAAAGAGAGTGAGGAGAAAGTTCACAGAGTGATGGACAAGAATTATTATTTATCATGTACCAAGGACCCCTACAAACCTACAAGAAGAGCATTGTTAATTCAGTAGAAAAATGGACACTTCAGTCACTGCACAAAATATAAGCAGCAAGTATATGAAAAGGTGCTCAACCTCATTTGTTATCAGAGGAATCAAAAGTAAGATCACAATGAGCTACTGCTACTACTGCTGCACACACACACACACACACACACATAGACACACAGGCAAAACTGAAACAACTTGACAATACCCAAGTGTTAAAGAAGGTATGAAGGGATGGGAAGGCTCATACACTGCTGACAGGGATGTAAATTGAAACAACCTCTGTAGAACACAGTTTTGCAATATTTGGTGAAATTGAAGCTACATTATAATCTTTGACTCAGAAATTCTACTCCTGGATCTAAATCCAGGTGTGCAGGTGCACCTGGATACAAGTACACAGATGGTCACAACAGTATTATTTATGAGAGCCAAAAAAATGGAAACCACCCAATGTCCATCAGCAGTAGAACAAATAAATAAATTGTGATAACTCTACCCTGCAAGGAAGAGCAGTGAACTGTTGGTACCCAGAGCAACATGAACAAACCTCACTAACACAGTGCTAAAGAATAGAAACCAGACACATGTCTGGCCAATCCGTGAGGTTTGAAATTATATTGCTTAGAGAAAGTTGTATAGCAGTGGAACAATAAACAATAGCAGGAAATGATTATCACAAAATCAAGGTGATCCGGGAGGCTGAGTGGGCAGTGGGTGCTGAGGCTACTAGCAATGTTCTGATTCTTGATCTGGATGTTGCTTATACAGATGTTTTGTGCATTTTTCTGCATATGTGAGTGTGTGTGTGCATATATACACATACATACATATATTTATATATTCTTTGCCAAAATAAAATTTTTTAATGAAATTTTTATGATTTTTAGTACCGGGTATGGAAGAATAATCTGCTAATACAGTGCATAATGTTAAGGGTCTATGAATTTGCAATTTGTTGTAGAATATTTGTGAGTAAGCCTCTCAGCTCAGGCACCATATGATGTGCTTTGAGACTTTTGTACTTGGTGCAGTGCACAAGGCATTGTCCAAGAACTATGCACCACCCATTCCCATCCTAAAGGGTTGGTGTTCATATGCCCCTTCCACAGCTTCCCTCCCCACTTCAACCACCCAGGGAAAGCCCCTACAGTGAGCACTCCACGTGCTTCTGGCCTTGTGGAAGGAGAGAGTCCTAGACTGTGGCGAGTTAAACAGCTTCCAGAGAATCAGGCCAGTTTGTGTCCTGTTAAGAGAGTGGACAGCAAATCTTATCAGTTCCACACTAATTCAGACTAAGATGTTAATGACTGATAAATCAGTTTTACAGGCAGTTTGTCTTAACCCAGTATTTTCCAAAGTGTGCACTGGAGCAACTGGTCCCAAAACTTTCTCCCCAGAAGAAGGTCCCATGGTAAAAAAAGTTTGGGAAACTGTTTATCACATCCCCCTTCTAGAGGTTCACAATGCACATAAGCATTGAGGATTCTGAGAAGTTCTGGGGTAATGGACCCTGGTTAATTTTTTTTTTTTTTGCTGTACGCGGGCCTCTCACTGTTGTGGCCTCTCTCATTGTGGAGCACAGGCTCCGGACACGCAGGCTCAGCATCCATGGCTCACAGGCCTAGCCGCTCCACGGCATGTGGGATCTTCCTGGACCAGGGCACAAACCCGTGTCCCCTGCATTGGCAGGTGGACTTTCAACCACTGTGCCATGAGGGAAGCCCTCTTTTTTTTTTTTTAATTTTTTTTTAACCCAGTGTGTCCCAAGAGAATTTGACGTACGACTCTTAACATCGTGCAGAACGATTGCTCCATGCAGCACCCTTTGAGAAACACCCCTTCCCCAGGGAGAGGTGGATTCAGTGGTGTGTTGGTTTTACAGAGATGGGGCTCTGGCAGGGTGTAGGGAATGAGGCAGAAGGTTTTCTGGTGAGAGAGTCTGCCCCTTTCTTAGATCTAATCATCTGTTTCTTCCTCCTTCTACTCATCTGTCCTTTTCAGACCTCCTCCTTTGCTTCCGTTCAGGAAACACTGAACTTTGCACCGTCTGCATATTCTTACAGTTCCTCTTTCATATAAACTCACAGGCTTCCAGATTAGAGTTTGGAAGTAAAGTAACAACTAAGAATAATCTCCAGTATGTCAAAAGCTGGCAAGTCCAGCTGGCTCTTGTCACTCAATCAGCCAGGCAGGGACATGGAGAATCCCACACAGGTCATAACCCAGCATCCATGTTCTCTCACTATGACTGCATATACCTGCGTGGTACACACACACACACACACACACACACACACAGCAGAATGTGTTTTCATCTAATCTACATCATTTAATCTAATCATTCTGTGACTTGCTTTTTTTCCAGTGGTCATTCTGTTTTAAAGAGCAGCCAGTTGACACAGATAGGTGTCATCCATTCATTTTAGCTTCTGTGTAGTGCACCACCATGTAAGTAAACCACTGTGTTCACCCACTCCCCTGCTGCTGGATGTGTGGGTGGTCTTTAATTTCTGGCTGTTGCAAGACACACCACAATAAGCTTCCACATATGTCTTGTCTCCTGGTGCTCTCTTGAATGAGTTATTCTAGGGAACATCCCTAAGAGTAGACACCAAAGTTTGCAGACCACGTGTTAAGTTTTCTAAATATTGCCGACTGTTTTCCAAAGGGATTCTGCCAATTTTCACCCTAAGAGCTGTTCCTGAGTTGCTGTTTCCCTACATCACTGACCCACTTTGCACTTTGACACATTTTCATTCTTGTCAATCTAATGTGTGTGCAATAGTACATCATTGTTTCCCTTGTCATTAAGTTGTCACATATTTCTTGCTTTATGTGAAAGTACCATAACTTATTCAACCATTCTCCTATTGATGGACATTCAGCTTGTTTTCCATTTGTATATTGATTTGGTTTCGGTGCCTGATGAACATAGATGCAAAAATCCTCAACAAAATACTGGCAAACAGAATCCAACAGCACATGAAAAGGATCACACACCATGATCAAGTGGGGTTTATCCCAGGAATTCAAGGATTCTTCAATATATGCAAATCAATCAATGTGATACACCATATTAACAAACTGAAGGAGAAAAACCATATGATCATCTCAATAGATGCAGAAAAAGCTTTCAACAAAATTCAACACCCATTTATGATAAAAACCCTCCAGAAAGTAGACATAGAGGGAACTTACCTCAACATAATAAAGGCCATATATGACAAACCCACAGCCAACATTATTCTCAGTGGTGAAAAACTGAAACCATTTCCACTAAGATCAGGTACAAGACAAGGTTGCCCACTCTCACCACTATTATTCAACATAGTTTTGGAAGTTTTAGCCACAGCAATCAGAGAAGAAAAAGAAATAAAAGGAATCCAAATAAGAAAAGAAGAAGTAAAACTGTCACTGTTTGCAGATGACATGATTCTATACATAAAGGATCCTAAAGATGCTACCAGAAAACTACTGGAGCTAATCAATGAATCTAGTAAAGTAGCAGGATGCAAAATTAATGCACAGAAATCTCTTGCATTCCTATACACAAATGATGAAAAATCTGAAAGAGAAATTAAGGAAACACTCCCATTTACCATTGCAACAAAAAGAATAAAATACCTAGGAATAAACCTACCTAGGGAGACAAAAGACCTGTATGCAGAAAACTATAAGATACTGATGAAAGAAATTAAAGATGATACAAACAGATGGAGAGATATACCATGTTCTTGGATTGGAAGAATCAACATTGTGAAAATGACTATACTACCCAAAGCAATCTACAGAGTCAGTGCAATCCCTATCAAACTACCAAAGGCATTTTTCACAGAACTAGAACAAAAAATTTCACAATTTGTATGGAAACACAAAAGACACCAAATAACTAAAGCAATCTTGAGAAAGAAAAATGGAGCTGGAGGAATCAGGCTCCCTGACTTTAGACTATATTACAAAGCTACAATAATCAAGACAGTATGGTACTGGCACAAAAACAGAAATATAGATCAATGGAACAGGATAGAAAACCCAGAGTTAAACCTGCACATATGGTCACCTTATCTTTGATAAAGGAGACAAGAATATACAATTCTTCAATTGTATACAATACAATTCAGCCTCTTCAATAAGTGGTGCTGGGAAAACTGGGCAGTTACATGTAAAAGAATGAAATTAGAACACTCCCTAACACTATACACAAAAATAAACTCAAAATGGATTAAAGACCTAAACGTAAGGCCAGACACTACAAAACTCTTAGAGGAAAACATAGGCAGAACACTGTATGACATAAATCACAACAAGATCCTTTTTGACCCACCTCCCAGAGAAATGGAAATAAAGACAAAAATAAACAAATGGGACCTATGAAAGTTAAAAGCATTTGCACAGCAAGGGAAACCGTAAACAGGACGAAAAGACAACCCTCAGAATGGGAGAAAATATTTGCAAGCGAAACAACTGACAAAGGATTAATCTGCAAAATATACAAGCAGCTCATGTAGCTCAATATCAAAAAAACAACCCAATCCAAAAATGGGCAGAAGATCTAAATAGACATTTCTCCAAAGAAGATATACAGATTGCCAACAAACACATGAAAGAATGCTCAACATCATTAATCATTAGAGAAATGCACATCAAAACTACAATGAGGTATCACCTCACTCCAGTCAGAATGGCCATCCTCAAAAAATCTACAAACAATAAATGCTGGAGAGGGTGTGGAGAAAAGGGAGCCCTCTTGGACTGTTGGTGGGAATGTAAATTGATACAGCCACTATGGAGAACAGTATGGAGGTTCCTTAAAAAACTAAAAATAGAACTACCATAGGACCCAGCAATCCCACTGCTGGGCATATACCCTGAGAAAACCATAATTCAAAAAGAGTCATGTACCACAATGTTCATTGCAGCTCTATTTACAATAGCCAGCACATGGAAGCAACCTAAGTGTCCATCGACAGATGAATGGATAAAGAAGATGTGGCACATATATACAATGGAATATTACTCAGCCATAGAAAGAAATGAAATTGAGTTATTTGTAGTGAGGTGGATGGACCTAGACACTGTCATACAGAGTGAAGTAAGTCAGAAAGAAAAACAAATACTGTATGCTAACACATATATATGGAATCTAAAAAAAATTAAAAATGGTTTCTGAAGAACCTAGGGGCAGGACAGGAATAAAGACACAGATGTAGAGAATGGACTTGAGGACATGGGGAGGGGGAAGGGTAAGCTGGGATGAAGTGAGAGAGTGGCATGGACACATATACACTACCAAATGTAAAATCGATAGCTAGTGGGAAGCAGCCACCTAGCACAGGGAGATCAGCTCGGTGCTTTGTGTCCACCTAGAGGGGTGGTATAGGGAGGGTGAGAGGGAGGGAGACGCAAGAGGGAAGAGATATGGGGATATATGTATATGTATAGCTGATTCACTTTGTTATAAAGCAGAAACTAACAGACATTTGTAAAGCAATTATACTCCAATAAAGATGTTTAAAAAAAAAAAAAAGAATGACCAAATTCTCTTCCCAAAACTTTACAGTAATTTTCAATCCCACCAATAGTATGTAAAAATATACTATAACCCATACATTCACTAATACCTGATAACATCAATCTTTAAAATTTTTAACAATCCAGGAATCCTTAAGTAAAAGCCGCTGCTGTCTTAATCTGCATACCCCTGACCACTAATAACTTTAGCCTCTGCATTGCCTATTTATGTGCTTTATTTTTCTGTGGGTTTATTATTAATCTAAAGCAGCTCTTTATATATTAAGATTGTATCCCTTTGTTATATGTATAGTGTGTATCATTTGTCTTCAGTTGCTTTTGTCACAGGTTTTAGCTTTTAACTTTCTTAATATATATATTCTTTTCCTTTCTAACTTTTCGGTTTCCTGCTTTGCTTAAGAAGGCCATCCCCACCCCAGTGTTACATAAATTCTCATATTTTTGTCTAATATTTTTATAATTTTATTTTTAACTTTAGGCTTTTAATTCATTGGCTATGTATTTTTATACATGATGTGAAGTGGGGGTCAAATGTCCCTGGTATCATTTATTACATAATATTTCTTCCTGCTGCTTTGGGATGACACCCACAGCGCATGGAGCTGGCGTGGTGACCCCGTGCATGGGCTCTGCAGCTGGTGTTGGGCTCAGCTCCCACTTAACTGCCACACTCTGTCCTGTGAAAGTTGTGTAATCTCTTTGTGCCTCAATTCCCCCATCTGTAAAATGGGGGAAATAATAGTACCACTTCCTAGGGATTTTGGAAAGAATTAAATAGGTTACACCATGAAAACACATAGACTAATATTTGACACATAAAAAGCACTGGATAAATATTAGCTAGTTTTATATTATATTCACATATTTTCTTGGGTCTGTTTTTCTACTCCATGGCCCAGTGCCATCTTTTGGTTATCAGAACTTTCTAATAAATGTGAACCGGCATTATGTTATCTTACTGTTCTTTTTAAAGTTTTTCATGATGAGAATCGCTTTGAATTACACGTGTGTCCTGTAGTGGCATTTTAATAATGTTTCATCTTTCCACCCATTTAGATCTTGTGTGATGTCCTTCAATAGAATTTCTACTTTTTCTTCATGAAGTTCTTTCACCTTTCTGGTCACTTTATACCAAGGGAAACTATAGCTTTTGCCATTCTAAGTAGGGTGTTTTTCCGTTTTGCCAATGAATATTGCTGGGATAAAGATAATTACTCATTATTTAATATTTACTTTGTATTGACACCTTACTAAATTATTTTATTGTCTCTTTTTTTAAATTTATTTATTTATTTATTTATGGCTGTGTTGGGTCTTGGTTGCTGCGTGCGGGCTTTCTCTAGTTGTGGCGAGCAGGTGTTACTCCTCGTTACGGTGTGGGGGCTTCTCTTGTTGCGGAGCACGGGCTCTAGGCACACAGGCTTCAGTAGTTGTGACACGCGGGCTCTAGAGTGCAGGCTCAGTAGTTGTGGTGCACGGGCCCAGCTGCTCCACGGTATGTGGGATCCTCCTGGACCAGGGCTCGAACCCGTGTCCCCTGCATTAGCAGGCAGATTCCCAACCACCGTGCCACCAGGGAAGTACAATATTGTCTCTATTTTTAAGTGAGTCTTTTTAATTGCCCAGTTATTTGATCGTATTATGTAAATGATGATACTTTTGTCTCTTAGTTTACATTATTACATCACTGATAATTTTTTCTTATTGCCAAAACAAAGTAACAGTAGCAAGGATGAACATCCTTTCTGGGTCTTGATTTTTGAGAAAATGCCTTTGATATTTGTATTTGTTCAATATATTTGCTATTGTTTTCTAATAAACACTCTTTACTATATTTAGGAACTTCTTGGTTCATTCTAATGTCATTTTTGTTTGGCTGAACTTGTTCAATTAATATATGAAAGGGTGTGTAATATGTGCAGGTAATATAATGTCTGAGTCCATACTTGATATAAGAGGCTTAAATGATTATCTTAAAAAAGTCTGTAAACACCTTACACTATCTCCCCATTTTCAGTATGGCAAATGAGAAACCTAGTGATAGTTTGGTTATTTTCCTTTTCCCAGAAGCTTGTGAGTTTGTGGAACCATCTCTCCTCTCTCTCTTTCCCTTTCTTCCTCCCCACTCCTTCTCCACAGCATTCTCCTCTTTGACATTTTACAATTTAATCAGTATATATCTAGGAATGTCTTTTTTTTCTTTCTTTCTTTTTCTGCCTAGGATTTACTCAGAAAATTGAGGTCCCTTCAGCTTAAGGAAGTTTTTCTCCTATTTCTTTGGTTTTTACTTCTCCATGTATCCCTGTCTCTCCTCTGGAACTCTCTCTGCACATCAAATCTTCTGTATCTGGTTTTCATGTCTCCTATGTTTTCTTCCATGACTTCCACTTCTTTGTGTATTTTACATTTCCTTCCATTTGTCGCAGAGCAGTGTCTGGCACATAACAGGCACTCAATAATTAGTTATTGAATGAACAGATTTTGTCTTCCAGGAGACCAATCAGATCTCACAGTGACTATTACTCTTTTTTTCCATTTTTCTATGGAATATTCAATTCCGAAATCATGTTTTGTGGTTGCAGAAAGTCTTTTTAGATTCTACTTGCATCTCCTTAAGAATTCTCTCCCTCTCTCTCTCCCTCTCTCTCTCCCTCTCTCTCTCTCTCTCTCTTTAAAATTAAATGTCTTTTCTGCTTCTTCCTTCCTTCCTTCTGCCTGGTTGTTCAATTTGGTCTTCCCAATGGAGTATGATTTTTTTCTTTGCCTATTTATCTGTGGGTATGAAGGCCTTTGGCCCTTGGGCAGATCCGCCTGTCAGGCCTCTCAGGCAACAATGCCTGCAGTGAAAGGAACATACATGTTGGTTTCAGGTGCCAGTAGTAAACTAGCTGGCAAACTGTGCTGTCTCCATGCAGTGAGAGGCCATTGTCTCCTGACCTCCTGAGGTGGGGCACTTTGGAGGCTGGGGGTCAACAGGAAGGTGGGGTCTTGAGGAAATGTGCTCCAAGTAAATTCTACCCTTAAGAAAACGTGAATGCATTTGCTGGCCCATCTCTCCTCACTGGGTTCAGTGCTTCCATACTGAAAAAATCCAGCTCTACTCAGCTCTTCAAATTAATTAGAGCCATACTTCCCAGTGGCTAGGAAAAGATGGTTAGGAATATTTAAATTGATTTGACCAACAGTAATTAAGTAATCGACAGTTAATACCAGTGGGGCTACCAGATGACTGCCTCAATTTTACACATATATTGGAGATCCTTAAATCATTTTCTAAAACAAAGGGGAAAAAGTCAATAAATTAGTTGACATTTGTGCATTCATCCACATTTTTACCCTGGTTAATGTTAATCCAGCATTGGTGTTAACACAGACAACAAAAATAGAAGGTATTTTTTAATGTCTAGGAAAAGAGAACGTTGTTAGTAAACTAACAGCGAGAAATGTAGGTTCTATACAACAGAAGACACTTTTCAAAATGCATTTTGAGTGATCATATGAGTGATCATATCCAGTTCCTGTTCACCTCTAATGATACTAATGAGAGGCTTACTGGGCCAACAGGATACCTCAAAAAACATTGTGGAATTTTTGTGACAGTAAAAGTACAAGATGATATTAAAGGGCCTTAAGACTTTTAAAAAATAATTATTAGAGTATAGTTGATTTACAATGTTGCGTTAGTTTCAGGTGTACAGCAAAGTGAATCAGTGATACATATACCTATATCCACTCCTTTTTTTTTTTTAGATTCTTTTCCCAAATAGGCCAGTACAGAGTACTGAGTAGAGTTCCCTGTGCTATACAGCAGGTTCTTATTAGTTATATATTTTATATATAATAGTGTGTTTATGTCGATCCCAATCTCCCAACTTATCCCTCCCCCCCATCCCCTGGTAACCAACCATAAGTTTGTTTTCTATATCCATGACTCTACTTCTGTTTGTAAATAAGTTCATTTGTACCTTTTTTTTTAGATTCCACGTATAAGCGCCATCATATATTTGTCTTTCTGTGTCTGACTTATTTCACTCAGTATGACAATCTCTAGGTCCATCCATGTTGCTGCAAATGGCACTATTTTGTTCTTTTTATGGCTGAGTAATATTCCATTGTATGGATGGACCGCATCTTCTTTATCCATTCTTCTGTTGTTGGACATTCAGGTTGCTTCCATGTCCTAAGACTTTTTAATGACCTAAACTCTCAGTGTTTTACTTCCCTCTTATAAGAGAGATTAGATTAAAAAGGAATACGAGCTTCCCTGGTGGCGCAGTGGTTGAGAGTCCGCCTGCCGCTGCAGGGGACACAGGTTCGTGCCCCGGTCTGGGAACATCCCACATGCCGCAGAGAGGCTAGGCCCATGAGCCATGGCCGCTGAGCCTGCGAGTCCGGAGCCTGTGCTCTGCAACGGGAGAGGCCACAGCAGAGAGAGGCCCGCGTACCGCGCAAAAAAAAAAAAAAAGAGGAAAACAAATGGAAAAGCTGAAATCCCAGAATGTAAATTTTGGTTTTTAAACAAATGTAAGATCATTTAAATAAATAAAAGATCATTCTCCCCACCCTAAAAGAAACTAACAGATTTTTGGTTTGGTTTGGTTTGGTTTGGTTTTTCAATAAACGAAAAGAAAAGTAAAATTTAAAAAAACAAACTTAAATGCCCAGTGCTACAGGATAAATTTTAAGGACACCAGGCTCTAAAAATTTTGGCGGGATAGAGTGCACGGCCTGTCTTTGAGGGGAGCTGTTTTTTTTTTTCTTTTTTTAATTTATCTGTTTTATTTATTTATTTTTGGCTGCATTGGGTCTTCTTTGCTGCGTGCAGGCTTTCTCTAGTTGTGGCGAGCGGGGGCCACTCTTCTTTGCGGTGCACGGGCTTCTCCATTGCAGTGGCTTCTCTTGTTGCGGAGCACAGACTCTAGGCATGCGGCCTTCAGTAGTTGTGGCACGTGGGCTCAGTAGTTGTGTCTCGCGGACTCTAGAGCGCAGGCTCAGTAGTTGCAGTGCACGGGCTTAGTTGCTCTGTGGCATGTGGGATCTTCCCGGACCAGGGCTCGAACACGTGTCTCCTGCATTGGCAGGCGGATTCTTAACCACTCTGCCACCGGGGAAGTCCCGGGGAGCTGTTTTGATTATAACAATCTCTGAACCTGCTATTGGCATCAGTCTGTGCCCAGAGGTCCTCACCCAACCTCCCTGCTGACTTGTGCCCCCTTTGGGAAGGCATGACCGCTGTCCCCTTTCCCTCGACCACCACACACAATACAGGGTTGATGACCAAGCTGGTAGGATGTTGGATGTCTAGATCAAGTGTGATGGGGCAACCTTAACCACCTCCACCTCCAGTGACCAGCAAGGCAGCTCTGTGCTGGGGAGACATCGCCCTTGAATGTCACCTCAAATAAATGAGGTCTTCTGATGCTCTCTGTACACACTGGTATGCACCTACCATTCACCACCCCTCTGCTGTAAGCCCAGCTTCAGGTTTCGGGAACCTCAGGCTTCCCACTGTGAGACTCAGGGCACAGCAAAGTGGGGGGACACCAGACCTTGGGAGGCATCCCAGTACCTCGCGAGGCACACGCTCAGCTAAAACATGGTGACCTTATGGGCACATCCTCAGACCACACAGGCAGCCTTCAGCCTGAGGGGCCAGCCCAAAAGCTAGACATTTAACCAAGTTTTCTTCTCCTTCCTTTTCACACTCAGATGGATGGAGTGGAACCCTGGCTTCCCCTTGAGTATCGATGCCAAATGCCACAAGGATTTACCCCGAGATATCCAGTTCGATAGTGAGAAGGGAGTAGACTTTGTTCTGAACTACTCCAAAGCGTAAGTGTTCAAGAGCTCGAGGATGCTGGGCAGCCCTCCAGCGGCTGGGGCCGGAGATGGAACCCTCATTCCTCCCCTTGTGGTGGCCTTGGGCTGGGGGATCAGTTCAGCCGAGCAACTCTTCCCAAATCGTTTGAATATATCTCGGCAATAGCATGGATCCTTAATGCACAATCAAATCACAGGGAAACCTGTATCTAAACAAATTTACAGGCTGTAGGACTCCAGACACCAAACAGCTGTTTTCAGCCTAGAGTGGAGGTCTTTACTTGGAGTGCCCCATCCTCATCCACAGCTCATCTCCCCTTGGGCCAGTTCAAGGGTAGACAGTGTCCAGGCTGTCACCCAGCTGGCAGGGCATTGCAGTCATAATGACCAGCATGCCTGTGCTGATCACTTACAAGCATCCCCGTTCGTCTTTCACTACAACCCCACGAGGCAGGCATAGATCGTATCCCCATTCTGCAGTTGAGGAATATGTGGGATAAGGAAGTACAATACCTTGCCCAGTAGCCCCTGCGAATAAACAGCAGAGATCTGAGTTCTGTGCTCCTCCTTGGCAGCTGAATTATTACACGGTTTTCAAAGACTCCCTGGGTGCTCATTACCAACATGGAGCGCCAGCCCTACCTCAGGGCTAGTGGAGGGGCATTTGAATCTGTACTCGGATACTTTAGGGAATTCTCACAATCATGCAAATTTGGAAAACCCTAAATCTGTGGTCATGCAACCTGACCAAGCCTTGGACGGCCCTGAGGAGATTCAGCACCCCCTACCACCAGGGGGTGGAGAGTCTCCCAGGGTGGGCCCTGGCCTTGGGTTGGCATAACCAGGAGGCAGACAGGTAGAGAAGCACTAACCCAGTTAGCTCCTGTGGCAGCATTTGCTTAGTTGCATAGCTGCTCCAGTCAAGAAATTGCCTCATTTGGTCGAACTTCTGTAAAGAAAGGGTGGGAAACCACACCCTCAGGCCTTCCTCTTTGGAGCATTTGAGAAAAACCCTACACACGCACACACACACACACACACACACACACAGCCTCACAATCAGACTCCGCACGGGGAATCCCTTCACATCACACAGACTGGGATGCATTTGTCTCCCTGAGGCTGCATCTCCATGGGAGGGAGGAAGTAATAAGGGCCTGACACTTAATAAGCCTCTACTAAGTGCCAGGCTGTAGGTGTGGGTGCTTTCTATATAGAATTGTCTGTTGTAACCTTCACAGCAACCCCAGGAAATAGGTACTGTTTTTAACCATCTCCAGGTAAGTAAACAGAGTCTCTGCCAGGTCCAGGTCAAGGAATTTGCCTAAGGTCATTTTGGCAGGAATGGGCAAAACTAGGATTTGAATCCAGGTCTGTTGGGGTTCAAAACTGGGGATTTTCTTCCCTGCTACTATTGAGATCAAATGGAGAATAAAATTAAAACCAAACCACTAGATTAGTAATGCAGCGGTACCCAACATCTGGCTCCCTGAAACATCAGGGCAATCATATGTCTCATTTCCTACCCAGGGGTTAGCGTGATTGAGTGAAAGCCTTGTGGCTTTAGGAGAGCAGAGCCCAGACCAGGATGACACAAGAAGGACAGAAGGCCCTTGTAAAAGGGGCAGTTTGGAGAGAAAATGATAATGATAGAGAGGCAGCAAGGTCAGAGGAGATGATACTGCTTTGGGGGAGTAGTGCTCCCTCTGCTTAGTAATGGCGGGGGAGTGGATGGATGGATGGATGGATGGTGAGTGGAGGGATGGATAGTGGATGGTGGATGGAGGGATGGTGGAGTGAAAGCCAGGCTGTGCCTTTCTTATGTCTGCTCAGTGTTCCTTAGGTCATTGTCATCTTTTATCTCAGGATCCCAGCACGGCAGCTGCCACAGGATAGGTGCTCAGTAAACTCTGTCAAAATGAATTGAGTGTGGCCTTTGTGGCCACCTCACAGGCCCTCACTTCACACGCACACACACACAATCACACACTTACCTTTTCCTTCTCATGTATCCCCATCATAGCCAACAGCATCCTAGATCAGTGGTTCTCAGTCCTGACTGTGCATTTAATATTAAGACTCCATGCCACCTCGCCGCAGCCAGGCTGTTAAGCCAGCATTTGCAGCACAGGCATGAGTATATTTTAAAAGCTCCTTGGGGGATTCTAATGCGCAACCAGGATTGAAACCACTGGCCTTGATGCCTCCCTTGGCCTTATCCTCCATCCAGGTGAATGTGGGATCATGTCCATCCCCTGGGTCTCAGTGTGCATGTCCTCCTTTCTCAGCTCCGCTATGTCTCTCCAGAATGTTCAGGAATGTTCTTCTACCTGCTTCCCCAGGCTCCATCCCACACAGAAATTGGAAGTTCATTCTCAAGTACATGTATAGTTTGTTGGAGGCTCCTTCTACAAAGCATATATAATTCTTTGACTCCCCTACCTAAAATCCTTCAGTGATTACCCCAACTACAGGGGTCTCTGCCCAGCCTTCTCTCTTGCCCCCAGATGCACAGGACACCCTAGCCATGTATGTCCAGAGCTGGGGGTCTTTGTGTCCCCTTGTCTTTGCCTCACTGTTTTCTCTGCCTCAAATGCTCTTTTTCCCTTCTTTGCCTGGCCAAGTCCAACTCATCATTTTTCAGGACTGGAGTAAGGTGCCCCTTCTCCCAGAAGCTCCTAGAAGCCCCAGGTCTGAGGGAGGCTTTCTCCCCTATGCTGCCCAGTATGGGCCACACAGGCCACCATCTCTCCAGCAATACCATAGCCCATCTTTCTCCACATCTTTCATGTTACTTGTCCCCTTGAGCTGCAACATATTTGGCAGGACCAGAGCAAAGAAATCCTGAGATGGACCCTCAGCCCCACCTGGCACAGCCCAGCTGGGGTGGTCAGCTGAGCACCAGCTCTGTTGGCACAGTGAACCAAGGACCATGAGGTCCTAAGAAGAAGAGAAGAGACACAGCCTCTGCATTTGAGGAGGATGCAGCCTGAGTCAAGGGGACTGGGCCTCAGGGAAGCAGTTCAGAGGGACCCCCCCCCGCCCCGGAAGATGAGGGATTCATGGGAGAGGGCTCTGGGCCAGTGGAAGGTGAGCCTAAGGAAGCTGGTGAACTTCTCTGAGCCTTGGTGTCTTCATCTAAAAAATGAGACCATAGCTCCCACTCCAGGCTGCTGTGAGAATATTAAGGAACCACATATGTCAACCCTGCACAGAGAAGGTTCTCCCTAAAGACAGCATTCGTCTTCATTCATTCCTAGTAATGAGGTCAGGCCAGCCAGGACCCACTTCTCCATCATCACCTGCTGAGCACCTGCTCCCTCAGATCGACCCCTGCCCTCAAGGGCTCTTAGAGGGACCCTTCCTCTGTTTGGTGTTATCTCATTATGGGGTCCAGGAAGGCTTCACAGCAGAAGGACACCTAGCCTGGCCTTGCAGCTAACCAGATGGTTGGAAGCCTGGAGAAGGAGGACTTAGGATGCTCTGGCAGAGGGAGCATCACATGTGGAGATTGGGTGTGGCTGGGCCTACTCACACAACCAAGTGGGTGGTGAAATTTCATGTTGTCATCAAAGGAAGAGCAGCTTATTTGTTTAATCACCACTCACCGTTTGCAGCCTGGAGCTTTGATTTCAGGAGGTTGCCGGGACTGGTAAGGGAACATTCTCTTCAAAGGAAATTGAGAAAGAGAGCTTCCTTCCCAGTAGAGGAGAACAGTGCAGAAATGTGACTGAGTTCGGGAGAGGTGACCAGACCAGCGTGCTTGGGTCCTCACCCACCGGACATTTCCCATCAGATGAGATCGGGGTGGGGGGCAGCTCCTTGGAGGGGCATCCTTCTCCTTGGTGTCTGGATTTGCAGTGTTGGATGAGAAACAGGGAGAGGTGAGGGAAATCAAAGCCACATTGTAGAAGCTTGACCTGGCAGTCTTTGAGGGTCAGATGAGCGAGCCCAGCAGTGGGGAAGAACAAAGACAGGGAACGGGAGAGTAGGGAGGACTTCGGGATGTGGTATGGATGTCCCGGGATCCAGTTGAAATTCAGGTCAAAATGGGGAGAGGCTAAGGGGAGAACCCAAGGCACCCTTGACATTGTGCATCTGGCTTATAGGCAGAGTGGGGTGGTCATCAGAAAGGAAAGCTGGACAAGAAGTCGTGAGGAGGAAGAGGAGTGCAGTCTGGGGGCATGTTGATGTTCAGGGCCCTGTCCGGCCTCTGATAGTGAGGCCAAGGGTAGAGTGGGATGGGTAGGCCCGGGGCTAAGCAGAGAGGCTTCAGGGAGCATTGAGGCCAAGCAAGGTTGGGAGCCCTGCAAGGGACGGGGGAGAGGGAGTCGAGGGCCAGATAGAGGATTTGTCGGGGGACAGGGAGAAGAGTGTGGTCTGAAGGCAATAGCTCTTCCCACCCCTGCTCCAGCCCCACAGCCCAGTCACCCACTGCTTGCGTGAAGTCAGACAAAATTACATGTATGGGAGCTCTTTGAAAGGAGCTGGTGGCATAGAGAAGGAAAGAGCAGGGCCCCAAGATGAAGAGCAGGAAGCTGGAGAGAAAAGATGGGCTTCCTTGCCCATGATGAGGGCTGGGGTGAGGCCCTCTGAGGCTGGGTGAGAGCAAGAGAGGGAGCGATGATGGCACGGGAGCAGGGAAGCCAAGGGAGCTTGTTCTCTTGACTTTGGAAGCCAAAGCCAGGAGTTTTGCAGGAAGAAGTCCCCACACCCTCCTACTGTCACCCCAGCTCAGAAACAAGTAGGCTCCACATCACCAAAGCACTCAGAAAATAGGATTCTCCCCTTTAACTTCACGAATGCTACCCAAATCCTTGGATCTCCTTGGTAATTGTTAAAGTCATCTCTTCCTTGTTCTAACCGATCCCTGTATGTCTGTATATCAGCCCTATTTACCTATGCTGAATTCTGTTATAGAATCAGAGATGTGTCCCATTGGAAAATAAATTTGTTGGGGAAAATGTAGGGGGCAAAAAATTCCCACCTAAAAGTTAGACAGACCTGGAAATTTTTACTTATATTTGCTAAAGTAGCAGTTTTTTGTTAAAAATAGAGCGTAAAATAAAGGTATAAGTTAACACAAATCATAAAGTAATATTTCCTTTAAAAAGGGTTTGTTTTATAGTTAAATTAATTTGGAAAACATTGCAACCTCTCCAGCAATGGTTTGAAAGTTATAGCTTGCATCAGAATCCCCTGGAGGGCCTGTTAAAATCCGGACTTAGATACCCACCCCTAGAGTTTCTGATTAAGGAAGGCTGAAGTGGGGCCTGAGAATCTGCATTTCTAATGATGTTCTGGGGGTGCTGATGCTGCTGGCCCACCAACCACACTCGGGGTAGCAAGGTTATACTTTGCTTTCCTGGGGGAAAAACCCTATTAATCTATTCAAAGTATAGCAACAAGTATCAACTCATCTCTAATTACCCTTTAAAAGCAAAAGGTCACCTTATTTAGAGCCTGGAGAGCAGCGATTGTTTCAGACTCTAGCTGCGCCATCTTGGGAGAGTTATTTAAGTTTTTTGACCCATTTCCTTCCTATAAAATGAGGCTTGTGCTGCCTAACTGCTAGTATTGTTATGAGATTTAAACGAACTCATGTAGGCAGTGCCGCTGCGGTGAAGCCTAGCACAGTGTAGACCTAGTATCTAGTATCTCCATTCTGGATGCTTGGGAGGGCTTTGTCCTCATTCCTGAGCCCAAGGAAGGAGACTGGCCAGGGAGCTACCTTCTCAAGCTCTGTTCCTGCCTGTTTGCTGGCTCTTCTGGGCTTCTTCCGTCCCCACGGGAGCTGGCCCAGAGGAGGCTGCCTGCTGCTTGTCCTTTGACAAATGCAAATTGAGCTCCTGGGGGTGGGGGCCTGAGATGAATCAAAAGTGGTCCCTTGGTCCCAGCTCCAAGAAGCTCACAGTCTAGTGGAGACCAAGCTATGGACAGCTCATCACGATAGTATGTGGTAGATATTCCTTTGGAAAAGAGCACTGGGAAAACTTGAGGCAGGGAGGAAGCTCTGAGGAGGCAGCATCAGAAAAAAGCTTTCTAAGAGAGAAGCCCAACCTGGGTCTTGAAGGATGCATAGGAGTTCACCACACTGATTGGAGGAGTGGAGGGGATGGCTTTCAGGGCGGTGAGAACTCCGTGATCGAGGAGGACCAGAGTGGGGGCCTGTGTAGGGAAGTGGGGCTGAGGCTGCCAGCGTAGAGAGTTGGGCAAGGATCCCAGCCTTTACTGGGGGTGGAGGGTGCAGGACCATGGGGGTTTGAAGCAGGGATGAAGTCCATGGGGGTCAGCATTTTAGTGTCAAGGAAAAAGGGGTTGGTTGTCAGATGCTTCAGCGAGATCAGGGGAGTTTAGAGCTGACTGTTTAGATACAGCCACTAGGATGTGACACACAGTGCCCTGGGTGAGAGCACTTAAGGAGGGCAGAGAGGAGAGGAAGTAAAGAGGAGCCAGACGCGAAGATTCTTAGGTGAACTGAGTGTGAAGGAAGAAAGGGATGAGTGAATGAAGCAGAAGGACCCCAGGAGGGAGAGGGCAAAGTTCTCTGCTGTGAACTTGTCCACTGGTCCCTCCAGAACACCACGGTTTAAGGCTGCAGACGTTAATATTAACAGTAAGTGGTAATCATGGTACTAGTCGCTAATATTTGTTGAACTCATTTTACAAATCAATGCTTTCTATATATCATGTCAGCCCTGTGAGGCAGGGACAATTATTGTACCCATTTCATGGATGAGGAAACTGAGGCACAGAAGGTTAGGGATTTGCCCAAGGCCATATGGCTGGGAAGAGATGGAGCTGGGATCTTTGGCCAGGCCCTTAACACTCTGTGCTGACCTGCATCCATCTCAGCTGCCCTCTCTGGCCTTGCATATGGACTCCCAGCCCCACCCAGGATTCTTGTGTCCAGATCCCAGCACAGGAGCTGGTGGCTCCTAGACCCCCTGGTCCGGCCCCCTAGTGGTCTGACAGGGAAACAGCACCCACCCTGTGCCTGGTGGCCCTTCTGCACTGAAGGTCCCTGATCCAACCCAGACCCAGGCCAGCGTTTACTGCGGAAAACTGAAACTCAGAGATGAGATCATCAGAGCCCTTCCCCCAGAACCTCCACCTTGGGACAGTTCCGTTTCCGCGCCACTTCTGCGTAACCAGCGAGTTTCCTCCAAGTCACCTGCTCCACCTGGAACAAGGCGGGCCCTCCTCAGTAAGCTTTGCCTCCCACCCCAAAGAGCAAAACCATGAACTGGGAAATGGAGAAGCTGTTAGAAGGAAAGGGGCAGGGGAAGCAGAGGAAACAGGAGCTCCCGCCTCTGCCGGTACAGGGCCAACAGCGGGTGCCCAGCCCAGGCCAGCAAGCGGCTCAGTATGCACTCCCGTCTGGCTGTGTCTTTACCCGGTTCTGTTGTTACCTGGCTGTGCCATTACCTGACCATGTTGTTACCTGGCTGTGTGACCTCAAATGAGCTAGGTGCCCTCGCTGGCCACAGGTTCCTCTTTGTGTGATAACAGATTTTCAAAGTCCCTAATATCCAGTTGTCTGTAAGTATGTAGCAATATTTTGCCTCTAGATGACTTTCATATATTTTCCTCTTAACTCCACTTCTTCCTGGATCTGTGGCTTCCTCTGAGTACTGCACACCCCACCCTGTGTTCGGTGCCAACCTTCTGTTTTGAGGTCAAAGAGACCCAGCCAGGGAGACCGTGACCCACATGGGACTGACTCACTCCCAGTTCCCCACAAGATGCCCTGGGGTCCAGGACCTCTTTCCCGGGCACCATCTGGTGCTGGGCCATCCTCAGGGCTGTGAGGATTGTACAGGCCTGCTGGGAAGGCCCCTCTTCTCCCAGAAATAAGTCCTTTTCCACACTCAGACATCAGAGGTCATTAGAGGTTTGGTCCTCCACCTTAGCAAGGATTTCTGTCCCAGGACACTCAGCTAACAAGGGAGGTGGAGGAGGAGGGTTGGGGTGCTGGGTAAGGAAAGAGGTAGCATGGCTGGTAGAAGCTCATCTGGGAGCACTCCCGGAGGCCAGCCTAGCAGTGATGAGGCCGCAACAAGCATGTGTGTAAAAAAGTGTGTATAAAAGCTCCTCCTTCCCCATGAGGGGCTGGGATAAAAGTAATGATGACACCAGACAGGATGATGCCAGCGTTCTTCTCCAGCTCTGAGGCACTGAGCACCTACTTTGTGCAGCCACCACGGCCCAGGCTGTGCTCCAGCACCTTCCAGGCCTCACAGCATCTCAATAACCCGCAAGCAGCTGGTTCCTCCAACTCACAGAGGGCATTCGCCTCCTGGACCCTCTCTCGAGCAGTGTGGGCTACCAGGTCCCCAGGCAGCCAGTACCGAGGAGAGAAGCATTTGCTAAATTGAGGCAGGGGAGTCTTCAGGCAGGTGTGTCATTTTCTGCATCAGGTGCCTTTCCCATGCCTGGCAGGGCCAGGAGGAGCCCCAGCATCTCCTGCTTGTCTGCAGAGTCCCCGTCTTTGGTCACTAGGACTTGCTGCCCTCACGTGTGCTCACAGGTGGCTCCCCTGCGATGCTGTCCTCTGTCCCCATCAGCCAGGTTCACTCCAGACAAAACACCCAAACCGCAGTCCTTTGATTCTGCTGAGACAGGGAAGGCGTGAGGAGGCTTCGGGATTCCCAAACCTTCCTGTGACACACTTAGCCCCCAGCCAGCCCACTGCCGCAGGAGTAAATGCAAAGGAGGGTGCTGGGCCCTCACCATTGGCGCTGCTTCCTGGGGGAGGCACCCTTGCGTGGGGGGAGGTGGGAAGCCCACTGGAGGAGCACCGGCAAGGTCCCCTGCCCCAAGCCCCTGACTACCCCTCTCAGTCAATGACAAGGTTGCCTGAGCCCTCCAGTACCTGGAGCCTGGGCCTCACGGAGCAACGCAGACCCGCCCTTGCCCTCCTGGTGCTTAGGCGGCAGGCAGGTTTTCGCATAAATGGGTTTGTACTTAATCTGCTATCAGTGCTGCGGAAGTAACATCACAAGGCCCAACCTGGTGTGGGGAAGGGGTGGCTTCGTGAGATCAAAGGAGGAGTGGGGTTCACTAGACAAGCCCTCCAGATACACTCACCCCATATGCTCAGGAGGAGAAGAAAGAGGGGCACAGGGCGTTCCAGAGGGAGGGAACCATGCATGCCAAGGCCTCCAAGTCAGGACATAAAAGAGACGGAGCCAGCGGGGAGGCCTGAACCCTGGAGGACTGGGCAGTGGGCACTGACGGTGGGGAGGAAACAGGGTGACTGCTCATCACTCTCAGCTGTGTGTGAGCCAGAGAGGGAAACTGAGGCAGAGGCTGTCACGATGAGCACTGGCCAGAATACCCACACCTCCATCCTGTGCCTTGCTTGGGTTATGTAGGAAAGCCTGAGAAGCCTCTTCCCGCCTTTTCCACCTTTCCCAGACCCATCCCACACCCACCTCCTCCAGGAAGTCCCCGGGGTTGCTCAGGCCACTCAGATCCCTCTCCTTATTGCCTGCAGCCTGCATTTTGAATTTAGCAAGTTCCTGTCCTGGGTTACTTTGCTTCCCTGTGTAATGAGTATTTGGAAACTATGTTCTCCTGAGCACCAGGCAAAGAGCCAAGGTTAGGCAGAAAGTAAGTAAGGGTTAAGTTCCACTAAACTGCTTATCTCCTCAAATCCAGGAGACTTGGGGGAGCAGCTACATAGGAGATAACGGCGCTCTGTCCCTGGAAGCTTGCATCAATTTGGGGCAGCAAAAAGTTTGATGAATGAATGAAGGAAGGCACAGACCAGAGCCCGTGTGAATGGGAAGAGAGCACTGTAGACTGCTGTCGAGGGCAGGCGACTGGTCTCTTTCTTAGGGGGAATGCAGAAGGAAGAGCATGGGCATGGGTGCCAGTTTCTGTCCTGGTTTCCACAAGGCCAATCAGCTGCCCCCTTGGAGCTGTCCTGGGTTCAAGTCCCCTAGAGGACCCATGAGACCAGGGTGCGAAGGGGCTTGGCAGGGGGCAGGTGAGGCCAGAGTGTGCAGGGGCGCCGCCGTGTCTCGGTCTGCAGGATGGAGAACCTGTTCATCAACCGCTTCATGCACATGTTCCAGTCTTCCTGGAGCGACTTCTCTGACTTTGAGAAAATCTTCTGCAGGATCGGCAACACTATTTCTGGTGAGTGTGCTTTTGGGGGCTCTCATGGTGCTGAGGAGACTTGCCTGGGCGTGGGAAAGGGCTGCTCCACCCACTGCAGCACGAGGCCTCCCTGTCCCCCAGGCCAGCACTGCCTGCACCCACACAGCACGCTCCACTGGGGATCACCCTCATGGCCAGAGGTTTCTCCCCCTTTGATGTCCAGTGTTGAGCACCCTCAACCTCATTTCATCATCGAAAGTCTCATAAATGTCAACACTTTTTCTTTAAATAAATCAATCATTTATGATGCTTCTGAACAGAAAAAAGGCAGGAGTTAGCTTGTTTTTTAAGCATTTACATGAAAGCAACAGTGGGTTCCTTTGGACTAGGATGTGTTTGGTAGAGCAGTAGCATCATAACTGCCAGGGATGGCACAGGAAGGACCACACAGCAACAGAAAGATTAGGAAACATTAAGGAAACAAGCAAGGGGGAAAACTGCCTTCACAAACTCCTCCCCAGGATGCCCCCCACTCCCCTCCTTCTCCCTCATCCTAGGGCCCCTGCTTCCTGGGCACAAGGACCTGGGTTCTTTTTTTTTTTTTTTTTCAATAGGTACAGTGTTGTACAGCAGACCTCTAGAACGTACTCATCTTGCTTAAGTGAAACTTCACGGCATGGATTAGTAACTCCCCACAACCCCTCCCTAGCAACCACCACACTGTGCTTCTCTTTGATTCTATTGAGCTTGACTAATTCAGATGCTTCATATAAGTGGAACCATGCAGTACTTGTCCTTCTGTGACTGGTTTATTTCACTTAGCATCATGTCCTCCAGGTTCATCCATGCTGTCACATATTGTGAATGTCTATCTTTTTAAAGGCTGAATAGTATTCCATTGTATGTATACACCACGTTTTCTTTATTCATCCCTCTGTAGATGAGCATTTAGGTGGTTTCCACATCTTGGCTGTTATGAATTGTGCTGCAAGGAACATGGGGATGCAGATATCTTTTCAAGATCCTGATTTCAATTCTTTGGGTTAAATACCCAGAAGTGGGATTGCTGGATCATGTGGAAGTTCTATTTTTTTTTTTTTTTTTTTTTTTTGCGGTACGCGGGCCTCTCACTGTTGTGGCCTCTCCCGTTGCGGAGCACAGGCTCCGGATGTGCAGGCTCAGTGGCCATGGCTCATGGGCCTAGCCGCTCCGCAGCATGTGGGATCTTCCCGGACCGGGGCACGAACCCGTGTCCCCTGCATCGGCAGGCGGACTCTCAACCACTGCGCCACCAGGGAAGCCCCAAGGCAGTTCTATTTTTAACTTTTCGAGGAAACTCCACACTGTCTTCCATAGCAGCTGTGCATCCTGAATTCCCACCAACTGTGCACAAGGGCTCCAACTTCTCCATGGCCTCACCAACACTTGTCTTTTTTTTTTAATAATAGAATCCTGACAGGTGTGAGGTGCTATCTCACTGTGGTTTTGATTTGCATTTCACTGGTGACTAGTGATGTTGAGCATTCTTTCCTATACCTGCTGGCCATCTGTATGTCTTCTTCAGAGAAATGTCTGTTCAAATCCTTTGGCCATTTTGTAATCGGGTTATTGGTGTTTTTGCTATTGAGTTGTAGGAGTTCCTTATATATTTTGAAGATTAAACTTTTATCAGATATATGGTTTGCACATATTTTCCCCTATTCCGTAGGTTGTCTTTTCACTCTGTTGATTGTTTCCTTTGCTGTTCAGAAAGCTTTTTAGTTTGATGCAATCCCATTTGTCTATTTTTGTTTTTGTGCTTGAGAAAGGGGTTCCCCAGGAACCTTCTGAGCCACTAAGGGCCAGCTCAGGGAGGATGGGGTGGTGCCATGGCCTGACCTAGTGGTCAAGCAGTTGGGCATGGTGGGCTGTCCACTGAGTGCCTGGGAGAGGGGACCTGGCAAGGACTCTGGCCCTCCGCTAGCATCAGGAAGACCTCAGCCCGGCTCAGAACTCAGGCTGAGCTGCAATTCTCTCCTCTATAGAGCAGGTTATGAATCACTGGCAAGAAGACTTAATGTTTGGCTACCAGTTCCTGAACGGCTGCAACCCTGTGTTGATCCAGCGCTGCATGAAGCTGCCAGAGAATCTCCCGGTTACCACAGAGATGGTGGAGTGCAGCCTGGAGCGGCAGCTCACCTTGGAGCAGGAGATTGAGGTAGAACCCGGTTGGCTGGAGACTGTGGCCCAGGCCAGAGGCTCAGCTCAGATGGCCAGGTCATACTCTGTTGGGCAGAAACCACTTCTTGCTGGCCATTGCTCGCTGGCCCCCAGGCTGCTACCTCCAGGCTCATCTGTCTGGCTGATGGCAAGATAGGCTGCCCTCAGTGAAGTGACCTTTTCCTTTTCCTGAGCATTTATGAAAACTGTCTTGTCCAGCATAGGTGGAGGAATTGAGAGTGATATTTCTCCGTGATGCTCAGGTGTTAGAGCATAATATCAATATTTTCAATATCAATATCATAATTAAAAGAGCTCCCTCTAACTAAGGGCCTGTTGTGGGCCAGGCATTGTGAGAGTTGCTTTACACACAGGACCATCAATTGTTACCCACCTTGCAAAGGTGAAGAAACCGGAGAAAAAAGCAAGCCTTGCATCAAAAATAAAAAGGAGAAAACGGATGCAACTTTTGACTTCCTAATTGAAGTGTTGGTCTTCTGCTTCTGTCCTCACCCTCTCCCCAGCCCTTCTCCTGGCCCTCGTCTGCAGGGTCAGCCCTCTCCAGTTCCAAGACTATTGTAGTCTTGAGACAGAAAGGGCTTCAAACCTCCTCCTCTGGTGGGACTCAGTGTCAGCCGCCTTCCATTCCAGGAGCTTGAGGCTCTGGGAACTGGCCTTAGTCTCCCATCAGTTGGCCCATTCCCACTAGAGCCAGGATGACCAGGCCTCCTGCCACCTGCCCCAGGTGTCTAGGTGGACTTCTACTGTTTCCAGTCACCCTGTCTTGCTTGCTCAGCTCACCATGGGGCCCCAGAAAGAGAGCGATGGTCAGTGCCATCCGTGGACAGACCTCCCAGCCCTCACACCCTGCCCACCTGACTCTGGAGGGCCACCTGCCCAGCTGAAGTCCCCAGGCAGGGCTCCTGCCCAACCGGGTCATGTGGACAGGTGACAACCTGTCCCCACGTAGACAGGCACACACAGCAGTTCTCCCCTGTAGATTTAATTGCTGGAGGTAGTAACATTGATTCAGTGCTGTTGGTTTCAAACTTCAAATCAGAGAATCACTGAACCTTAAAAGCCAGAGAATCCTAGAACTGGAAGGGACTGAGCAGCCATCTGTGCATCCAGCCACCCTGGCAGGGGACAGCCTCCACTCAGGAGTCCTTGCCACCACAATGGTCATCTTTCCTTTGAGTTATGGTCTTGATGCTCAGCTGTGGTTTTGGTGGTGAAGCAATAATCCAATAGCCACCGTTGACTGGAGTCTTACACACACACCACCCATCTCTTACACATACATCGCTCCATCCCCTACAATATGGTTCTGAATTCCCACAGTCATTTCTGCTACTTCTCTTTGGCAGCATCTTATGATCTACATTAAGTTTGTGGCCTACTAAAACTCCTAAGTTTTTTTTTTAATCTTTACCTATGCAATTATTTTTTTTGCAACATGAATAGAGAAATTCTACCCCTGTTGTTTTTGAGTCATCGTCACAACTCTTCAAGAGTGTTTTAGTTCTTAGACTTTATATTAGGATTTTGTAGTTTCAAGTCACAAAAATCATAAGAAATGCATTGGTTGAGGCAACAGCAAGAAGCAAAGTGAGGGGACTTCCCTGGTGGCACAGTGGATAAGACAATATGCTCCCAGTGCTGGGGGCCTGGGTTCGATCCCTGGTCAGGGAACTAGATCCCACATGCATGTCTCAACTAAGAGTTCGCATGCCACAACTAAGGAGCCCACGTGCCGCAACTAAGACCTGGTGCAACCAAATAAGTAAATATTTTTTTAAAAAAGGAGAAGCAAAGCAACTAGCTCAGGCATAGCTGGGTCCAAGGTTCAGATAATCCATTGGCATCATTTCTCCATTTCTCAATTCTCTGCCTCTGTTGGATTTTTTTCTTAGGAAGGTGTCCTTTTGTGGAGGTAAAGATGACCACCAACAGCTTCAGACTTACCTTCCACCATTTTAGCAAACATTACCCAATCCCAGAAAGAAAGTCCCTGTTTCCCAACACTTCCAGCAAGTGTCATGGGTCCAGCTTGAATTGTGAGATAATTCCCTGAACCAAGTGCTATGGCCAGGAGACTGGACTATGTCGACCAAAAGGAGAGGACAGGAATACCAGACAAGCAAGACCACCAGCATCTTTTACAGAGCCTAGAATATCAACTGAGAGATAGGGTTGGCGCTCTCACTTTCCAGAAGGATGAAACTGAGGCCCAGAGAGAGGAGGTGGCCTGGAATAACAGAGAAATGCCCCATAGGCAGACCCAAATCCCAGGCCCCCTGGTTCCCAGGGCCTCCCTTTAGCCTTTCATTCATCAAGTTAAACAACCTGGGTCCGCTGAAGATTTGATTGGCAGCCATTTCTTCTGCACAGTGGTCACTGATGGCCACATCCGCTCTGAAAGGCCATTTGTCCAGCCCATCACAGAAGCCCAGCCAACCCTGTGACCCACCGGGCCGAGTGTCTCCAACTTCTGGCCAAGGTGTCCCAAGGGGCCATCACTTGCTCTCCTGGAAGCAGCCTCTCCCCACTTCCCTCTGCCCTGGCTGGCCGAGGGCACCATCCCCTCCTTCCCCAACCCCGTCCCACTCGTGCCCTGAATGCATCTCGAGCAGACTGCTCAGAGCTCATCACTGGTGTCAGACAACTGCCAGGGTCCTCTGTGTCTGAAAAAAGGAGGAAGATGATGGCCAGGCTTTGAGCTTGTCTAGTGCCTTGGTCCCCTCAAGCACTTGCTCAGTGGCCACCGAGCGCCCTCTGTAGGCAGAGTCATGGACGTGCAACTGACTTGAGCACCTGTTGACCAGTGTCCACCGTACTGTAGACCCAACCCCCTTCCCCAGCCGGACCGCACCCCCTGCCTCCATTTCTAGCTTAAAACACAAAAAGCTTTAGAAGAAGCGCCGCTTGTCCTCCACCCGAACTCTTCCAGCCCTGGCGAAAGGAGCCCTTGCAGCCCTCAGCTTAAGCTCCCTCTAGGGGACTCAAGTGTAGTCTGGGGTGGGCGGCTTTCTACATTCCCCAAATCCCAGGTACATATTTGTTTTATACTGAAGTATGATATCCACGGAAAAGGGCACGAATCAGGAGTGGCAGCAAGCTCAATGACTTTGCACCTTACCTCGCTGTGCCACCAGCCTCAGACCAGGACACAGAGCACACACAACCCTTGCAGACTCCCCCCTGCCCTTGTAGACCGCCTCGCCCCTGAAGACCCACCTCTAAAGACCTCCCCCCGCCCTGACGACCCCCTCCTGACGCGGTGGATGCCTGCTTTTGTAGACCCCACCCCTCAGAGCCTCCCACCTGCGAACCTGCCCCCTTTCCGTCTCTCCTCCCAAGGGTGACCCTGGTCCTGACTCTTGACACTGAGTTTACTCAGCTTTGACCTCTCTGTAAGTGGAGTCCTGCAGCATCACTCTTGGCATTTGACTTCTCTCATCTATTTCATCTAAACTCTGTCTTCTTTCTTCTTCTTAAACTCTGTCACTCCGGGTGATCTTTCAACATCCTTCACGCGGGTCAGGCAGACTTCGGGTACAGCAAGTGCAGGAGAGCCACTGCCATCCCTTCATCTTACTGAGCCCACCGCAACCTGTGAAAACTGATGTCAGTCAGCCTTTGAGTTAGAGGACCAAGAACTTTATAAAATTCTGAACTCCACTGAGTTGCCAGGGCAGGCAGAGCCCCCTTTCCCTCCCTCTGCGCCTCATTGCTGGGTCCATCTCAGGCTGCAACTGACTTGGATGTATTTCCTCTTGCCTCTTACAGCTGGGGAACATCTTCATCGTGGACTTTAAGCTGTTGGATGGCATCGATGTCAACAAAACAGACCCCTGCACTCTGCAGTTTCTGGCTGCTCCCATCTGCTTGCTGTACAAGAATCTGGCCAACAAGATTGTCCCCATTGCCATCCAGGTAGGCTGAGGGGACCTGTTCTCTTCCCGGGCAGCTCTACCCTCAGCAGTCAGGGCTCAGGGAGGATTTCCTGGGTGGCACCACCAAAGCTCTAGGAGGAGAAGGCAGCTCTGCCTTGAGTGTCCTGCTGAAGGCTTTGCCAGGTAGACAGGAAAAATAGGAACTTAGGGCTTCCTGCCAGTCCTGGAGAGGGCTGACCACAGTGGGCAGAAAGGGCTCCACTCCCCAAGATACCCTTGAGAACTTCCTGGCTCTGAGGAGGACCTGCCTTGGGATAGCATACTGGGCTCCCCACCCCAGCGTCTTGACCAGCCCCAAATCAAAACGCCAGCAGAGCCCAGGCAAGTGAGGCTGTGAGATGAGCTGGAAGCTGAGGCTGCCAAGGGGGGACCATGGGGTTCAGGAACTGTGCCAGTCCTGAGATGCTTCCTTTGTGTGCCCCGGGGTTCTTGTCTCCACCAAAGATGATGGAGAAGGAGAGGGGAGCAGTTTGGGGGAGAAGCAGGCAGAGACAGAGCTTCATCTCTCCCCATTCCTGGCTGCATCTGCTTTCTCAAGGCACCAGGCCACTGCCACACTGTGGGAGCTGGTATGCAGACAGCAGGAAACCACGCCCAGGCCAGGATGAGGTGTGGGTCCATGAACAGGGGAGGCTGCACAGGGGCCCCCAAGGGGAAGGCAGACAAGCCCTCAGCAAACAATACTTTGAGTCAGCCATGAACCAGGCATTAGGTGCCGTGGGCATAATAGCAGCTAGTTTTGCCAGATGTTAATCGCCAAGGCTATCACAAGGGTTTGCCTACACAGTCCACAATCCCTTACCTTGGATTCTGAAATCTAAAAAATTCTAAAGCTCTTAGATTTATCAAAAATTTGTAGCAAATTCATTGGCAGCAAAGCTTGCTCTGAACCAATAGGAGAGGCTATTTAAGAGGCTTTCTCTCACTTAGTATGAAATGCATATGTTTCACTGCAGAAATACTAACATATTTGAGTGTAACATGTTGTGTTGCCCCAGACCCAGGGAGGGGGAGAGAGATGTCACATAATGAAATGTGACACACTGCTAAAATCCTAAAAATTCCGAATTCTGAAACATTTGGCCATCAGGGTTTCAGACCAAGACCTACCTTTATTTATGTAACTGTCACTACAACCCTCTGAGTAGGCAGGCACTAGTGCTACAGAGCATTTTAAGCAGATAAGGAAACCAAGACACAGGGGTAGTCAGCGGCAGAGCTGAGGTTCGAGCCAGGCCTTCTGGCTCCAAAGTTCATGCCTCACCAGTCTCCCAGCCTCTGGGGCACCTCTCCTCCAAAGGAGTTCCCAGCCTGTTATCAGAAAGAAGGCCTATTCTTCAGAAACTGATGCAAAAGGTAAAGGGACAAGTGATGGAGAAGTAAGCAGAGCTAAGAGCCCTGTTCACCACTCTCAGGCACCTCTGAAGCAGCCTGTCCTCCAGAGACCTTTTATGTCCAGACCATGGACTATTATGCCACCTTTACAACCAATAAACTAGATCTATCCCAGCTGACCTGGAGGGGGTTCCACAATGAGTTAACAGCAGAAAGCAAGATACAGGGTAGAGATTATACGATCTCATCTATGTCAACTGAATGCAAGGAAAGGGCCCACCATAGATGTGACCAGATACTCTTGTGGGCATGGGGAGTCACAGAAGGACACAAGTCACCAGGTTGGGAACATTGGGATGGAACTGGCTGGGGCACAGGTGAGCAAAAGAAAGAAGCAACAGACTTGATTATAATGCTCATCAATGTATGGAAAATTGCATAAATACGCATACATGCAAAGAGGCTGGATTATGAAATGCTTGCTTTCTTTCTTGGGCTCTTCTGTAATGATTGGAATTTTTTACGGTAAGTATATAATCTTTCCTAATCAGAAACAAAAGGCTACATCCTTATCACCACCGCTCCCAAAATTTAAACACAAAACACCAAGCGTTCTGGAGTTCCACAGCATCACTAACAGCCTGGAGGGGAGTGGGGAGGGTGGGAAGAATAGGTGGGAGGGAAGGCCCAAATCGGAGCGACCTGCAAGGCTGGTGTAAGAGTTCCGGAAGATAGCAAGTGAGGGTCTGGACTAAGCAGTGAGAGTGGAGAGAAAGGCCAGAGACACTGCCAAGGAGTAGGCAGAGCACTGGGTCCCTTCCCAGCTCAGCTGTTTACCAGTTTGTGACTTGGGAGAGCTGCTAAACCACTCTGAGCCTCAGTTTCCCCCCATGTAAAATGGGAATGTCAAGGAATACCTGCTTTGCAGGGCCACGGTGAGGGATAAATGAGATAGCACAAGTATAGCCCCTAGCATGCAGCAGAAGGTCTCCTTGGCCACAGAGCACACACCAGAGCCTAGCAGGCATCCTACCTGCTCTGCCAGCAGAGTCAAGTGTGGGTGGGGCTGCACAGTCAGTGCAAAATAGCGAAGCACTGGGAGGGGCGGGGCAGTGGGTGGGGAAGGGGAGGGGCAGGGCAATAAGAGGGGAGGGGCAGGGCGTGGGACAGGACAACAGTACGAGGGGCGAGACTGAGCGGGGCAGCAGGGGAGGGGCCAGGGGAGAGGTGGGGCAGTGGGGAGCCTGAGAGCTGGGACTGTTAAAAAGGGCTGGAGTGTTGTTCTATGAGAACATGGTTTCAGAGTTCGCAGACCTCCTAATTTTCCAAGAAAACCTATTAATCCAGATTTTTATGTGAAAGTACTGATATTTAAAGGTTGACAAACTGATTGCATTCACAAACAAACAACCAAAAATATCGTGAAGGTCAAACTCTGCTCTCCTTGCACTGCTCTGTCCTGGGTGAGCAGGCCCGGGGTGGGCTGTCTAGAGCTGCTCTGTCCAGTGTGGGAGCCCCTGGCCACCCACAGCTCTAGAGCCCTTGAGATGTGGTTAGCCCCTACCAAGGCGCTCTGGAAGTGCAAAATACACACCTGATTTCGAAGACTTAGAACGAGAAAAAAATAGAATTTGTATTATTTATATGTTGAAATGACATTTTAGAGAGATTAGGTAGAATAAATTTGTATTATTAACATAAAGTTCACCCGTTTGTTTTTATTTTTATTACTGTGGCTGTAACTGAGCAGGACCCTAAGGAGCCTTCCCACGACAGCCCCCCTGCCCCCCATGTCCGCCGCCTCAAAAAACTGTACATGAGTTTACGAACAATTAACATAGAGATAATGAGAAGGGTCCTGGCGGGCGCCTCCCGGCTGTCTCTGCTCTCGGTGAGCACTAGGGGGCGCTGCAGCAGTGCGCGGTGAGGGTCCCCGGCAGCTGCGCGGCTGCGGGAGCAGCTCGTTCAGCAGCTCCGGGTCTGGCTCTCAGCCTGCGTCCACTGCGTCCCGAGGAGATCGGAAGCCGAGAGCGCGGGCGCTGCGCTGCTGCTCTGCGGCTCGAGGCTCCGGCTCGAGCTCGTGCTGGAAGGGGCGCAGCTTCTCCTGACAGTGCTTCTTGTGGGCGCACCAGTCCTTCCGCGGGCACTGGAAGCCACAGTAGTGAGCCAGCTGGCAGCGGTCCCTGATGTTGAACTCCCGGAGCTGCTTCTCGGTCATGGCGCAGGGAGGGGAACGGCGCTCGTAGCAGGTGCAGGGAGTCTCCTCCTCTTGCACCACGTCCCCGTTGGCGTTATAGTACCGGGTTACATTCAGCACGGGGAACTGCTCCTCTATGGGGTCCGTGAGAAGCCGCTGAATTGCAAGCCAATATAAGCTTTGCTCCCTTCACTTGCTCGAGGTCTCTGACTTTGGGCCGCCAACCCCACGGTACCAGCTGCAGGTTGTCCAGGCGACTGTCCACAGTGACAGCATTGAGCTGCACCACCTGAAACGGGGAGCGATGCCCCAAACCCACCTCCCCATCGCTCCCACAGCAGCTCAGGAAGGAGCCTTCCTGACCCTCTTGCTCGGTTTTTGTCAAGGGCATATACAAGTATCTTAGCACCATTTCCATCCGCGTCTACTTCCATCCAGGCCTCAGAGGAGTAGCCCTCCACCAGCAGGGATGTTCTGCTCATCTGTCCGTGTGTACTTGGTCCTCATCTGACTGCCTCTGCTCCTCTCTCCCAACAAAAGCTCCCACCGCTGGTGATGGGAACAAGGTTCCCATTCAGGTTAAGGTCTGTGGCTGGTGCAGCTGCACAGCTGGCTCCTTTCCAGAGATTGTGGTGAAGGAAAGTGCAGCATTTATTGCAGGGCCCCAAGCAGGGAGTCCAGGCAGCTAGTGGTCAAAAGGCCCCAAACTCCCCAATGGCTTTCAGGGAAAGGTTTTTAAAGACAGGGTGAGAGAGCGGGTTTGTGGGATGTGTGATCAGCTCGTGGATATTCTTCTGATTGGTTGGTGGTGAGGTAATCGGGAGTCAGCATCAGCCTTCTGGTTCCAACTGGTCTGGGGTCTATGTGCTTGTGGGCAGCATACAGTTAATTTCTTCCACCTGCCGGGGGTTTCAGTATCTGCAAAACAGCTCAAAGTATATGGCTCAGAATATTATCTATAGCCCTTGAGGAGGAACTAAAGGTCCTTGACTTTGTTTTAATGGCTAAAGTATATTATTTTATCCTGCTTGACTGTTTTCCTTTATTTCTGCATTTTCTCACTTCTCTGATTAAATTTATTCTTTGGAACTCAGGGAAGGCCTAGGAGGCTAAAGTTTTTCTATAGACAAGAGGCAGGCAGAGGACATGGAGGGGATCTGTCCTAGAAAGACCCCCGTAGGGTCCTGCTTGGTTACAGGGCTACCTGAAAACTTTAAATTCCACCTGTGGCTTGCATTATATTTCTATTGGACCTCATCTCTGTTTTTGAGGGAGAGACAGGGAAATTACCTTCCAAAATACTTAGCATGACCTTGAGGACCCAAATTGGTCTGGCTCCCCCACATCTCAAGCAACTCTCCTCCTGGATCACCCTGTTCCCGCCACACTGCTCCCAGCAAGAGTCTAATACCCGGCCCAGCTCCCAGCCCCTATGACGGCTCCTCCACTCTCCTCCTCTGTTCTGGACAATTCATTCTCATCCCATGTGTCCACCCCTCCCAGGCTCTGTGTCCTCCTCAGAAAGATGGTTCATGACAGCAACTACCTTGCAGGCTCACATGACATCAGGCTGTCAGGTCCCGAGGCTTCACCGGGCGCCAGGGGAGAGCCCCAGGAATGCCAAGGGCTGTTGTCATGGACAAAGCTAGGGACCAGGGGCTTGGGCAGGAAAGGCTGGGTAATGCAGATATGTCAGGGCCAGATCACGGAGTTTGGCGACCTTATTTTCTGGCACGAAGAGGTGACTGGGTGTTTTGAAAGACAGGATTGACCTGACGTGATTTACATTTTAGAAAAAAAATCACCCCTGCCCCAGTGTGGAGTTGAAACGGGGAAGGGAAAGACAAGCCAGCCTCTACTAAGGAGGCATCGGGCTGCAGGGCTGGGCTCAAGGGACAGTGACTTGGGACACTGCATCATGCTGGCCCTAGAGCCCCAGACACGAGTTGCTAATCTAGGGCAAGAAGGGACTTCAGGAGCACCAAGACAGAGCCCAGGGAACAGCAGCATTTAAGGGGAGAGCAGAGGAGAGGAAAGCGGGGAGACCAAAAAGCAGCAGCAGAGAAGCAGGTGGAACCAGGAGGGAGGAGCAGAGATGGCGAACGGGTGGAAGACCACAGCCTTCACACATGACGGTGCTCGCTCCTTGCTGATGCCTTCATGCTCTTTCATTCACTTCTCCTAATAACTGTGAGGTGAGTAAACACTGTGCCCTTGTTACAGATGGTGAAGCCAGAGCTCAGAAAGGCTACATTGCCCAGGGTCCCACAGGTAGTAAGTGATGCAGCTGGGATGGGAAATATGATCTCTAGGCCTCTGCCCTCCTCCACCACCCTCTCATGATTCAAAAGTCACTGTTTAAGAAATTTGGATTCCCCTGGAATTTCCTGAGAGGCCAGGCTCTTCTGCGGCTACAGTCTGGAGCGATATACTGCAGTGCGTTCTTTCTCCAATGTTTCAGCTCAAACAGGTCCCAGGAGATGAGAATCCCATTTTTCTCCCTTCGGATGCAAAGTATGACTGGCTTCTGGCCAAAATCTGGGTGCGTTCCAGTGACTTCCACGTCCACCAGACCGTCACCCACCTTCTGCGCACACATCTAGTGTCTGAGGTTTTTGGCATCGCCTTGTACCGCCAGCTGCCTGCTGTGCACCCCATTTTCAAGGTACAGCAAGCTGCTGCCTTACCTGGTGGGAGAGGGTATCCAGATATGGGGGGTGGGGGACAGAAGGGAGGAGGGGTACTGACATCCCCACAGGACTGTGGCTGGGAGTGGCCATAAGAGACCCCTGGAGAGATGCTGGGGAGGTGGGTAAGTACCCCCAAGGAAGGAAGCAGCTCTGAGCCTGCTGGTTCCTGAGGACACAGGGCCGGGGCCTGACTCCAGCTTGGGCTCGCCTTGGGTGGGGCGGGCAGATTTTGAAGAGGCAAATGAGTTCAGTGTGACCCTGTCTGATCCCAGGTGGCAGCCCCCACTGTCACTGCCCTTCTCTGTTTCCAAATCCTACCGGCACTGACTGCTGGGGTGACTGCAGGCTCAGGTTACCTCTATGTGCCTCCGTTTCCCCATCTGTAGAACAGTTCAGATAGTATGCCTGCCTCCTAGGATTACTGTCAGGGTTAAAATAGTTGACAGATTCGGAGAGCTTCAAACAGTGCCTAGCACACAGTTATGCTCTGTGTAAGTGTTGACTGTTACCATTTTTATCACGACCATTATGCGTTAGAGCATTAGAGCAGCACCCATCCTCCAGGCCGCTGGCAGCTGCTCCACAGTGAAGGTCAGCATGTCAGCTTCACTCCCTCCCTGAGGCGTGTAGCATCGCCCCTCCACGGAGGACCCCCGAGGAGGCACAGACCTGGTCAGGAGCCCCTGACCGGCCTTCTCTGAGGTCTCCTCCTGCCCCTCCACCCAGCTCCTGGTGGCACACGTGCGGTTCACCATCGCCATCAACACCAAGGCCCGGGAGCAGCTCATCTGCGAGCACGGCCTCTTTGACAAGGTGGGTGCCTCCCACCCGCCTTGGTGCCCCAAAGAGCCCGGCCCGGCAGGCACCTACTTCTCAGAACCTCAGTGGCCTCCACTCCGACCTGAGGTCCAGATTTCCTCTTGGGAGACCAGCCCCCTAGGCACCGAGGTGGAGGCCTGGGGAGGGTGGGAGGCTGCAAGCGCTCCGAGTGAAACCTCCCAGGTTCCCTGGCCCACGTCCACCCCTCCCACCCAGCCACTTCCAAGCACCACCCACTCTTCCTCCTCACCGTGGTCTCCCCGTCACCTCCTCCCTCCCCTCTCCATCCTCCTGCCCCCCTGGCACCTGCTCCCCGCCTCTTACACACTGGGGACCTGCATCTCCCCTCCCACTCTGCCTCCCATCTTTCTGAGCACAGCCTCCCACACTCTGCCCTTGCAGCCCGTCGGTGCTCCCAGCCTACTCACCCCATCAGCGGGGGCTCAGGTCCCCCCCACCGCCCATCACACCCTCTCAGGCAGCACCCCACCCCTGTTTTGACCACCCAGGAGGCTTACCGAGCCTGGACCCTCCAGGCAGCCCTACCTCCAACTTTCCTCCTTTCTCATCTCCCATTACTGAGCGGGCCAGATGATCACTAGGGTTGAATCACCATTTGGGTGGAAAATGACAAAACCCATTTCAGACCACCTGCAGCTGTAAAGGAACTGTATCATCTCACACACCTGGACATATTCGGGTTCGGGAGCCACAGCTCCTAGCTCCATGTTTCGCTGGGCAACACTGGCCTGTGGCCTCCACCTCAGCACCAGGTGCTGGGCCCAGAGCCCCCAAGCAACCCCTGCCCACCAGGATGCCTCATATGCAGGGACCAGGGACTCGAATAATGTCCCCAGGGTACAAGCCACTGGCTGGAACTCTTCCACTCTTTAAACTGTGTGGGCCTCACTCTCTCAGAAGGGGTTCTCAGACAGCCTTCCCCCTGTGGGAGAGGGAACAGGACCTCATCACAGTGAACTCCAAGCTCATGTTCCCACACAGTGACATCATCTTCCATCCAAATAGAAAGTACCAGGGAGCAACTCTATTGGTCCTGCTTGGGTCAAACGCCTACAGTGGACCAGTGTCTGGCCCCCAGCACCCAAGCCCTCCTTTGAAGATTCTGTGCCCTGAGCACTCAGCCACCGTGTGTGTGTGCCTGCATCTTAGCAGCCGGTGCGTCTATCCAGCCCTCACCTTGGCACACAAGATGCTCTCAACAGAGTTGTGAGGGTCCTGGGGGCTGGTATCTGCCCCCATCTTGTGCCCAAAGATCAGGTCCCTGAGAGCAGTGCTCGGGCTCTGGGCAGCCCGTGCTCAGAACGAGGGCAGGCCTGGCCCGAAGGCTGCTCCAGCCCGGGCTCCACCCTGTCAGCTATCCCTGCTGCCCTGCTCGGGATGGGAGCTCGCCCCTCCCTCCTCTAGCTGCCCCCAGTCTCTGCACTTCAGCCCCTCACATCTTGATCGGGCAGAGGCTCCTCCCCGTAACCTCTCACTGGGCTGCCCTTGGCAATCTCCAAGTCAGACGTCCCTCCCACCGACCTCATGGGACCTAGGTTAGCCCTCGGCAGGCCTGGTCATCCCCCTGCCCTTTCACGGTTCCTCATGCTGAGCTTTGGGGCTGGAAGGCTGGAGAGGGGGAACCAGCCTCGGCTCACAGCGCTCTCTCCCCTCCTGCTCAAGGCCAACGCCACAGGGGGCGGTGGCCACGTGCAGATGGTGCAGAAGTCCATGCAGGACCTGACCTACAGCTCACTGTGCTTCCCTGAGGCCATCAAGGCCCGGGGCATGGACAACACAGAAGACATCCCCTACTACTTCTACCGGGACGACGGGCTCCTGGTGTGGGAGGCCATCAGGGCGTGAGTGCTGTGGCTGTGGGACCTGCTCTGGGCAGCAGGAGGAGTGCGCGTGGGCGCTGATGGACCCGGCCAGGGGGCTGGGCAGCTGGCAAAGTGGGCCAGGGCCTGGCTCCATCGTTTGGGCAGGGATGGGGGAACGAGGGTATGCCGGGGCGGGGTGGGGGTGGAAGAGCATGTGACGTGAGTCTGGACATTAAAGAGTGACAGCGTCACCGATGGGGGCTCTGCCCTGGGGCCCAGGGATACGGCTCTGCAGACCCTGGCTGCATCACCCACTCCTAGCTGGGCCTCTCGTCCTGGGCCAGGTTCACAGCCGAGGTGGTGGACATCTACTACGAGAGTGACCAGGTGGTGGAGGGGGACCCGGAGCTGCAGAACTTTGTGAACGACATTTACATGTACGGCATGCGGGGCAAGAAGGCCTCAGGTAGGGACATCCCCCTGCCCGCCCCCAGCCCTCTCTTCTGCTCTTCCCTGACTTTCTTTGGGCAGTGCTGGCCTGTGGCCTCCACCTTTACACCTAGCACTGGGGCCAGAGCCCCTAGGGGACCCCTATCCACCAGTATGCCTCAGGGGGACATCTCAGGGACTTTCTGTGTCTCCTGAGAGCCCAGATCAGGAACAACAGGAACACTGGGCCAAACAGCTGTCCCCTCCCAGTGAGTCTTGCCCACGCCCGGGCCCTCCAGCACTGGTGTGTGGGAACCCAGGAAGCAGTATGGGTGGAGGTGTGTGTCTGCCAGTCAGGGGTCCCTCCCCAGGGTTGGGGCCTCAGCCAGCCCGTGGCTCTGCCTTAGGCTTCCCCGAGTCCATCAAGACCAAGGAGAAGCTGTCTGAGTACCTGACTGTGGTGATCTTCACGGCCTCAGCCCAGCACGCAGCAGTCAACTTCGGCCAGGTGGGCAAGGGCAGGGCGAGCCGTCTGGGTGGGAGGTGGCCAAGGCCACCTTGACTACTTCTGAGGGCCCCTGGGCAGACCACCCCACATCCTCGTCTTCCAGACAGACGGGGGGTGGACGAAGCCCAGGCAGCCCCGGGGCCAGGAATCCAGTGTTCCTGGTGCGGTTTGGTTCCGTGCTAAGCACTGGGAGCCAGCCCGAGGGAGGGGCCTGCCCTGGCCTTGCTGGAGTGGGAGGAGGGGACTCGGGAGGAGGTGCAGGAGATGAAGGTGGGCGGAGGCTGTGCCGCAGAGGTGCCCACATGAGTCGGTGGCCGTCCCCGCAGTACGACTGGTTCTCTTGGATCCCCAATGCCCCCCCAACCATGCGAGCCCCGCCGCCGACGGTCAAGGGTGTGGTCACCATCGAGCAGATCGTGGACATGCTGCCCGACCGTGGCCGCTCCTGCTGGCATCTGGGTGCAGTGTGGGCGCTGAGCCAGTTCCAGGACAATGAGGTGAGACCGGAGGCCTTCTCACCCCTTCCGGGAGTCAGAAGGTTTAACCCACTCCTCAACCCCAGGGTTTTATGATTTAGGGCTCAGGCTGGACCCCTGCTGGCCAGGAATCCTGACTTGCAAGGCTGGAGGGGCCCAAGAAGCCCTCAGGCCCAAGCCTGGCTGGAGCTCAGGGTGGGCGGGGCAGGAGAGCCGGGGGACACTGGGACACTCCCCACAAGGGCACCCCCCCACCCCCGCCATTGACAAAGCTCTGTCATGTGGGTTTCTCCCCGGCACCCCAGCGGTGGGGCTGAGAGTTTCCTGGGTATCTTCTGAGACATTCCCACACACATACAACTTACTGAAGCTAATCCCAAAGCCGGCTCTCGGTAGACACAGCCCCACGGTGTCGGTGCATGGCTGCTCAGAATGATGGGCCAGTTGAACCAGCCCCAGACCCGCAGGCATTCGTTGGCATCTGAGTTGCTTTGGGACCTTTGCTAATGTCGTGGTCCCTCACTAACATCTGCATGTATGGGTCTTGGCACGTGTGTCCGTAGAACCAGTACGTCCTTGTAGAGGAGTTTCTTGGTCAAAGAATGTTGAGACTGCATTGCCCTCCACAAACTAAATCTAAAACCCCATCAATAGCACGGGATATTTCTCCCACATTTACCAGCCCTGGGTATGAAACTTTCCAATTTTAACAATTCCATAGTTTGTTTCTAAAAGGTACGCTTAGTTTTAATTTGCAGGCATCTGTGTGGGTGTGCAAATGGGCATACCACCCCCAACAGAGCCTGGCTGTGGCCGTCCTGGGCTGGAGAGAAGGCCTGCGCTGGCCCCTGTGGTCTTGCTGCCCCGAGTTCAGGCGGGAAGGCAGGAGTGCTGCTTGGGGCCAGGCCACATACCCACCACAGCCAGGACTACCCCCCACCTCCACGTCCGCCTGCACCTTTACACGTCCTTATAGCCACCCTGCGGCAGGGCACTGATCTGTAAGGTCCCAGCCCAGGAGCATTCTCGGGGCACTCTCAGCAGGTGGCAGGAGTGGAGATGGGGGGATGAGCACACGCCTTGCCTCCCAAAGGATGGTCTCTGGGGGTGGGACAAGGCCTGTCAGTTTACATTGCCTCATCACAGATTAACGAGTCTCTGTCATGTCTGGGTCCTCAGCTGTTCCTGGGCATGTACCCGGAGGAGCATTTTATCGAGACGCCTGTAAAGGAGGCCATGGCCCGATTCCGTAAGAACCTTGACAGCATTGTCAGCGTGATCGCCGAGCGCAATAAGAACAAGAAGCTGCAGTATTACTACTTGTCCCCAGACAGGATTCCCAACAGCGTGGCCATCTGAGTGGCCGCCTGAGCCCGTCTCACTCCGGGACGGCCAGCTGCTCCAGGCTGGGCTCGGCACCCAGACTCCAGCCTGCCCAGGAGGGCAGGCTCCCAGGGCGGCTGCAGGGCGGGCCTTCAGATTCCTGGGCCTGCAGGCCCCAGGCTCCTGGCTTCAACCCAAGGGCTCCCCAGGTTAGACCATGATATAGCTAAGCTTTGGTGCATTTTCCTGTTTGTTCCTCAGTCTCTAGTGAATCCCATACTTTGATCAAAGTGTGTAAACATTGCAGGGACCTTTCCTACACAGGGCAGGACTGTGTAGCTTCCTGCCCACCACCCAGCTCAGCGCTTCTGCAGCAGCAAAGCCCCACAGAGTAGCATAACTGATGGATGTTTGCTCTTGTTGGGGTCATGGGATGATTATTTTCTGCTCCATTTATGCTTAGTTCAATTTCTTGCATACAGTAGGTGCCCAAATAAATTCTTGTTGAATGCATTAAGAATTGGTTTTCATAAAAATAAAGTTCATTAAAAACATGCTACGCTCCAATCACCCCAAACAGCTTAATCACCTCCCCAACCCCAAAAAGCCATAATCATTGTGATCCCGTCTAGGCAAAAGCCTCCCCCCAACCCTCAGTCTGAAGAAAAGGTGCTTTTCTCTCTTCTTTGCCCAGAAACTCCTACTCTTCCTTCAGAACACGTCCCAGATCTCATCGCCTCTGGGGAGACACCCTAGTTGCCCAGACAGAGCTCGTCTCTCCCCCAGGGCTTTGTTCAAACCTCTTCCGTCCTCCCACGTGGTCTCACCCTTGGAACTAGAGCCCCTGGAGGATAGGGGACCCGCCGTATTTATTTCTGTGCCCTAATGGTGGCCTAGGGCTGGCATAAGTCACCACCCTGCTGCTCCCGTATTTTCCTCCCGGCTGGGCACCTACCCTACAGATTCCAGGCATCGTCTTGGGAGCTGGGGGCTGTTTTCTCCTATGGCAGAGGAAGCATCATGACTTTTTAAAAAATGCATTTTCCTTCCTCAGGCCCAAGAAGCAGAGCCAGCCCTGAGCCTGGGGATGACAATCCACTGTCTCCTCCTACACACATACCCAGCCCCAGCCCCCAGCCCTTGGCTTCAGAATTGGGTCAGTGGGATCCACAGGGTTTCAGGAAGGTGTACACCTGATGTGCTAAGCTAGCCACCCTTGGCCATCTGGTCAGCTCTATTTTAGCCCAGGGGTCATCCTCCCCCCACCAGCCTGACACCCCAAGTAGTGAGGAGCAGTGAGTGTGTCCTTAGGGTCCCTGGGCCCGAAGTACCCTCTTACCTCCATGTGCACTGGCACAGCCTGGGGGAAGGAACATTGGGTGGACTTTTTTTTTAAGTTTATTGAAGTAGAGTTTATTTACAATGTTCTGTGAATTTGTTGTATAGCAAAATGATTCAGTTATATATATATATATATATATATATACACACACACACACACACACACACACACACACACACACACACATTCTTTTCCATTATGGTTTATTATAGGATATTGAGTATAGCTCCCTGTGCTGTACAGTAGGACCTTGCTGTTTATCCATTCCATATATAATGGTTTGCATCTGCTAATCCCAAACTCGCAATCCATCCCTCCCCTGCCCCCCACCCTTGGCAACCACAAGTCCATTCTCCTCGTCTCTGAGTCTGTTTCTGTTTCATAGATAAGTTTGTGTCATTTTTTAGATTCCACATAAAAGTGATATCATATGGTATTTGTCTTTCTCTTTCCGACTTACTTCACTTAGTGTGATAATCTCCAAGTCCACCCATGTTGCTGCAAATGGCAAGATTTCATTCTTTTTTATGGCTGAGTAATATTGCATTATATATATACACACACACACACACCACATTTATGCTGTGAACATAGGGATGCATGTATGTATCTTTTCACATTAGAGGGCATTTTTTTGTTTTTAATTTATTTATTTTTGGCTGCATTGGGTCTTCGTTGCTGTGCACGGGCTTTCTCTAGTTGCAGCGAGCAGGGGCTATTCTTTGTTGCGGTGCGCGGGCGTATCATTGCGGTGGCTTCTCTTGTTGCGGAGCACAGGCTCTAGGCACGCGGGCTTCAGCAGTTGTGGCTCGCGGGCTCTAGAGCGCAGGCTCAGGAGTTGTGGCGCACAGGCTTAGTTGCTCCACGGCACGTGGGATCTTCCTGGATCAGGGCTTAAACCTGTGTCCCCTGCATTGGCAGGCGGATTCTTATCCACTGCACCACCAGGGAAGCCACACATTAGAGTTTTGTCTGGGTATATGCTCAGGAGTGGGATTGCTGGATCATATGGCAACTCTGTTTTTAGTTTTTTGAGGAAATTCCATACTGTTTTCCATAATGGCTGCACCAATTTACATTCCTGGGTGGACCCTTCAAAAAGGGAAATGTGGGGACTCATCAGCACTGCCTTGACCTCTAAAGCTCCCCTTGAAGGGGCTTGGTGGGGAGTGTCAGCCCCAGTCCACAGATGAGGAGACTGAAGCTCAGCAAAGAGAAGGAACCCTTGAGAGGCCGCCAGCTGGAGGGGAGCTGGGCCTTCCAGGGCCTTCCACATCATCTGCTGTGATGCCTCTGGGTGATCTCGCACCAGAGTACCTTTCATCTCCAACATTTTAAGAATTTACAAGTGCTTCTGAAGCAGTGAAGCCTTTGCCAGCAGGCCTCTGGGGGGCAGGACTCCAACAGGCAGAAGTCGGTCAGGCAGCTGCTAATTCAACCCAGCGGGCCGCCCTGCTCCCAGGAGCTCCATGTCCTCCCTCGCTTCCTCCATCATAAATGGTGGGATGAGCCCAGAGAGCCCAACTGTCTCTTGGGCCTGGGCCTCCACAGGGTGAAATCAGATGGGGTGGGGGAATTGGAAATTGGCTGCATTTCTTCCCAGACACCCCAGAAACTGGCTGAGATCTGGAGGGTGGGGTGAGAGGAGAGCCCTGAGTCAGAGGGGTCTCCATGACTCAGAGCAATGCCCTCCCTGGGCCTCAGTTTCCCCGCTATACATGGGGGTCAGACTGGAGTACCTGTTCTTAGTGTTGGGTGAGGGACGTTCCTGTGGAGGGGAACCACAGACCACTTTGAAAATCGGATAAAAGCTATGGGCATCCCCCCAGGAGTGTGACACAGGCACTTATACAATCCTCAGGGAACCACACACCTCCTATGGCTGAGGAAAGAGCCCCGGGACCAGGGTTCCCAGGTGACTGGATTTTATGGGACAGAAAAGTTCTGCAAGAAAAATGTGGAGGGACATTTGTGTTACCAAGTTTTTGTTGGTATGAACCAACCAATCCATAAAAAGCACCCCCACCAAGTGCTACCAGCTACTCTCATCACTGCTTCATAATAGGGCATTTTAACGACAGAAAAGCAGGAGAATAAAGATAACAAGACTACTCTTTCTCGCAACAACCTGTGTTGCCTTTTCCCATCTCCCCCTGGTGCCCCTGCAGACTGTGCCACAGCGGTGCCGGGAAGCACAGCCGGGCCAGCTCCCCTCTGCCGAGTGCCTGGCCCTGTGTGTCTCCAGTGAAAGGGTGGAAGCTGGACAAGGGGACCAAAGTGGAGCCCAGCTTGGCTCCCTGGACCTCCAGACGCCTACCTAAATGTGGAGGGGACGCTGAGATCGTGCCCGCAGAGCCTGGACTCCGCTCCTCTCACTTCGGCTCCGAGGGAGGCAGCCTGGCGAGGCAGGGCCGACACGGCTTCTCTGACGGCCGAGGGGCTGGGCCTGCCAGCCCAGAGGAACTCTCAGCTCAGGACAGCAGGCTCATCCCTCTCCCTCTCTCCCCCCTGAACTACCCTTCTCAGCTCCTTCCTGACCCAGCAACACAGACGTGCAGCGGGACTCCTGGTCACTGTTGCACTTCTGAGGCTGGGAGAAAAGACAGGCCCTAGAGAGGGTTGTCTACGCCTCACACCACGTGGGCTGTGCAGCAACAACTCTAGGGGGCGCTGATCACACGGGCCAAGGGTTGGCAAACTTTTTCTGTAAAGGGGCATGTGAATATTGTAGGCTTTGCAGGCCATACGATCTGCCATTGTAGCAGGAAATAAGCTGAATACAGTGTCAATGAAGGGGCAAGGCTGTACGTCTACAAGTACACTCACGAAACAGGAGGCTGGTCTGGGAGCAGTGGTGGGCCACCCCCCGACCTAGAGGATTCAAACTTCCCCTAGCGGTGTGCCATCAGTGGCCCCAACCCGTCATTTTGTGGCTGGTGTCACAAAATGGTGTCAAAGGGCAGAGAGACCTGGGGGTGGCACTGTGTCAAGCCCGCCGGCAACAAGGTCTTATTGGGTGTCTCTTCAGCCAAACGCAAATTCATCGGGTCCCCAAAGCATAGAGGCTCCTTGTGGGCAGTCCCCACTTCGCATTCTTACAGAAGGTTCCTCTTTCAGCTCCATGCTCCTCGCCTCTCCCTCCAACTGACGCTTGAGCTCAAGGGAGCTCTGGCAGGAGGGCTGGGGCACACGCTGGCCTCCGTCCCTCCCGCAAGCCCACACCTGAGCAGGTGCACCTCTTCCTCTAGGAGCCTCAACAGCTCCACTCAGTTCTGGGGACCTCTTCTCCCAAGTCAGGCAAGGAGGACACGTGGCAAAGCACCCTCCTGCTTATTAGCTCCCCAGTCTCCCTGCACTCGTGGACGGACTCTCCCGTCTCACCAAGGGCAGTATGCTGGGGTGACCTTGGCCTCCCTCCTTTCACCTGGTGTACAAAGGTGAAGCCAGGTGCCCGCCCTCGGCACTCCCAGACCCGGGAGTGGTTTGCAGTCCCGAGACTGGAGGATCAATGGCACTGTCGTTACTCAGGGAAGCCCCGCCAGGAGCCAGGAGATGCAGCCAGGCTAAGCTATCGCCAGCAGCCCTGTTGGCCCTGCCCCGTTCCCTCACTCAGCTGGGCTGTGCTTCAGTATATGTTTCAGCAGATAAGGCTAGTTAAGCAATGTACCGTTCCAATGGTCGTGCTGCCATACACACCCTGAACTTGAGTCTGGCTTCTCTCAAGTTGAGAGAACTTGAGCGTGGTGAGTCCAAGTTGTTTCAGCCTGGATGTCTGAGACAAGCACACCTATGAGAATGACTTCAGTTTTCACTCCCACGCCCACACATCCTCCAGAACCCACTGCCAGTGACTGAGGGATCCTTCCTCCCTTACAGGGACAGACCAAATCTGCACACGAGTCTGCATGATTTACTTTCCTGACGTGCAAGCCAGAGGAACCTGGAAAGGAGACCAGACCACTGGAGTGCTTGCCAATGTTCCCAGCCTCCTTTCAGGAAAACACTTTCATGGCAAAACTCCTTTTTAAAGAAAAGCTTTATTGCTGCAATTAGATACTCCCGTGTATAGTACAACCACCCCCCGCAATACAGAGAATTATTCAAGCAGTAATGCTGAAGAACAGTGAACATACACAAAGGGATACAAAACTAGACATTTAGATAACTTGAAATTCTCTAAGTTAAGAAAAAGTTCAAATGTGAAGTGCCTTTTAGAAACTACACCACACATGCCAGTGTAAATTTGGTCTTTATTAACAATCAACCTCCTACAAACACTGCATCTAAATAGGTGATGAGTTGCACAATTACTTCCAAAACAAAGACAAATGCTTTTACTTCCCTATGTTTCAGTCTTTCCTTGGACTAGAGATGGAAGCTGCATATTTCAAATCAGATCCAAGAGGGAAAGTATCTCAAATGTGTATTTGCGTTAGGCCAAATGCACACTGTCGTGGATCTTTACACCCTGCCGTGCCCAGTCCTCCTCCAGCTCTGCAGCCGACCACCAGGCAGCAGGGGCAGCTCGAACCGTGCAGGCCTTAGCTGAGGCTCTTGAACAGGCCCAACTGCCTGGGGTCCGTATGTCTGTAGCCAGGAAGGGCACACCTGCAGGTTTTGAAACTGGACCCATAAGATTGAAAAGAGTGGATGGAAGCAAAAAAGGAAGTGACATTAGGGGCCTGTGGTAGGAAGAGGTCTTTCACAATTTTGAGGAAATTCTTAAAATAAACCCAAGCACAAAAGTCCTTCAGTTGAACTATAATTTGAGGGGAAATAGAGGCCAAATCAAAGATGGCTGGCTGGCGACACCCGAGGCTGCTTCCCTCTCCCCCTCGCCTGGCCTACAAATATCAGCCCCCCTGGCCCTGAGACTTGCAAGCTCATTCCACATTTCTATATAGTTCAGCCAAGTGTCATCCTCTCACTAAAGCCAGGTGCAAAATGATGAGGAAGTGGGGAATAATTAAGCCCCCCAAAGAACCTAGAGAGCAAGCTGACACAGACTAAAGGAATGCCTGGCAGATCCACAGCTCTCACTAGGTGGCAGCAAAGCCCAACCTTGGCAAGGCTTCGCACTCACCGTTAGTCCCTTCAGGGAAGAGATTAGCCCTGGGACTCAGTAGGGGGGCAGAGGTGCTCAACAGAACCTGTGAGGAAAGAGAAAGGCAACGGGGTAGCTGTGTACCACCCCAGGAGAGAAAAGGACGTGGGGCTGACTGCACAGGCAGAGGCTTTTAGGAGCTTGGCTGGAGGTGACGAGATGGTGTTTAGGCCCTTGCTAAAAAGAAGTGACAGGGCTTCCCGTGACAGTCTAGTTGGGCATGGGAGCAACACAACAGTCATGGTTATATAGGCACCTCTGCCACAGAGGGTGCCAGGCACACTGGGTGGGCTGCCCTGGGGCTATCCCCACCTAAGCACACTCTCCTCTCTACCGAAAGTCTCAGTGCTTTTCAAGTCCAGCATAAAGGGTTCCACCCGGGGGAAAGGGAAAGATTCCCACTTAAAAATCTATCCCAGTCTTCCTTTGACCACTCATCCGCCGTTAGAGGGACAAGGGGCCTTGCCCAGGCAGTTCCTAAGGGGCACAGGCAGGGCTGACCTGGGATTCTCCTGAGTGGACAGTCTGTAGCTGCTTGGTGTCCCCAGGCTGAGAAGGGGTGTAGGTAATTGCACTTTGGGGCACAGTGAGCACAGGCACGGGCTGGACGTGCCCTGGGAGACAGAGAGGGCTGGCTGACCTATTTCCAGGGATGGGCTACAACTGGACAGCAGCTGCCAGACCAGAGAAGCCATGGCAGGGCAAAGCCCTCCTCCAGAGCTTAAAGATCCTTCAGCCTCCTCCTGGCTTTCAAAACAAACCATGGGGCTTCTACTCTGAAAGGAATCGTCTTCTGTTTGCTTCCTCCTCTTAACAGCTGGATGAAGCAACTAAGGCTCGGAGGATGGAGGGCAGGACGCCCAGGCACCTCACCCCAGATGCTCATCTGCAGAGCTCCCTAGAGAGTAAGTATCTGGGCATACCTAACTTGCACTGCAGACTCCCCTGGCCTATTTTCCTGGAGTTGACTCTTATTTGCCTGGCATGATGAAACTGGTCTTCAGAAACAGAATTTTAAGCAGACCTTTTTAAAAGGACAAAGGCCATTTGATGGTAGTAATTTTGGTTTTGTTTTATGAAAAATGGTACAGGAGATAATCCCTGATGACAGAATGGACTGATAGCAGGGCCAGGGGCCCCTAAAGGATCCTCTCTGTTCAGTCCAGTTAAGGCGACAAATGGGCAGGGGAGTGGCTGGGAGCAGGGACACAGTGGACCAGGGCAGTTTGCTGCTCACTCCTGGCCCTCACCCCAGAGCCAGCCTGTCTGCCTCTGCCCTGGGCAGTGATCCACAGAATGCGCCAGGAGCAGGGGCTGGCTGAGTGGCAGGCACCCAGGAGCACCTGCAGCGTGCACGCCCCAGACCAGGGCGATGCAATGCCTACTCCATCAGTGTGAAGCCAGCACAAACTGGAGAGGTTTGTCTTTAAAGGAATAGTTTTTAAATATTCAGTTTTGTTCTAATTACTCACTTCTTTTCATTTAGATCTCATGAACCCTTCTTCCGGGCTGACCAAAAAAAAGAAACATTCAGGGCAGCCCTATGACATGAAGACTTGTCATAAAACAGGCTCAAAACCACAGGAACTACGCTCGAATTGCCATTTAGCATCCATTAATTCCCATAAGTTGTTATGAAAAAGCCTCAGACCTGTTTGTCCTGCTTTAGAGTCACAAGTCCTGTTTATGGACACAGAGTAGATGTCACGTTTCTTAGCATATATAAGGCAAAAAGGGTTTTAGATCTATTATAATGTGAAAGACATAATCAGGGTCATGAAGGGAAGGTTTCTAAATGAGACGTCCTTTTAAATGTCAATCCCACGGGACACACATATTACAAAATACAGATTCTCTTTTTGTAAAGTGCTTTGCTTTGCTTAGTGAATCACTCACCACCACGCACAGAGCACCACGGCCCGTCTGCTCGGGAACTGTCAGTGGTGGCCTCCCCGCGCTCTGCTTGGTGAGGGGGAAGCCTCTCCTCATGGCTAGATGTTCCCAACACTCCACTCCAGAGGGTCGGTGGGGGGACCTGCCAACTGGAAGAGGCGCATCAGGGCCCAGGCGCTACCAGCTCCTGCTCTAACCTCAGGTTTGGCATCTTATTCTCTCATTCTGCTCAAGACTACAGGCCAGAACCCAGCCAGCGCCCCATCACGGTGTTACGGGCTCTTCCAACTTCCCTTCCTGTAGACACGCTGGCGGAAGCAGAACCCAGCCGTGCACAGCTGACGTGAGGGTTTTCCAGGAGAGTCACTAAGGAGGGTTTAGAAAAAGAGAAGCCATTAAAAATAGTCACCTGCCCAGTCTATGCTATTAAAGGACATAAGAAAATGTACACAATTGGCAGTAAACAATTTCCTTCAGCTGTTCGCAGATGTCCAGGAGAACTACACACCCTCCACATCATCAGATGTGAACGATCTCTGCTCCAGTGTCTTCAGGTTCTGTGCAACAAGAAGAGTTTGTGTCGGAATGACAGATTCCATGTCCATCTTTATTTTCAAAGTTGGGCTCTGTTAGTGCAGATTTTTCAAAAATATTCTTTTTGCTTGTTTCTGGACAGTTTTGGACATAGATTACTCTGTTATAAGCCTTGAGTCTCTTCCATAATTGTACATACACTTTGCACTGAACGTACATAAAAAGAAGTCCACCAGTAAAGCCAATGGCCACAACCACCAATTTAGTCCAAAAGGGCCACTCTAGGATTCCTGGAAGGGAAAAAACCTGGTTAGCCTATCAGCCGACCTTATTTAAGATGTGAAGTAACTAAAACACAATTTCTGAACTTCCCATAACCATGGACTCTTAACTCATCGAATCTTGCTTCGCTGGAGGAGTGGAAGAGCATGTCCACTCCCTTTTATCCTGCTCCTCCAGGGGGCATTCATGGAGATTCTCTCTCTCCATGATTTGATCTCTCCTGACTGGGTTTTAAAAACTACCACCACAGCAAAAGAAACATCCAAAAAGGATGCGTGGTGCCTCATGATTGATGCCTCCTTCCAGAAGCCCAGACATTTGAGGTCTGACTTGAAAATCAACCTGGAATAACACCCCAATCCTAAGACCCACTGTGCCATCCAGGATCTCCTGGGTGCACCTTTCGTTCTGAGCACATACCTGTTGCCTGCCCCTGCTTGATCTCCTCAGCAGTGCGGTCGATGAGCACGTACAAGGACCAGACCACGCAGGTAATGGCAATGATGTGGAACGTCACGGAGCACATGATCTTCCTGCGCTCGCTGGCTGTCATCTGCAGCTTCTCCCACTGGAAAGACAACGTGCAGAGCGTGAGGCTGAGGCTCACGGGCATAAAGCGCTACAATGGGGTGAGAGCTTTGCTGATGGTTAAGACTGGCTTCCCTCCTCCCTCCCCCTTTCCCAAGCTAGATGAATTTCCCCAAACACTCAGAGTCACTCCCTTTAAACCATGTGGCATCAACCAGGTACCAAGCACTGGTATTCTGTCCACATCCAACTTTCTAGGCAATGAAGAGAAGCTGGGATCAAGATGAGCTATGAACTACCACCAGCAATCCCTTGGCTGCTTATTCTGGCAAAGCAGGCATTCAGTGGCTTTGATACAAGACTTTATGGTTTTGGTCCTGATGAAAAACAGCACATTGGCCCAAGACCCAGGTGGCACACTTTAAGTTTCCGTGACTTGCTGACTGGCATGAGTGAGGGGAAGAAGAGGATTGATGACACAACACACTAGCAGATGGGTCACACTATGTCGTGAAGGTGATGGTGGAGGGCGCTCACTCTTTGGTCCTCTGCTACATTGGCAGCAACACTGTGAAATCGATGCTAAGAGTTCCTGGTACAAGCAGTCTGTGCCAGTCCCATCTCCTCTAGGAGCTCATTAATTTACTCCAAATAGCCAGATTTTCTTTTTCATTTAGTGGTTTCCGAATCAGAAGAAAACACATAGAGGTAGAGAAAAAGAACAAGTGTAAACACTGCATATCCTCTGCCAGCCCTACTCACAACCTTTCCAGGTGGTTCTATGCAGGATAAACTGAAAATAGAGCTTTCATGGACTATCTATATTGGTCAAAGTGCCTTAAGACTCACTTGAGGGATCAGCATAGAGTAGGTATCCAAAAAACAATAAGGCTTTTATGGGAAAAAACATTTTTTAAGTAGTTTGCACCTGCCTTCCCTAACATCCAGATTTCTTTCTGCTATGGCGTGACACAGTATCTTCATCTGGCTTCCCTCCTAAAATGACCCCCTGATTTTCTAAGACACATTCAGTTCAAGCCTTTCACACTCCCCTGAAATGCTCACCCTACCTTTGCGGTGGATGCTTTTCTCCAGAGACAATCTGATCTCTCTAGAGTCCTTTCGCTTCCCCTCTAAATCCTACTGATCTTTCAAGAACTGCTTCAACACCGAACATTCTATGATGCTACCAGAGCTCCGACCCACAATGAATACTTCCTTCTCTGAATATCTGATACGAGCGATCACCATAGAAGTTAGCATTGAATTGGCATGTTGGTGCTGTTACCTGATTATGTAATTCCCCTTGCAATTTATGAGTTTTGAGATAAGAACAAACCTTTTATTCTTCCAAACAAAACCTCTCCATACTCTGGGCACACAGACACATTGAACGGCCAGTGTTTACACAGGAGGGGAGCACCGGATGAGGCTCCTTTCAGAGGAAGCAAGGACATGGGACCTGAAGAGAGCTGTGTTGCATGTAATGCCTGTGGTTCCTTTCTTTTCCCATCTGCCCCCACTTCCCATCTAGCAAACACTTGTCACAGGTATATAGAAATAAATTTACCATGTTATGCTGTTCTTTGTGCTGGGGAGAGATACTAATCTCCACTATATGGACCTAATTAGAGGCAAAGCATGAAGAGTTAATACATACAAAGTTTAATGCTGACTAAGATGTCACAAAACAGTCTGTGGTCAAGGGCCAAATGACTGATACAGACAAGCAGGCAGACTTAGTTTTAAGGAAAAAGAAAACATCATATGACTGAATGGACAGAAAGAGCTTCTTCCTGAGAGGAGGGACTTGGAAATCAGTACCAAAAACATGAATGTACACACCAGTCCCCACTTCTTAAAGGAGTGAACACAAGCCAACTGTGGCTCCACCTAGTCCCAGGTGCTAACTCTTCTGGGTGCTCATCTCAGTGAAGATAAAGTGCTTCCGAGGGTGGCCTCGCACATACTTTTCTCAGAGGCTTCAGCTTGGTCTCCATGATGAACTCGTACTTGCACAGCTCACAGCAGCGTGTGTCGGAGCTTTTGATCCACTGCTGCAGGCAGGTCTGGTGCACAAAGTGGAGGCTCCCTGTGCAGTGGCAGGGTGTGATCAGAGGGCTCTCGTCATCCCCTTCACAGTGACAGATCCTGCGGCAGAAGGAAAGCCAGTCATTACAAGGAGGGCCACACAACAGGGAAGATGACGCTTCAGTGGAAGGTCAGTCCCCCCAAGGAAAACGTTCAGAAACAAACATCACAAAATCACTATAAGCACGAAAACATACAAACACAAATGAAAACAATTACTACAAACTAAAAATTTCTAGCTTACCATACCAACATGGAAAGTCTGGGTGGCTTTTGGCATCAGAGAGGAAAAAATGATATAAGAAATGACAAAGCAGTCATTTTGGGTAAGACTTAAGAACTTCACTAAAAAGATAAATTTAAGGAAACATCTTCCAGAGCTTACATGACGTCAAAATAATTAGAGGTAAAATTTCTGTGTAAAACAAAACCAGCACTCTACCTTTCAAAAATACCAGTGACTTGAAAAGATGATAAACTTTGCCTGCTAGCTATAATCACTGACCTCACCTTCACACACCACAACTACATATTTCTGTCCTCTCTCAGAGAGTAAACAGAGAAACCACAGTGCTTCTCCTGGACCTGAAAAAACATTATAAGATGCTGTAATTTCATTTCTTTTTTCAGGACCACTCATAGCAATAAGTGAGAAATTTAAATCATTCATTATTTCTAAGGGTGCATGCAACAGGACGTAGCTACTAACCTCAAGGAACTTAACAGACTTTTGAGAAACAGAAAGGTCTTTTCCAGCAGCTGGAGACCAGGTAGGGACACCTGGCCTGAAAGGAACTGGGTTCTGGCCCAGGCCAGGCTCTCGGCTGCTTGTTTCTGTGAGAGGGGCCTCTGATCCAATTGTTAAAAGAAATGATAAGAGCTGATCCTGAGGAGGGGCCACTGGGGAAAGGTTAGAATGGGGAAGGCCTAAGAGTAGTGGCAAAAGTGAATTCTGAAAGCTTTTGGAGGCCTGACAAGGATGCTGCACCCGGGAAGATAAAAGTGGAGTTAGGACCTGAGCAGAGGTGGCTGCATCCAAGTTAAAAGGAAGGAAGGAGCTGCTGAAGAGCAGCCCTTCCCCATGCACATCATGTCGCAGGTGGAGCGAGGAATAAAAACGAGGTCGAGAGGGGAAGCCAATGCTTAATATCTAGACCATCAAGCTGGAAGACTGGAGATACTATTTTTTCTTCCCCTTTCCTTATGCAAAAGCTACTTATTTTTAGTTGAGAAGAGTCAGCTTGGCCTTTAATATGTGTAGCTTCTTCCTCTTTTATCATCTATGAAACTATCTTGGGACCCATGTCATAAAAATTGGTTTTTCAAATGATACCAATAATCTATTCTGGAGAAAACTATTAATCCGTAATTGTGTACAACTGCCTATCATTTTCCTGAAACTTCACATATTAAAGCAAGATGAAGCCATGGAGGTGTGGGGAGCAGAGAGGGCCAGAATGGTGGTTCTTGGCAAACCAACCTGCAGGCATCCCCTGATGTGGACACGGGAGAGATGGGGGGGCCCTTTTCAGAGAGAGGGGAAGAACCATCCAGGTCACTGTCCTTTTCCACCGAGCAGAGGGGCGCCCGCAGGACCCTGCTCTTCAGTTTTGTGGATGTGCTGTCCTCAAAGACGTCATCATCTCCCGTTTCGTCGGAGCAGAAGCCCGCGCTCCCGGCCAGCCTGCTGGAGGACTTGGCGGGGTGCGGGCCGGCAGTGCAGCTCTCCAGTTCGTGGAACCAGTGCAGGCTGCTGGTGCTCAAGCCGTGTGACAGCGAGAACAGGTACCGGAGCAGCCGCCGGCTTCTGGACACGGCCTCGCCATCTGCCTTCTCGTCCAGAAGCAGGACGTGCATGCCCCCCTTCCCGGCTCCCGCCTCTGAGGCCGCTGAACGATTGGCAGAAAGGGATGAAACACAAGAATGTTTGGAACTGCCAAGAGGTTTGCGATTCAGTGTTCTTTCTTCTTTCTGGTGGAGCCTGTTAATACTGAGACACGGGTCTTGAGGGAGTATCAGTTTCCCTTCAGAGCAAGTCCTCTCCGCATAGTCAAAACTTTCCAAAGCCTCCGGGGCCTTCTCACCCACATCATTCAGGGATTTTGAGAACTTCAGTGTTCTTCTGGCTTTGGTATTCTTAGCAGGCTTCAAGGCCTGGACCCACTCTGAGCCATGGGAATTTCTCTTTGATGCCTGCACTGTGTCTTGACAGACAACTGTCACAGTGAGCCCTTGTGTCAGAGAACTCTGGCAGGGAGGAGCTTTCAAGACAACAGCAGACTGCACGGGACTGTGGTGACAACACTCAGAAAACACTGCACTGGAACTGCATGCAGAGAACAGTGGAATAAAAGCACAGAAAGTAAAAACAATTTTAAAAGAAAATAGGCATCAAAGTGAAGAAATGAGACTTGCGTGGTACCTGGTGAGCAAACAGCACATAAAACCAGGTTGATTGTTTAGAGCAGAGGCATATGGAGAATCAAGAACCTGTAGACATGAACGCTCATTCCTGAGATGTACATGAACCACCGTAGCATGTAAAGCAGAGCATTACCTGCAGATGTCCTGATTGGAGGGCGTGACAGAAGTGCGAGAGAAGGCAGACACTGGAGCGGATGCCACTGAAGAGCCCCCAGCCTGAAACAACACACCTCCAGTCAGTTTTCAGGAGAAGCCAGGGGACTGCAAACACCACCTCCTCGTGAATGGCAATGGGTCTGCCGCTGCCCATTGCTCAGTGAATAGCACGTATTAGGTCCCTACGAGCCAAGGTAAGAACAAACCAAGCAGCACTCTTCTTTTCTCAGATGAAGGTAAAAGTGTAGCCAAGAAATATTTGAGACTCTGGAACAGCACCATCAACCTCCTGTATATTCAGTGGTCATTTATCTTCTAAGCATCTAAACTTAATTAGTTCATACATAAGTCAAGAAACCAAGCACCGTAAGGTACACGCAAATGCAAAAGAAACATGAGGCACCTTCCCTGCCAGCCTTGCTTCCCCCACCCAGCATTCTTTAACCAGGTACCTGGGATCGTCCTCGTCGAGGCTGGCAGAATGTGAGAGCCACTCCTCCCTCACCAACGGGCAGTTGGTCCACGAACCCTCACTACCCTGCCAGCGCTCTTTATACAAAGGGGAGACTACCTGAGCACAGAGCCACCAACCCAGAGCTCAACCCCGGGCCCAGGAGGGGGCTGAGCACAGAATGCTCCCGAGTCCTAATCTTGGGACTGTGTATTGAGAAAATTATCAAGAACATGTAAATGTGGAAGAAAGTATAGCAAGAGGTCATGAGATAGAGCAGGGGCTCTGAGGGGTCGTGAACAAGCCAAAATTAGAGAAAAATCTGGGAGGGGGAGGAAGTACCACGACGGGAAGAGAAGTGAAGGAGAGAAATAGGATCAGGGAGCACAGCTGGGCTGAGGATGCATGACCACTACTGGAGGGTCCCCCAGCCTCCCACTCCAGCCTCTGTGGGGCCCTTGCCAGGCCTCATCAAGACTGACTCCTGAGATTCCACGGCCCTCACAGCACCCTGTGTGTTCTTCCCCACTTAGGACAGCTATCCTGAGGGACAACTCAAGGGCTACGGGAAGACAGCACTGTGAGTCTGTTATCAAGAGCAAGCTGACATATCTCCTCCCTACCCTCCCCAGGCCCACTGCAGTAGCCCTCAGCCCTGCTTCTTGATTCTGGAGAGCCCATCTGGCTCCACTCTTGCTCAGTGCCACCCCTAGGATGTACTCTCATCCTGGCACTCCAGCTGTGGGACCACGGACTTGCATAAGCCACCAGGACAGCTCTCCCCACCTTGCCTCTGCAGCGAATACACCAGCCTAGGAAGAGCCAGACAGAACTGGCACTCTGACTGAGGTGTCCACTGGACGGCTACTCTTGCTCCCCAGCATGGGGATGATACATCATTGTAAACCCAGCTCAACCTAAAGAAACTTGATCCAAGAAGTTACATGGTATCATGCCACATGTATATGCTAAAATTATGCAGCATTACTCAATGAGCACATCTTCTGAGTCACCAAAGAAGCCACATTTACTTTCTATGTGAACGTGCACGTGAACGTTGCGTATATTCTCCATAAAAGCATTGCTGGTCAAAGTTCTTAAGAATCTAAAGTTTATTTGGAGCCACGAAAATGACATTCCTACAATAACCTTGCACTACTTGGTCATGATTCTTTCTAAAACAAATTGGGGGGGGGGCGGCGGTCTCAATATTATGCTGCTACGTCCCCACTGCTCGAGCTACCCACCCTGCTCTGCTTTCTCCTGAGCCCTCCTCCAGGGCAGCCACCACGGGCTCCTCTGTCTATTCTCCTGAGGTGAGCACACAGGGCCTTTACTGTTAGTCGTTGCATGGAGGCAGGCTGAGGAGAGCCACACTAATGTCCCCAGCTCCTACAGTCAGCCTGGTCTCTGATGTTCAGCCTTAGCACCACTCTGAGATGGGGAGCCTTCTTGAACTTCTTGCTCCCTTCTTTAACTTGTGAGGGTGACCAGCAGCTCTGTTCAGCATCCACAGGCAAGGCCACAAGCTGGTCATGGTGTAGAAAAGTGAGCGTCATCACCACGCCTCCCCAAGTAGACCTGGGAGGAAGGGAGGACAGGCATGTAGGTTCACGTCCTTGTCCCTCACTGCTAAGAGGTCAGCTCTCCTTCCTCTAGGTTGCTGGGTCAAGCTTAGTCGCTTGGATTGAGGTACAGAAGGAAGCGCCCTCCCCACGTGAGGAAGGGAAAAGTACACTGCTCACCAAGAAGACGGGGGCAATACCTAGTTATCTCCCTCCCTGTTACATTCTAAGGACAGGAGCCTCTTGAAACCACGCATACTATCCAGTATTCTGAAGGGAAGGCAAACCCTGTGGAAGGAAAGTGGGGTCTTATCTGGAGAATGAGGCCCTCCCAGGATCAGTGTCTTTGAAAGGAGGCAGGTCTCAGATGGGAAGCTGAAACCAAGAAAAAATGGCCTCTCACTGCTGTTCTGAACCTCAAGTAATGCATGTGAAAACGGGAAGTCCGGGGTAACGATCACATTATCACACATCCGTGATGGCAAGGCTCAGTGGTCGGAGGGAAGAGCCTCGGAGCAGAATAAGACCTGCATCAAGGAAGCAGCCGGACTATCCACACACTTGACATCTGTGATCCCTTCCCCATGAGTTTCCCGTCTCAGGTGTGTCACGGGGACTCACACGGAGTCGTGTCTGTACTTGCAGCAGACTCGCAGGCCTGCGGGATGGCGGCAGCCCCAAGCCCCTGCTCTGTTTGGGAAACAGGAACAGCCCCGGCATCCTCTATCTGTGCTCCTGCCCTCACTTCATCCTCTCTGATCCCACAAAGAACATCACGAGACACTTTCAGCAGGTAATATCCAAGCCTCAACAAGCCTCCCAATAACAGAGAAAAAGTCTCCCTTCTTCTTAGATCATGAGGTTACAAGGGAAATTTTAAAATCTACTTACTGTTGTTTTACATACATACAAGCCAACAAATGCCTTATCCCAGCTCCTTCTCCTTAAGAGCGAGAAAATGAGCAAGATTCATGGGGCCATCACAGTCCCCGTAGAGGTTCCTTCTGTCACCAGCTAAAGAGGAGCACATGCTGAGAGTTCAGGACCAGTCCTCGCACAGAATGATCATCAAAGCACAGCGACAGCAACTTTAAAGAGCTTAACTTGTTGCTGGTATCAGGCCGAGTAAAATCTGTCAACCTACCAAGGAGGATTTAAAAGACTGGCCTGATCAACAATGGCGACGACAAAATGAAGCCAAGAGCTTCAAACACAGTTCCAGGGTCCAACCAGGGAGGTCAAGACAAGTCAAGGGGCTGGCAGTCCCCTCTCAGAGGCTCAGATCAACAGCTCCCCAGCTCCTCCTGAGAGCAGGGGGCAGGGTGACATTCGGGAGGCTGTGCTGGCTCAAGGGAAAAGGAGACTCTGTGCCCCCCCGCACAAAGCCGGAGAACACCCTCTCCCCTCCACGAGGATCAGACCACACAGGACTCCACAGTTATTGATAAAAGGTGTAAATGTTCATAACGAGAAAATTCACATGTGTTGAGAAAACTTAAGCCCTCTGTTCCTGAAGTTCTTTGTTGGTTCTCAAACAAGAGACTTTCCGGTCATGAAAAAGAATGTAAAGCAATCTCACTACAAAAAAATTTTCGTAAAAATCCCCTCTTTTTAAGATGTTGTCATCAGTTATGCCAAAACAAACCTCTGGATTCTGTCTAGGCCTAAATCCCAGTTGCTTTTCTTTCTTAGGAATGACATGTTTGTTTTGCTGTCCTCAAGTCACTTAATGGTTGCCTTTCCTATCAACCCACTGTTTTAAATGATTTTATCAAGATTGCCAAAAACATAAGGAATAGAAAACTTTCCATGTATCCCTGGTAGAAGCTGGCATGCCCCCACCTCTGTTTCCTTTTAAGAGAACTTACTGCCATTGGGAGGCCTGTCATAACAGACTCACCAAGCAGAGTTCTCAGTCAGTCTGTGGCAGGAACTTACCAATTGGACACTGGAGGGGACTTCCTCCCTGCAGGACACCAGCTGTACCTTCCGTAACCCTACCCTTCCCCGCTTTCTTTTTGCTTCACTTCCTTCCCTTGCTCCCTCCACTACATTACTTTCCAACCTCCCTCTCAGCCACTTCCTCCTCCTCCTCTATTGCGAAACCCCACTGGGCCCTTTTTCATTTACCAGCAAAGCTACACTTAAAACATTTTGCTCCCTAACAAAAGTGAATCAGCCCATCTGATCTTCATCAACAGGTATGGGGCCACAAGAAATGGGCTGGTTGGGCTTGTTTGCTCTTAAGCCAGAAGGAACTTGAGGAAGGACTAGAGAAGGAGGGCAAGATGCAAAGAGGGCTCGTGTTTACAACGGACCTCAAATTAGATTTATCAAATCAATGGCTTAATCAAAAAATGGGAAAGGAAATACAGATGGCTCTTAAAACATCAGAAGATGCTTGATCTCTCTCACAACAAGAAATACAAATTAAAGCTCCAATGAGAAATACCATCATCATCAACAACAAAGTGTTTAAAAAATATCAAATACCCATGTTGGCAAAAGTATGGGGTAACAAGCATGCTTACACATCGCTGGTGGGAAAGCAACCTGGTAAACCTCCCTCCTAAGATGGCAATTTTGCTGAGAATTACAAATGCATGTGCACTTTGTCCCAGCAACTCTTCTTTTAGGAATTCATCCTCACACATATGCAGGAAGAGGTTTGTACAAAACTGTTTGTGGGAGCAAAGGGTTGGCATAACCTCATTGCCCGTGGGCTCGTATCTGATTGAGTTAATACTGGTACAACGATAGAAAGGAACGTGGGCAATCATTAAAAGAAGGGAAAGCTCATTATGTGCAGTAAGGGGTATATGGAGGGAGCAGGCAGAGAGGAGGGCCACACCATGCATGCTGGCACGTGCAGACTATCTGTCAGTGGCTCCCAACAGTGGTTTCCTGTGAAACACGGAAGGAGAGCAGGGACCCCGGGCAGGAGGGACACAGACTTTTCATGAAGACCCTTTCCAACCTTATACCACTTAACCATGAACAGGTATTTCCTAAATACAAATTTATTTTTAAAGTAACATGCGACTGAAAGTCTAAGAAGTACAATAAAACTGTACAACCAACTGTAATGATTTTCCAATTCTGGAAAAACTGGTAAAGAAATTGATTTCATGGGTCATGATCTACATTTTTAACAATGAAATAAAACAGATGCCAAAGTGCATCTGACATGATGATTAAGTCTTTGGGGGAATTTTTTCTTTCAGTTGTGTGTCAATGAACTGAGTTTCAATGTAAAAAGTATTTCTTACAAAGGATCATGGTCATAACAAACAAACAAAAATATCAAAATAAGTAAAAGAAAAAGAAGATGGCTAAATCAAGAAAGCATGTTAGGGACTTCCCTGGTGGTCCAGTGGTTAAGACTTCTCCTCCAATGCAGGGGTTGAGGGTTCGATCCCTGGTCAGGGAGCTAAGATTCCACATGCCTCGCCACCAAAAAAAAAAAAAAAAACCCAAAACATAAAACAGAAGCAATATTGTAACAAATTCAATAAAGACTTTAAAAATAGTCCACATAAAAAAAACTTAAAAAAAAAGAAAGCATGTTACATTGTCAGCACAGAGATTTTGAAAGTGAAGGGCTCTGACAGCTATCAAGAGAGAGGTTTCTCCTCTACAAAGATGGCATTTGCCACCTGTATTAGACTTTTATTACTATGTTAACAAATTACCACAAACTTAGTAGCTCAAAACCACAAATGTATCATGCGACAGACAGCGTGATAGGACCCTCTGCTCAGGGTCTCCCTTCTTTGTGGAGGCTCTGGGGAAGAATGCACTTCCACGTTCATTCAGGTTGCTGGCAGAAGGCAGTTCCTAGCAGGTTTAGGACTGAGGACCTGTTTATTTGCTGGTTGTGAGCCAGGGGCTGCCTGCATTCCCCATCCATCCCTCCCCATCTTCAAGCCCACTCTTGCTTCCAATCTCTGCCACCAGCCAGAGAAAGCTCTCTGCCTTTAAGAGCTCATGTGATTCCATTAATACAATGATCTCGTCAGCAATGTCTCATCATAGTGACAGGCTCTGGGCATCAGGGTGGGACATCTTTGGGGAGCCATTTTAGAAATTCTGCTTACCAGACCACCTTACCTTTACTTTCTGCTCAGGAGGTTACCTAATGCTACCGCGCTCCTGCCCCCAAACCAAGAGAGAGTGATTGGGTCCTTACTGCTGCTCAGCAGGCCTGGGTTCATATAATAAAGACAAATAGAGTCTCACTTGGTGTTTAGACACTGCAATGTACAGACTGAGACTGCGTTTCAGCAAACCTTCTGCTTAGTGCAGAATTTCCTCTGTGAAAAGAAATGCTTCATTAAGAGAGAATCTGATTTCTAAAAATAAACACCCAGTTGTATTCAACTTCCAAAATGATCTACAATTAAAGAGGAGAGGCCAGTTCTGTGGCTGCTCTGATACACACATGCTGACTCCTGATGAAGGGCTGGGCCAAGAACAAGCTTTCACAATAGCAAATAATTGAAACTGAGCGCTAAAAAAGTCAATATAAAATACGTACAGTACAGAATTCATAGAGGAGAGTGTACAATAAAAACCACTGAATTCTAAAATGATTTCCATTATAAATGACTCAGCTTTGTCTAGTGAGTAGCACTAACACTGAATTCTTTTCTTCGGTGCCCTTTTAGAGAGAGTTGGAATTATGTGAATAATAATATGTCCCCAGCATAAGGAGGGGCCTATGTCATAGCACTGCTACAGGGAAGACAACAGCTGAAGGGACTTTCTCATGGCTCATCTTACAAAGCAGGTCTTTAAGCTACCGTTGGGAATACTGCAAACATAACTTGTTTTCAATAAATTACACTGAAGACAATGATTTCTGAGCAAAGATGGCTTCACATTCCCAGAAACTATAAGTGTAACCATATAAAGGCCCCCAAACCACCAGAAATACCATGGTGAAAGGGCTGGGTTTCTGAGTTATTTAGTACTCAAAAGGACCCTTTACTACTACAGACTTCCTTTAAATATTTAATTTTTTAAATAAATTTTTAAAAATAAATTTATTTATTTTATTTATTTATTTTTTGGTTGCATTGGGTCTTCGTTGCTGTGTGCGGGCTTTCTCTACTTGCGGCGAGCAGGGGCTACTCTTCGTTCCGGTGCGTGGGCTTCTAATTGCGGTGACTTCTCTTGTTGTGGAGCGCAGGCTCTGGGTACACAGGCTCAGCGGTTGTGGCACACGGGCTTAGTCGCTCCGTGGCATATGGGATCTTCCCGGACCAGGGCTCGAACCCATGTCCCCTGCATGGGCAGGCGGATTCTTAACTACTGCGTCACCAGGGAAGTCCTGAAATGTATTTTTATTTCCAATCATTCTTTGAGAAAATTCTGAGGTGGTAGCAAAAGCACTGGTTTTTGACTCCAAAGTCCTCAGTCTGTGTGTGTTCCGGGGTCACTCCACTAAGCACACCACCTCCCAAGAGCACACCACTTGGAGCAAGAATTTAATCATTTAAAAATCAGGTCAATAATCCACAGGGCTACTATGAGGAGCAAATAAAGTCAGAGATGCAGAAATGTGACACACACTATTCTTGGAATGTCTCCACTGAGAAGAAGGCTTCCAGGTGGACTACTACTGCTTGATGGTCTACAGAGTAAACCTGCAGGTATATTTGTGATGAAATAACCCCATTCCAACAGAGGCAACCACTGTCCACTCACTGGGATGAGAAAAGTTTCTGCCCAGGCTACTCACCTGGCAGGTGAACCTTTGGCCTGGGAGAATGCGACTGACAAGGAACACAGGACACAAGAAAGATGACCCCAAACTTAATGTTAAGGCTCTTCCTCTAAAGCCAAATATGTTAGGTGACAAATGAAATCAGTTATCTCTTTAAGCACACGCCCTCCCTGACCCACAATCTAAAAGAATATTCAGAGACTGGCTTGAAACCCCTTTGCTGGCCCCAACGCCCCAAGCCCAGCCTCCCTCTCTGCTCTGCAACTCGGCATTGGTCACCGAGCACTCCACAACCTCTTGCTCCTCCTGGGGATGCTCCCACACCCCACCCAGCACAACTGGCCCTTCCTCAGGTTTCTCCTCAAAAAGGGCTTTTCACCCCTATTATTCATTGTCCTTGTACCCTGATCGTTTCTTTCCCGGCACTTGTCAAGGTTTATAAAAAGATGTTACTGGAACAATATGTTCACCAAGAAGCTGCTGCTGTTCAGCCTTGCACAGTGCCTAGCACACAGGAGGTGTTCAATGAACACTTGTTGAATAAATAAAACAAGGACACTCTGGAGTAACTGTGTCTCTTTTAATATGTCTAAAACAGAGGTTCTCAAACTTGTTGGTCTCAGGACCCCTTAACACGCTAAAAAAACAGAGGTCCCCGAAGAGCCTCATTCTTATGTTTATGTGGGTTCCATCAACCACATATTTGAAATTTTTAAAACACAAGACCACCAGCACACATTCCATTAGTGTCAGAGAGAAGATGCCATCTTGCATGCCACTCAGTCTCTGGAAATTCCACTGTACACTTGTGAGAGAATGAGAGTAATAAAAGCAAATAATGTCTTCATATTATTATGAAACCAGTTTTAACCTTCTCCCTCTCCCTGCCAGGAGATCCAGAAGCAAACTGAAAACTGCTGGTCTAGAGTTTCAGCCAAAAATTAAACTGTAACCAGTCAGAAGGCTAAAAAAAAAGAAAAGAAAATATGGTCAGTCAATCTTTATAAAAGGGGAGCCAAATAGCAAGACACTGACCATGGAACTCCATCAGGACCCAGAGTGAAGCTATGTGGTGTTCATGACACACGTGAAGCACGCTGTTACCACTTGATGCCATTCAACTCCACCAATTCATTCTCCTTGTTTCTACTGCATGAAAATAAGTATCTTGTCTTTGGGATAGTTGTTTTCTTCAGTATAAATTAAGAAAGGCACATTCGCCTTATACTTAACCCATAGGTCTGAGTAACCTAAGTCTGTCACTGGTTAACTCTGTATTCAGAAACAGAGAGAAGCAGGCCTTGTTCCTGACAATCACACCAAGGTGTGTGGCCAGCAAGCCACCATCCTAAGGCTGTATTTACATCTGACATGTGACATTCTGCTGTATCTCATTCCTACCTAATGGCAACATTAACTAGAAAATATTCAAGAGCTCCAGGAAAGTCAATGCTCAAATTCATTGAGATTTGCTTGCCAAACAACAGAACAGCAATAATTTGAAGTACTCATTAAACATGTCCAATCTGACTTCTACCCAGGAATACCTGATTAACCAGAGGCAGGCACATAATGTTCATGGTATCTGATGAAATTATGCAGAGCTCTAAAATATTCTTCCAGGTACCCGTCTTCAGCAACTGCTGGAGCTTAGTGAACTTGCTTGGCTGCAGGGAGGAGGGCACCCATGCTCCAGGCTTCATGATGGATGTCTAGCTTGCCACTGCCATCACCCTGTGGTAAGCGCTGTCAATCATGAACTTGTTCAAGAAATTGTGTCGCCTGGACCAAATCCAATTCCCCGGGTTGAATAAGAATGCTTCCCTCAGGGTAAACTAATGCCATGTCTGTGTGCTGCCCTTTCCCGCACATAAGCCTCCCTTGAGAGGTATCAGCAGAGGCACAAGAAAGCCCAGCCCCCTCAGTGAACCTGACCTAGGCCAATTCCTTATATCTTAAAAAATTCTCTTTGGACAGAGTGAGTTCAAGCCGCCTCAGGGAATTCTAACCTTCCTCTAAAGGGTTTTAGGTCAAAGTACAGTGGTCCTCACTGGAATGGTCCCAACCAACACAGCCCCAGGGTTTACAGGTACCTTGCAACTGGGTGGCCATGACAGCCATCACTCTCAGTGACCAAGGCTGCAAATACCTGCCTTTCATCTTTACCTAAAGAAATGGATTTCCCAAGAAGGTGACAAACCAGTTTTCTACTACAGTTTAACCCCATTCTGGCCAGCTCCTTTTTACCTTTTATGTCCTGCTTTAAGTATCCCCTCCTCAGCCATACCTTCCCCGAGCAGCCCTTTTAACTTCGGCTCCTCCTAATTCTGTACCTTAGCCCCTTTTCTTTCACCTTCATAATAATTCTGTCTGCGGGTATTTTACGGCACTCTGCTTATTCCTCTCTTCTCTGTTTAGTTCAGCATTCAAAGCATAATGTCTTGCCCAGACTTAAGTGTTGGACAAAATCTGAACTCATGCAATACTCCGAAACGCTGCACTGGGCCTCCTTGTATACATTACAGCTGAGGATGCTTTATGCCGAGTGATGAGACAGCTTGCAGGTGGTGGGCAGTGGTGGTACAACACCCCTGGACAGGAGTCACGTCATCTCACCCTAACATGGCAGGCCTTCCAGGAGCAGCCTCTGTGATCACCCAAGTCCCCCGAAGGCTGTGTCAGTATCTCGCTGCATTCCCCCCACCAGCCCGTGCTCCAAGTCACCCTGGGAGTGAAGGTCACCTGTCAGCCAGAGGCTGAACATCACTCCTACAGCAGAGACCCTACCTCTACCCCTTTCCCTCTCTGCACCACACAGCCTGCCAAATCCCCTTGTCTGTCAGAGTTCTAGTTCACAAAGGGCAGAATCAGGACCAGGGCTGGGTGACAGAATAAGAGTTTAGGCAACACATCGAAAGAACACTTTGTACTAGCTTTTTAACAGGAGCATAATGCAGACTGCAGGTGACTGACTAATGTGAGCACAAACTAGCCTGAAATCCAGTTAGAGGCTGAGCTGGCAGGAAAAGTCTCTTGACAAGACAGCAGAGATCTCAGGTAGCATAAAACATGTCCATGGTCTGACCTTTCTTTGTATCTTCCATCTCAAGGGTATAAAGCATCTGCTTAAGTATATTTGCTACACTGAAGATAAGAGTTGTACATATCTTGGCCTAAAAGTAGCTTCAAACAACAGGCTCATTTTATAAATACAATGAGCATTCTCAAAAACTAGTTATCTTGCACAGCAGTCCTGCCCTCTGTTCTGCAGCCCCATTTAACTGGTTCATGCCTAACATACTTAAGGAGGCTCACATTTTACAACAAAATTTCATGCTGAGGGGATCACTGGGAAGTTAGTGGTGTGAGCACACAAGACTCTCCACTCCTGAGGTTTTCTTTTGATCCCAGTTAAGTGTGCAGGAACTCCTGCTGTGGAAATGCAAGAGACCCAAATCTTCTTTCTGCTCTGTGGCAGAAAGCTTTGAGGCTTTCACAGTACCCCTGTTTCTAAGAGTGTGGAAGTGTGGAGCTAAAACTTCTTTTTCAAAAAATTCCAACCCTGCCTACAGGAAAACTCCATGTCAGCGGCCTTGTTTGTTTTGCTCATCATTTTATGCCAGCACCTAGAGCTCAGTGCCTGGCACAGAGAACACACAATAAAAATGTGTGCAAGAAGGAAAAAAGCCAGAGTTTTGATTAGATTTCTTAATTTTCACCCCCAGGTGATATTTATCTTAAAGCATATACAGGCATACTTCAGAGATATTGTGAGTTCAGTTCCAGAGCATTGCAATAAAGCAAGTATCGCAATAAAGCCAGTCACACAAATTTTCTGGTTTCCCAGTGCACATAAAAGTTATGTTTACACTATACTGTACTCTATTAACTTTGAAGTAACATTATAACTAAAAAAGAAAGTACATACCTTAATTTAAAAATACTGTTTAAAAATGCTGATCATCACCTGAGCCTTCAGCAAGTCGTAGTAGTACCATCAAAGATCACTGATCACAGATCACCATAACAAATATAATAATACTAATGAAAAAGTTTGAAATATTTAGTGAATTACCAAAACATGACACAGAGACAAGAAGAGAGCAAATGCTGTTGGAAAAATGGTGCTAATAGGCTTGCTCAATGCAAGGTTGCCACAAACCTTCAGTTTGTAAAAAGCGTAATATTTGAAAAGTACAATAAAGTGAAATGCAATAAAACGAAGTCTGCCTATGGTCCTGTCTTTGATCAGTAATGACATAATAATAGCTACCATCAAGGACTATCCTGACCCAATCAACCTAAGATCACCAGGGTTCAACCAAGTTTGACAAGAGTCAGTTTACTGACTCACTGCAATGAGGAAGCTGTCCCATGGCTCCGTGCAAACATTATCCCTAAGTCTCAGAGCAAGCCTGAAGGTTGTATAATTACCCTAATTTTACTCATCAAGAAATTAAAGTTCAGAGGAGTTTCCTTCCTCAGAGTCACATGGCTAGAAACCCTTGTCCACCTAACCCTCTAACACCCTCACAGAGCAACACAGAAGGCCCATGCCCCAGGCCTGTGACAAGCCCATCAAACGTTCCTCTAGACATCGTAAGCCATGAGTTTATAAACTTTTTTAACTATAGGAGGAAACTTTCCTTCAAATAAAATCTTACTAAAACCATAAACAAACAAGAAACATATATCTGAGGCACAGGATAGTAACATCCTTCAGAACTGCTCTTAGCCATTGGAGCAAAAGGCAATGAGTGCTCCTGTATGCTTTTAAAATGTTTACTTCAACTTAACCAGACAGGCCATTTCGATCTATGCCTTCTTACTTTTCTCTGTGCTTATATGTTGGACAGCTCCTTCAAAAAGTGGTAGGGCAAAACTGGCCATTTTACTCAGACAGTAATGATCTACCACTACACAGTTCTATAGCTCCAGCATTCCTGGCTAAAGGAACAGCAAAAGAAAAGAAAAGAAAAGAAAAGAAAAGAGAAGAAAAGAAAAGAGAAGAAAAGAAAAGAAAAGAAAAGAAAAGAAAAGAAAAGAAAAGAAAAGAAAAGAAAAGAAAAGAAAAGAAAAGAAAAGGAGGTTGGAACAGCAGAGAGTATTTGGTGAAAGGTATTTATATGAGGTGGCTGACGCTACCCCCCCCCCACTGGTCTGGGGGAAGGTCAGGTCAGCAATGAACCAAGAAGCACCCTGTAAATGGCCTTTAGGCACACTAAGCACTGTGGACTTTTCTTTTCATGCAAAATTCAGTGGCAGAATGACATGATTAGATCACAAGTATGCCTAAGAACAGATGATTAATGTCTTAAAGGATTTTCTACATTCTACTTTTAATTCAAAAGTATACTATAGAGTGATATGAATAAAAAACATTTGGCATATAATGTCACTTTATTTTAGAGAAATTAAGAGGCCTGAGGCGGCAGGATAGGTTTTGCCACACTATTCAGATCTTCCTGTCAGGATCTGACACAGACATTATGCGAGAAAAAAATCCATCTTTGCAAGGAACCTTCACAGACACACCTGTATGGACAAGGGGTTGGCTAGAGCCCGTGTCTAGGCTGAGAGACGAGCAGTGCATGGGAGCAAGCTCACGGCATGGGAGACACCGTCTGCTGGCTCCGGGGTCACCCCTAGCATCTGATGTGCTCCCAGCAGGCTACTCAAGTGACTACCCCACAGGTGTATCAGGTGCTGTTGGCTGCCGATTCACCCCTCTGCCCTCCTTTTCCTAGCCACGTTCCAGCTGGCGGGGGTCTTGTGATCCAGTTCTGGCCAGTGAGATGTAAGCAGAAGTTAGGCAGCTGAGGGGCGCTTCTGGGAAAGCTTTTGCCTTCCTATTGAAAAGGGTCACTCTCAGGTGACAGACCACAGCCAGGGTGCCTGGAGGTCCAGCTCCCACCTTGAGATCAAACATGAGGATGACAACATGCCAAGGAAGGTGGCACAAAGAAAGCGGAAGGAGCCTAGGTCCCCGGCAACATCTGTGAGCACTGCGTCAGCTCTGAACCATCCACCTCCAGACATCTTGTCATCAGAACAACAGAAATCTATAGTTATTTAAGTCAGTAGAGTTGGTTTTTTATTACCATCAGGCAAATGCATTCCTAATTGAGGTGACAGATTCTCTGGTGACTCTCCGAGATTTCTTTTACCTGAAAGTAAACAATTTCTACTGGAAGAAATGGGGTTTTCTCCTATCAGTCACTCCCCCCAACACACACTCAGAATTGCCTCACTAGAAAAATATAACTGCTATATACCTAACATGGTCCCAGAGCGGATTAAAGTAATGAACTGATAACTTTGTGTCTTTAAAAGAGAAGAGTGTAAACACATGCCAGGTATAAGAATATAAAAACCCCAAGCTACAGAAATAACATATTTCAGTGGCACTCTACCTTAGAAATGTTACTTGAATGACTCATGGAATGTCCCAAAGTCTTCTCATGCTGCAAAAAACCAAACAGGTGTTAAGTATCAAGCTTTGATTAAAATGGGAAAACAAGTAATTGAACATAACAATCCTACTAACAAATCATTCCCTCAACTAGAATTTGCTGTGCACAAACTATTATGCACGAGGCCAGCTATGAGATACTGGAGAATTTGGCAAAGATGAATAAAACAATAGTCCTTGCCCTAAAGGAATTTATTAACAAGAAAAGAACAGGAATTTGGAACTAAATAAGACGGCAGTAATAAGTATCTTAAGAAGCATTCAGGTGGAGGTTCAGAAGCAAGAAGCTGCGTGTTCAGTTGTATACCATGTGGTCCATGTGATGAAGAGCTGCTATAAGATGTGGAAGGGGAAAGCAGGACAGATGACCCTACCCAGGCTGTCTGGCTGCAAAGTGTTGGGTACTCTGCAGGGATACTGCACAGCTCACACCTACTCCCTCAAGCCTGTTTGTCCTCCTGGGTTAGAGAAATGTGAGAGTCCTGCTAGCCTCCTCCTTCTCACACTCCTCCATCTTCAAGTCACAAAGTCTTAAAAACAAATTCTTCCTCCCTAATGTCTCTCAATCTCAAATCCCATCTCCATTTCTACTGTCAATGCCTTCGTTTATGTTCTCTTCATTTCTTCTTGTAATTCTACCTGTTCTTTCTGCTTTTAAATTGACCTCCCTGATACACAATTGTTACAGACTGAATTGTTAACCTCCCACCCCCAATTTATATGTTGAAGTCCTAACTCCCATTACTCACAATGTGACTACATTTGGAGGTGGGACTCTTTAACATTGTAACTATGTTACAATGAGGCCATTAAGCTGGGCCCTAATCCAATATGAATGGTGTCCTTAGAAGAAGAGGAAATCAGGACACAGATATACACAGAAGATGCAGGGAGAAGATGGCCATCTATCTACACATTAAGGAAAAGGGTCCACAGGAAAAACCAAACCTGCTGACACCTTGTTCTTGGACTTCTAGCCTCTAGAACTGTGAGGAAATAAATTCCTGTTGTTTAAACCAACCAGTCTGTGGTACTTCGTTATGGTAGCCCTAGCAAAGGAATACAATAATATTCCACACTATAAACTTCTAAAAAAAGCAAATGTTCCAAATGTAAATCTGATTTTTAAAAATAATAAAGTAACCTTCCCTGAATCCACTCAGCCTTGCTCTAAATCAATTGAGTTAAATAAAAAACTATTACAAATGGAAGAGATGATCTTAACGTGTATTTTTTAAATTATCTATTCTCTTTTTCAGTTCACATGCCATGCAATAACCATGGCGAAGATCAGAGAAGGTTGAGATGTAGGTAAAATTCTTTGATCAGAAGGAAGTACAAAGGAGCTGGTGGATCATTTAAAAACTCCTTTGAGGAAGAGCTGATTCCATTCCACCAAGGCTCTCCTTAAAGAAAGCTGGCCACCAAGAAAATTTTGACTTTCTCCTTCCCCTCAATCCACCAAATCACAGACTGCCTTGACTTCTGTACACTTGGCTCATGAACACTTGATAAGACTAAAATGATGATGAAGAAGTGTTTCAAGATCTCCCAAGTAGCCTGTAGTCAGCACGTGTTTTGGCAATGTTGTCTTCTTTGTCTTTATAGCAATGTCTTTGTGTAATTTTGGGAATAATTTTATTAAATTCTCCCTTACTTTAATAAATCTGAGCAGGAATAGAAGTTCAAGTCTCTTAAATGTAATACAATACAGACAGTGCTATTAAGTGTTTAGTCTCACAGAATGTTTCTTGGTCTTAAGTTTGTCAATTAGATAGTTATAAAGGAAAAGAAAAAATTATAAAGTGTGCTCAAGGTGTTGGCAATATATCACCAAAATCTACCTCTCTGGGAAATGAGTCCCTCTGTCCACAGAAAAGGTAAATTTATAATCGTTCAAGTTTCATTCATGAGTCAAGAACGTACTAGGGACAAACATACGGCACTGCTGTGAATCCGACTTAAAGGCTCATCTGCTGGCGATTTACTACTAAATTTTAATTTAGTCTACTAAATTAAAACAAAGATACCATATGCTTTGGATTATTTGTACAGAAAACCAATTGTAACCACTATAAAATTACCTGCTACCTTACAAGAAATGGCCAGTTTAACACCGTCTGGAAATCTACAGAAAAGTTCTGAACAGCAATAATTCACGTCCTAGACCTTCTGACATTCATTATTCCGTAAAGAATGGTACAGAGTTAGGGAGAAGCCTAGCTGTTAAGCTAGGTAACATTATAAATCCAGACTGAGATCTAAAGGTTGCTCTTTACTTTATGAACTTGAGAAATAAATTTAATGATGTAAAGCCTTTATTCTGTCTTCCTTGTTAGAACAATTCAATATTTTACATGGTAAAATTAAACAGCCAGCCCCAGAAGATACAGATGTTTTAAAGGCTGAAAGTTGTCAATATTTGGTATTGCTTCTCCACTACCTGGTAGGAAATTAACAATTCAGTTTCAAAAGATCATATTTTTGTTTTTTTTTCCCCTTAAACACTGCTACATTTATTTGGACTTACTGAAAGGAAGCAAATCCCAGGACTCATTCAAGTCAGTTTCTCATTCATTCCACACTTATTTACTATGCAACTGCCATATACAAACAACTGTATCAGTCACAGAATACCGACAAAAATAAATCTAATTCCTAGGCCTGTGACAATGTTAACATTACCACAGAAGTGCCTTGAAATAGTGTTTCAATGAGGAATGTACATCTAGGGAAAAGGTGAAGAATGACATAAAAAAAGCACATACGCAAATTACATCAGGTAGAGTGGGTGACACCATTCTCTCCTACAGCCAGAATGTCAAGTTTCCGAATGAAAAGAAGGAAAGTTTGCCAAACATCAATGTTGAGAACTGGAACGAGGCATACATAACAAAGAGAAAAAGAGTTCCAATCCAGTTCAAGCTGAAATTAAGCTTCAATGCCTAAGTGATAAAAACCCTGGCAAATTATCTTCACACAGTCTCTAATACGTTCCATCACTGCTCAGTGGGTCCCACCATCCTGTAACCCTGGGAGAGACGAGAGCCTCACTGCACCCTCCTTCCTCAGAGAGGGCACGGAGATGTCACACTGCTATACCACACACCTCCCACCCTGTCTGGCTCTCATCTCTACATCTCTTTATGGACTCTTTTTGTCTACATTAAACAAGAAGCCTCCTCAGAACACAGCTCCATGCCCTCTTCTCACTTGTTGTCTCCCTTAGACCAGTCCTTCTGAAACTTTGTGCACTTGAATTACTTAGGGATCTTGCTAAAATGCAGATTGTTAGGTCTGAGGTAGGTTGAGATTCTGTGTTTCTTATAAGCTCCCAGGTGACTCCCATGCTGCTGGTCCCCAGGCCACACTTTAAGATGCAAGTCTGATTCTAAATCCCAGGCCAGAATAATCCATAAAGGCTATGACTCATTTTTTATAAAGCAAATCATGACTATTGAAAAGGTAAATTTCTGTGTAAAAGATGGCAGTGAGCTCACAATTGAGTTAATACAAATAAGTCAGTCAGGGAACAGATTGATAAACAGACTGGAAAAAACTGAGTCAAGGTGTGAGAAAGGAAAGTTTTGTTAATGTAAGAAGTTACCAAATCACAAAGATAAAGAGAAGCTCTGTTGAAAAATATGGGACATTTCACAATTTAATCAGTCCTGTCAATGATTTTGCAAGTCCATATGTGACTCCAATAAAATGTACCTTGCAGGTAGAGCCAAGATGCAGAGCCTACTGAGACCAAACATGCCCTGGAAAAAGCCAAGAATTAACAAGAAGACAATGAGGTGAGGTGTCTAAGCAAGTTTTGGGGACTCTGTATAAAGCAGTCAAACAAAAGAACTTCATGTGGGAGTTTCCCTGAAACTCTGAACATGACCAGTCATTACACACACACACACACACCAACTTATGTGTAACAGACATGGGTAACTGTCTACCCAATATCCATCGCCACCAACGGAACTCCAACTTTATTCTGAGCAGCAACAGACCCAAACAAAAGTTCTCACTTTCTCACACTATTTTGCAATGAAGGGTAAATATGTAAGAAAGTTCTCTCTAAAGATATTACCCTTGAGGGTTTCTGGGAAAATATTTTCCTTTCCTGAAACTGCTATTCCTTTCTCCAGCATTCCTTCTGCCCTCAGCCACCCTGGAAGATATATGCCATGCCAGGAGGAACAGCAGTACCTTTGGTCTCAGGACTCCTTCACAACATAAAAAATTACCGAGGACTCCAAAAACCTTTTGTTTATGTGGGTTATATCTATTGATATTTACCATATTAGAAATTAAAATGGACAATTTAAAAAATATGAATCTCTTAATTCATTTAGAATTAACAATAATAAACCAAATTAAAATAACATTTCTATGAAAAACAACTATTTTTCCAAACAAACAACTAAAGTGAGCAGAGTAACATGTTTTTATATTTTTATGAATCTTGTTATTGTCTAATTAATAGAAGACAGCTGTATTCTCATATCTGCTTGTGCATTCAATCTCCTCTGATATGCTGTTTTGACTGAAGTAAATGAAGACTATTTGGCTTTATACAGTTATGTAGTTAGAAAAGGAATATGTATTTTAATAACCATGAAACAACTGTGGATATTATTCTTTGTACTACACAAAAACTCAACAGTTACCTGGCATTTAGATTCTGAAATGATATTAATGAACTTTTAATACTCCATTAAAATCAACTGCCCCATCTTTCTTTGAAACAATCTCTTAACCATGCATGACTTTATAACATCACTCCTTGGCCATTTAGAGATTATTGGCTCACTGAATTATGCAAATCTCCAAGATTGACACATTTTATTATGCAATATCAAAAACCCCCACACTCATTAATATGACCATCAATTGCATCAGAAGAATCTTTAATTATTGAAAAGCTACAAAGCTCACAGTGGTGGATACAAGTTTTCTGAAATTCTAAGTTTTACTTAGAAACCTCAAATTTGGCAACAAAAACTGTTGCTTGCTTTCCTTAAAGTGAAAGACTGGCTCATTCATTCAATTTAGAGAAAATGTTTGCTAAATACCCAAGTCAAAATAACTATAGTTTGACTGTTATTCTTTCAAGTAAAAATTATATTCCATTAAAAAAAGTAACTAGTTCAGGCAGCAACTCAATCATACAAGTGCTTTGCTCTGCACTTTGGTATGCAGTAGAAATGATTTATACCAGAGATGCAAAGAAGGAATAACATATGACCTCTAATGAGGAGAATAGTCAATTAAAACTGGTACACAGATTCTACAGATCAGGTGGGTGACGGTTGGAAAAGAAAGGCCTCTGGCCTCTAGCTCTGTGCCGTGCACACCTGCTCTGCCCTAGCACTTACTGCACCCAGGTGGTCACCACCCACGTGCTTCGGTCCCGCACAAGATGAAAGGCTCTTGGTGCTGCAGCCAGGAGTCAGTGCTGTGCCTCTGAAGTGGGAGAGCCAACTTCAGAACACGGGTCCACAAGAGACCTCCCAGCTCCACATAATATCAAGCAGCGAAAATCTCCCAGAGATCTCCATCTCAACACCAGCACCCAGCTTCAGTCAACGACCAGCAAACTACAGTGCTGGTCACCCTATGCCAAGCAACTAGCAAGGCAGGAACACAACCCCACCCATTGACAGAGAGGCTGCCTAAAAACATAGTAAGGACACAGGCACCCCAAAACACACCACCAGACGTGGACCTGTCCACCAGAAAGACAAGATCGAGCCTCAACCACCAGAACACAGGCTCTAGTCCCCCCCCACCAGGAAGCCTATACAACCTACTGAAACCACCTTAGCCACTGGGGACAGACACCAAAAACAACAGGAACTATGAATCTGCAGCCTGCAAAAAGGAGACCCCAAACACAGTAACATAAGCAAAATGAGAAGACAGAAAAACACACAGCAGGTGAAGGAGCAAGATAAAAACCCACCAGACCTAACAAATGAAGAGGTAATAGGCAGTCTACCTGAAAAAGAATTCAGAATAATGATAGTAAAGATGATCCAAGATTCTATTTCCAAGATCCAAAATCTTGGAAATACAATAGACAAAATGCAAGAAACAGTTAACAAGGACCTAGAAGAACTAAAGATGAATCAAGCATCGATTAAAAACACAATAAATGAAATGAAAAATACTCTAGATGGGATCAATAGCAGAATAACTGAGGCAGAAGAACGGATAAGTGAGGTGGAAGATAAAAGAGTGGAAATAACTGCTGCAGAGCAAAATAAAGAAAAAAGAATGAAAAGAACAGAGGACAGTCTCAGAGACCTCTGGGACAACATTAAACGCACCAACATTCGAATTATAGGGGTTCCAGAAGAAGAAGAGAAAAAGAAAGGGACTGAGAAAATATTTGAAGAGATTATAGTTGAAAACTTCCCTAATATGGAAAAGGAAATAGTTAATCAAGTCCAGGAGGCACAGAGAGTCCCATACAGAATAAATCCAAGGAGAAATACGCCAAGACACATATTAATCAAACTGTCAAAAATTAAACACAAAGAAATCATATTAAAAGCAGCAAGGGAAAAACAACAAATAACACACAAGGGAATCCCCATCAGGTTAACAGCTGATCTCTCAGCAGAAACTCTACAAGCCAGAAGGGAGTGGCAGGACATAATTAAAGTGATGAAGGAGAGAAACCTGCAACCAAGATTACTCTACCCAGCAAGGATCTCATTCAGATTTGATGGAGAAATTAAAACCTTTACAGACAAGCAAAAGCTGAGAGAGTTCAGCACCACCAAACCAGCTTTACAACAAATGCTAAAGGAACTTCTCTAGGCAAGAAACACAACAGAAGGAATATACCTACAATAACGAACCCAAAGCAATTAAGGAAATGGGAATAGGGACATACCTATCAATAATTACCTTAAAAGTAAATGGACTAAATGCTCCCACCAAAAGACACAGAGTGGCTGAATGGATACAAAAACAACACCCATGTATATGCTGTCTACAAGAGACCCACTTCAAACCTAGAGACACATACAGATTGAAAGTAAGGGGATGGAAAAAGATATTCCATGCAAATGGAAATCAAAAGAAAGCTGGAGTAGCAATTCTTATATCAGACAAAATAGACTTTAAAATAAAGACTACTAGAAGAGACAAAGAAGGACACTACATAATGATAAAGGGGTCGATCCAAGAAGAAGATATAACAATTGTAAATATTTATGCACCTAACATAGGAGCACCTCAATACATAAGGCAAATACTAACAGCCATAAAAGGGGAAATCGACAGTAACACAATCATAGTAGGGGACTTTAACACCCCACTTTCACCAATGGACAGATCATCCAAAATGAAAATAAATAAGGAAACACAAGCTTTAAATGATACATTAAACAAGATGGACTTAATTGATACTTATAGGACATTCCATCCAAAAACAACAGAATACACATTTTTCTCAACTGCTCATGGAACATTCTCCAGGATAGATCATATCTTGGGTCACAAATCAAGCCTTGGTAAATTTAAGAAAATTGAAATTGTATCAAGTATCTTTTCCGACCACAATGCTATGAGACTAGACATCAATTACAGGAAAAGATCTGTAAAAAATACAAACACATGGAGGTTAAACAATACACTACTCAATAACGAAGTGATCACTGAAGAAATCAAAGAGGAAATTAAAAAATACCTAGAAACAAATGACAATGGAGACACGACGACCCAAAACCTATGGGACGCAGCAAAAGCAGTTCTAAGGGGGAAGTTTATAGCAATACAAACCCACCTTAAGAAACAGGAAACATCTCGAGCAAACAACCTGACCCTGCACCTAAAGCAATTAGAGAAAGAAGAACAAAAAAGCCCCAAAGCTAGCAGAAGGAAAGAAATCATAAAGATCAGATCAGAAATAAATGTAAAAGAAATGAAGGAAACGATAGCAAAGATCAATAAAACTAAAAGCTGGTTCTTTGCGAAGATAAACAAAATAGACAAACCATTAGCCAGACTCATCAAGAAAAAAAGGGAGAAGACTCAAATCAATAGAATTAGAAATGAAAAAGAAGTAACTACTGACACAGCAGAAATACAAAAGATCATGAGAGATTACTACAAGCAACTCTACGCCAATAAATTGGACAACCTGGAAGAAATGGACACATTCTTAGAAATGCACAACCTGCCAAGACTGAATCAGGAAGAAATAGAAAATATGAATAGACCAATCACAAGCACTGAAATTGAAACTGTGATTAAAAATCTTCCATCAAACAAAAGCCCAGGACCAGATGGCTTCACAGGCAAATTCTATCAAACATTTAGAGAAGAGCTAACACCCATCCTTCTCAAACTCTTCCAAACAATTTCAGAGGAAGGAACACTCCCAAACTCATTCTACGAGGCCACCATCACCTTGATACCAAAACCAGGCAAGGATGTCACAAAGAAAGAAAACTACAGGCCAATATCACTGATGAACATAGATGCAAAAATCCTCAACAAAATACTAGCAAACAGAATCCAACAGCACATTAAAAGGATCATACACCATGATCAAGTGGGGTTTATTCCAGGAATGCAAGGATTCTTCAATATACGCAAATCAATCAATGTGATACACCATATTAAAAAGTTGAAGGAGAAAAACCATATGATCATCTCAATAGATGCAGAGAAAGCTTTCGACAAAATTCAACACCCATTTATGATAAAAACCCTGCAGAAAGTAGGCATAGAGGGAACTTTCCTCAACATAATAAAGGCCATATATGACAAACCCACAGCCAACATTGTCCTCAATGGTGAAAAACTGAAACCATTTCCACTAAGATCAGGAACAAGACAAGGCTGCCCACTCTCACCACTCTTATTCAACTTAGTTTTGGAAGTTTTAGCCACAGCAATCAGAGAAGAAAAGGAAATAAAAGGAATCCAAATTGGAAAAGAAGAAGTAAAGCTGTCACTGTTTGCAGGTGACATGATACTATACATAGAGAATCCTAAAGATGCTACCAGAAAATTACTAGAGCTGATCAATGAATTTGGTAAAGTAGCAGGATACAAAATTAATGCACAGAAATCTCTGGCATTCCTGTACACTAATGATGAAAAATCTGAAAATGAAATCAAGAAAACACTCCCATTTACCATTGCAACAAAAAGAATAAAATATCTAGGAATAAACCTACCTAAGGAGACAAAAGACCTGTATGCAGAAAATTATAAGACACTGATGAAAGAAATTAAAGATGATACAAATAGATGGAGAGATATACCATGCTCCTGGATTGGAAGAATCAATATTGTGAAAATGACTCTACTACCCAAAGCAATCTACAGATTCAATGCAATCCCTATCAAACTACCACTGGCATTTTTCACAGAACTAGAACAAAAAAGTTCAAAATTTGTTTGGAGAAACAAAAGACCCCGAATAGCCAAAGCAATCTTGAGAACGAAAAACGGAGCTGGAGGAATCAGGCTCCCTGACTTCAGACTATACTACAAAGCTACAGTAATTAATACAGTGTGGTACTGGCATAAAAACAGAAAGATAGATCAGTGGATCAGGATAGAAAGCCCAGAGATAAATCCACGCACATATGGCCAACTTATCTTTGATAAAGGAGGCAGGAATGTACAGTGGAGAAAGGACAGCCTCTTCAATAAGTGGTGCTGGGAAAACTGGACAGGGACATGTAAAAGTTTGAGATTAGATCATTCCCTAACACCATACACAAAAATAAGCTCAAAATGAATTAAAGACTAAAATGTAAGGCCAGAAACTATCAAACTCTTAGAGGAAAACACAGGCAGAACACTCTATGACATAAATCACAGCAAGATCCTTTTGGACCCACCTCCTAGAGAAATGGAAATAAAAACAAAGATAAACAAATGGGACCTAATGAAACTTCAAAGCTTTTGCACAGCAAAGGAAACCATAAACAAGACCAAAAGACAACCCTCAGAATGGGAGAAAATATTTGCAAATGAAGCAACTGACAAAGGATTAATCTCCAAAATTTATAAACAGCTCATGCAGCTCAATAGCAAAAAAACAGACAACCCAATCCAAAAATGGGCAGAAGACTTAAATAGGCATTTCTCCAAAGAAGATATACAGACTGCCAACAAACACATGAAAGAATGCTCAACATCATTAATCATTAGAGAAATGCAAATCAAAACTACAATGAGATATCATCTCACACCAGTCAGAATGGCCATCATCAAGGAATCTAGAAACAATAAATGCTGGAGAGGGTGTGGAGAAAAGGGAACACTCTTGCACTGCTGGTGGGAATGTGAATTGGTACAGCCACTATGGAGAACGGTATGGAGGTTCCTTAAAAAACTACAAATAGAACTACCATATGACCCAGCAATCCCACTACTGGGCATATACCCTGAGAAAACCATAATTCAAAAAGAGACATGTACCAAAATGTTCATTGCAGCTCTATTCACAATAGCCCGGAGCTGGAAACAACCTAAGTGTCCATCATCGGATGAATGGATAAAGAAGATGTGGCACATATATACAATGGAATATTACTCAGCCATAAAAAGAAACGAAACTGAGCTATTTGTAATGAGGTGGATAGACCTAGAGTCTGTCATACAGAGTGAAGTTAGTCAGAAAGAGAAAGACAAATACCGTATGCTAACACATATATACGGAATTTAAAAAAAAATGTCATGAAGAACCTAGGGGCAAAACGAGAATAAAGACACAGACCTACTTGAGAATGGACTTGAGGATATGGGGAGGGGGAAGGGTAAGCTGTGACAAAGCGAAAGAGAGGCATGGACATATATACACTACCAAACGTAAGGTAGATAGATAGTGGGAAGCAGCCGCAGAGCACAGGGAGATCAGCTCGGTGCTTTGTGACCGCCTGGAGGGGTGGGATGGGGAGGGTGGGAGGGAGGGAGATGCATGAGGGAAGGGATGTGGGAACAGATGTATATGTATGACTGATTCACTTTGTTATAAAGCAGAAACTAATAAAAAAAAAGAAAAAAGAAAAAAAAATCTTCCAACAAACAAAAGCCCAGGACCAGATGGCTTCACAGGCAAGTTCTATCAAACATTTAGAGAAGAGCTAACACCCATCCTTCTCAAACTCTTCCAAACAATTTCAGAGGAAGGAACACTCCCAAACTCATTCTACGAGGCCACCATCACCTTGATACCAAAACCAGGCAAGGATGTCACAAAGAAAGAAAACTACAGGCCAATATCACTGATGAACATAGATGCAAAAATCCTCAACAAAATACTAGCAAACAGAATCCAACAGCACATTAAAAGGATCATACACCATGATCAAGTGGGGTTTATTCCAGGAATGCAAGGATTCTTCAATATACGCAAATCAATCAATGTGATACACCATATTAACAAATTGAAGAAGAAAAACCATATGATCATCTCAATAGATGCAGAGAAAGCTTTCGACAAAATTCAACACCCATTTATGATAAAAACCCTGCAGAAAGTAGGCATAGAGGGAACTTTCCTCAACATAATAAAGGCCATATATGACAAACCCACAGCCAACATTGTCCTCAATGGTGAAAAACTGAAACCATTTCCACTAAGATCAGGAACAAGACAAGGCTGCCCACTCTCACCACTCTTATTCAACTTAGTTTTGGAAGTTTTAGCCACAGCAATCAGAGAAGAAAAGGAAATAAAAGGAATCCAAATTGGAAAAGAAGAAGTAAAGCTGTCACTGTTTGCAGATGACATGATACTATACATAGAGAATCCTAAAGATGCTACCAGAAAACTACTAGAGCTGATCAATGAATTTGGTAAAGTGGCAGGATACAAAATTAATGCACAGAAATCTCTGGCATTCCTGTACACTAATGATGAAAAATCTGAAAATGAAATCAAGAAAACACTCCCATTTACCATCGCAACAAAAAGAATAAAATATCTAGGAATAAACCTACCTAAGGAGACAAAAGACCTGTATGCAGAAAATTATAAGACACTGATGAAAGAAATTAAAGATGATACAAATAGATGGAGAGATATACCATGCTCCTGGATTGGAAGAATCAATATTGTGAAAATGACTCTACTACCCAAAGCAATCTACAGATTCAATGCAATCCCTATCAAACTACCACTGGCATTTTTCACAGAACTAGAACAAAAAAGTTCAAAATTTGTTTGGAGAAACAAAAGACCCCGAATAGCCAAAGCAATCTTGAGAACGAAAAACGGAGCTGGAGGAATCAGGCTCCCTGACTTCAGACTATACTACAAAGCTACAGTAATCAAGACAGTGTGGTACTGGCACAAAAACAGAAAGATAGATCAATGGAACAGGATAGAAAGCCCAGAGATAAACCCACGCACATAAGGTCAACTTATCTTTGATAAAGGAGGCAGGAATGTACAGTGGAGAAAGGACAGCCTCTTCAATAAGTGGTGCTGGGAAAACTGGACAGGGACATGTAAAAGTATGCGATTAGATCATTCCCTAACACCATACACAAAAATAAGCTCAAAATGGATTAAAGACCTAAATGTAAGGCCAGAAACTATCAAACTCTTAGAGGAAAACATAGGCAGAACACTCTATGACATAAATCACAGCAAGATCCTTTTGGACCCACCTCCTAGAGAAATGGAAATAAAAACAAAGATAAACAAATGGGACCTAATGAAACTTCAAAGCTTTTGCACAGCAAAGGAAACCATAAACAAGACCAAAAGACAACCCTCAGAATGGGAGAAAATATTTGCAAATGAAGCAACTGACAAAGGATTAATCTCCAAAATTTATAAACAACTCATGCAGCTCAATAGCAAAAAAACAAACAACCCAATCCAAAAATGGGCAGAAGACTTAAATAGGAATTTCTCCAAAGAAGATATACAGACTGCCAACAAACACATGAAAGAATGCTCAACATCATTAATCATTAGAGAAATGCAAATCAAAACTACAATGAGATATCATCTCACACCAGTCAGAATGGCCATCAAGAAATCTAGAAACAATAAATGCTGGAGAGGGTGTGGAGAAAAGGGAACACTCTTGCACTGCTGGTGGGAATGTGAATTGGTACAGCCACTATGGAGAACAGTATGGAGGTTCCTTAAAAAACTAAAAATAGAACTACCATATGACCCAGCAATCCCACTACTAGGCATATACCCTGAGAAAAGCATAATTCAAAAAGAGACATGTACCAAAATGTTCATTGCAGCTCTATTCACAATAGCCCGGAGCTGGAAACAACCTAAGTGTCCATCATCGGATGAATGGATAAAGAAGATGTGGCACATATATACAATGGAATATTACTCAGCCATAAAAAGAAACGAAACTGAGCTATTTGTAATGAGGTGGATAGACCTAGAGTCTGTCATACAGAGTGAAGTAAGTCAGAAAGAGAAAGACAAATACCGTATGTTAACACATATATACGGAATTTTAAAAAAAAGTCATGAAGAACCTAGGGGTAAAACGGGAATAAAGACACAGACCTACTTGAGAATGGACTTGAGGATATGGGGAGGGGGAAGGGTAAGCTGTGACAAAGCGAAAGAGAGGCATGGACATATATACACTACCAAACGTAAGGTAGATAGATAGTGGGAAGCAGCCGCAGAGCACAGGGAGATCAGCTCGGTGCTTTGTGACCGCCTGGAGGGGTGGGATGGGGAGGGTGGGAGGGAGGGAGATGCATGAGGGAAGGGATGTGGGAACAGATGTATATGTATGACTGATTCACTTTGTTATAAAGCAGAAACTAATTAAAAAAATAAAAAATAAAAAAAAATAAAACAAATCAAAAAAAAAGAATAAATGAAAAAAAACTGGTACACATGTTAGAATCAGCAGAAAAGGACATCAAAATACTATTATAACTGTTTTCCAAATGTTCAAAAAGTTAAAGAGATTTAAGATATAAAAAACAATCAAATCAAAACTTCCAAAGATAAGCAAACACTGAAAAAGCTACACAAAGATATATAGTCATTAACACCATAGATAAAACAAAAAGGAATTCTTAGAAAGAATTTGATAGCAGGAAAAAGAGAAGAAAGAGGGAGTGGGGTAAGAATACATGATTTCTCTCTGTATCATTTTTTTACAACTATTTATGAATGTACAGTTATAATATAAAAGTTTAGCTATATACACATACATGTGTATGTATTTATGTGTGTGTGTGTGTGTAGTGTACAGATTAAACACCCTAATTAAAAGGCAGAGATTTTCAGACTGAATAAAAAAGCAAGACATAACTACTTGCTGCCTACAAGAAAAACACTGCAAATATGTAAATACAAATAGGTTAAAAATAAAGGATGGGACATCAATAACAAGATGACACTAATAAGATGACAGAGGTGCTGAGATCTGATGGAGACTTTAAGCAGCCATTATAAATATACTCAAATGAGCAATCACAACACTCTTGAAATAAAATGGACTCAATAGCAGAGAGATGACAGAATAAAAGAATCAAGAACCTGATAGAAAAAGTATTCAATTTAATCAACAGAGAGGAAAAAAGGTTTTTTAAAAAATATGAACAGATCTCAGGGATCTGTGAAGCAAAACAGTCTAACAGTCCTATCAGTAGAATACAAAAAGTAAAGAATTACAGTGCTGAAAAATATTTGGAGAAATACTTGCTAAAATTTTCCCAAGTTTGGAGAAAGACATACACCTACAGATTAAAGAAGGTGAATGAACTCCAAAAAGGATAAACTAAAAGAAATCCATGCCCATGATATCATAATCAAATTGCTCAATTTGGGAAATAAAGTACAAGAAAATCTCAAGTTTAATATTTTATTTTTCTGCAAAAGGGGAATATTAGAAAGCCCTAATATTTGCTTTCAACTAGACACCTTTGCCCTGATTTTCCCAGCCTTGTCCTTCATTAGGATTGGTTCCCACTCCCAGCTCTAGGAGTGGGTGCTGACTGGCCTAAAACAATCACTGTTGACAAGAGATTGCCTATCTATCACCACTTAAATCCATTTGGTCAATTCCCACATTAGGGTCTGTTACTTGCAACTCTCCAGGTCCTGGTGCCAAATTCTGTTACAGTTAAGTTGCTATCCATTTATTTGTTTCTAGTCAATGGCATAGGCTGGTAACTAATGCCAGTGTTTTGGTCTAGCCACTGTCTGAGCTAGGAGGGAATTTCTGTTTCCTAGCAACATTCTGTCCCTACTCCTTGCCACAGTGAATGGTTGAAAGCCAGGATAACAGTAATTCCTTTAGGACAGTCAGAGCCATCTGTATCCAATTCAAACCACATGATTCTATCCTATCCTGGGTGGGAAAACTGGAAGGGAGAGAACTTTGGCTCTCTACTATATTTGCCTTGATTTGTTTACCTCTGATAAATTATTTTCCATTGGGAATTTGGTTTTATGGTCTCATCATCTTTATAACCTCTGTATTTCTACAAATGGTTTAATGGGTAAGACTACAGATAATCTGATTTGTTAGTTTTTTCTGTTTGTCTATTTGTCTGTTCAGAGCTCAAGTCAATTAAGAACTCATAGCCACAGGAAAGAAAACAGCTCTTTGATATAGACCAATGAATTTTGTAATTTTATGTTTACTCTTGACCCATGGCTGAAATTTTGGAATTGAAGCTATAAGCTTTGTGTCTGCATGTCTATGTGTCTGTAATTCAGAAAGGTCTTTAACTTTCATTGTGTGAAGATGTAATAATTTTCTACCTAGGGATGGTATTAAATTAGATTATAAATCTTATTAGATTATAAAATCTCTGATATTAAAGGAATCCAGAACCAGAAGTTGACTTATATAGGTAAGTACTTGTATAAATAGAGTATTCCTAAAATTCCTAGAAAGTAGGGAAGGTGAAATTCTAATACTTTCAGTGTGCTAGATTATAAAAACATCCCTACAGAAACCAATTCAGAAATGTCTTAAGAAATCAGATTAACATAATTTAGGCAAATTTTTGGCAAATGTGACTGGCTTAATATTTATAGTTTAATAAACATAGCTATGTCTTTTCTGATTTATCAGTGTTAAGTATAAGCATAGATTTTTATTCTATCTGGGTATTTTTCCTAAACTTATAAGTTTTCTGATTGAAAAAACTACCATTACCTCTACCTAATGTTTAAGATTATGAAAAATGTAAATCTGTGTTTAACCAAATCCAGTCATTATTCTGATGAACTTATATTTGGATGCCTAGAATATTTATAAGTGAGAATACTGAAATATTTATTAGTAAGCATAATTTTAAATTTACATACTTTTGCTTCATATTTCTATGTGCTACAAAAAGACTGCATCTTTGAATCTGTTAATCTGTTAAACGTTTTCAATTTTTGCCTCTACAAGACTTGTATAAGAATATGTGTGGCTATAAAAAGTTGTATTAACGCTGGATGTTAGCCCTGCTAGTCTGCTAAAATGATGGTGTGTGATAGCTCACAATTATCCACCCTCTAGTTTCCTCTGTGTAACAGAAGTTACTTTGGTTAAAAGTCAAAACTAACACATGTGAATGAGACCACTAGATGCAATGGTGAACAAGAGGTACAACTTTATGTGTTCAGTAATGAGATGGGTTTTTGGTTTATTAAGGGGAAAATATAGTTTTGTCCTAAAATAAAAGGGCTGGTTATTCCAGAATGAGAAAGAACTTGTGAAGAACAAAACAAGAAAGTTGTAGAAGGTTTGAGGAAAGGGAATTTTATTTGCCCTAGCCCAGGTTGGCTCATTCTTGATGGGTTAATTAATGAGATTTCATAAAAGAGCTTGTAATTCCTTTAGTATCAAATATTATACTGATGCAAAACTAGAATTTTATTTTAACTGTTAAAATTACAAATTTTCTTGATAATTGGTCTTCTCTCAGTAAGAGGTTATTCTTTAACCTCTTTATTCTCAGTAGAGCTATTCTTTACCTTCTCTACAATATCCCTAGGTAACAGACTCTGTGTTTTATCAGATTAATTTTCTGTGCTTTTTATGTTAACTTTATTATATCCTTGATTTAAGTAGAAAACAAAGGTTCCTCACTTATGGAAGAGTTAAATTCTTTACAATAATGTTACCTGCTATGCTTATTTTTCAAATGTTTATTGTCACTTTAAAATGAGTAGCCACTGGGCTTCCCTGGTGGCTCAGTGGTTAAGAATCCAATGCCTGCCAATGCAGGGGACATGGGTTTGAGCCCTGGTCCAGGAAGATCCCACATGCCGCGGAGCAACTAAGCCCATGCACCACAACTACTGAGCCTGTGCTCTAGAGCCCTCGAGCCACACCTACAGAGCCTGCGAGCCACAACTACTGAAGCCTGCATGCCTAGAACCCATGCTCAGCAACAAGAGAAGCCACCTTAATGAGAGGCCTGCGCACCACAAGGAAAAGAAGCCCTTGCTTGCCGCAACCAAAAAAAAAAAAAAAAAAAAGCCTACATGCAGCAACGAAGACCCAACGCAGCCAAAAATAAATTTATATTAAAAAAAATGCTAGAGTAAATATTCAAATGAGTAGTCATTGTTTCTCAGGTACCCATGATCCAATTTCTCTTTTAAATGTTCAAATCTCCTGAAAACTTTTGGTTTCTTGTCTTCACAAAATCAAATCCTAAATGTAAAATAAAATGAAATCAAAATTTCATGATATCTTTTGCTCCTAAACCTGTCTTTGAGATTTCCCAGGGGGGCCCTGAAAAATCACAAAGGTTTATCTTTTCATCCTATAAAAGGAAAGGTACTGAGACTAACTAGGTTTTCTTGATTTGTTACTGTTGATGAACTGCATGGGAAGAGTTATGAAATGAGAAGAGATATGTCAGTACTGCGCTGTCATGATACGTTTCTATTTAACAGAGTCCTGATGCTGCTCTGTACTCTGCAGTTGTTATCAGACATGATTTCTGTTATTTTTTTTAAATGTTAACGTGGTCACTACTTTACTTTTAATATTTGAATCTAGCATCTTTTGGCCAATGGTTTTCAGTTGGGGATTCCCATCACCTACTATGGAGTTTCATTAATATACAGAAAGTTTAGGACCTATTTCAGACTTACTGAATCTCTTTACTTGACAGTCCTGATATATTTGTGTTGTATTCATGGTACATTAATGTGTAAGGATTATTATACCCGAAGATTTTTTTCTCTGTAAAGTTTATGCTCATTCAGTTTTTATAAATCAGATGTACTGTTCATTGCATTCCTTAAATATAGAGTTTATTATGTTTATAATTATTTTGTCTAAAATCTGGGGGGGACTGACTTAATTATCTTGTTTTGCATGCCAAAGAAATAGCCAAATTTCCCTGCCAGTTACATGTTTCTTGAAATAAACACTCTCATAAGACATTTCATTTTTAAAATTATCACTAATAGAGTAAGCACAGCCATTTTAAGTCTTCTGCCATCTACAGATATTTTCTGTTTGTTTATTTTAGTCTGATGTTTCCCTGAAAGCTCTTGCAATCAGCTACAGGCTAGAGGGCTGTGTCAGAGGCCCATGGAAAAGGACTATGCCAGGTACTTTTGCGTACAGGCTTCTGATGGCATCATTTAAACAACTCTGAGACCATACCAGTGAACTAAGTCATGATTTCCAGAACTCTTACCAAGATTCAGTGCAATAAGAACTAATCGAACAAGGTTAAATGAATTGATGAGGGAATATTGTTAGTTTTGTTTTAAACATTCTTGATACTGTTTGAATATTCTATTTCCTAATATATATAAGGAAACCCTTTCTCTTTCCTTTAACTCACAATAATTAAGTAGACTCTGCTTTTATAAACTGAAATGAAACCCCTGTCAATGATATCTTATTCTCCCTGCCTGAGCCCTCCCGAATTCATAGCTCTCATTGCATATTCTTATCTTCATAGCAATAAAGTTACCTGCAGAGGTTCAATAAGAATCTGTCCTCTTTCTTACTAGGACATAATTGGAAACTCTGATTTTGCAGCTAAGCTCACATTTAAGGATGGTGCTCATTCAATCAGATATGACCAGGCACATTTAAGGAACTCAGGCTGTGTTTTTCAGAGCCCTTCTTGGGAAAACTGGCTTACAAGGTTCCCAGCCTTACAGACAAGTAAGGAAAGCCAATTCCTGGCAGGCCTAGGAAACAGAGTATTGGGGGGACCTCAAGAAATTAGGAAATTTTATAGGTGCTATAAGTGAAATTTGATAGCAAGTTCTTGGTTTGGCTTCCTAATGTTAGGACCACAAATAATGAGGCTTTAAAAAATCCACTCTGGGGCTTCCCTGGTGGCGCAGTGGTTGAGAGTCCGCCTGCCGATGCAGGGGACACGGGTTTGTGCCCCGGTCCGGGAAGATCCCACATGCCGCGGAGCGGCTAGGCCCGTGAGCCATGGCCGCTGAGCCTGTGCCTCCGGAGCCTGTGCTCTGCAACGGGAGAGGCCACAACAGTGGGAGGCCCGTGTACCGCAAAAAAAAAAAAAAAAAAAAAAAAAATCCACTCTGATATTCCTTAGAAAAACTCCAGCAAAGCAACTTAAGAAGGCCCATAAGGGAAATTAACACTCTTGTTGTCCCTATATAAATAATCAGGCCAAATCCAATAGGATCTTAATTTTGATCAAGAATAATTTTTCTATGAGATTTTTTATCAAAAGAGGGGAGACTATAGGGGGAAAATGTTGAGTTTCAATGGAAAACTATGAGCTATGTGCAATTCTTTGTACAATGTAGGTACTTAATAAGTAAGTGATGTCCTATTTGAGAGTGACTTTTGACTTCCACCCCCCTCCCATGGAAAAATCAGTTTTGTCTCCATTTGTAGTTCTCAATGTTTCCTTTATATAAATTGGTATTCTTTTGACTTTTCCTTTGAACTGGTTAAACATCTGCTAGTTCTTTCATATCACATGAGTATAATAAATTCCTTAATATATGTTCATGAGAATCATGATTTTACCTTTTCCTGAAAAAATATTTTTCTGGTTGTAAGCTCATCTTTTTTGTTTTTTCTTGTGGTAAAACACACAGAAAACTTACCATTTCAACCATTTTAAAGTACACAATTCAGTAACATTAGTATACTTAAAATGTTCAGCAACCATCATCCCTCTCTAGTTCCAGAACATTTTCACTACCCTAAAACAAAATCCCATCCCCCTCTCCCAAGCCCCTAGCAACCACTCATCTGTTTTCTATTTCTGTCTTTCATACAAATGGAGTCAGACAAAATGTGGCCTTTTGTGTCTGGTTTCTTCACTTAACATAATGTTTTCAAGGTTTGCTGATGCTGCAGTACGTATCAATACTTCATTCCTTTTCACGGCTAAGTAACATTCTATTTTATGGATTTACCACATTTTGCTTATCCTTTTGAGATGGGAAAGAGAGAGATACCTTTCTGTCTCCACACATGTAACATTTTATTAAGGCAACCCAAGCAGACTAATATAGTCCGTAAAAAGGACTCAGAAAAATTATGCAACAATCTACATCTATCTCAAAAATAAAAGCAAAACCCAGATAGTTTTAAGGAGTAACAAAAATAGAAAATATCATTTTATAAAAAAGTTCAAATTTGAAATAAAATTTAGGGCACATTTAGCCATTACAATTTTAACTCAGGAAAAAAAATACATCACAAAAGGGTGAAAAGTCTACAATTTATAAAACTGTATTTCAACAAATAGACTAAGACAATTTATTTAAAATAATGCAAGATGCACTAATAGTTGTCTTCAGTAAAATAATACAGTCCAAATTTATAATAGTGTGATTATCTGCTTCACTTTTTTAAGCTTTAATGTGGCAATAATAAAGTAACAAGCAACTAAAAAATTTGAGATGGTTAAGCGTAAAACCGTAACAGCTAACCATTTGTTCTTGGGCCATTCATCTATGTTCTCTGGATTTCAGTTTTGTCCTTTATAAAGTGGGCTTGTGTGGGAGCAGGGAGGAGAGATAAGTTAACACAGATGACCCCTTTTGGTTCCACTGAGCTCTCAAATGTGATATTATCTATGGGGAATATGTTGCCCTGCTTAGTTCCACTCAGCTCCAAACATACTGGTCTTAAACTTACCCTAGAAGTTATGAATAAATGGGTTTATAGTTTTAAAAGCCTTCTGACATAGAATGATAAATGCTTTTTAAAATGTTACATGTAACATGGCATGATTAGAATGATAATATTCCTAGTAAGGTATTGATGAGTACACTCTTTTCCAAATACATTTTCCATTAAGTAATTTTCATTTTTTGAACATGAAATAAAGTTATACCAAAAAATGAAAGGTCTTTGTATTCACTGTTGATTTTTTTAAAACCTTAATTATACAGACAGTAAAATGAATGGATTTTAATTTCTGCTGCTTTAAAACTCTTTATATATCCAAGAAATACATAATTCCTTTAAGTTACCTGAAAAATCTTTACCAATACAATTCAGAATACATTTGTTGTAAAAGTTTTCATAGAAACTGTAACACTGTAAATACTATAACCTTTGTAGGAAGACTGTTTTCTTTAGTACAGAACATTCTCATTCAGGGAACATATTTATTAACCACCTACTATGTGCCCAGTACTGTTCTAGGCCCTTGGGAATGATGAGTGAACAAAACAAAGATCCCTTTCTCTTGTGGAGCTTAAAGAAAATGATGCAGAAGGAGACTGTTGATCTTCACTGGTTGTCTCAGAGCTCAGAGTGTATGTGTTCAAGGGATGTTTGTTTACTTAAGAGTTTCAAAACTATAAATGGTATTTCATGATGAAGTATGTATATCCAATTTGGCCCAGATTCCTTGAGGCTGACTCTTTTCATCTTTACTACTTTTGTCCCTCCAGCTCAAGAGCAATTCATAGCCTCGGCAAAGTTAACAGAGAGAGCATCCATATAAAATAAGACAGACATGCAAATGGCAACATTAGAATGTCCCTGCCAAATGAAATTACATGTCTGGCTTACTGAGAAAGATAGAGAAAGAGAGAGTGCGCGTGCGCGCGTACACACAGTAAATAATACCAACAAACAGAACAAAGACCCTTTGTTACTGTTCCATCTTTTATGCATTTTCCATCTGATGAGAAGCTAAAAGATCTTCCCAAAATGAATGCTCCAGCAGAAAGAACCAAGGTGCCTTTCCTCTAGAAAATACAATGGAGCCTGCAGCTGTGCTCATGCAAATTATAAACTAAGTTGTCTTTCTCATGATTTTCCAAAGTCATAATTGCATGATTTTAAATTATATGACCAATATTATGTCAATAAAAAAGACATTTTTTACACCAAGAGTAGGAGATATTGTTAAAACATATGCTATAATTTATAGACTTAAATGTTTATTTGGCGCAAGAATACTTTTCACAATTTCAAGGAACGGTTTTGTTAGAAACAATGTACACCCTTGAAAATGGAAATAAACTGCTAAGCTTCTCTGGCTGGCAACCTCACTAGTGAGGCACCCTTGAGCAACTCCAGTTCTATGCAGATTTGTTCCATAAGGCCTAATGGCATCCCTAAGATCCATGAGAAATCCGGCCACGCTAACAGGGCACTTCTCCTACCTGAAGCTTCATTTTCTGGCAAGAAGCATCAGGGAGTCCTCAGTGCAGCTCTCCCCCAGCAGCATGTTCCTTGGCTCCGCCTGCAATGCACGGCAGCTGCTGCCCTACAGCAGCCAGCAGAAGCACATCGTGGCTGCTGCGGGACTTGTAAGGGCTTGCTAGAGCCCTTAGCATACCACTCCTGCGATCAAACTGGACTAACTACTTCCTCCAGCTGATTTCCTAGGAACTAGGTAGTGAATGAATAATTCATGACAAGTCCATTCCAGCAACCAATTTCTGCTCTATGATCTACTCCCCACAGCAATTTACAACGTAAAGATTCTAAACCATACTTGGTGACATGCAAGGAATGAAAGTTCAGTTTTCTAGTCAACTAAAGTAAATATTAGTGGATTTGTTTGCTCTTCTTTCATGCTAACCTATCACCCAGACTTACTTGAGAGACTTTTTTTTTTAATGTAGAAAATGTCAATGATTAACCATAAATGTCTGACAGAACAAAAAAAATTTTTTTCTCCATAGAACCTGTCCTACAAAGTGGGTTCTGGCTATAGGAAAAGCAGTTTGCCCTGAGATCAGCAGGTCAGTATTTACATTTAGCAAAAGACCAGGTCCTGCAAAGCACAGAAAATCATCATGTGGTGGGGGAAGGGAGCTTTTAGTATCACTGCCAGGAAACAAATTGCTTCAAAGGGGAATTTTCCTGGTATCTCAGGCTATAAATAAATCTTTCATCTCATTGGTATTCTAGGAAGAACATGAACATTCATTTTCACCATTTGTTAATGCTTACACATTTCCAAATGAGTGCTGTCTAAAGTGGTCAATTCTCTGCAACCAAAAACCTAATTCCAAGAGGAACTTGAACAAAAAACTGAAGGCCCATACTTCTAGCTCAGCTCCACCTCCAGGAAGTCTAATACCACAACTATCATTTTCACTTGTTTCAATCTTTGTTTCTTTTTCTTCTGCACTCACTGAATATCTCAAGATTGTGCTCTGTCAGTAAGTTAATTTTTCAGCCATGACTATTCCGTTCCTAGCTGCTTCTCATTTGTTTATTCTGCAAATTGGTTCTCTATGAGTCTCCTTGGCCCCATATTTTCCCCTTTCCACCTCATTCTGTTATTTTATTATTATCATCATTTCTGAGCCAATGTTCTATGAAACTCAGGTTCTTAATTGCTCATGCAGGACTCTCTTCTGTTTTGAAGGGAAATTATTTCTTCCAGAACAGACTGCATCTTTTTTCTGCAGGCACTGTGCCTTCCTCTCCACCTTGCTGTGAGTGCACAGGCCTGGCCGTGTCTTCTCAGTGTGGCTCAGGATGTTCTGTGGAGCACTTCTGTCGGTGTTACTGTGTAGTCTAGGGGAACCTTTCCCCTCCCAGCCACATCCTCAGCTGGTGCTTCATTCTAGCAGCTTTGTGCAGGTGTGTTGGGGGGAAAGGAGGTTCAGGAGTGTGATAAAAGGAAAAGGGATCCAGCTCAACAGGGGCTAGGGTTACAAGCAGCCTAACTCTGCTCTCTTCTCCCAGGGATATATTCTTCTCGTCCCTAACATTCTGTAATTCCCTCAATCCTTGCGATATTTCATTTCCATCAGAAAGAGTCAGCCAGGTTGTTCCTTTGTAATCATTCCGTTTCCTTCAAATCCTGACTATCCAATGCACGCCCCTACCTAACCCACGAAAGAGATGAGGGAGCCCTGTCACCCCGGGTTCACTATGGGCCGCTTCTTCCACTTACTGTTCACCAGAGACTCCCTTTATCAAGGTTGCCTTCTGTCAGGTGTTCTGCTAACTCCCAGTTTACTGATGAAGATAATCAGCTCCAGGGTTTACTGTCATTCTGCCTTTCTTCTCTACTTCTTTCCCAGCCGGGACATACCAAAATAACGATCTCTAGTATGCTTTTCTCTGTCATATGAGAGAAACATTCAGGGAAGGGTTTCCAGTCACCTGGAATTCCCAGTGCTCCTACAGCACAGCACTGCCTGTACCCACCCACTCTCCTGCCACACCCATTAAGGATTTTGCAGTATTTGCTCACTATCCTTTTCTCTCATAGAGCCTCTGCATAGTGAGAGGTGAAGAACGACTCTGAGCCAAACCCTCTGAATTCTTGGAAACTTTCATTTCTCTTACTGACCATCAGCTGTGTTCTTTGAATTTGCTGTTGGTATATTTCTGCTAACTTTTATCCATTTGCTGTTCATATCTTCAAGTCTAAAAGGATGGATATTTTGAAATTTGGCTTCACTCTGCCATCTTAAAAGAGAAATCACACTACTCAGAAAAAAAGAAAGACATCTCATATGGCCGCATAAAAAATAGTTCTAAGTCAAAAACCTTATGGCATAACAGACATCAAAAGAGTAGCATTAAAACAAAATGACTAGTGGGAATACTGCTGGTTGCCTCCCCTTCTTCCTCCTCAACAGAGCCCCAATTCTCTTCATTATTCCCCTCTCCCCAGAGTTACCATGCATCTCAGGATGCTCACCTCACCCTTTTTTCCTGGAGTAGGTCGACAGGCAAGAGCCCACTTCTGGCTCATGAGGTGAGATCTGCTGGAGGCATCTGGGAAATTACCTTCTCACTCTTAGAGACAGCAACAAACTTCTCTTCTCTTCCTCCCATGCACAAGGTCATGCACAGCCAGGAATGCTGACAACTATCTACAACCTCAGTGGATATCTGCCTTGAGATGAAGTAAACCCCATGAATGGTAGAGGAGACAGAGAGAAAGAACCTGGGTCTTTGAACAGGCTTCTGATACACTGCATCAACCACCTCTGAAGCCCATCCTGCCCTTTTACACAGACCTCCTTTTATATGAGTTGGTAAAGCTTTTCATTGTTTAATTCAGGTTGGGTTGGTTGTTCTGTTACTTGCAGCTGAAAGCATCCTAACTGATGGCATTTGGACTATCTAGTTACAATATTAAATGCTTTTATGTTAGCATGTGTGTTTTTAAAGTTAACATAGAATTTCAGAGCCTGTGCCAAGTGCCCACAATGGAGAAAAGACAGTCTCTTCAATAAGTGGTGCTGGGAAAACTGGACAGCTACATGTAAAAGAATGAAATTAGAACACTCCCTAACACCACACACAAAAATAAACTCAAAATGGATTAGAGACCTAAATGTAAGACCAGACACTATAGAACTCTTAGAGGAAAACACAGGAAGAACACTCTCTGACATAAATCACAGCAAGATCTTTTTTGATCCACCTCCTAGAGTAATGGAAATAAAAACAAAAATAAATAAATGGGACCTAATTAAACTTAAGAGCTTTTGCAAAGCAAAGGAAACTACAAACAAGACGAAAAGACAACCCTCAGAATGGGAGAAAATATTTGCAAACGAATCAACGGACAAAGGATTAATCTCCAAAATATATAAATAGCTCAGGCAGCTCAATATTAAAAAAACAAACAACCCAATCAAAAAATGGCCAGAAGACCTAAGTAGACATTTCTCCAAAGAGGACATACAGTTGACCAAGAAGCACATGAAAAGTTGCTCAACATCACTGATTATTAGAGAAATGCAAATCAAAACTACAATGAGGTATCACCTCACACCAGTTAGAATGCGCATCATCAGAAAATCTACAAACAACAAATGCTGGAGAGGGTGTAGAGAAAAGGGAACCCCCTTGCACTGTTGGTGGGAATGTAAATTGATACAGCCACTATGGAGAACAGTATGGAGGTTCCTTAAAAAACTAAAAATAGAATTACCATATGACCCAGCAATCCCACTACTGGGCATATACCCAGAGAAAACCATAATTCAAAAAGACACATGCCCCCCAATGTTCACTGCTGTGCTATTTACAATAGCCAGGTCATGGAAGCAACCTAATGTCCATCGACAGACGAATGGGTAAAGAAGATGTGGTACATATATGCAATGGAATATTACTCAGCCATAAAAAGGAATGAAATTGGGTCATTTGTAGATACGTGGATGAATCTAGAGACTGTCATACAGAGTGAAGTAAGTCAGAAAGAGAAAAACAAATACCGTATATTAACGCATGTATGTGGAACCTAGAAAAATGGTACAGATGAACTGGTTTGCAGGGCAGAAATAGAATCACAGATGTACAGAACAAACATATGGACACCAAGGGGGAAAGCAGTGGGGGGTGCGGGGTGGGGGGGTGATGAACTGGGAGATTGGGATTGACATGTATACACTGATGTGTATAAAATGAATGACTAATAAGAACTTGCTGTATATATATAAAAAAAAGAAACCTTCTGTGACCCAAGATTCTGAAGATATTGCCTATATTTTCTTCAAGCAGTTTAAAAGTTTTCGTTTTTTACACTTGGAGCTTTCTTTAATCTATTTGAAACTTGCTTTTGTGTTTTGTGTGAAGTAGGGATCTTAATTTTCTGTATGGAAAGTGAGTTGTTCCAACCTTATTTATTAACTCAACCATCCTTTCACCCCTGATTTAAATATCACTTCTGTTATAGATAAATATCTTTTAAAGGCAAAACAAAAATGTATCCTGATTACTGTAAGGCTCATTGTTTGGCCTGAGGTGCTTATGGGAATATCGGACTTTAGGAACAAATTAAAAGGAGGGCAAACTGTTTCTCACAATGAACAAGGCACACCAGGGACACCAATTTTCCCTAGAGTATCAGTCAGTTGGTGGCAGAATTATGAATCCTTAGCATTTAACCAGGTTATCAAAACTCCTTCTTATGTATCATACACATGTATAATTCTACCCTGTGTTTTAGAGCCTTCTTGTACTCCCTACTCCAAGAATGATAATATGTATGTAGTCATCCCTCGGTATCCATGGGGGGCGGGGGTGCTTCCAGGATCCCCAAAGATATCAAAATCCACAGATGCTCAAGTTCCTTATATAAAATGCGCTAGCATATAGTCTACGCACATTTTCCCATATACCTTAAATCATCTCTAGATTACTTATAATACCCAATACAATGTAAGTGCTATGTAAATAGTTGCAACAAATTCAAGCTCTGCTTTTGGGAACCTTCCGGAATTTTTTTCTTGAATATTTTTGATCCGAAGCTGCTTGAATTAGCAGATGTGGAACCTATGGATACGGAGGATGGAGTGTATATTGTAAAAAGAGAAATTCTGGAAGAAGGGCCTGTAACTGTTGTAAGAAACTAAAACTTTACAAGGGAAGATTTTGGAACATAGCGTCGTTCACATTTTCCTGTATTTTCCATGTCCTCCATAGTAGGCTAAGGCTTGGATGAACACATTTTAAATATATACAACAGGCAAGGGTTTTCAACATTTTCTCCATGACAAACCATCAAAGAAGCACAAGGAATTGTTGGGTAATATATTAATACTATGTGATAAACTAATTCTTCAATTTTAAGATAATCATCACCTTGGGCATCAGTCTACTGTTTCTCATATATTTTAAACTATAACGTAAAACTTTTGAGTTATCATTTTGTTTGTTCTTATTGTCTCTCAACTACTGTCATCTACTCCTTGACTCGTATCCTCTTTTCAAATACCTCTCTGCCCTGAGTTTAAAATTCCCACTGACAGAACCATCCTTGAAGACCTTAAAACCTACATGTGTACAGGTAAAGGTATTTCTCCGAAGAGTAGCCTCCCTGGCATTTAATACAACAGTGATGGACTCACACATATTCCAAGTGTCTCATAAAGAATTCTGATTCATTTTGGGTGTATGAGGTGAAAGCCTTGATTATGGAGGGCCAAGCTTTCTTAAGAATTCTGAAATAGGGCGAGGCAATGGTTGTCAAGTTAAGTCCTTCCAATTTTCATAAAAACCCTGCATCAAAGTTGGGACTGTCCCAGAGTACTTTTGATTCTATGATCACAGTGCCACATGAAATGCAGAAAAGAGAGACCCAATTGAGACAGAATATAGAGTCTGCACTTTATGATGTGTCTACTTTCCCCACTACTGACATTTCAACCAAGACCTTCAAACTCTTAAGACAGCTGCAATGACATATCCCTAAAGCAGCAGGAGGAAAGTATCAATAACCCTGCCTGCAGCCAACACCCATTCATGGATGGGTGAATTCTCTGCCATTGCTCTGAAGACCCTTGACCTGATGAACTCCTGTTTCCCAGAATCTTGAAACTTGCTCCCTCAAATGTTGCCCAATACTCTGGATGAGATATCCAGTTTGCTCTGACCTTTACTATAAGCTTATCTGGGCATTTCAGGAGGACTAGACTTCCTCAGCTACTAACAGGTTGCCTAAGGGAACATCCTGTGAGAACCTTTCCACATTATCTCATTAATAATGCCAGTCCTGGCCTGGCCTGCTGATCCCAGCTCAGCCGCAAACCATGCCCTCAGACACTGGTATAGTTTTCTACCTAGAGCCCTCTTCTTCCTTATATGCCACATTCAAGAGCGTTCTTGAAGCTATCAGTATCATATCACTGCTCTAGACGACAATGCTTCTAATTAAAACGACTTAGCTTTCAAACCACTGAACTTGTCAGAGACCTGGGGACTGTGCCAGTTTTATAACAGAAGCATTGAGAATTCCACAGCTGTGGAAGCGCTAACAGATATACTGGCAGGAAGTTTACGCAAGAAAATATTCACCAGATTTTTCCAACTACCAACTTATACTTTTTTGACCTGCACTTAAAATGAAAATATAAATATTTGCATAAAATTACAATTATCATTCACGGAAGATTGAGAATGTCTTCATTCAAATATGGATAGCACCATCCTATAAGCTACAAGGGAGTTCTGTTGATGAAGAAAATATCATCCCTACCAGTAAGGAATTGATACTCTATTATGGGATATAAACAGGTACACCAACCAGCAGGTAAAAACTACATGATAGAATTTTTTAAATGCCACATCAGAGACAGAGATGCTAGCTTCTTTCTCTTTTTTACATATCCACCCACTAACACCCATCCATGGAGGAAGAGAATGGAGAATGAAGAGGATTATTGGACATATACATTAGAGAGAGAGTTTATAAATACCTTATGTGGACCTACTTAAATATAGGAAAAACACAGTTTCACAATAACATTTTTAAACATTTAAGCAATCCTTGAACACCTGACACAGCATACTGTATATTTAATCTAAATTATAGCAGATAAAGTTCCCTCAATGCTGGAAACATCAATGCTGAAGTAGTGTTGGCCAGGATAAAAAGTACGAACGAAGATATGTGTGGTTTGGGCAAAGTAAAGTCAGACTTAAGATTCAGAAAAGGACTAGGGTCTAAATTAGGTGTCAAGTAGGATTCAGGCCTGGGCCAATCACCAGGCTTCCAGGGGAACTCAATCATGTGCTTTTGTTATGATCTAAAAACTTATGTGGGCTATGAATTCCATTCTACCACACAAGAGAGGATGTGGAGCAAATACCATGGTGAAATTCCTAAAAACCTACTGTAATTACTATACTGCTAAAAACAAATCAGTCTGGCAGCAAGAATATAATTTCATTTTTTATTAACAGGTGGTAGAAAATATAAAATATTTTATGAGGATTAAGTGTAACTGGAATAAATATTTCATAATATGATTCAATAAAAGAAGTATTACCTGCTTTGTTGAATGACATACATTTCATTGGAAAGGGATCAAAAAAAAGTTTTAGCCTCATATTTTACCTGGAATATCTTAAAAAACTGTATAGTCCAAGAAAATATTCCAGTCACATTGAAAACAACTGGCTTCGCTAACAAGTTCTGCTTCAGCTGTCCAAATGTGCATTACTCTATGGCTAATGACCCATCCTAGCAACTAAGAACTGAGAATAGCTAAAAAATCAGCTTATTGTTAAATAAGTTACATTTTTTTAAAAGCCATTTTTGTCACTTGAAGCTTACTTTGCTTTGCTCTCAAAGGTTTCTCCCTTAAAAGCTCTTCACTGCGGAACGGCATTTTGGGGGATGGAAGAGGTGAAGTCACTTTCATCAATCTATATCTATAGTGTATCTGAGTTCATAGGCCAACATACCCTACTTGCGAAGCATCAGAAATACAGTTTGTATAAGACAAGAAAAGATAAACTAACCAGGCAGGTATACAGTGATTTGATTATTTATTAAAAGAATTCCCCAAACCAGTAATTCCAATTGTCCCTTTGATGGCCTGAGATTTTTATTTCCTAGGACAATGCTACAGAGTAAAATTAAGGGGTATGTCTTTCTTCTTCCAAGTAGAAGAGGAGATGCAGGTGGAAAACTCATAGGAGTAGTTTTAGGCTCAAGTATATGTGGAAAGAGAGGGTCTGAAAACAAATCCCCTTCAGCCCACCCATGCTGGTGTGCCCTTTGGAAAGTCTGCACATGCCTCCCAGCCTTGGACACACCAGTTTGAAGACTCTTCTTGAATATATCACAGAAGAAAGGTCAACAAGAGACAGAGTGAGCCACACATCTGAGAACACTTAAAGTACAGATATTTGACAGCATGAAAACCTAAACAAAGGAAATAAATCTCCTAAAATACAACACAGAGAAAACCTAATCTAGTCACAGGTTCCATTTTGAATATTCCGCCAATGTGATGGATGAGAAACATCAATGATCAGCAATAATCACAATTTAAAAACAGAACTCTTTATTTCAACAACTGGGCATAAATATCAACCAATGATTGCATAATCCTAAAGTATCATAAAAAATTTGGAATCAGATTTTAAAATAGCTGAATACCTACGAAGCATCTCATTAAATAATTCATCCACTGGCCTTTTAATTGTCTATCACTGTTTACTATTTATCATTGTTTACTGTAACCCTGGCTTTATCTCATTGTTTACTGCAACCCTGGCTTTATCTCATGTTAGAAAATGGCATATTCTTTTATTTCCCAAAATTTTTATTTTGAAAATTTAAAAATCTACAGAAAATTTGTAAGAACAGTATAATGAATACCCTATATCCTTCAACAAGATGCATCAACTGTTATAAAATTTGCCACATTTGCTTTCTTCCTCTCTTTCTCTGATACACACACACACATTTTTTTTTTCTTTTCCTTGTTATTTTTCTTTTTCTGGCTGAACCATTTGAAAGTAAGTTGCAGACATTACACGTTACCCCTACGTATTTCTGAATGCATGTTCTAAGAACAAGAACATTCTCCTATACAGCCACAGTGCCATTTTCACATCTAAGAAAATTAGCCATAATTCTATAATTATCATTTAATATATAGACAATATTCTGATTTCCCAGTTGTCTCAAAAAAGACAGTTTATAGCTGCCTATTTTTCCTAGCAGGTTCCATCAAGGTTTACATATTATATTTGGTTGTCATGCCTCTTTAGTTTCTTTAAAGTAGTCCCCCCACAATTTTTTTGTTTTTCATAATAAATAATTTTTTAAAGTAAGGGTATCAAAGTTCAAATTTTCTTCAAAAAACTCTCAGTATTACCTTGAACTTAATGGAATACTTTTTTCAAAGGCAGTTTCAAAGTTCACTTGATAAAAGATTCTAGTCTCATACCTGTGAGTTAGATTTGGGATGACAACTGCCATCAGTGGGTTGGTATGGGAGGGCCACTGAGACTCAGAAAAGAGAATGGTGACACTCACTGAGTGGCCACAAGAACCGTGCTGGTAAGCAGAGGCTCACACAGCTAATTTGAAAAGAAATTTGATATTTCTCTACAAATATCCTTTGCTCTCAGGGAACAGATATTGATGAACCTTAGGGAACAGTATGAATAACCTTTCACAATTTGGATGGTGACTCTGCTTATAAATGCTAATTACACAGCTAGTAATACACAAGCATTATACCTTAATCAGCCTAAGCCTAATTCAAAAACCAAAGCCCTGAGGCAAAAGATATTATTAGGACTTTCTTGTAACTGCAACCACTACTAGTTATTCACATATAACCTGATGCTGTGAATCTAAAAGTAGTCTTGGGCTTCCCTGGTGGTGCAGTGGTTGAGAGTCTGCCTGCCAATGCAGGGGACACAGGTTCGAGCCCTGGTCTGGGAAGATCCCACATGCCGCGGAGCAACAAAGCCCGTGAGCCACAACTACTGAGCCTGCGCGTCTGGAGCCTGTGCTCCGCAACAAGAGAGGCTGCGACAGTGAGAGGCCCGCGCACCGCGATGAAGAGTGGCCCTTGCTCGCTGCAACTAGAGAAAGCCCACGCACAGAAACGAAGACCCAACACAGCCAAAATTAAAAAAAAAAAATCAGATTTATATTAAAAAATAAATTAATTAAAAAAATAAAAATAGTCTCCTGATGTTTATTTATTTATTTTTAATTAATTTTTATTGGCGTATAGTTGCTTTACAATGTTGTGTTAGTTTCTACTGTACAGCAAAATGAATCAGCTATACATATACATATACATATATCCCCTCTTTTTTGGATTTCCTTCCCATTTAAGTCACCACAGTGCACTAAGTAGAATTCCCCATGCAGTACAGTATGTTCTCATTAGTTATCTATTTTATACATACTATCAGTAGTGTATGTGTGTCAATCCCAGTCTCCCAATTCCTCTCACCACCACTCCCCCCGACCCCAGCCCCCTGACCCCGTCTCCTGATGTTTAAAAAAGACAGGCTTCTGAAATGTGGTAAATTGAGTTCATAAGCAAACACAAAAAATGCACAAACACCTCACAAGGACAACTGAATGAAAGGGGTGCTCTTTTATCACCTATGCAAAAGTGACATGGAAGAAAGATATAACATATTCTGAAATACAGCAAGCACCAAAGGTACCTATCAGCACGGGGTGTCTGTGAGACAGTGACTCGACATGGTGGCTCTGCTTCCTCGGTGTCCTATTACACACCCTTACTTCTCCCCAGGCTATTCATTCCAACTGAAAATTTTACCTATTCCTAGGGCATCCTTTACTGTGTATATGTCACCAACTCTAAAATTTCTATCTCTAGCTTCGATAGATTTTCCTACAGAGATTCAAACACAACTGAATTTTGGATATTTGCAGCTGGACCCCACACAAGTACCTCATACTTGCACATCTGCCACCAAACTCACCATCTTTACCCTAAACTGCCACTTCACCTCTGTCAAAGTGAATGATGTCAACCTTTAGTCTAGGCCAGACCTCACCTACCCGACCACCACAATCCCTCAGCCACCAGCACTGTCGTTGTTCCTACTTCCTGCTCATCTTCTTTGAAATCTGCTCACTTCTCTCATCCCCAGTACCACCTCCTTAGTTCAGACCATCATCACCCAGCCTATTCCAATAGCTTTCTAAATGCCCTCACCAAACTGCACAGTCACCTAACTAAAACAGCTTCAACTGTGTAACTCCAGCTCTACACCTGCACTGACATCTCAGCGCCCTCAGCACCAATGTGGCCACTCCTGACTCACCTCGCTGCCCCCAGCGGCACATTTCAAGTTCCACCAGCATAGTGAGTTTTTCTCAGTACCTCAAACATGCCATGTGTTCTTCTCTTTCCTAGGAGTTTTGGCCTTGTATCTTTCTCTCTGCCCTGAACACTGTTCACCTCTATCTCCATCTAACTCTTACTTAAGGACTCACCTTTGACATCTTTTCTTCCAGAAAACCTTCCCTGTCACCACGAGACTGAATCAGGGGCACTTCTCTGGACTATGGCACTTAGCACACTGAACTGTGTACTGTCATCTTCTCCTCCAGCAGTGCCCAGAGCAGGAAGAGACAGGCTGAAGCATGGAGACCAGTATGTCGGCTGCTGCACCAGTAGAAATGGTGAGGTCCTGGACTACAGCTGCAGCATGGGGACTTACAGAAGCACACGGCTTGGGAGAGATTTAGGCAGCACAGAGGGTGTCTCTGTATTAATGCCACATTTATGCTCAATGCGTGACATGGCACCCACCATGTAATGGGTGATTAATACACACTTGTTTGAAGAATGAATAAATTAATGAAGACACAGGATTTAGACATAGGAAGCAAACAGAAGAACACCTGAAACGGGTTCAGTATAGACTTATTAAGTGCTTCAAGAATGTAGACACAAAGGGAGTGGAGCTGGGTGAGGTTCATTAAGAGGGACATGTGGCTTGAAAAGATAGTGGCTGGCTGAGTGGCATGCAAAGAGCAAGTGAGTTAAGAGCATGGATGTGGAGGCTGGTCTGAATACCAATTCCACCATGGGCCAACTGCCAACGAGGGAACCTTGGGCAACTCATCCCATTTTTCTGTGCCTCACCTATAAAAGGAGAGTGACAATGACAGTACCTACTTCATAGTGCTCATATGAGGATCAAATGAATTAATATTTGTAAAGCCCTGAGAAGAACAGTGCCTTGCACAGAATAAACATGATATAAGTATATGCTTTGTTAAATTAAACAAATCCTTAGCGGTAGCTTCACCTATTTAGATGCTGTAAAAATGGCCATATGTGAAGGGAATAATTAATTAGTGGACAACTGCACACCTCCACTTATTAGAGGGTGATGTATCAAGCATATTTACTGCAAACTATGAAGAATTTTCACATCTAGAGTTTTAGGTAATATTTACAACAGAATTGTTTTTATACATAAGCACACAATTCCTAGTACACTGGGGAAACTAAGGGAAAGAAACTTGAATTGTACGTTCACAGAGATAAATGAAAAATAAAAAATATAATGCAAACACAGGAAATTATGGAAAAAATTATGAAATAAAAACATGTAGACATTAAACTCTCTCAATGGCAGGTCTAGACTCGGCTGAGGAGAGCGTTAGTGAATAGAAACAGAACACTGAAGAAATCAACCCAGAGTGCAGTGCACAGAGACAGGACACACGGCAGAAGACACAGTGACCTTTATTCCCAGAAAGAGAATGAAGAGAATGGGGGAGAGGCAATATGTGAGGAAATAATGGGTGGAAAATTTTCAAAAGTGAAGAAAGGCCTGGGTCCTGAGATTCAAAAATTGAAAAAGCACACCTAAGTCCCAAGCAAAAATGAGATAAACAAAAGCAATATCTAGTCACATCATAGATCAAAGGAGTTCCTGTTACAATACACTGGGGAGGCTGCCATCAGAGCATTCACTGCATTCTGTGACACGGCTCTTTCCTGTCTCCCTGCTGGATTACAGGCTCCTTCAGGGCAGGATTCTTTCCAGTATGTAATACAGTGTTAATACCTGCTTGATGTATAAATGAGTGAAAGAATAAATGTGTGGAGTATATTTATATTCGTGTGAAAGAATTTTTAAGGAGGAAACAGAATAACACAGAAAAAATATACAGATTCAAGTGTCCACGGGCAGGGCATTTCTCTTTGGACCTGTTTCTCCATTTGTGTAAAATAAAGGAGTCATCTCCATGATGTCAAATATAAAAGTCACTAACAACTATTATAGGATGCTATGGCTATAATATTATTTTTTAAACCTCTGCATTTAAAAACCAATTTGGGTGGCTCTCTTATTTTCAACAGGCTTACTGAGAAAATCTGAAAAATTATCTGCCTCCCAGTTATTTAATTCATAGGACAGCTGTAAGAGAATAGTGGCAAAAAACCATAATCACTGAGTCCTGCCATGGTACCAAGACAAACATATTCATGTGCCATTTTCACTCGATTTATACACAACACACTGACGCCAACTGCCAGCGCTTCACTCCCATATATCCAAACTAGACTCCTCATTTGACTTATGTGATATGAACTCTTACCTAGCAAACTCTCCCCAAATCAACATCACAGAGGTCAGCTACAGTCAATATGCACATCCTTCCATTTTCATACCCTAAATAAGTAAACAGCAAATTGTTACCAGTCCAAGACTTATGTGAGAATTGGCTGGGAAAGGTAAGCTGCTAATATATAAAATAGCCAGAACCAATACTGCTGGCTTTTGACTAAGAATATTTAAAATGGCAGGACCTCAAAGTTGTATATAATTTTATCTACATTTAAGCTTCAAAATCTATGTGTGCACAAGAAAATGTAACAGTTCAAACTGACCAACTTGTATTTAATGTTTGATAAGAGCACACTCTTTTTTTATCATTAGAAAAACATCTAATCTTATTTCTTCATTCTCAAAGAAAACAAGCCTTACAAGGTAGAAAACAACCATTTAGAAAAGAATTGGTTCTTAAACTGCAAGCACACTGTAACTTCCTGTGGGTACTTGAGCAAACTAGAGTAGCTCCCAGCACTTTACAGTGACAGATTTGATTACCGGACAGGGAAAACATACTTGGAAGCAGGTTTGAAAAAACCACTCCAGGGACCAAGAAAAGGTAAACAGATGACAAAAGAAATGCTGATTTCTAGGTATGAGATTAATCTCATGGAGCTCTTGCAGGTAAAGCACACAGATGATTCAAGAAGCCATACAAATGACCGCATGGAGGGTGATGCCCAATCAAAGGCAATAATTTGCGACCGGTATATTTTAAAGATGTATATTCATCTCTTCATTTAAGCATACTTCCGGGAAGAAACTAGGCATGGTCTAAAAGAGAACAACCAGAATGTTGAGAGACTGAGCTTTGTAATACATGAAACAATGGATTTTTATGCCGCTGAATGTAAGACTGCCAGTTAATAGAAGAAAAAAAGTAGGGCTGTCAAAAAGAGAAAGCTACAGAGAGTTAGTTCTTATACTGGATCTCAAATCTCTGGTAACCCCAAAAAGTACAGACTGCCTTTGGAAGTGGTGGGTCAGTACCATGAGAGATGCCCTAAAGGGGCCAAGAACAAGCGAGCCATGATGACCCAGAGAAGTTCAAGCATTAAAATGGGGGTTAGGCTAGATGGCGCTGGAGATTCCGAGATGTTAAAACACAGATTGTTTCCTCCAGGTTTCTTATATTAGGTTTGTATGATTTAAAGGGGAATAATTTATCTAGTAGAGAAAAGAGAATAATTATTAAGAGGTAAAAGTATGGTGCTTATGCCTCAAAATACTGTTATCACTTGAACAATTGTGAAGCCATCTTTTAGATGTCAGGTAAAGATGAGTACAGTATTGGCTGCCAACATTCATATCTTTTCATAGCAAATGTAAGTGTGTTCAGATGATCATCATCCTGATGCTACACGGTAAAATCCCTTGTTGACCTCGGAAGCAAGATGGTGAGCCCAACAGGGCCGGAAACGGAACTGTTTATAAATACATGAAAGAAAATACCACTTTCATTTCCTATGGAGTATACTGTTTAAATGTAAGCTAATCACTGAATTACCTTTTTGTTTTTTATCCTTTTCGAGAGATACTGTGATGTGGACCAAATCTTTCAGTTTCCACACCAATTTCATTTTAAAGGGGTATAGGGCAGAAAGTTTAAAAATGTATTTCCTGGACAACCTTGCAATTTGGGTTCCAGACATAATTAGGTTGCGCTAATCCAATTAATCCATAATTAGGTGTGTACTCACACTCAAAGCCTTGATTTGGAGTTGGGACATAGGCAGAAAAGCAGAGGACAGAGCATCCACTTCGCTTGTTGAGATCACGGCACAAATGATGCGGTTCTAGAGCCAGCAGCTTCTTCCTAATTCAGCAAAGTCTGTAGCAGCAGTGGTAGCTTTCAAACCATGGTAAAGACAGTGACTTTTTTTTCACCAGAAGTATCAACAGTAACTTTCTGATCTGTCAGCTCCTGACCTCAACAGAGTAGTCCAGGAGTGCTGGGACTTAGCTGTTCCTGGAAACCCAGTGAAGGCCTACTCCTCCAGCCCTTCAAATACTTTGTAGGCATCTACTTCCCTGTATTAAACCTCTCTCCTTAAGCTAATTAAAAATCATGCCGTTGCTTACAGTGGACCTGGAGCCCTGTTAATAACAGGGTAAAATGGACACTGTTCTGAGATGGAAAGTAATTTACAAATACTATCAAATGAAACGTGTATTTCTAAACACCTATTTGATGGCCAGATACAAAACTGTCTTTTCGGCTTTTAAAAATACATGTTAATAATCCTACATAGTGCAGAGAAGCACATTTTCAAATAGGCCTAGGGATAAGAAAAGACATCAAATAATGGGGTAAGGGGACAGATGAACAAGAAAAACACGGACTTTATATTCAAGATACTACAACTATGCTAACTTTTTTTAAATTAAAAAAAAATACTACAGAGATACCCATCACTTGGTATCTTAAGTCAGTTTTATTTTAAAATAAATTTTTAGAAGTTCAATTTGGATCTTATGATCAAAAAGTTGAATAGAGACATGGAAGATATAAGAAAGGATCCAAACTGAAGTTGTAAAGATTAAAACTATACCATGTCTGAGATGAAAAACACGCTAAGTGGAGTTAACGACAGATCAGACACTGAAAAACAAAAGATTAATGAACTTAAAAACATAGCAATTAGAATTATTCAAAATAAAACACAGAAAGAAAAATAAATTAAAAACATAATATCAGAAAACTTCAAGCCAGTTAATGCGTGTAATAGAGTCCCCAAATAAGGGAGAGGACAGAAAAAATATCTGAAAAATATTTCAAATTCAATGAAAATTGTAAACCCACGGATCCCACAAAGCTCAACAAACCCCAGACGTAAGAAATGAAGAAAAAAAAAAGAAATAAAAAAAAGAAGCTGAAAGAAGTCATTACCAGCCAACTCACAACAGAAGAAACGTTAAAGGAAGTCCTTCACATGGAAGGAAAATGACAGATGGAAATACAGCTCTACTCAGAGATGAACACCAGAAACTGTAGTTACATTATATAAGTGTAAACAGATATTTTTCTCATTATTTTAATCTCCTTAAAAATAAAAGTGTTTAAAAATAACATCATATTCTAGGGTTTATAACATATATATAATAAAACGTATGACAACGGTAGCATCAAAACTGGGGTGTAGGCGGGAAGAAATGAAAGTAAGGTTCTTATAGTATTTTTGAAGTAGTAAAGTATCACTTGAAGGCAGACTGTGACAAGTTAAAGATATATAATATAAACCCTAAAAAATAAAATAAATAAAATTTTAAAACACTGAAATAAAGTTTCAGCTTATAAACCAACAAAGAAGAAAATTAAATCTTAAAAAACACTCAATGTTTTAAAGAGCAGAAAAGGGACGAAAAGGAAAAAAAAGAACAGATAGGATGAACAGAAAATAAACAGGAAGACTTAACCTAACCATATCCATAATCTCATTAGATATAAATGGTCTAAACATCCAGATAAAGAGAGAGATTGTCAGACTGGATAAAAACACTCAACCGTATATGTTGCTTACATGAAAAGCACTTTAAATAAAGACACAAATAGGTTAAAAGTAGAAAGATGGAAAAGGTGATACCATACTAATACTAATCAAAAGAAAGCTGTAGTGCCTGTATTATCACATTATTGACCAGAGGTGTATTAATACGTCTTTTGTTACCCGAAGGTTATTGATGGGAGATGAATCAATATCACTTAACATAACAAATCGTGGGCTGCAGGCGTTAGTTTATGCAAAAATCCCCCAGTAGCTAATGAGTTATTATCAAAGTAGAATTCAGAGCAAAGAATATCATTACCAGGGATAAAGATAATTATTTCTTAATAATAAGGGGGTTAATTTATCAAGACCAAACAATCCTAAATGTTTATGCACCTAATAACAGAGTATCAACTACATGTAGCAAAACTGGTATAACTCCAAGGAGAAACAGACAAATCCACAATTATAGTCAGCAATTTAATTACCACTCTTTCTAGTAACAGAACAACTAGACTGTGAGGGTTTAGCAGACTTGAAAACCATTATCAATCAACTTGATGCGATTGACATTTACAGAACACTCCATCCAACAACAGCGGAATACACATTCTTCTAAAGTGTACACAGAACATTTACCAAAAGAGACCATATTCTGGACCATGAAACAAGTCTTGGTAAATTTAAAAGGATTTAAGTTATTCAAAATATGTTTTCAGACCAAAATGGAATTAAATTAGAAATAAATAAAAGTAAGATCTCTGGAAAGTCCAGAAATTTTGGAAATTAAATAACACACTTAAAAATAACCCATGGATCTAAGAAGAAATGAAAAGGGAGATTAGAAAGTATTTTGAACTGAATGAATATGAAACTCAACACAGCAGAATTTGTGGAATGCCATGAAAGCAGAACTTGGGAAATTTATAATCACTAAATCCTGTGATAGAAAATAAGAAAGATAAATAAATAACCTTGACTTCTACCTTAAAAAGCTAGAAAAAGAGGAGCAAATTAAACTCAAAGGAAGCAGAGGAAAGGAAATATCAGAGCAGAAATGAAACAAACAGAAAACAGAATGACAATAGAGAAAATCTATGAAACCAAAATAATTCTTTGAGAAGATCAATAAAATTGATAAACCTCTGGCTACATCAGGAAAAAAAAATAGTGAAGACACAAGTTACCAGTATCAAAACTGAACAAAACTCTCAGCAAACTTGAAACAGAAGGGAACTTCCTCAACATGCTGAAGAGTATCTACAAAACACATATAGCTAATATCATACTTAGTGTAGAAAGAATGAATGCTTTCCCCCTAAGGTCACAAACACAAGGATGTGTGCTCTCACCACTTCTATTCAGTATAGTACTGGAGGTTTTCACTAGAGCAAGAAAGAGGGAGGGAGGCATCCAAATAGAAAAAGGCAGCGTAAAACTATCTTCATTTACAGATGACATGACTGCCTATGCAGAAAATTCAATGGACTCTACAAAAAAGCTACTAGTGACTTTGGCAAAATTGCAAGATACAAGATCAATACATAAAAATCAATTTTATTTCTCTGTACTAGCAATAAACAAGAGGAAATTAAAATTTAAAAACAATATCATTTACAACAGCATCAAAAATAAAAAGTACTTAGGGATAAATCAGACAAAAGGTGTGTAAAATCTATAAAACACTGCTGAGAGAAATTAAATAAGACTTAAAGAGGAGACATACCTTGTTCATGGGTCAAGATTCAATATTGTTAAAATATCAGTTCTCCCCCAAATTGAACTACAGATTCAACATTCTGAACAAAAATCCCAGTAGACATTTTTGTACAGAAATTGACAATCTGATTCTTAAATTCATGTGGACATGCAAAAAACCTAAAATAGGCAAAACAAGTTTGCCAAAGTCTGATTTTCAAGACTCATTATAAAGCTAGAATGTACATGACAGTGGGGTATTAATGTAAAGATGGGCAAGTCGATCAATGGAACAGAAGACAGACCCCAAAAATAAGCACACACCTATATGAGCAACAGATTTAAGGTAATGCAGTAAAGATAATCTATTTAACAAATGTTACTGGCACAACTGGATATTCATATAACAAAAAATGACGCTGGATATGCATTTCACACAATCTATAAAAATTAATTCAAAATAGATCATAGATGTTCATGTAAAACCAAGATTATAAAACTTCTAGGAAAAAAACATAGAAGATATTATTTGCAACCTTGGGTTAGGCCAAGATTTCTTAACAGAATGCCAAAAGTACAATGCATACAAGAAAAAAATGGATAAATTTGACTTCAAAATTAAAAACTTTTCATCTTTAAAAGACACCAGCAGAAGCATGAAAGACAATCCAAACCTTCGGAGTAAACACTTGTAAAGCATATATCTGATAAAGGACTTGTGCCTAGACTATACAGGGAATGCTCAAAACTCAACAATAATAAGACAAATTGGTATTTTTTTTTTAAATGGACAAAAGATTTGAACAGACGGTCCAACACAGAAAAAAGACATATAGACGATAAATAAGCACATGAAAAGATGCTCAATGTCATTACTCATGAGGGAAATGCAAATTAAAACCACAATGAGATACTAGAATAACCTATTAGATGGCTAAAATTAAAAAGACTGCCCATACCAAGGGTTGGTGGAGATACAGAAGAATTGGAACTCTCAAACTCCTGGTAGGAATGTAAAACAGTATCAATTTGGAAAACAGTTTGGCAGTTTCTGTCTTAAAAAGCTGAACATATGGTCCCACTCCTAGGTATTTACCCAAGGGAAAGGAAATATATGTCCATAAAAGGGCTTGTTGTTGTGTGAACACAGCAACCTTGTCTGTAACAGCCCCAAACTGTAAACAATCCAAATGTCCATCAACAGGAGAATGGATAAACAAATTGTGTAGGTCCATACAATGGGTACTACTCATCAAGAAAAGGAACAAGCTATTGATACACACAACGTGGATGAATTGTAAAAGAACTAAGCTATGAAAACAGCTAGACAAAAAAGAGTACATAATATATGTACATCCATCTTTATAAAACTCTAGAAAATGCAAACCAATCTATAGTGAAAGAAAACAGAGCAATGATTCCCTGAGGAAAGGGTTGGAAAGGGGTGGGAGGGAGGGATTACAAGGGACATGAGGAAACTTTTGGGAGTGATGGATATGTTCACAATCTTGATTGTGGAGATAGTTTCATGTGTATATATATATTTCACAACTTATCAAACTGTATACTTTACATATGTATTGTTTACTGTATGTCAATTATTCCTTAATAAAGCTATTTAAAAACAAACTAAAACATAAAAAAAAATCTTGAAAAATGTAAAGAGATGTATCAAATCAGAAAACAGAATAACTCCAGATAAGAAATTAATCAAAATGCAATCAGATAGCAACAGATCAATTAAGAACCTTTTTGGACAGAGAAAGAAGCAAAAATCAACAGTGTTGAGTCACCAAAATAGGGCAATTTGGAAAAGGTCAATTCCAAAGGACCACAGTACAGAACTAACGGTAATGAATCTGAGAATACACAAGAGCCAAGAGAATATGGAAATTTAACCTCTAGCAGCAATCCCTGAGAGAATCAGAGTTTAGAGTTCATGATTAAAGGTAGAAGAAAAGGTTTCAGAATTGAAAGAAGATTTAAAGGCTCAAAAATCCCCCACAAAAACCAAAGAAAGCCATCAAAAACAGCAAGACTTAACCAAATAACTCCTCACACTATAAGAAGTATTCTGCAAAAAGCTATAAAAAATATGTTTCTTTTGAAAGAATGCAAACAACCACAACATCAGGTTTCTAAATGCAGACCAGAGTGTAATGGCAATGGAGCAATACTTATAAAATGCTAAGAAAAAAATATTCAAGAAACATTTACCCAGTTCATAAGTAACAGCAGAAGAAATCCTTTTATGGATTGCAAAACATTCCTCTCGCCTCCACAGTAGTCCCCATATCATTAAAACTGAACTCATTCATTTATTCATCAAGTGTACTGACTACTGTGTAAAAGTCACTAACTCTTAGAATTGTAGATACAGGCTCAGGCAATGGGTGCTACAGAGAGAATCTCACATCTGATAAACATAGGTAAAACTGTGTCCACGTTAACAGGTAACTGTTATTTGATTCTGTGTGAACTGCGATGTTCCTCTCTTCTCACAAGATGCAGAAGGAATAAAATTGTTATTGATGTAATGGACTGTCTCAGGTTGTCAGCTTTCAGGTTCTGAGAACAGTGGATGATGGGATGGAAGGAAGGGGTGCCTTTGCATAGCTTCTCTTTCCCTCCTCTCCTCCTCTCCCAAGCACAAGAGGATCAGAAATTGTACCAAAGGATTTTGTTTTGAACTCACTGCACCTGGGAAACTGGATAAAGGAAAAAAGGCTTCACTGGACAAAAATTTACCTTCCAAACCCATCCTGATACCACATTTCAGACTCTAGAAACCTACAACAATTATTTTTCAGAGGTTGTGCCAGCTGCTGCCAAAGTTCTTCTGGGGCTCTTCAAGCTCCTGTCTCAGTGGCTCTTCCACTACCTGCCACCTCACCTTGGCACAATGATTCCCAGAACTGTCACACTTGCCATCATGTATTCAAACTATTCCCCATATGAAGGTTGGGCAGGATGGTTCTTCTTCCCAATACCAATCAAAATCCCAATTCCATGAAATAGCTAGTTAATGCTACTTATTTAAACCTTAAAAATGGCATCAAATAGATCATATCATTCAATAAGTATTTACTGAATACCCACCTACAACAAACCTGTAAAAAAATGTTGCTAAAATGTTGGACATCTTCCTTTATCTATTCCAAACAAATATGTATAGCTTCCTCATATATATACCAAGAAATTCCCGCCATCTGATACCCAAACTCGACACTACAATGAATAAGGAACTAACAGCCTCAACTTAATACAGGCAAGCACCCCAGACCAAGGAAATGTTCTACTTAGCGGTATTTAAAAATCCATTTGGGCTCAGAAGGATTATAAGAAAAGACTATTAATTTAACTGAACCTTAAATGAAGACTAACAAATGAAAATTGATAGAACATGGGAAAGATATTTAGGGATATTTTCCCATCCCCACCATGTTGAAAAAAAACTAAAATACTGAAAATATGACATTCTGAAACCATCTACCCCACCACTACCCCTAGTCAGACAATGCTGGCCACACTTCTAAGAGCTCAGAAAATGGAAAGGGTGCAGGCTGACAACACAAGCAATGAAAAAAAAACCCACAAAATAAGAATACAGAGACCTTTTCAATTTACCTGGCACCTTTTCATTTTCTATAGTCCATGTACTTTAAGAAATACGATAGATTCTTTCTTTATTCTATACGTAATAATGGAAAGAATGGTGTCCCATCACCTATAATGATGCAACTTCACACAAGACATCAATTCTTGATTTAACAAGGATTCTTTAGAGTCTTGGGCAAAGATTAAGTTTAACTATAAAATAGGAATGCTCTAAGAACTAAGAAGCAAATGTTTGTAAAGCACACTGTAAAGGCAAGAAGACAGCAGGGGTCATCTCTGATTCCTCCCTGTCCCTCCCCACATTCAATCATCAAGCCCACTGGATTAATAATGTAAATCTCTATCCCCACTACGCTTATCCTAGACAAAGTCACCATCAACTTTTCCCTAGGCCAGATATCAGCAAACTACAGCCTACAGGTGAAATCTGACTTGTCTCCTGTTTTTGTAAATAAAGTTTTATTGGAACACAGTCATGTCCATTCATTTATATATTGTCTTTGACCATTTTCATGCTACAATGGCAGAGTTGAAGAGATGTGACTGTCTGACCCACAATGTCTAAAATATTCATTATCTGGCCTTTTACAGAAAAAGTTTGTCAAACCTGGCCTAAGTAGGCTATTAAATAATTCTCTGACTGGTCTCCCTGCCACCCATTCAATTCATCCTCCAAACTGTAGGCTGGATGAAAGATTTAAAAACACAAATCTGATCATTCATTCTTTTGCAAAAGTAATTGAAACTCTTTAAGGTAACTCCTATAACTTTTCCAACCTCCTAGTTTGCCACTACCCATTCAACCTTTATATTCCAGTTATTCTATTTTAGTATCTTCAAATCCACCTTGCTCTAACCTTTGGGCTTTCAGTATGCCCCAGGAACACTCTTTCTCCTAGCTAACTCCAGGTTTGGGGTCTCCATGTAAATGTCATTTTTTCAAGGAAGCCATTCCTGGTGCCTTGGGCTGGGATTAGGTGGTCCTGAACTTCCTCCACCACTGACCTTATTAGATTCTAACGCATATTTAATTGTCAGGCCCAATCAAAAGCCATATGAGAGCAGAGGTAGACTCTGATGTTAACTATGACACCCTTGCAGCAGGCATATGTTTTTGCTCAAATAAATTCATCTTTTGCATCATATTCTGAGAATCCAAAGAACTTTTTCTCAGTGATTTAGCAGAAATATTTAACCAATGAAGATAAATAAGTCATGATATAATCATGGCAGAATAAGTTGATTGCAAAATCTGAAAACCTAGAAACCTACAAAAAGACAGCTTCTTCTGAGCAAAACTGTTCACACCATGTGCTTTTAAAGTTTATTATTAGAGAAAACTTGATCGTCAGAGCTTATTCTAGACTGTATTTAATGAAAAGAACAAAAATAATGAAACTAAGAAGGGTATTTCCCCAATACCTGCTCTTCCCTCTCCTTTTCTTTGGTTTTACTTCTGTAGACCCTAGCAGAGGTGGCATCCTGGGATGGAATGGCAGAGATCTGATGCAGTGGCATGCTCATCCCAGCCTCCTGTGTGGTCTTCCTCTTTACGGAAGAAAGTCTCCAGTGGTAGAGTCATTTTGGGCCATGGACTTCAAGCTGAGAGAGAGAAAGGAAGACAAGACGTAACTGAGCTACAACACTTTTAAAATTTCCAACAGTGAGATTAGCATTTTATATTTATATTCATATTTAGTTAAATAAGTTACAATGTCTAACATAAATACTTCGTCTTCAGAAATGATAGAAGATGAATGCCTATGGTGGAAACTGTAACATTTTTCTCATGTAATAAGATGGGAGCACCTGAAAGAGGCTGGTGTAACAGGTACATGTATAATCAGATATTAATTTTCCAATGGCTACTTCGGTTTTAAACATAGCAGTGTCATCCTTTATTTTAAGAATATTTTTGAAGTTACACATTTTTTTTTGAACAAGCATTCATCCTGATATAAGCAGTGATCCTTCCTTAAGATCACTGCCCTTGAGTCCATATAATGGTAATATTAAAAGTTAAAGAAGTCTGAAATAAGTTTAAGATATCTATGATCCATGCTTAACCTTCTAAAAGTCTAGACTTTCTAGACCAGTTTGTTGGCAAACTTTTCCCGTAAAGAGCCAGAATATTTTATACATTGTGGGCCATATTTGTTACAACTACTCAATTTTGCCAACGTAACAAGAAAGTAGGCACAATGAGTTTGTAAACGAATAAGAATGGTTATGTTCCAATAAAACTTTACTTACAGAAATAGGTGACAGACTAGATTTGGCCCATGGGCCTGGAGTTTCCTAACCCTGCTCTAAGAATATTGCAAGGAAGATGAGGGTCATCACAGACATTCCTGGGGCCATAAAAGGCTGCCCTTAGGTAAAATAATAGTGTCCTAATAAGCTATATTCATGATTCCAGGAAGCCCTTACTTTTTTTCTGGTTTTCTCCTACATTCCTCCAAAGTACCTAGTAATTGAATTGTGTGTTCTCTATCTCTCTGCCCCCACTGAAATCTATCAAACTCTGTATACAAAACCAATTAAATATAAATTACCCAAACTATCCATAATGTTTAACAAGGTAACAGTTCATGCTGTTTGAATTTTAACAAAGGATGGAAGCCTTAATCCAAAAGAATGAATCTCTAATTTGGGGATTTTCGTTTATTAAGCATATATTGGAGGTGGGGCAGTAGACAAGGAGGGTGAACAACAGGGCCTGACAACCCTAAGTACACATCTGTCGAGCAGCCATTTGTTCCACCTCTCCCCTAACTGTGCTCGGGACCAAAGATAGGTGTTTGTGTGGTTGATCCCACCTCTGACAGTGTTACTAACCAAACTGAAGAGCAACAGGACTCACAAAACCAATTTCTTCCACAGGACTCTGATCAACAAGCAACAACAGGAAGGAACAAGAAACTGGAAAGGATCAACACACAGGAGAAAATAAGCTAAAAGAATATCCTGTTTTTAAAAAGTCTAGTTTTATAATAGTTGGGTGATCACTCATAAGCTATAAAACAGGAAAACAAGAGTAGGTAATATTAGTATCTAGATATTATATCCAATAATAAATAAAATGTTAATGTCTAGATATTATATATCACCTACTCTATTTCAAGACTCTGATGAGGCTGACACAAGATGGAACACTGTACCCAAACAAATGGTCTCAATATATGTGTTTACATTACATAGGACAAGAGGCACTCACTTACTGCTGCATTGTCTTACATTCTCTGGAAGATCACAAGAGTCAGTAGTGAGCCGTTTTTCATCACTAATGCATTAAAGTCCTCTGTCAGAGATGACAAACTCCATGGGGCCTCTTAGAATACTTAGTCAAACTAACCATGCCTAGAGCCCCACCACATAGCATGCCAATAGCTGCCTCTGGTGCTTCTGGTATAATCATCATTATTATCACTGGTACTTGACCATGACAAGCCTGGAGAAGACTATTTATGCCACAGAAACACAAATGTGAGAGGGTTTTAAATTTTATCGCAAAGTTTTGAAGGACCTCCCTCATTACAGATATGTAAGCTACTCTTCGGATATGCACCCCTATCTCCAGGTACTAGACCTGAAAGTTTGCCTGAAGCAATCCCTCTCCTATGTCAGACATATTTAGGATAAAAATGATAATTTAAAAAACCAAACTACAAAACAAACCATACCACTTTGTATGTGAAGGTTCATATGAAAATCATAAAGCAGGTATTACTCATACTAGTTTCTTCACATAATTTCCAAGTTCATTTTCTATCAATTCAAGTCATGTTTAATTAAGAGCAATAGTTAAACCTCTGCACTATGCCTGACAATCCAGGCAGGAGGACTTCAATTCCACTAATGCTACTTTGCAAAATACAACACACTTAATATGAACATCCATATCTAGAAGAACTGGACTGACAAAACTGGTTGTTTAAGAGTATGGAAATGAACATAACATGTTCATGGATCAGAAGCCTTACTATTGTTAAGATGGCAATTCTCCCAAAACTGATCTACAGATAAAGCAATCCCTATCAGAAACCTTCTGACTTCTTTGCAGAAACTGGAGAAGCTGATCCTAAAATTCATATGGACCCAGAACACCCAAAACAATCTTGAAAAAGAACAAAGTTGGAGAACTCACACTTCCTGATTTAAAAACTTACTACAAAGGAATGGTAAGAAAACTGGGTTCAAGATGGTGGCAGAGGAAGATCCTGAACTCACCTCCTCCCACAGACACAACAAATATTCAGCTACACAGGGAACAAATCCTTCTGAAAAGAACCTGAGAACTGCCAAAACACCTGCTCCACAACAAAGGATACAAGGGCCTCGTCAAGAAGGGTAGGAAAGGCATGCTCTCACCAAAAACCACACTCCCAATATGGTGACCCACAATCGACAGAAATCTTAATAAAATCAATCAACAAATCAAGCAATAGACAAACAAATAAATGGAGCTTCTCCCCGAGGAGTAAGGGGTTTATACCCACACCAGGCACCACAACCTCTGGGTCTTGCAACAGAGAGAAGAGCACCCAAAACGTCTGGCTTTGAAAACCAACAGCACTTATGTTCAGGAGTAACTCAGGATGGCAGGGGATGAAGACTCTGCTCTTAAATAGCACGTGTAATAGCATGTGTAATAGCACTTGCCCCAGGACCCAGCACAAAGAGCAGCAGTTTGTAAAGAGCTTAGACCATCTGTGAGGGAAATTCACTTAGTAATCTTACAGCATCTACCAAAGGGGCAGAACTCTGCTGGGACTCTCCAGGGATGGAATGCTGACAGATGGCATTTTTACAGGCTCCCTCTACCTTGCTGGTACTGGCAGGCACCATTTTTGCCCTCTCATTCTAACCTGCTAAAAGCAGTGTGTGAACAGCCCTGCTCAAGCCACAGCACCAAGAGATGCAGCTCTTGAGCAGCCACACACCTCCATGTCACTCGCACAACCCCACCAAAGCCAACAGGCATTCACAGCCCACACAGGGGACATCCATTGAGTGCCAGGCCCAGGCTGACAGGAGGACTGTGTTTCTGGACCCCACAGACTGAAACAAGTGGAAGGAGAGTTCAAGAGACAACGAAAAACCAGGGCAAGGTTAAACAATAAGGTTCATTTCCCACATAGGGCCATCCCTTCAAGACAGGGTAAGATAGCTGCTTCACATGATACACAGAAACACAGAGTCAAGCAAAACGAGGAAATGGAGGAACACGTTCTAAATGGAGGAACACGTTCTAAATGAAAGAACGAGATAAAACCCCAGAAAAAAAAACTTAATGCAATGGAGATAAGTAATTTACTTGATAAAGAGTTCAAAGTAATGGTCATAAAATGATCACTGAACTTGGGAGAACAAGGGAGGAAGACAGTGAGAAATTCCACAAAGAGATAGAAAATATAAGAAAGTTCCAAACAGGACTCACAGAGCTGAAGAATACAACAATTGAACTGAAAAACACACTAGTGGGAATCAACAACAGCAGACTAAGTGATACAGAAGAACAGATGAGTGACCAGGAAGACACGGTAGTAGAAATCTCCAAACAGAACTGCAAAAAGAAAAAAAGAATTTTTAAAAATGAGGATAGTTTAAGGGACCTGTAGGACAACAGCAAATGCTCTAACATCCACATTATATGGGTCCCAGAAGAAAAGGGACAGAAAACATATTTGAGGAAATAATGACTAAAAATTTCCCTAACCTGGGGAAGGAAACAGACATTCAGGTCCACGAAGCAAAGAGTGTCCCAAACAAGATGAACCCAAGAGATCCACACCAAGACAGATTATAATTAAAATGTCGAAAGTTAAAGAGAGAATCTTAAAAGCAGCAAGAGAAAAATAACTAGTTATGTACAAGGGAATCCTCATAAGACTATCAGCTGATTTTTCAGCAGAAATTTTGCTGAAAAGAAATGAAATATGGGTACATGCTACAACACAGATAAAACCTGAAAACAGAAAATGAAAGAAGGACCACATATTGTATGATTTTGTGTGAAATGTCCAGAGTAGGTAAATCTATAGAGACAAAAAGTTGATTAGTGATTGCCAAGGGCTGGGGTGGGGATTGGGGGGAGGGGGGCTGTGAGAGCTAAAAGGGTTTCTTTTTAGGGCAATGAATATATTCTAAAATTTTATAATGGTGATGGCTACATAACTCTTAAGTATACTAAAAGCCATAGAATTGTACCCTTTAATGAGTGGATTGTAATGGATGTGAATTATATCTCAATAAAGCTGTTTTAAAAATATGAAAATAATTAATATGGATTAAGATAGGTAAATTTTTATTTTTCCTTTGTGCTATCCCTAATGTAATTTACCTGATGACATGGAGATGGCCACTGTTAGTCTATCATTCTTCTGGTTTTAAGAAAGGTAACATGAAGTATATAAAATTGGCAATCAGAAACCTAAGTTCAAGTCATGACTCTATTAAATACTAACTACGTGATGTTGGGCAAACTGATGAATTTCAAAGGCTGTTTCTTCATCTGTGAAGCAGAAAGGTAATAATTTCTACTCAGTTCACAGGGTGATTGTGAAGCCAAATAAGATTATGTCCACGTACACAAACATCAGGGTTCTTAGCATCAGCACATTTTCCAGCCTGCTTTTTCAAGCATCTGCAACGATGCCTCTCACTGCTTCACAAAGGCCAGTTTGTTGGCTTTGTCTTTCCAGTGCCATTTTCTGTCCTTCTCTACCTCAGTCTGACACAAGATACATACAACTGGGACCTCAAATCCTTTCTGACATTTACTTAGGACCTCTAGCAGCATGACTCTGCTAGAGGGGATGCAAGGCTGACAATGCTATCCCTCTAAGGGGAGAGGTAGGAAGGCCCTATCCAGAAGACCATCCCAGTAGCTTAACAATCAAGCTGCTCTATGTGCTTTCCAGATGGTCAAGATAAGCAAAGGATTCTGCCCATTGCAACAATGCTTGGGACAAATACAGATGACAAAGAGGCAGCCAGGAGAAGGTACAAGATGCCAGTGGCAGCCCCCCCAAGAGACGGTCACCCTGGGTCTGCATGCCTCCCTGCATCCCTGCACACAGGGTACCAGGCTCCAGCAGCGCCCTCCTCCTCCCCATTGTGAGCTGTTGAATCGCAGTACCCTGACTGGCACTCTAAATAAACAACTTTAAGTTAAGCCTGTTTTTATCAGAAGAACATTTCACATAGGAAATGAGAAGCCTAATGAACAGCAGCTAGCAGACACAAAAAGAAAAAAAGCAGTACGAGTGAGGAGACCAGCTGTAATACACAGCACTGAATGACCAAGGCCAGACCTAGAACAGTGAACCTGGAGGGAGAAGAGAGACCATTTGAAGAGGAGGACTGACATAATCTGGTGAGGGATCTAAACAGTCCTCTGGTTTCTAGTTATGCATTCACAAGACCGGAATGCAGAGAGGACTGCGAGATGCAGGAGGGGTTGGCCATGGGCACACTGAGCTTGATATGCTGGTGGGAAACCCAACATATGTACACAGTGCACACTGGGAGTCACCAGCACACTGTGACACCTGAATACACAGGAATAGAATCTGGTTTCCAAGAAAAACCTGGAGGATCAAGCATTTATGTCATTAGATGCTATAATCAAATGATAAAACCTAACACCAATACAGGATTTTAAAACCTTTTAGGAAAAAGCAAAGGAAAATTCCTATCATATTAAAAAAAAAAACCTATCTCAACCAAAACTTAACATTATACTCACAGAGCAAAACTCTTAGAGGCATTCTATTTAAATTAGAAAGCAAAATAAGCATATTACCGCTGCCACTATTTAATACATAGTTAGATACTAGGAGAGAGATTCATAAAAATGTTAACAGCAGTTTAATGATGTGGCAATACAAATGACTTTTCATTTCTCTATTTCCTAAACTTTTAGTAACAATATAATACTTTTATAGTTTAAATATATATTTTCAAAGAGTTAAAGTTAAAAGCTCAAGTCATTCCACATAGGTTGGTAACAGTCAGAATTTTATGTTATCAATGAATACATGTACAACCATAAAAGGGTTCATTTTCTGTGAGGAATACATTTCTGAAGACCTCACAGAAATCAGGCTTAATTTTCCTACAGGAATAAAGTAGGAGGATGCATTCTCAGGACACTGATGTTTTCAACCACTATAGTGTTTTTTTTATGCTCCTTTTAAATTTTTTTCAGGAATTCCTCTAATATTTTTGCAGAGTGCTTTTCCTTAAAAAACAGCATACTGTATCATGGGAATAGTTTGCCTTTCTTCATGGTGTTTTATTACACCTGACTTTCATTCCAAAGTGACTGATTTTGGAGACTTCATTATTTCATATTTTATGCACAGTAAGCCTTATTAACTATTTCCATGTCACACTACTTCCAGTTTGCATACTTCCCACAAAATGCAACTGCAATGGGATGGCCTTTACACATCCATAGAAATGGAGGCGAAGAACATGCAGTGCTAGGAATATAGCGTTATAACATGGCAGACAAGGGGAGGTTAGTACTTGCCCACGGTCAATAAATCTGAGCATCTGCCCAGCGCTAAGAAGACTATCTGTTGTTTACACTGCTTTTTTCCAGTGTATGTCTGTCCCTGTTGCTATGGCAAAAACATATCTGTATCAAGAACCATCATCCTTCACAAAGCTCAGAAAAGAATAATAAACATGGGCTATTAGCAAATGTTTTTTTCTTTTAATGATGGTTATAAAAGAAACCTCTTGTTCCAAAATAGTGAAAAAGCCTTCTTTCCAGCAGAGGAGAATAGACTGTTCTCTCTTAACAACAGATTTCCTGTGTGAAGGAAGCCCCTGTGGATCTGACCATGAGATCAGGCACTTTTGCTGTTTACATGATATTTATTATAAAAGTTTCTCAATTTCCTACCACCAATCATATAAACTTGTCCACTGCCCCCAACCCTTTCATGAATTAAATAAATTGTATTATGCAGTTCAAAGGAAGAGGCGGCCTCAGCTCTGGGAGTGTACCTGGGCTATTTGCCATCCTCCTCACCTGACAATTCAGGGGCCTCACTCTATCAGCCACCCTCCTACCCCATATTTTCATCCCATCCTTTCTAAAGGCTCCTTCACATCAACAAAGGAATAGAATCAGTTTTCCAAGAAAATGCATAGAATAAGTAGTCTATGTCACTAGTTGCTATAAAAAATTATAAAAGTTCACACTGATACAGAATTTCAACATGCATTATGGTCCTCCCATATTTAAAAACAAAAGTAAATTTTGATTTGCATTTCTCTAATGATTAGTGATGTTGAGCATCCTTTCATGTGTTTGTTGGCAATCTGTATCTCTTCCTTGGAGAAATGTCTATGTAGGTCTTCTGCCCATTTTTGGATTGGGTTGTTTGTTTTTTTGATATTGAGCTGCATGAGCTGCTTGTATATTTTGGAGATCAATGCTTTGTCAGTTGCTTTGTTTGAAAATATGTTCTTCCATTCTGAGGGTTGTCTTTTCGTCTTGTTTATGGTTTCCTTTGCTGTGCAAAAGCTTTTAAGCTTCATTAGGTCCCATTTGCTTATTTTTGTTTTTATTTCCATTTCTCTAGGAGGTGGGTCAAAAAGGATCTTGCTGTGATTTATGTCATAGAGTGTCCTGCCTGTGTTTTCCTCTAAGAGTTTTATAGTGTCTGGCCTTACATCTTTAATCCATTTGGAGTTTATTTTTGTGTATGGTGTTAGGGAGTGTTCTCATTTCATTCTTTTACATGTAGCTGTCCAGTTTTCCCAGCACCACTTATTGAAGAGGCTGTCTTTACTGTATATTCTTGCCTCTTTTATCAAAGATAAGGTGATCATATGTGCTTGGGTTTGTCTCTGGGCCTTCTATCCTGTTCCATTGATCTATATTTCTGTTTTTGTGCCAGTACCATACTGTCTTGATTACAACCCTCAGAATGGGAGAAAATATTTGCAAACGAGGCAACTGACAAAGCATTAATCTCCAAAATATACAAGCAGCTCATGCAGCTCAATATCAAAAAAATAAACAACCCAATCCAGAAATGGGCAGAAGACCTAAATAGACATTTCTCCAAAGAAGAGATACAGATCGCCAACAAACACATGAAAGGATGTTCAACATCACTAATCATTAGGGAAATGCAAATCAAAACGACAATGAGGTATCACCTCACACCAGTCAGAATGGCCACCATCAAAAAATCTACAAACAATATATGCTGGAGAGGGTGTGGAGGAAAGGGAAACCTCCAGCACTGTTGGTGGGAATGTAAATTGATATGGCCACTATGGAGAACAGTATGGAGGTCCCTTAAAAAAATAAAAATAGAACTACCATAAGACCCAGCAATCCCACTACTGGGTATATACCCTGAGAAAACCATAATTCAAAAACAGTCATATACCACAATGTTCACTGCAGCTCTATTTACAATAGCCAGGACATGGAACCAACCTAAATGTCCATCGACAGATGAATGGATAAAGAAGAGGTGGCACATGTATACAATGGAATATTACTCAGCCATAAAAAGAAACGAAATTGAGTTATTTGTAGTGAGGTGGATGGACCTAGAGTCTGTCGTATAGAGTGAAGTAAGTCAGAAAGAAAAAAACAAATACCGTATGTTAACACATATATATGGAATCTAGAAACAAACAATGGCTCTGAAGAACCTAGGGGCAGGACATGAATAAAGATGCAGACACAGGGAATGGACTTGAGGACATGGGGAGGGGGAAGGGTAAGCTGGGACGAAGTGAGAGAGCAGCACCGACATATATACACTACCAAATGTAAAATAGCTAGTGGGAAGCAGCCACATAGCACAGGGAGAAGAGCTGGGTGCTTAGTGACCACCAAGGGGGTGGGATAGGGAGGGTGGGTGCGAGACGCAAGAGGGAGGAGATATGGGGATACATGTATACATATAGCTGATTCACTTTGTTATACAGCAGCAACTAACACAACAATGTAAAGCAATTATACTCCAATAAAGATGTTAAAAAAAAGTAAAAATGCTTTCCATGTTCCTATTCTCTTTCCCTCTATAACCAAACTTTCTAAATTATATCTACAATGCTCTTCACTTTCTTGCTTCCACAACTCAGTTCAATGCAATCCAGTCTCTGCTCCCCCATTCCACAAACTGTTCTTGGCCTTTCTCATTTACTGATCAAACTTAGGAGAAGAGCTCCAAATGAAAAAAGCGAAGTAATACATACATACATACATACACATATACATACAAAAAGAAAAAAACCTAGGGGAGATAAAGATAACTTTCTAAAGTTTAAAAAAAATCCTTTTAAACAAGTCAATCAACATCCTCTTATATGTACAGCCAGAAAATTAATTTCCCATGCACCCTTCTAAAGGAAATTCTTGGAAGATGTACTCTATCAAAATAAAGGACTAAATCAAGGAAGAGAAAAACACAGAATACACAAACAGTCATTATAACTTAGGAGAGGCACAAAGTGCAAGTCCCAGGATTGTACCTGCAGAGCAGGCCTAAAGACTACTAGTACAAAGTGGAGCAGACATATGGAACACTTCCAGGGGCAGGTCTCCAGAACACAAGAAGTCTCAACAGGGAAGATGGAGTGACAGATAATAAATATCATGGACACCTTAGAAGAATTAAGGATAAGTATAATAATGATCATACAAGTAAAAACATAAAGTAATAACAACTACAGTAGAAAGAAAATGTAATCATTTGGCTCTAAAATGAACAATATTTCAATACTGATAATGGTGTAAACATTTTAACGACATAAACAACTTTGTGTAAACAACTTTGTGACATAACCAAATCTGGAGGATGGAGAGAAGAGAGATGGGGTATAAAAGGAAGTCAAGACATAATGTCTAGGGCTTCCCTGGTGGCGCAGTGGTTGAGAATCTGCCTGCTAATGCAGGGGACACGGGTTCGAGCCCTGGTCTGGGAGGATCCCACATGCCGCGGAGCAACTGGGCCCGTGAGCCACAACTACTGAGCCTGCGCATCTGGAGCCTGTGCTCCGCAACAAGAGAGGCCGCGATAGTGAGAGGCCCGCGCACCGCGATGAAGAGTGGCCCCCGCTTGCCACAACTAGAGAAAGCCTTCACACAGAAACGAAAACCCAACACAGCAAAAAAATAAATTAATAAATTAATAAACTCCTACCCCCAACATCTTCTTTAAAAAAAAAAAGAGATAATGTCTAATATTTGTAAGTCAAGAAATAGTATAAGCATATTACCTGAAAACAAGGAGGCAACAATCAGAAGATACAAATATGGCATATACATAGCTGCCTCTGTGGAACAGGACAAAGGCTGTGGAGGAGTGGAGCAAAGGACTACTGGTTTTCATTACAGGACTTTGGGTACTGCCATCTCCTACCGACAGTTCTAAAATTCAGAAAAATACCAAAACAAAGCAAAACAAAACCCTAGCTTTTCTTTACTTATATTTAATATTAAGATCTAATCTTATATAAACCCTCTGGGGGTCAAAACCTGACCTGAACTGACAGGAAGCTATTTATAGTCTCTACTTATGCAACTCAGTATAAATATTATGCTTCAATGAAGAAATATTAATGTATTTTACAGGTATTACCCCAAGAGGAGTACTCACTAATAAATACTATATAGACTACCTTTCTAAAACCTGAAAATTTCTGAAGTCCAAAATATTTCTGACCTAAGAATTTTAGATGAGAGAGTTTGGGCCTCCATTTCACTTTTCAAAAAGCTGTGTGCATTTATTACTTTTTTCATTTTGAAAATATTTAGAAGAAATAAATGGAGAGAAAGTATAAAGAGAAAACAGGCAGGAGAATCATGTGACCTTAAATGGAGCAATACCTATACCACATATTTTCCAAATGTGGCATTATACCTGGGTCACTATTTAGGTGCTGAATAAGGAAATACCCTCTCTCATCGAAAATTTTAAAGAGAAAGAGAGGAAAAAGCATCAGAGAAAACTTCATTTGATTCATCATTCAACTCCTGGGATAACCGCATCTATCCCGCTTTTCTAGAGCAAGACAGCTCTTCTTCCATACCCTCAAGCTCTTCTACACTCACCTTCAACATTTCTTTACCTCCCACATACGTTTCATCTCATTGCAATCTGGCTTCAGTATAGTAAGGTTAACAGCACTCTCCATGGCTGTTAAGCCTAAAGGACATTTTCTGGGCCCATGTAATTTGACTTGAAATATTTACTCATTCGCACAGCAGCAAATATTAGGATTCCTCAAAGCTCCAGTTTACCCTCTCCCCTTCTCATTCTGTGTTCCCTTTTCCTGAGTTATCTAATCCACATCTTTGGCTTCAGTGACCACCTTTGTGCATTTTACTCAAAAAGAAAATACTGATAAATCAGACTTGATCAAATTTAAGAGTTCTGTGCTTTTAAAAGGCACCGTTAAGAAAACTGAAAAGATGGACTGGGGAAAAAAAATGTGACAATCATCTGTCTATCACCATAATATCTAAAGAACTCCTACAACTCAAGAAGACAACTCAATTTAAAGATGGGCAGAAGTTTTTAATAGCCATTTCACCAAAGAGGATAAATGAATAGCTGGTAAGCTCAGGAAATGATCTGCAAATTAAAACTATATGAGATAATACTATATCCCCCCTAGAAGAGCTATAATCAAAAAGACAGTCAATATCAACTATAGTATGTAGTGAAACTGGAGCCCTCATATACTGCCCTTGAGAATGTGAAGTGGTATAGAAACCTTGGAAAACAGTTTGGCAGTTTCTTAGTAAGTCAAGCATAAACTTATCATACAACCCAGCAATTCCACTCCTGGGAACTGACTCAAGAGACATAAAGACATATGTCCTCTGTGGACATATTGTATATGAATGTTCACAGTAGCATTATTCATAACAGCCAAAAACTGGAAACTTTCCAAACGTCCATCAACAGATATATAGACAAAATGTGGCATCTCCACACAATGGAATACTACTTAGCAATTAAAAAGAACAAACCAATGATAAATGTTACAACATGGATGAACCTCAAAAACATTATGTAAAGTGAAAGAAGTCAGACACAAAAGACTACAAACTGTATGATTCTGTTTTCATGATGTTTCTTTTTTTTTTTAATGGATTATTATGAGGATTAAGTGAGATCATATTTTTGATTTTTTATTTTTTAATTTTTATTTATGTATTTATGGCTGTGTTGGGTCTTCGTTTCTGTGCGAGGGCTTTCTCTAGTTGTGGCAAGTGGGGGCCACTCCTCATCGCGGTGCGCGGGCCTCTCACTATCGCGGCCTCTCTTGTTGCGGAGCACAGGCTCCAGACGCGCAGGCTCAGTAATTGTGGCTCACGGGGCCAGCTGCTCCGTGGCATGTGGGATCTTCCCAGACCAGGGCTCGAACCCGTGTGTCCTGCATTGGCAGGCGGACTCTCAACCACTGCGCCACCAGGGAAGCCCCATGATGTTTCTTGAAAAGGCAAATTCATAGGGACAGAAAGCAGATCAGTGGGTTAGGGCAGGAATAGGCATCAACTGCAAACATGCACGAGGGAACTTTTGGGGGCAATCAAATGGATGCACAACTCTAAATTTACTAACCTCACTGAGTGTGCACTTACAATGAGTGAATTATACTGCATCTAAATTATTCCTCAAGATGCTCATTTTACACAGCCTAAGAGGCCCTATGTGGTTTGACCCCTATTTATCTGTCCAACCCCATTTTGTACCACCCACTTCCACTACAATCTAGCAACAGTGGCCTTCTTTCAGTCTCCTAAGACTTTGCAGCTCCTTCTACCACAGGGCCTTCATGTATGCTGTTCGCTGCCTACAATGCTCCTCCTGCCCCTCATGATCTAATTAACATCTGACCATCCTCAGGAAATCCCACATTTACTGGTCTTTACAGCATCAATGAAGAACCTCTATTTCATTAACAATTATCACAATTGGAATTTTACACTTATTGAATTCTTTAATTAATGAGGTTCTCCCTTACTGGGCTGTAAGCTCCCTAAAGGCAGAGATCCTATCTCATTTTGCTCACCCTGTATCAGCACTCTCTAGCCCAATGCAATCACATAAAATCTATCAGTAAATACTGACTGAACCAATCTTTCTCAGACAGGAGCCAGAACTAGCTGGGAATTTCACTTGTAACTCAAACTATAACCAATACTGTTCACTGTCTCAAATGCTGATTAAGTAGCATGGTGGAAATTTAGACAACACAAACAAAAATTCGGTATTTTTCATCCCTTTACAATTCATCTCAATTGGGAAGAAACAACTGATCTTTAAATATCTGCAGCAGATTGACCACATCAGACTAAGTCCAAAATTGTAATGGAATTCAAAATGCGATCCAAGTATTTTTAAGAATAATTCTAAAAGGCCACAATTATAAGTTGTTAAGAATTGCTGATAAAAGCTCTTTTAAGACAGAGGAAAACTTAAGTTTCATAAGTTACAGATAAGTAACTTCAATCTTTGAGTCAAAAATCCAATGAAGAAAAAAAAATCCAATGAAGAACAGGGAGCAAGTTAATAAGGACATATCTACAGAGTCAAAGAAGGGCATAAAACATGCTATCACACTAACGGTATCACCTCAAAGCCTTTTCCCCTCACTCAACCAGGGAAGAAAGCTCTCTCACAAGCAACTCACATCTGGCCACTGTCTTGCCCTCACTAGACCAATAGGTATCAAGGCACAAACCTTAAAGTATCAAACTTACCCTACTCCCACTCTTTACTGAAATTAAGACCAAAATTAAAGTTCAGAGTTCTGAGAATTTTAGGGAAGATGGTAGAGTAACACCACAAGGTCTCCATATGCCCCCCACTAAAAAACAGTCTGAGACAAAGCTTTGTTTGACTTGGTCTATTAACACTATGAGCTTCAAGAACAATGAGCTTATTAAAAATATATCAAAATGAATTTAAATGCAACAGAATAAAGCAGTAACTACCAGAATATGTGTGTGCAGTTACCAAAAGTGAAGAAAAAAATCATAAAATACACAAACATATCCCAAAGACTGAACAAATTTACTCAGAAACAGAAAAAAGATTTTGTTAGTTTTAAAATCCCCTAGGATACTTCAGAGTATGACTAGTGGTAATAAAGAGTAAGATCAATGTTACATAAAAAATAACAAATAAGCAATGCTGAGGATAACTAGAAAATGAAATCCAAAGTATAAACAGTTTAAAAACGATAAAGAAGCAAACTGAGAAGTACAGAAATACCATCTTTGAATAGTAATGCTGGAGGAAAAACACAACAGATGAAAGCACCTGAAAATCATAAGTATTTTACATGCATTATCTCATTTGATTCTCACAGCAGTACCAGAGGGTAGAGGAACTGTCTTATCTCCAATTCACACATGGCTTAGAGAAGTTAAGCAACTTGCCCAAGGTTTCTTAGCCATGTTTCACTAAATATATAGTAGCCTGTGGTGACTTACAAGGTGAATCTAAAATATGTAGGTTTTTTCTTTTTCATCTCACTGTAGCACAGCTGTTGGAAAGAAAAAGATAAATCGTGGTGTGTTGCTTGCTGGCTTTGTTATGGTAAAGAAGAGTTATTATGATCACCATGGATACAAACAATGACACGGAATCCACATTTGAAGTATTAAATAGTAACATGCTTTCTGCTGCAGTTTTGTCTACCTGGGGGGTCATTTGACCAAAGTAATGGGTATACATGCTAAAAATTTGACAAAAATAATAATTTTAGATATTTCAAGGCAGTAAGATGTGCCTGAAATAGCTCGGTCCAACTTATAACAAATATTTAACTTTATCATTTCGAGTTGACTTGCAAATTTACATCACAAGCCACAGAAAAATATTGCATTTTAAAATTATAGTCCATATTCTTAAAATATTATGTTATAAATTACATATATAATAACATAACCTTAAACTATTATAACTATATAAAACTAAAGCTGTATCTTTAAACTACTCCAGTAGATTATTCAAGGTAATTTTCTACCATGCAACCTCAAAGGCTGGAGCCAAGAAGAGAGACAGAGTGGACTCCAGGTATGTCCAACAATGCTGCCCAGTGGGAGAATGGGCCACTAAGGAAAACTGAGGGAGCCTGGTGCTGGAAGTCCTAAGCCAAATGCAAGTGCTTGGCCAGGAGAGAGGAGAGTGCTGCAGACTGAAGGCCGCTGTGTGCAACTGAGAATCTCAAGGAGCAGAGTAAGAGAGGGGTAGGCCAAGGCTGAGGGCGAGTGAGTGAGAAGATAACATGGGGCAGGCAGGACTCAGCTCCAGACAGTGTGTGTCATCTGTGACTTCTCCAGTGACTCAAGGAGACCTCAGCAGAACCACTCCACTATGTGTGTGAATTAGGTGAACCAGTGATGATTACAAGGAAAAGGGCCTATGATGTCTGAATCTTCCAGAAGATTCTGAACCTGAAGAAAGTTAAGGAGGAATACCCATGGGCATTCTTCAGGACAAATACAAGAATACTGAAAACACTAGTAGTTAACAAAAGGAAAAGAGGAGATTTGTTGGGGTTCCTTCAGCATTTCACTTCTGAGAAAGGGAAGTGTGAGTCTCACGGACCTAAGAGATGGAAAATACCTTCAATGAAGTACAGAACTAGTATACTTCCTCCAGTTCCTCCACATGCCCTTTAATGCTTGTCTTGCAGAGAAAAATCTGATCTTTACAGATGAGGAAAGGGGGATGGAGGAAAAGCCAAGGCTGCAGCAGCCCAGACCCCCCTCCTGGGCATTCACCACACCGTAATGGAGTGACCTGCTTACATTTTTGCCTCCTTCACTGGACTGTGGGATCCTTGAGGGTTCAGTAATGAAGCCAGAATTAGAATTACAGGGATAAATTCCTGCCATTAGTCACAGGATGTTTCTGTTTGCCACTGCTGGGTAACAAACTACCCCAAACTTTGCTGCTTAAGCAGCAACAATTTCCTATTTCTCACAATTCCATGGGTTGACTGGGCAGCTCTTCTGCTGCTCTTACCTGACTTACTCGTGCTGCTGCACTGGGCCCAGGTCAGCTGGGGATTGGGCTCAGTGAGGAAGGCTGGGCCTCCCTTACCATGTGGCTTTCCTCACAGCCTCTTCACATAACGGAAGCAGCATGCCAAGAGAGTTGGCCCACTACACATGGTGCTTCTGCCTGCATCATGTCTGCTGATGACGCACTAGCCAGTTCAAGCCACATGGCAAAGCCCAGTACCGAGGGTGTGGAAACAGACTCTACCATTTGATGGGAGAAACAAGCAGACCCACACTGCAAAGGGGCAGAGGCATGGGGAGGTGGTTCACTGGGGGCTACTATGTACCAATTTACCACAAATTGTTTTTGCTATTTTTCTCTCTGATAATAATTATTTTTATTGGTAGAATTTTTTATTATAAAGTGTTTTTACACCTATTACATCTAAAAATAAATTATGTTCTTTTTTAAAATAAATTTATTTATTATCTTTTTATTTATTTTTGGCTGCGTTGGGTCTTCATTGCTGCACGCAGGCTTTCTCTACTCGCGGTGAGCAGGGGCTACTCTTCGTTGCGGTGTGAGGGCTTCTCATTGCGGTGGCTTCTCTTGTTGCAGAGCACAGGCTCTGGGCGCGTGGGCCTCAGTAGTTGTGGCACACAGGCTCAGTAGTTGTGGCTCGTGGGCTCTAGAGTGCAGGCTCAGTAGTTGTGGCACACGGGCTTAGTCGCTCCGTGGCATGTGGGACCTTCCCAGACCAGGGCTCGAACTTGTGTCTCCTGCACTGGCAGGCGGATTCTCAACCACTGCGCCACCAGGGAAGTCCCAAATATGTTCTTTAATTTGAACTGTGGAGGGAAAAGTTACTGGGCTGTATTTCTACTTCAAAATAATGGATCCAAAAATATTTCAAGGCTTAAAGACTAGAATTACTACTGGCAGCAATTCACATCATTTGAAGATCTCATGTTTCTTCACGAACATATGAAACATACAGATCTTTTGAAGCAAATTCATTAAATTGACAGAAGAAAGAATTCTGACCATATTTTATAACAGAAAAACCTAAGGCAGCTATATTTTATTTGAAATGTTTCCTGCAAAAAGAATTCTCATCACATCACACCATATAACGTAGCATACAATGCTGGTGGTACAGACAGCCCTGCACCAGCCAGCTGTCATCCCAGGCTGGAGCAAGCATCTTCTCTACTTAATTCAGTAAAGTAGAGAAACCAGAGAGGGGCTTGCCTCACCATCCAAGAAGTATCTGTCCAGCCAGGACAAATCTTCCCGAAGACCCCTGCCCATGCCACGGTCAACTCTACCCTTGTTCATTCTGATCCACCCCGCTCTTGGGATGCTGTTCACACCCTGCACACCAGGGCAAAAACTCCCTGGCCTTCAGAGCACATCTCAAAGCTTATCTCCTCTGTGAGCAAAGAAACACCAAAACAAACTCCCCCACCCCTACCTTACCACCCACAACACGTACCCAATATTCTTTACAATTTGACATTTAATTATACACAAAACGGTCCTTCAGTATATGTACTGGCTAATTTTATGTGTCAACTTGAATAGGCCACAGTACCCAGATATTTGGTCAAACATTATTCTAGAGGTTTCTGTGAAGGTATATTTTTAGATATGATTAACAATTAAATCAGCAGACTTTGTGTAAAGGAGATTACCCTCCATAATGTGGGTAGGCCTCATCTAATCATCTGAAGGCCTTAACAAAACAAACAAACAAACAACCCTTGACCTCCCCTGGAAGAAGAGGGTGTCTGCCAGCAGACCTGTGGTCTCAAACTCCAGATTCAACTCTTCTCTGGGTCCCCAGCCTGCCAGCCTACCCTGCAGGTTTTGGACTTGGCAGCCTCTACAATTGCATGAGCCAACTTCTTAAAATCAATCAATAAAAATCTCTCTATATCCATCTGTCTATGTATATACTATTGCTTCTGTTCCTTTGGAGAACCCTAACACAAAATACTATCTAGTTATAGATTATTCCCTACAGTGTATAAAGCTTGGCCTACTTAAAAGGCTGAATTCTCTCTGGACCATTACATATTTCTTTAGCATTCCTTATAGTGTTCTAGATTATCATATATTTCTTTAGTATTCCCTACAATGTTCTGTATAGAGCAGGGGTGAAATACTTCTTTTTTTTTTTTTTTTTTTTTTTTGCAGTACGCGGGCCCCTCACTGTTGTGGCCTCTCCCGTTGCGGAGCACAGGCTCCGGACGCGCAGGCTCAGCGGCCGTGGCTCACAGGCCTAGCTGCTCCATGGCATGTGGGATCTTCCCAGACCGGGGCACGAACCCGTGTCCCCTGCATCGGCAGGCGGACTCTCAACCACTGCGCCACCAGGGAAGCCCTATAGTGTTAAATTAAATTATACAATTGCAATAACAAGTACAGCCGACATAAACAGGTTTGGGTATGTTAAAAGAAAATTTTCCACAGACAATTTACTGATCTATTAGGCTTTCATTCAATGATTCACAAATTGGGCAGCACCCCGTCTAGCAGAAAGGAGCTCCGGTGAACTAAGCGAGAGATTTTTATAAACCAAAGTGAGCAGGAACAAGGAAGCTATATTGGGCATTTGCTGGTTGGTTAAAGCAGGTTACTTCCCTTATGTGGAGCAAAGGGAAGCCTTGGAGCCAGGTAGGGTAACTTGTGTTGAGCAGGCAATACTGATTGGTTGACCTAGGCCTTCCTTTTCTGGGAGAGTCAAGTGCAGAAATTTAGTGAAGTTTTGGTTTCCTGACATGGGGTTTAGCATGAGCATCCATCTTGGACCTAATCTGGTTACTTCAGCAGGTATAAACAGATTTTTTGTATGCTCATAACTCAGCTGGTGGGAGCAGACATGTACACATATTGCTGAGAGTGGCTTACTAAATGTGACCATTCTGTATGTTCTGAGCATTAGCTAATATATTTTAGTAAGGGAATGGATAGCATCAGTCCTCTTCTAAAATTTCCTGTTTCCCTGTAGGGGCCTGGTATTTATAGGTGCTCAGAAAACATTAGATGAGCTATTTCAGTGTCTGCAGGTCATGCTGGCTTTCTTATCCCTATGAAAACAGATGCCTGTCCATTTCTTTGGTTCAGATATGTTATGTGTCTTCTCAAACAGAAGGGATTTATAATGAGGTAAAAATCTCTGAGAAGCGATAGTTAACTTTAAAAACAAATGCTTCCTGATTTACACTTGTGTTACTTTTAAATTAGGTCTTGGGTTACTATTTTGATGACTGACTGAAACATGTTTTTCTAACTATAGTTTTTGTCACTGGAAAGTGCTATCTAGAGGGAGAAAACTAAAAAGAATAGGTTTCAGGATCACAGAACAAACAGTAAACCTAAGATTTTTACATTCTACCACCTGTGTGCAAATTAATATAATATTAAAATTGAAATCCCCCTATGGGCGGCAAAATTAAAAAAAAAACAGACGTACCAGGTATTAATTACAGTACTATCTGTAATAGTAAGAGACTAAAGACAACCAAAATGACTATTAATATGGGACTGGTTGAATAAACTACAGCACATTCACACAGTGGAATATGATATAGCTGCAAAAAGGCATAAAGAATGTCTCTATATACTTGTGGTGAGTGATCTCCAGGAAGCAACAGGAAGAGTAAAAAGGAAGGAAAGAAAATCACATACAGTGTGCTGCCATTCATCTAAGATGGTGTTGGGAGGCAGAAACAAATGTGCACATGTGTGCATTCATGCACACACACTTGCTTATATATTTTAAGTGGAGTGTGGGAGAGAGAGACATAGAACGGAGGGGGCAAGGATCGAAGCTAGACGTTTTGATTCTGCCTTGTTCTGCAGGCTTGGCTCTGGGACCATCTATGTGTTTTCCATAATTATTAACCAATAACAAAATCAAAAAAATTTTAATCCCTGAAATTCAAAAGTGAATGAAACAAAGCTAAATATTTATTGAATTGCTGGTGTAACCAAGCAAAAAGTAATTATTTCAAATAATGTGAAACACAATTTCACAGTACATCCCTAGAAGAAACTATCCTAAGAATAAAAAGGATGGGAGAAAATGTTTTTAAATTCTTAAATGGTTTTCAGTAATCATATTGTTAGTATAATACTGATAAATATGTAGCATTACTTTTTTTTTTTTTTTTTTTTTTGCGGTACGCGGGCCTCTCACTGTTGTGGCCTCTCCCATTCCGGAGCACAGGCTCCGGACGTGCAGGCTCAGCGGCCATGGCTCACGGGCCCAGCCGCTCCGCGACATGTGGGATCCACCCGGACCGGGGCACGGACCCGCGTCCCCTGCATCGGCAGGCGGATTCTCAACCACTGAGCCACCAGGGAAGCCCAGCATTACTTATTATCAATAAGTATCAATATTATTATGGACCAAGATTTTCAGCAAATATGAAATCAAATAACTTCAGTAGAATCCTCTATTTCTAAATTTAAGTTTGAAAAATCAGTATGAAACTCATGAAGTACTTTCTCTGAAAGCCTAGAAGCAACAACTGACCTGTGGTATCCAAACTGCAGTGTCTAAATACAACTTCCCATTAAAAGGAACCACACCTCATTGAAGAAAGGGCTTATTCCAGAGCTACAGCTGGAAGTATACAAGCTGAGCAATGGACATCTTGTCACACCAGGAAGCAAGAAACTATCAAAGGCATTCATATCAAAAGGACCCAGGAGCCAACCTGAAGGTGCTCTCACTGGCCAAAGAACGGACAACCTGATCATCCATAAAAAAAAAACAACTTGAGGGACTTTCCTGGTGGTGCAGTGGTTGAGAATCTGCCTGCCAATGCAGGGGACACGGGTTTGAGCCCTGGTCCAGGACGATCCCACATGCCACAGAGCAACTAAGCCCATGCACCACAACTACTGAGCCTGCGCTCTAGAGCCCGTGAGCCACAACTATGGAGCCCGCGTGCCACAACTTCTGAAGCCTGCATGCCTAGAGCCCAAGCTCTGCAACAAGAGAAGCCACGCAATGAAAAAAATAACCCGCGCACCACAATGAAGAGTAGCCCCCGCTCACCGCAATTAGAAAAAGCCCGCGTACAGCAACTAAGACCCAATGACAGAGACCCAATGCAGCCATAAATAAATAAATTAATTAATTAAAAAAACAATTTGATTATTAAAAAATAATCAAATGTGTAAAATTCATGTATTCCTAACGATATTTTTAAAAATAAAGAAAAAAAACATTTGGCCATCTTTGGAGGTATTAAGGTCCTTCCAAGAGTTATAAACAAAGGAAAAGAATCAGTCATTTAACCTGTTTTCCCTGTATGAACTGTTCCTCCAGGTAACCAAATAGTTGATAAAGAGAAACTTCTCTATGGAAGTAAACTAAAAGCTAATAAATGAAGAGGGAATGATGAAACTAGAACAGCAACATCGTGCAAACCCCGATTAAATAATGCAAATTATAAGTGGCCACTAATATCACAAAGAAAAAACAACAATCAGATATTACGTGCTGTTGGAAACCACTGTCTATGAAACATTCTTGCAAAAAAGAAAAAAAAGAACTTAAATCTCTAAAACTAACGGTGGGGTAGGAGGATGAACGTGTTAAATGACATCACTGGGATGCATTCAGCAAAGTTCACAGTATGGGCAGTTCTACAAGATAAATGACAAGATTTATTCAGCAGACACATTTCAAGAACAAAGAAAATAAATAAGAAGGGGAAGCTATAGATTAAAAGATAATTTTAAGAAAACACATCAACTGAATGTAATGTATGGATGGACTATGATCAGATCCTGATTCAAACAAATCAACTGAAAAAAAAAAGTATGAAATAACTTTGGAGTGATAGCAGTTCTATGGTCAATTCTAAGAAAACAGCCCTTATCTTTCAGTGAAAGTACTGAAATATTTAGATAAAATTATATGATAACTAGAATTTGCTTGAAATATGCAGTGGGAGAAGGAATACAAGTAAACAAAAGAGGCTGTGAGTGGATGCCAGCTGGGGGATGGACAAACAGTAGCTCATCATATTATTCCTCTACTTTTGTATATAACTGAACTTTTCCATAATTAGGTTTTGAAAATTTGATGAATGACTGTATATCTATATGCTTTAAGTAACTGATAAAATGCCCATGGTATGCATAACTTTCCCCTTCTACAGTTCTTTCAGCATAAGTGGCAATACTTGCACTCTTTCACCTGTCTCTCCTCTGGGGCACATGCCCCTTACTTCTCTGAATTATAAACTAAAAGCACAGAGCCTGCTACATAGGAGCTGCTCAATAAATGTCAAATGAATAAATTTCAGTTTGCTGTACATCTCCTCTGCTCTAGTAAACCCTCCAATAACTCTAATCTGTTAATTCAAGTTGTGGTAAAGGATGAGATAATAGAACCAAGTACAAATAAATAAGGTAAAAAAAATCCAAAACCCTGCCCTTAACCTTTTAAATCTATATCCCAAAAAAGATGCTCATTCTTTTTTTACTGTAGTAAAAAACATGTAACAAAATTTATCAAATTAGCCATTTTTAGATGTACAGTTCAGTAGTGTTAAATATATTCACATTGTTGGGAAAAGATCTCCAGAGCGTTTTCAATTTGCAAAACTGAAACTCTATACCCATTAAACAAAAAATGCAGTAAATTCACCAAACTTACTGTAGTAACCATTTCACGATGTATGTAAGTCAATCATTTTGCTGTACACCTTAAACTTATACAGTGCTGTATGTCAATAATATCTCAATAAAACCAGAAGGAAAAAATAAGTCAACAGCAAATAAAAGATGCTTATTCTTGACACTTCCTACCCATTGCCTATTTTATCCTATATGTGTCTCTAGCTACAACAGCTTTTAAAGTATAATTCTTTTCACAATAAACTTTATGGATCACCAGCACAATAACAGCAGATTAAAAAAAAATTCCTTAAAGGAAATGAGAGAGGTCAGAAGTATGACTATGAACAGAAGATCCATATGAACCTCTGTGCAGAGGACAGGGCTGGAATGTGGCTTCACAGTCACTCTGAATGGGAGTGAGGGGCCAGAAGAGGCAGGCCCACAGCTAAAGGAAGTCAAATGAGGCAGCGCCAACTATGGAAGCAGTAGTCCTTTTGTGGCTGCATTCATTAGAGGCTCACCACTCCTCTGGCCACCCCGTAATAATGATGGCAAGACCACTGGTAAGTACACAGTGCCAATCTAACCGATGCCTTAGATCAGGTAGTTAGGAAAGCACTGTGCCAAGCCTCATTCCACAGACTTTTAGTTAAATACGCCAATTCAGGCCTACAAAATAATAACAATAATAATAATAATAATAATAATAATAATGACTTAGCTATAAATCTAGTAAGAATAACCATAGTATAAGTGTTTAACACATAAGAGAAAGTATCACTGATACTTTTCTGCCTGTTACTATAGTTTCAATTAACTTTGGTGGTTTTATTTAGAAAGATGAACCCTGAGTAAATCACTACTTTTGAAAATCACTTACATACAACATTATTCTTCCTAAGCATGACTCCCAGCTGAGCCTGCACTGGGACCACTCCAGCAAAGAAAGATAAGAGAGATTTTGCACATGACTGGGGTTACGGGCAGGGTCAGTCCTGCTAAAGGCCAGTTTACAAAAAAGTCTGGGAACTCTCGAGAAGGTGGGGGGACAGGGGGCAGGGCACGATTCATTCTAAAGCAACAGCGTGAGTTTAATCCAAAGAAAGCCACAGAGCATGAGAACACAATGTGGCTTGGAGAACATGGTATCTGTCATTCACACTACACTGCATAAAACAAGGGAGTTGTAAATAGAGTTAAAGACACTTCTCAAAAAGACTCTGTAGAACAATGAAAGTTCAAGGATTTGGAAGCATGGGAAGTCAGCTGTTAGTCACAAAACTGAGCGTGGCATGGGTGATAATGACGCTGTAGAACTCCTGCAAAAGACTGAGGAATTCACAACATTGGATAGCTCCAGAAGGACTGAGGAGTGAAGGTAAAGTTAGAATCAGGAGGATAACAGATAAGCCAATCAAGAAATTACTAGAACCCCTTTCCCCTCACAAGGCCAGGTGAATAAAATGTGCCTGTAATAAGTACTTAATTACTGGCACTCTGAAAAGTGGATAATGTTATCCAGGACAAAAGTGCACCGTACTTCCTGGCAGAATTCATATTCAAATGGCCTCATGAGGAAACCATCTTCAACTGAGGTCCTCTGGACTCTCACAGATTAAATTTGAAAAAAAAAAAAAAAAAGCTCACGATCAAAATTTACCATATACACGAAGAAATATATCTCTGAGTGACAATCAGCAGAAATAACCAATAACAGAAACAATATTTGAAGAGATAAGAGCTGAGAATTTTCAAAAATGGACAAAAAATTTGGATCAAGATTCAAGAAACACAATGTATAGCAACTAGTATAAGCAAAAAGAACTGAACACCTGGACGCACTGTAGTAAACTGCAAAAGAAAGCCAAAGAAAAGATTTCAAAACAGCCAAAGAGAAAAAGAACAGATTACAATTAGATTTGACTAGAGAATTCTCACCAGTAACAACAAAAGCCAGAAGACAGTAGAATATTATCTTCAAAATACAGAGAAAATGTAGCTGTCATCTAGTATTGAATGTCCAGCAAAACCATACTTCAAGAATGAAGATGAAATAAAGAATAAAAAGTAGCAGAGACAGTTTATTGCCAGCATTCTTTCAATAAAGACACTCCGAAAAACTATGTCACAGAAAAGTAAAAAAAAAAAAATCTCAAAAAGGAGATCCAAGATGACAGAAGGAATGATATGCAAGTATTGGTAAACATGGAAGTAAATAAATGTAAACAAACAATTCTCATGCCAAAAATAATATTAGTTTGCAATTCGTGGGTTTAAACAAGAAAAAAATTGAAATCTGAAAAACCAAAATGTTTAAGTGAGGGAGGAGTGGTCACTAGAGTTAAAATATTTTTAAGTATTTGTATTTCTTGGAGGGCAATTAAGATATTGATAACTTTCAGTTTTGTTAACTTAAAAGTCTATGGTATATGACCCAGCAATCCCACTACTGGGCATATACCCAGAGAAAACCATAATTCAAAAAGACACATGTACCCCAATATTCACTGCAGCACTATTTACAATAGCCAGGTCATGGAAGCAACCTAAATGCCCATCGACAGACGAATGGATAAAGAAGATGTGGTACATATATACAACAGAATATTACTCAGCCATAAAAAGGAACAAAATTGGATCATTTGTAGAGATGTGGATGGACCTAGAGACTGTCATACAGAGTGAAGAAAGTCAGAAAGAGAAAAACAAATATCGTATATTAACGCATATATGTGGAATCTAGAAAAACGGTACAGATGAACCGATTTGCAACACAGAAACAGAGACACAGATGTAGAGAACAAACGTATGGACACCAAGGGGGGAAAGTGGGGGGTGGAGGGTGGGGGGTGGTGGGGGTGCGATGAATTGGGAGATTGGGATTGACATCTATACACTAATACGTATAAAATAGATAACTAATAAGAACATGCTGTATAAAAAAAACTCACTAAAATTTAGAAAATAATAATTAAAAAAAAAGTCTATGGTAGTATCTCAAGAATAAACCATGAAAAAACTCCCAAATTAATACAGAGGGAAAGCATCATAAGAAAAAAATAACTGCAAAAACCTTATTTTTTTTTAAAGGAGAACAGACAAGAAAAGAGAAAAAAAGGAACACAGAAAAGTACAAACAGAAAATACAAAGAAAATGAACAGGCATCACTGCAAATACATCAATAATCATAATATACATAAATTAAAATTGCCAATTAAAAGACAGATTATTTTATAAAATATAAACAGTTCTAGTTATATACTGCTTAAGACATACACAATGAATAATAACACAAAAAGTTGAAAATGAAAGGATTAAAAATATTAAGTATTAATCAAAAGAAAACAGGAATAGCTCTAATAATAATAATAATAAATAGGTCTATTTCATCTGTTACCCACTGTGAGATGAAGTTGAGAAAACATGGTCTTAATGAATGGAAATCTCAACTGAGAAATGAAAATTATGAAACAGAACTAAACAGAAATCCTAGAACTGAAAAGGATGAAAACTTAATGGATGATCTTAACAGTAGATTGGAGATGATGAAAGAGTTAGAGAACTGGAAAACAGACCAATATAAATTATCCAAGCTGAAAAACAGAGGAAAAAAAAGATTGTAGAAGAATGAACACACTCTCACAAACCTGTGAGATAATACCAAGCAGTGTAACATATATATAATTGGAGATATAGATGGGAAAGAGAGTGAAATTGGAGCAGAAAAAGTATTTGAAGGTACAGTAGCCAAAAACCTCCCAAATCTGATGAAAAACATTGACTTATAAATCCAAGAAACTCAGTGAACCGTAAGTAGGATCAATATAAACAGAACTGCACCTGAGCATCATAAACTGCTGAAAATCAAAAATGAAGAGAAAAATCTTGAAAGCACCTAGAAAGAAATAATAACAATGACAACAATAACAGTAACAACAATATGAATAACCACTTTCTGTCAGAAAAAAGAAGCCAAAAAGCAATAAAATGACATCTATAATGCTGAAAGAATTCCACATGCAGCAAAAATATTCTCCAAAAATTGAGGAAAATAAAGATGTCCAGATAAACAAAAACTAAGGAAATTCATTCCCAGCAAATGACACCTGATAAAAACTAGAATCTACAAAAAGAAATGAAGGGTACCAGAGATGGAAAATATGCGGGTAAAAGAAGAACTGTCTTTCATTTTCTCCTCAATTTCTTTAGAAGGTGCCGGCTGTTTAATGCAGGAAGTGTAACATTAGGGTACAATTGTAGGGTTATGTAAAATATATGAAAACAGTAGCACAATGAACGTGACGAAAATGGAATTATATTGTTGCAAGGTGCTTCTTTTTTAAAAGAATCGGTAAAATATTAACTCTAAGAGTAGGAAAGACTGGAAATAAGTTAAGGATGCATGCTGCAATTGCAAATGCAACCACTAAAAAAAAGTTATTAAATGGAACACGAAAAAAGTCAACAGAGTAAGGGAATAAAAGAGTAACAGATAAAGAAAAAAAGAAAGATCTAAACCCAACTACAGCCAGTTCTCAATGTGCACAGTTATGTTCTATAAAGTTGCCACAAACATGGAATTAGTGAATACAGAACCATTGCTCCTAGGGGAAATACAAGGTTAGGTTCTTGGGAGCCTCTGGTCCAACACTTTAGTAAACCATCAATACATAACGTTGTTTTATGTTTGTTTCTGTTTAAAGACACCTTATTTAGCAAATATATTTTGTCCATCCATTAACATTGAACTCATGACCAACAGCACTTTAACTCCTGCCTGAAGGAGGCTTATCTAATAAATGCCTATTTTCTCTGTAAGGCACATTACAGCCTTCTTTACTTAGGAACACTAGACAGCACCTCAGCACTATGCTTAGGGGTAGTTTTAAACAGTGATATAATCCACAAAAATGTGAAAAACATGGCACTGAATAGATCACAAAAAGGACACATGTTTACAGTATGAGAAATGACACAAGAAGGCAGAGTTTGACTTTTCAACCTCAGTTGGGAGCCTGCATACTAGATGACTCAAAAATCTCACTGTTCTGTGCATGTCCATGAATGACCTTAAGAGCACTGTGAGCACTGACATTAGGATCAGAATTAAGTTTTAGTGAGTAGGCAAATTTGCAGATATATAATCCATGAATAATGAGAATCAACTGTGTATCAGTAAGTATTCAATATATTACATATAAAGGGACCAAATATTCCAATTAAAAAGTAGAGATTGTCAGAATGGGGAGAAAGAAAAACAAAAAACACAAAAACCAAGACCCAACCATACCCTACAAGAGATACACTTTGAATATAAAGACACAGGTCTAAAGTAAAGAGAATGGAAAAAGAGAAACACAACTTTCCACAACTGACACAAGCTGAAATTTTAAAAACCTGAATAGCCATATATCTGTTAAACAAATTGAACTGGTTAGTATACCCTTCTGGGAAAAGAAAACTCAAAGCTCAGATGGTTTCACTGGTGAATTCTATCAAACAATAAGGAAGAGAACAATTCCCAGCTCATTTTACATGCTCTGCATAAACCTATAATCAAAATTTTAAAAAATTACAAAAAACTACAGATCGTGAACATAGTTCATGAACCCAGATGAAAACATCCTTGGCGAACTAATGGAAAAATTGGCAACTTAAAAAAGAGTAATATATCATGACCAAGTGGGGTTTATCCCAGGAATATAAAGTTGGATTAACATCTCAAAGTCAGTGTCATGTAACATAATAACAGATGCAACAAAAGCACTTGCCAAAAATCAACATCCATTCTGAGCTTAAAAAATAAAAACCCTCAGCACACTAGAAACAGAGAAATTTCCTCAATCATATAAATCTACAGCAAATAACACACTTAATAGTGAAATCCTGAGGCCTTCCCCACTTGATTGGCAGCAAGACAAGAATGCCCACTCTTACCACTCGTATTCAACAACTGGACAGAAGGTCCTACCTAGCCAGTGTAATACGGCAAGGAAAAGAAACATAAGGCCTAAAAATTGGAAAGGAAGGTATAAAACTGTTTCTTTTCACAGAGTACATAATTACTAACACAGAAATTTCTAGGAAATCTAAATTAGTCTAGCCAGATTAATCTAAGTCAATTTAGCAAGGCTGCAGGATGCAAGGTCATTTCACAAAATCCAAATGTATTCCTACATAATAGCAACAAAATGAAAATGAAATTTAAAAAATTTATCTTAATGTCAAAGAGAAGATTAATTATGAATAATCTTAATGAAAGACATGCATGTCTCATATACAGAAACCTACAAAACACTGCTGAGAGAAATTAAATATCTAACTGCATGGAGACATACACCTTGTTTGTAATTTGGAAAATTCACTACTATAAAGATGTTGGTTCTGCCCAAATGAGAATTCCATTCATATTCCTACCAGATGTTTTTGTAGAAATTGGCCATTTGATTCTAAAACGTATAGGAAAATGAGAAGGATCTAAAACAGCCAAAACAATTTTCAAAAAGAATAAGTTGAAGAACTTACACTTCAAGACTTATTATAAAGCCACAGTAATCATCAAAGTATGGTCCTGGCCTAAGGACAGACAAACATATCAGAACAGAGAGTCCAGGAATAGACTCACACTTACATGGTCAACAGACTTTCAAGAGAGGCACCAAAGCAATTCAATAAGGAATGGAAATCCTTTTCAACAAATAGTGCTGGAGCAACTGGATATCCATGTAGAAAAAAGGATAAACTTTAACCCTTAATCTGACATCATGAACAAAAAATAATTTGAGATGTATCATAGATCTTTCTTTTAATTTTTTGATGCATTTATTTTGAAGAACAGTCTTCTGACTTCAAAACAGAAAAAGTTCCATGCTCTGAATTTTATTTTTAATATGTCGTTTTTCCAAGCCAGTTTCAAAGCAGCAAATTTTCATGAGACGGTAAACTTCAAAAGTTTTAGTTCAGTACACACATCTATTTTTTCCTTCCAGTCTTATTGAGATATAATTGACATACAGCACTGTGTAAGTTTAAGGTGTACAACATAATGATGTGACTTACATACATCATGAAATGATGACCACAATAAGTTTACTGAACATCCACCATCTCACACAGATAACAACATTAAAGAATTAGAAAAATATATTTTTCCCGTGTGATGAGAACTCTTAGGATTTACACTCTTAACAACTTTCATATATAATACAGAGGAGTGTTAACTGTATTTATCATGTTGTACATCACATCCCTAGTACTTATTTATCTTACACATGAGTGTTTGTACCTTTTGACTATCTTCATCCAATTTCCCCCTGCCCCCGCCTCCAATAACAACAAATCTCATCTCTTTTTCTATGAGTTTGCTTGCTTTTGAAGTATAATTGACCTACAACCCTATGTTGGTTCCTGGTACCCAACATAGTGATTCAATATTTCTATACATTTCAAAATGATCACCATGATAAATGTAGTTGTCATCTGTCACCACACAAAGATATTATATAATCATTGATTATATCCCCCACACTATATATTTCATACCTGTGAGTCATTTATTTCGCAATTGAAAGTTTGTACCTCTTAATTTTAACCTAAAACCCAAAACTATAAAACTCCTAGAAATAAACATAGGAGAATATCTTTACACCCTGTGTGTAAGCAAGGTGCAAAAGCACATGACAAAATTCAACATAAGGAGGGACACCAGAATGTCTCCCCGGGGTGTTGGATTAACATTGGTAGTATCAATACAAAATCACAGTTTTTAATATATATAAGTAAAAAATGCAGATATATCTGTGCATGTGCATGTGTGTCTTGCTCACACACACACACAAACATATCCAAGCTCTGTCCACAGAAAGGGAGTAGAAGTAATGACACGCTAGTTGTACCCAACATGCACCCAGATCTTGTTCCCCACTAACAGGAACAAGGCTCCCTGGAGAAAAGCTGATTTGAGGGCTGAGGCACATAAAATGAGCCCAGAGCACCTTGTTGCACCAGAAAGCAAAAAAATGTTCAAAGAATTATGGTGACATATAAAAAGGAGACAGAAGCCAGCTTGAAAGGCTTCACACTGACTAAGTCTGGGACAATTATCAAAATAATTAGAGTAATGAATCATAGGCCACTAAATAAGAACAGCTCTATGAATAATTCAAATAAATAATTAAATAAATAAACGGGGGTGGAGCTCTTCTTTACAGCAGAACACCAACTAATAAATACAGAAGGAAGTATAGAGTTGGAAAATCATCACTGGATGCTAAAACGTGTGGGTGAATATTCGATGAGGAACAGGATATTTATATAGTGTTAATAGTTATTAACTTCAAAGGGAAAATCTGTAACTTGGCAGTAGAGAAATCTGGCAAATATCAACTTCTCCAGGTGTCCAAAGTTATCACCAATACTGGAACAAACTAACGTCAGGTGGCTCCAAACTATCTTGCACCGAGAACAATAAAAATCACTTTTGTGTTATTCCATCTACAATGTATAACCTGACTCTAACCAGGCGGAAACTTCAGACAAATGCAAATTGAGGGACATTCTAGGGAAAAAAACCCAAAAAAACTGGTCTACAGTCTTCAAAAATGTCAATATCAAGAATGACAGGGCTTCCCTGGTGGCGCAGTGGTTGAGAGTCCGCCTGCCGATGCAGGGGACACGGGTTCGTGCCCCTATCCCGGAGGATCCCACGTGCCGCGCAGCGGCTGGGCCCGCGAGCCATGGCCGTGGAGCCTGTGTGTCCGGAGCCTGTGCTCCGCAACGGGAGAGGCCACAGCAGTGAGAGGCCCGCGTACAGCAAAAAAAAAAAAAAAAAAAAAAAAAAAAGAATGACAAAGACAGGTTGAGGAATTATTCCAAATCAAAAGAGACTAAATAAACATGACAACCAAATTCAGCATGATTCTGGATTGGACACTGGACAGAGAAAACACAAGAGCAATAAAGGACATTATAGGGACAACTGTTGAAAATGCAATATGAACTGTGAGTTAGACAACAGTACTGTATTAATTATTAAATTTTACTATGCTCATATAACAGAATGCCCCAGGTCTTAGGATATACACAACTTAGACTCAAATGAATCAGAAGAAAATGCATTTATATATGCATAGAGAGAGAGTGATAAAGCTAATGGGGTAAATTTATAACAACTGGTGAATCTTAGTAAAGGATATGTGGTAACTCTTTGTACTCTTACACTCTTTCTCTAAATTTGAAATCATATCAAAATTAAAAGACACACATAAAGCAAAAGACGTAATCATAAAATTGGAACAGTGTTTTGCCAAACACAACAGAAAAGGTCACTTCCTTCAACATATGAATAAATTTTATAAAGGAATCAGAAGAAAAGCAGTAACACCCCAAAAGATTAATGGGAAAACAACATGTACGGCCAATTCGCAAAAGAGGCTAATGTACTTTTAAAGGAAAAAGAAAAACAGTAACAACAAAAAATCAACCTCATTAATAATTTAAACAGGCAAAGGAAGATAACAATGAGATGTCTTCCACCTGTCAAGTCAGTTATTTTCTTTTTTAAAACACTCAACATTGGCAAGAATGCCCTAAAATGGCCACTCAACACCCTGCTAGTGGGAATGTTAATTAGGAACTTTCAGCAATGCAGTTGAGCAATATAAGCCAAGAGCCTTAAAAATATCCACACCACTTCACCCAGTTCATGACACTGTCCTAAAGAAATCATCTGAACTGTGGATTCAAACGTATGTCCAAAGTTACTCATCAAAGGATATTTACAGTAGCAAAGTTCTTTAAAATAAGCTATATGTTAAGCAACAGGGAAATGGTTAAATAAATTGGGATATAACCATAAAACGCAACATGCAGTCCTTAAGAGTTAAAATGGAAAATGTCATGCAATGAATGTTAAGAGAATAAAACTTACAAAAACGGACATTCAGGATGACCTTGATTAGATAAAAAACAATCAGTAAAGCCCAGAAAAAAGTACTAATAATGAAAATTGATTATTTGAAAATAAAACAAGGACTGTGAGCATCTGTTCCAGTCTCGAGTTTATCTATGAGATCTCTCCTTGCCCACCCCTCACCACCTGCCCCCACCCAAGACAGAGCCACCATTCCTTACATGGTGGTATCATTTGCAATTACCTTGTCTCGCTTCCTCAGCACTCTGAGCATTTCTTGAGGTCGTGGCACCATCCCCAGATGCACTCATTAAACATTTGATGCTTCATATTTACAAATTCTTCCACCTCATTTCGTACATGTAAAAAGATTATTGACTCTAGCTACTAAAGTCACCTCAAAAATGAAATCTAAATTGAATAAGGAAGTTCACCAAGATGCAGTTTCTCTTTTCTTTGCTTCTTTCAAATAAAAACATTGAGGAGAAAAGAGCTTTCTTTTGAAACTCCAGACTCCCACGGCAGGCTTCAGACAACGTGAAGAATGAAGACATCACATACCTGATTAGTGTTGTATGCTAGGACCACCGGTGTCATTGTCAGCTCAGTTTCATGTCAAACAACATTTGTTTTTAAGTCTAATCATTAGCTGCCACCAAAAAACACACCCATCTGCATGTTGCAGTGCTCAGCCACTACCCAGGGCCACACCTGACTCCAGCTCTGCCCTATTCCCCACTGATTCCACGTTCCACTTGGCAACTTTCCACCTAATTACCTGAGCAGAGCACAGTTAGGAGGAAGAGGCTGTGACCAAGGCTGGCAACATGGAGAAACCAGATGGGAGTAGGATGGCCACAACTGTGGCAGGGGGCTGGCTGAGACACATTCGTGAGTCAGTGGTTTTCAACCGGGGTAATTTTGCCCCCCAGGGGACTTTTGGAAATGTCTTAGAGGTATTTCCCGTTGCCAGAACTGTCGGGAGGCTACTGGCATCTAGTGTGAAGAGGCCAAGAAAGCTGCTAAGCATTCTAAAATGCACCAGACAGCCCCCACGACAAACTACCCACACCCAAATGTCAGCAGCGCTGCGGACCAGGACACAGAGTGCGTAAAGGAGACCTGAGGTATTTTAGGAAATAAACACACACACACACACACACACACACACACACACACACACACACACACACAAAACCTCCTCAACCAGATGCTAAGGCAGGGTGAGATAGTTGTTCCTTTGGACCAAAATTCTACCGCAGGAGCTGGGAACAAGAACATTATAATTTAATAAAAGTAATAAGAATACCTTTTTCTCCCCAACGGCTTGCTCTGCCACATATCATATATTTCTTCAAAGACTGCCTCACAGCAGAAACTGTAAGAAGATAATACTATCAAAATTGCCCAGACTGGTAAACATCTCCAGAGAAGTTGGCAATGTACCCACATAGTTGATGACAAATTTAGCTGCATATCTCAAGGACCTAAGAACCCAAACTCACAGTTCCAAGCTTAGCTTAAAAGAAAAGTGGCAAGCATTCAAATACCGTATGCTAACACATATATATGAAATCTAAAAAAAAAAAAAAAAAAAAAAAAAAAAAGGTTCTGAAGAACCTAGCGGCAGGACAGGAATAAAAACGCAGATTTAGAGAACGGACTTGAGGACACAGGGAGGGGGAAGGGTAAGCTGGGACGAAGTGAGAGAGTGGCATGGACATATATACACTACCAAATGTAAAATAGCTAGCTAGTGGGAAGCAGCCGCATAGCACAGGGAGATCAGCTCAGTGCTTTGTGACCACCTAGAGAGGCGGGATAGGGAGGGTGGGAGGCAGACGCAGGAGGAAGAGATGTGGGGATACATGTATATGTATAGCTGATTCACTTTGTTATACAGGAGAAACTAACACAACATTGTAAAGCAATTATACTCCAAAAAAGACGTTAAAAAAAATCAAAGATCATTCAAAAAGAAGAAAGTAATAGTGCTCCTTTCCCCACATGAATCATCAAAAACTACGTAAGAATTAAGAGAAGCAACATTTTCAAAACTGAGAACAAAAAGTACTCAGTCTGCACTTCAACCAAAAAGAATTGCAAATAAAAAGGAATTTATTATATGAATTGTCATTATTATAATTCAGTTAAAGTTAGTGACCTCTGTGCCACCTTACAATGTTTTTTCTTGATTATTTTAACAACTTTATCATGTCATGATTTCTACCCATGGGAGGCCAAAAAGTTAAGAGAAGTCATCCAGCACCATCACTGGCTGAGATTTAAGTAACCTCGACCTGACTCTGATATATCATTTGCCAGTCTGACCTTGACTTTTGTCCTTTCAGTGTTAGGAAGCATCCAGCACTTAAGGTGGCCCATTTCGATGTTGGACAGGAACTGTTAAACACGGGTCCATTAGGCTGAGACAAGAGCACCATCCTTCCATCCACAGGCATTAGTTTTGCCCTCGATTAGAATTGCGTGAAACAAACTTAATTATTCTCAGTATATCAGCACTTAAAAGTTTCTGTAAAATTATCCTGCCCTCCCCACCCGAATCCTTTTTCTTCTCCTGGTTGTAAAATGTGTTCTCCTCATGAACTGTGTTATAACTAGCTCAATTATGATTCAATGAGACAAAAAACCAGAATGGAAGAAATAGAAGGAATCTTAGAGATCAACCAGTTCAAACTCAACCCTACTTTTATAAATGAGTAAAATAAGGCAGAAAGGGATGAAGCAAGGCTGCTTGGCAAAAGTCAAGCAGCTATTCAGGAAAGCTGGGAATGGAACTCAGGTTTCCTAAATCTTAAATCTAATCTCTTAAGTCTAATCTCAAGTTGTATTAGATGCTGTTACTAATAGAATTGACAGTTTTTAAGTTTTATGATAAAATAGAAAAATATTTTCAGTTTTAATAAGTTAAAAACAACTCACATCATCACAATCACTTTATGAAGTAGTGTAACTGTGATCATCCACACTTTATGGATGAAGAAACCCAGGCCCAAGGTCATCAGTAAGCACTGAAGCTGGCTCCAGAGCCATATCCTTAACTGCTATGCAACCTGGGTAAGCACTAGAACATTCCTAACACTATCACAACTGAATTAACAAACTTAAGACTTTCAGTGATTCTTTAAATTTTTAATGCTTTGATATAATCTAATATAAATATATCCTTCCTGAGAACATATTTAAATTACTTTTTAACAAATCAAGTTAAATTTAAAGATTGACAGTATGTAGCCTCCTGGCATAAAATAAAAGGTCATTTAAACTTAAAAATTAGGTTACAGTATTAAAGTATCATCTTCTACATCAACTACCCTAAAGAAATTCACCAAGAAGCAAACTAATCTTTCTGGGAGCAACACAGAAGGAACTCATTATGGCTTGCAGCTTTTTGAGAAACCTTAGCCAAGCAAAGCTTCATGCTCTCAATTATTTCCAAAGGCTCTTCCACATAAGATTGTGTGCCATGAACAATACAAGCACTGAGCAAATAACATATTCAATCTGCCTAATTCATACAAATGAAATAAAATATTAAGAAGTAATAAAGGTGTGGACTGAATACTTAGGTTTAGTTCCTCTTCCACCAAGACTCTATTAAAATGATAATAAAAGGATTTTTTAAAAAGAAGAAGCTTACACTTCTGGGAAGTTAATGTACTTTTCCCTATTTTTCCACTAAGGACAAGTAAAAACTCTGCACATTATAAGTAAAAATAATACAAGACTCTGAAAGGCAGAAAGAAGGAGGCATACCAGCTAGGGACCTCAGGATTCAAGGAATGACATGGTGTTCAATTTCCTGGGTTTTCTTTTTGCCTCATATAATCCAAACTTGGAGCTGAAGAATTGGCAAAGCCAGAAACACCAAGAAGTGTAAACAAACAAACAAAAAAGCCCCAAGAAAAACCTGCTCTTTCTAATAACCAAAGGAGTAGGAAAGGGTCAGCCTAGAAAGACAAAAAAAAAAAAAAAAAAAAGTAGACAACAATCACCCTACTCCAGCCAAATACCACAGAAAAAAAAACCTGTGGCCACACCCCTACCCATGCCAGCAAAGACCAAGGGTAGACTATAGACATCTTCTCTCACCAAGATGTAACAAAGCATCCCAACATCCCCATCAGGACGGTATCAAAGGAGGCTGAGTAGGTAGCTGGGACTTTCATCCCCGCCACTGCTGTGCCTTGGTTAAAAAAAAAAGGTCTCGTTAAAGGTATAAAGAAGAGCCAAAAGGAAATTTCAGAACTGAAAAATACAATTACCAAAATACAAAAACCAAGAGATGGGCTCAGCGGAATGGTGGGGACAGAAAAAAACCAGTGAACTAGAAGGCAGACCAATAGAAACTACCCAATCTGAATGTCAAAGAGAAAAATAAACTGAAAAAGAAAAATGAACAGAGCCTCAGGCACCTGTGGGTCTATAACTAAAGATTTAACATTCATGTCATCGGAGAGAGCTGAGCTGAAAAAGTACTTGAAATAATGGCTGAAGATTCCCAAATTTGGCAAAAGATATATTTACAGACTCAAGATTCTGAGCAAACCTCAAACAGGATAAACTCAAAGAAATCCTCAGCAAGATAGGGAACAGTCAAACTTCTGAAAACTAAAGAAAAACATATATATCTTGAAAGCAGTGAGAGAGAAATAAGACCTTACCTACAGAGGAAACATCATTTAAATGGCAGCAAATATTTCATGAAAAAATCAGGGAGGCCAGAAGGAAAGACACAACACCTTTCAAGGACTGAAAGAAAAGAACTGTCAACTCGGAACCTTATATCCAAAAAAAAAGAATACTTCGTAAAGGAAGGTGAAATCAAGACATTTGAGATAAAAGTAAACTAAGAGACTGTGTCACCAGCAGATGTACCCCCAAAGAGTGAAACGGCTACAGGAAGTTCTATAAACAGAAAAAAGAATCCTTAAAATATTAGCAAACAGAATTCAGCAAATATAAAAAGAATTATAAACCACGACGAAGTGAGGCTTATTCCAAGGATATAAGATTTTTTTAAATTTTTGAAAATTAATCAGGGGGAGGGATAAATTGGGAGATTGGGACTGACATATACACACTATAATATATAAAATAAATAACTAATAAGGACCTACTGTATATCATAGGGAACTCTACTCAGTACTCTGTAATGAACCTATATGGACAAAGAATCTAAAAAAGAGTGGATATATGTATATGTATAACTGATTCACTTTGCTGTACAGCAGAAAGTAACACAACATTGTAAATCAACTATACTCCAATAAAAATTTTTTAAAAAGGAAAGTAATCAATGTAATCTACTATGTTGAGACTAATGAATAAAATCATATGATTCCAATGAACAAAGAAAAAGCATATGACAGAATTCAACACCCATTCACGATTTAAGAAAAAAACCTCTCAGAATAATAGGAATAAAAAAGAACATCCTTAACTTGAAAAACAGCACCTACAAAAAAAACCCTGCACCTAATATTATACTTAATGATAAGAAAACAATTGCTTTGCCCCTAAGACTGGGAAAAAGGCATGTTATTTACAACATAGTGCTGGAAGTTCTAGCCAATGCAGTAAGGCAAGAAAAGAAACAAAAGGCATGCAGCTTAGAAAGAAAGAAAACTGTACCTGTTTTCAGATGGCACAGAAAGTCCCGAGAAATCTACAAAAAATACTCGCAGAATAAGTGAATTCAGCAAAGTTGTAGTATACAAGATAAACATACAAAAATTAGTCGTACTTCTAATACTAACAATGAAAACAAGTACACGGAAATTAAAAATACAACACCATTTACAATCATGAAAAAATACGGCATACTTAGGTGTAAATGTAACAAAGATCTTTTATGCTGAAAACTATAAAATGCTGATGAAAGAAGTTAGAGAATAAACTAATAAATTAAGATGCATACCTGTGTTCATGGACTGGAAGAGTCAACAAAGTAAAAATGTCTATTATTCTCTAATTAATACACAAGCTTAACAAGATTCTTGTCAAAATCTTTTAAAGACTTTTGTAGACATAGACAAGATTATTTTTAAATGCATATGGAAAGAGAAAATCTAAAACACTCTTTTTTTTTTTTTTTTGCGGTACGCGGGCCTCTCACTGCCGTGGCCTCTCCCGTTGCGGAGCACAGGCTCTGGATGCGCAGGCTCAGTGGCCATGGCTCACGGGCCCAGCCGCTCCGCAGCATGTGGGATCTTCCCAGACCAGGGCATGAACCCGCATCCCCTGCATCGGCAGGCGGACTCTCAACCACTGCGCCACCAGGGAAGCCCCTAAAACACTCTTGAAAGAGAAGAGAATGGGAAGGATCAGTCTACTGATTTCAAGATTTATTATAGAGCTACTATCAAAACTGTGTGATACTGGCAGAGAGACAGACATATAATTCAGTGGAACAGAACAGAGAACCCATGAATAGACCCACACAAATATGTCCAAATGATTGTTAATTAAGCAATTCAGTGAAGGAAAGAGAACTTTTTAACAAATGGTGCCAGAGCAATAAGGGGAAAAAAATGAACCTCAAATGAAGTTTCAACACCTTACACAAAAATTAACTCAAAATATTCATGAACTTAAATGTATAACCTAAAAGCTTTTAGGGGAGAAAAAGCATTAAAAAAAAAACTTTAGGATTTAGAGTTAGACAGAGTTCTTAAACTTGACACCAAAGGCTTGATTCCCAATTGGAAAAATTTATAAATTGAACTTCATAAATATAAAAAACTTTTGTTCTTCAAAGGGTGAAAAGATCAGCCACAGACTCGGAGAAAATATTTGCAAACCACATATCTGACAAAGGACTAGTATCTAAAATATATAAAAGTCTCAGAAGTCAACAACGACAAAAATCCAATTAGTAATGGGCAAAAGACATGAAGAGACTTTTGCTGAGAGAATATACAAGTGGCAAATAAACACATGAAAATATGTTCAACCTTACTAGCCATTAGGGAAATGCAAATTAAAATCACAACGAAGTTATCACTACATATCTACTAGAATGACTAAAATTAAAAATGGTGCCAACACCAAAATGTGGGCAAGGATAAGGAGAAATTGAACCATCCTTTCCATATTGGTAGAAATGTAAAATGGTACTCTGGAAAACACTTGGGCAATTTCCTAAAACATATCATGTGAATATCATACGGCCCAGCAACTCCAGGAGTTTTATAACCAGAGAAATGAAGTAATATGGTTACAGGAAAACATGCACACAAATGTTTGTAATAGCTTTATTCAGCTGGATGTCCTTCGGCAGGTGAATGATTAAACAAATTATGGTACATTCATACCATAGAATACTATTCAGCAATATAAAAGGAATAAAAAAAGAACTATTTGGACATGAAACAACAATGAATGAATCTCCAGAGAATTATGCTGAGTGAGAAAAGCCAATCCAAAAAGATCACATAATGTATAATTCCATTTATATAATATCCTTGAAAAGACAAAATTATAGAAATGGGAGAACAGATTAGTGGTTGCCAGGGGTTAAGAAGGCAGTGGGGGCAGGGAGAAGTGGGGGTAGTTATAAAAAAACAACATGAGGGGCACTTCCCTGGTGGTGCAGTGGTTAAGAATCCGCTTGCCAAAATGCAGGGGACACGGGTTTGAGCCCTGGTCCAGGAAGATCCCACATGCCGCGGAGCAACTAAGTCCGTGCGCCACAACTATCGAGCCTGTGCTCTTGAGCCCACAAGCCACAACTACTGAGCCTGCATGCCACAACTACTGAAGCCCACGCGCCTAGAGCTCTTGCTCCACAACAAGAGAAGCCACTGCAATGAGAAGCCCGTGCACCGCAATGAAGAGTAGCTCCCACTTGCCGCAACTAGAGAAAGCCTGCGTGCAGCAACAAAGACCCAACGCAGCCCAAAATTAATTAATTAATTAATTAATTGTTTTTAAAAAAGAACGTGAGGGATCCTTGTGGTGACAGACATATTCTGCATCTTAACTATAAAAATGTCAATATCCTAGTTGTGATATTGTACTAAAATTTTGCAAGCTGTTAACTTTGGGGAAAACTGTATAAAGGTTAAATGGGATCCCTCTACATTATTTCTTACAACTGTATATGAACCTACAGTTATCTCAAAATGAAAAATTAAAGAAAAAGGAAAAAAAAGACATAAATCACAAGGCCACAAATGAAGAGAGATGGCACCCAAGCAGACAAAAAAGATTTCAACTGTTTTTTAAAGACAGAAAATATGGGAGTACTAATTAATTTAGCAAAGTGGAGAAAGCCACAATAAAAAGTATGTGAAATAATAAATATACAAAATGAGCTAATTTGCCTATAGGATGCCAAAGAGCTCAGGTCTCAGGTTTTGAGTAGTAGTAAAATACTGGCTAAAAATAGAGAGAAAATTCTACAAAGAAGACAACTAGTTCCTTGGCCACCTCTCCAACAGAAACCGCTACCAGAAGTGGGATGCTATCATAACAAAACCTCAACAAGTTGCATTTTTCTTAGTCACCACTCTGTACGCAATGAAGAATTTCATATCAGAGAAGGCAAAGATGATGATCCACCTTATGCAGTAGAAAAATGGTTACAAAACCTGTTGATGGCTGTAACTCAGAAGGCAAATCACACACATGATGACTTTAAAACTGTATGGGGAAAAATTGGAAAATGAAACTTTACAGTGTAGGCTGGTTACTATTGGCTGTTTCTAGCAAAAATCAAAAATTTATTTGGTTATTGGTACTCTGAATTGACTGGAAGCAAATGGATTAAGAGTCTGCTAAGTTTCTGTAGGAAATGTATTGGCAGAAAAACAACAGGCCCAGATTTAGAATGTCTGTTCAAGACTTAAAAACAACCTCTGGGAGTCCAACCTTCTACAAACAGGCAAACTGCATGATACTCAGGACAGCATGCTTCCAGCATCAGTTCTGGACACAGGGTGTGAGCAAACAAAATAATGGAAAAAGAAGAACCCTAAGGATGGTCCCTGGAGCCATGGAGAAAAAAGGATGTGACTGTTTCTCCCAGGGAACAAAATCAGAGTCCAATCAAGAAACATCCTTCCCTTCCAGGGAAGAGAACCTTCCTTTATATCAGTCCATAAACATTAAAGGACTGCTACAGAAGAGTAACTACTGTGTGTCTATGCTTCACCTTACAAATGCTACTGTTTACTAGTCATGTTGTGCCCTTATTATAATACTTTGGGGAGGAGGGTAATAAATAATGTGTTTTCTTAATTCATTTGAACCAGAAAGGCTTATCTGGACCTGATAAGATAGCCAGGCATCACTCAGAGATCCCATACAGGCATAACTTATTTTATTGCTCTTCATTTTACCGGGACTTAGCAGATATTGCATTTTTTACGAATTAAAGGTTTGTGGCAACCCTGCATTATGCAAGTCTATTGGCGCCATTTTTTCAATAGCATTTGCTCACTCTGTGTCCTCTGTGTCTCTGTGTCACACTTTGGTAATTCTTAAAATAGTTTAAACTTTTTCCCTATTCTTGTATTTTTATGGTGATCTGTGATCAGTGTAGTCTCTGATGTTACTATTTTAATTGTTTTAGATGCCATGAACCATGCCCATGTGAGATGGCAAACAATCAATAAAAGTTGTATATGTTCTGACTGCTCTACAAACCAGCTGTTTCTGTCTCTCTTCCTCTCTTCAAGCCTCCCTATTCCCTGAGACACACAACAGTGAAATTAGGCCAGTTAATAATCCTCAAGAGAAGGGATGGTTTAAATGAAACAAAGAGTCCTCTCACTTCAAATCAAAAGCTAGAAATGATTAAGCTTAAGGAGGAAGGCATGTTGAAAGCCAAGACTGGCTGAAAACTAGGCCTCTTGCACCAGTTAGCCAAGTTATGAACGCAAAGGAAAAGTTCTTGAAGAATATTAAAAATGCCGCTCCAGTGAACACATGAATGATAAGAAAGTGAAATATCCTTATTACTGATATGGAGAAAGTCTTAGTGGTCTAGACAGAAGATCAAACCAGTCACAACATTTCCTTAAGGCAAAGCCTAATCCAGAGGAAGGCCCTAACTCTCTTCAATTTGATAAAGGCTGAGAAAGATCAGGAAGCTGTAGAAGTCTGAATCTAGCAGAGGCTGGTTCATGAGGTTTAAGGAAAGAAGGTGTCTCCATAACATCAAAGTGCAACGGGAAGCAGCAAGTGCTGATGTAGAAGCTGCAGCAAGTTACCCAAAAGATCTAGCTAAAATGATTAATGAGGTTGTTATACTAAACAACAGACTTTCAATGAAGATGAAACTGTGTTATATTGGAAGATGCCATCCAGGACTTTCATAGCTAGAGAGAAGTCAATGCCTGGTTTCAAAACTTCAAAGGACAGGCTCACTCTCTTATTAGGGACTAATGGAGCTGGTGACTTTAAGTTGAAGCCAATGGTCATTTACAAAATTCTTAGGGTCCCTAAAAATTATGCTAAGTCTACTCTGCCTGCACTCTATAAATGGACCAACAAAGCCTGGGTGACAGCACATCTTTTCACAACATGTTACTAAATATTTTAAGCCCACTGTTGAAACCCAATGCCCAGAAAAAAAGATTCCTTTCAAAATATTACTGCTCACTGAAGATGCACTTTGTTACCCAAGAGCACTGAGTGAGATATACAATGAGATTATTGTATGGGTGTTTTCATGACCATTAACACATCCATTCTGCAGCTCATGGATCAAGGAGTAATTCTGACTTTCAAGTCTTATTATTTAAGAAATACATCTCAGAAGGCTGTAGCTGCCATAGATAGTGATTCCTCTGATACATCTGGGTAAAACTGAAAACCTTCTGGAAAGGATCTCGTCATTCTAGATATCACTAAGAACATTTATGATTCATGGGAAGAGTTCCAAATATCAAAATTAAGTGGAATTTGGAAAATGATTCCAACCCTCATGGATGAGTTCTTAAGGGGTTCAAGACTTCAGTGGAAGAAGTAACTGCAGACGTGGTGGAAACAGCAAAATAACAAGAATTAGAAGTAGAGCCTGAAGATGTGATTGAATTGCTGCAATTTCATGATAAAACTTTAGTGGATGAGTTGCTTTTACAGATGAGCAAAGAAAGTGGTTTCTTGAGATGCAATCTACTCCTGATGAAGATGCTGTTGAAGACCGCTGAAATGAAAACAAAGGATTTAAAATGTTACACACACTTAGTTGATAAAGCAGTGGCAAGGTTTGAGAGGACTGACTCCAACTTTGAAAGCAGTTCTACTGTGCATGAAATTTATCAAACTGCACTGCATGCTACAGAGAAATGGCTCACGGAAGGAAGAGTCAATCAATATGGCAAACTTCACTGCTGGCTTACTTTAAGAAATTCCAACAACCACCCCAACCTTCACCCCACCCTGATCAGTTAGCAGCCATCAACATCAAGGCAAGACCCTCCATTAGGAAAAAGATGAGGACTCACTGAGGGCTCAGATGATGATAAGCACATTTTAAGGATAGAGTATTTTAAAATTCAGGTATGTACATTGTCTTTTTTAGACACAGTGCTACTGAACACTTAACAGATTACAGTATAGTATAAACATAACTTTCATGTGCACTGGGAAACCAAAAAAAATTGTGACTTGCTTTATCTCAATATTTGCTTTATTGCGTTGGTCTAGAACTGAACCTACAATATCTCCAAGGTATGCCTGTACTTTGAATTGAAGGCAATGGCTGGTTGTACAGGGGGTTAGCATGCCCTACATGTGGGAGGGAGAATGAAACAGTCTGGGGACCAGAATGGCCAACTGAAGCAGAGTCAATGCTACTTATCCACTACACTGGTCCCTGTTCCCGGGCAAATCAGAATACATTTTCCAGCCTCCCTTGCAATTATGTTAGAGGTAAGGTGACTAATTCCTGACCAATATAATATGGTGAGAGTAATGTTAGCCACTTCCAGGCCTGGCCTTTAAAACCATTCATTGAGATCCTCCAGCTCTTCCACTGCCATCTTGGAAGCCAGATGGCATAGCTACATATGGAGGAGTTACATCCAACTTGTGTTAGACTTTGCAGGACAAAAATATTTTGTTGTTGCTATTGTGCTGTTGCCATAGCACAGCACAGTCCAGTGCTTTCAAAATTTTTTGTGCATATAAATCATCTTGTTCTGAGGCACACCTGGGATGTAGCCTGAGATTCCACATCTCTAACAAGCACCAAGATGATACCAACGTGAACAGTCTACGGAATACACCTTGAAAAGCAAGACTAATACACAGGGGGAGAACAGATGATTCTCTGGAGAAACCGAATGGACCATAGAAAAGGTCTCCCGTAGGAACTGAGCAGCAAGACTAGAGAATTCAGGCTCGCATTCACAGTGAATCAAAAACTACATGTAAACAATATTGTCAACTATTTTCAATCCAACGAAGTGTATGCTTTGTAGAACTGAGAAGATGGATTCCCCTGCCCTTTCCTGCATCTCCCCACCTTTCTTTAAGCCTGTCTTCCTAACGCCACATTAATCCCCATGACCTGGATTAAATACCACCCCCTCCAGGAAGTTCTGCCATTCAATCTAATGACCAGATGGGCACTAATCCTCCTCTCAATTTCCGTAGCACTTCTATCACTTCAAGACCCTCATCACTTTATCCCCAGATTGCATGTGATTTAACTCCTATCGGAATAAGCACCTGAAGAACTACAACACTGATCACATCAGCCTGGCTCAGTGGCGGCGCTCAGGTTTTTTGTTTTTGTTGACTGTTAAATGAATACATGAATTAGAAAATTCAGGGATTTCAGAGTGAGTTGAGCAAAGAAATTAAATCAGGCCTAATTTTTTTTTTAAATCCTCAAAAATGAAGAATTAAAAATTACACTCCCTGAAAAAAATTTCAACATTGAAAATCTTCAAAATATAGCAAAGACAAAATTGATAAATAGTTAAAACTAAATGTTTATAGTGCATACACTGGTCATTCCCATACTCACAGGTGGCCAAAGCAAAAGGCCTAAGATTTTCCTGTAGGATTATTTACCATCAGAACAGTCCACTGCTTTAGAAAATGTCTTGAGTCAATCAGATAACTAAAGAATAAGTAGGATTGTAAAGTATCCTTTCTAGAAAAAAAGTAGTATATGCCATTTCATGACTCAATTTGGTACTTTTAGAAATTTTGGCAACTTTTTTTTCTTTCAGTTATTTAAATTGTTTACCACAAAGAGTATAAACCTAAACATTATGTGATTATAGCAAAAAAGGAACTGCTACATGGAGCGGGGGCAGGAAGGACCAAAGTGAAACAGAGCTGTTCTTCAAGAACTAGACACTGCTACTGATAACAAAGAGTTTTGACTGGTTTAATGAATTAACTCCTGTCTATGCATCTATAATATCTTCCTGCAACTAATTTAAAGAAGACAAAAATGTTGGAGCTAGGGTTGCCAGATTTAGCAAATAAAAATACAGTCGGCCCAGTTAAATTTCGGATAAACAATGATTTTTGTTTGTTTGTTTTGTTTTGTTTGCGGTACGCAGGCCTCTCACTGTTGTGGCCTCTCCCGTTGGGGAGCACAGGCTCCGGACGCGCAGGCTCCGTGGCCATGGCTCACGGGCCCAGCCACTCCGCGGCATGTGGGATCCTCCCGGACCGGGGCACGAACGCGTGTCCCCTGAAGCGGCAGGAGGACTCTCAACCACTGCGCCACCAGGGAAGCCCAACAATGACTTTTTAGTAAAGCATGCCCTATGCTTTATACTAAAAACTTATTCACTGTTTATTAAAATTCAAATTTAACTGGGTGTCCTGTATTTTATCTGGCAACCCTAAGGGAAGCCAAAATCAATCCAATTTCCTCACTTTGTAGCAGAAACTGTGACCCCAAGAAGGGAAGTGATTTACCTAAACCAAAGATCAAGGAAGTCAGTTTCCTTTCAAAAGAGAAAACATATTTCACTAGGTCACCTTGGGTTCCACTCATGGTCCACTCGACCTCTGATTTTCACACACCTCACAGAAGCACCAAGAAGACAAGCTGTCAAAGGATATGGTTTTCCTCTTTTAATATCAAACTGTGAGTTTCAGTAAACTTACCAACTCTAGTCTTCAAAAACAACAAATGAGGAAACTATGTATTTCTCTTAACTTAAAAAAAAAATCCTCCTGATAATCTTTTTGCCTACACACCATCACCTCAGATTCTGTTTATGTTCACTCACTACATAAAACAGAACCTCCTTTTCTCCCAAACCTAGTTCTCTCAGGGGTATGGGAGCCGGGGAGGGGGAAGGAAGAGAGTACGGCAGATAAAGATTCTGATTTTGACAAATTCGGCTTCCAAACAAGGTTTTAAGAAAAAAGGTTCCGTTGCATTTTTAAAAGCCTTGGGGGAGAAAAAAAGTAACATAAACCATTATGTCTTTCTCTAAGTTTTCTATTAAAAACTTCACCCTAGTGAACAAGAATCCAAATCGTGTCAGGTGAAAAACTGAAAGAAAGTCAAACAGAAACTCATCAATTAAAAGATAAAATATCTACCTATGCTTTCCCTCTGGCAGCTTCCAATGTATACAGGCCTCTCTCGAGATCACACACGTCGGAAGGGTAAGATCCTCAGAAATCACCTAGTCCATCCTTTCATTTTACAGATGTGGAAACTCAGGCCAAGGGGAGGGCTGACTTGCCCAAGGTCTCACAGCCCGTCGGGGGCAGGACTTCAACTGGGACTCCACGCTGGCAGCCCCGGGCCCTCAGCGCCCGGTGGCTCCTGCGGCCCCCGGCTCGGCCCGGCCCAAGGGCAGCCTCGAAAACCGGGGCGGAAGAGCCCACGGCCCGGGGTCGCTGCCGCCTTTCGGCCGGCTAGGCGCCTGGGCCCCGGCCCAGGGCGGTGCGAGGCCCGGGCCTCGACGGCCGCCCCCGACCCGCCCACCTGTCGCGGACCGCACAACGGGCAGCCACACCCCCTGCCAGGGCCGGGGGCTCGGCCGGCCTCGACGGCGGCCAGCAGCGGCGGCTCCGCGCGGCGCGGGGTACGCCAGACCCGAGGCCGCAGGAGTTACCTCAGGTGGGCGCTGAGCTCGCGGCGGGGAAACCCCCGCCTGCCTTAGGCATGCCGGAGACGCGGACGCAGCAGGGAGGCAGCTCGGCCACCGATAAGCCTGTTTACAACCCTCCGCGGGAGGACGCCGACTGGTCTGTCACGTGACGCACACGTCACGTGCTCGACCTGGGTGGGGCAGAGGTGTTGCCCAGCGACGACGGCGCTCTGGGGGCGGGCGGCAGCGTCGGCGCGGTCTTTCCGCTCTCCCACCTCATGGGATGCTGTGCAGAGTCGACAGCCGGCGCGCCCTGATCAACCCGGGCGAGGAAGAAGAAAGACCCACCACCGGCTTCGTCCTTTAGTGACCCCTGAGCCTAACGGCATGTATGATTCTTGTTTTGGAAGGGGGAGGGAATTCGGTCCGGCATTATGATGTTGAACTTGAAAAGAAAAATGGAAAATACTTCTTTACCCAAAGCTAGAAAACAAAGGGAGAGCAGAGGAATAAGCGATAATGGTTTGATTTGCCTTAATGAACACTTTTGTTTACTTTTGCTCCCTTATGTGAGTGAAGGTCCACAGACTACCATCCTCCCCATCATAGAAAAGCTGTGAAGAGGGCTTATGGGACTTCCAATTTTTATTTTAAATTATATTTTATTATCATTTCCATGATTAGTCTTTGTATGTGTAAATACAAACATATCTAAGTAAATATTTGATTTGGCATTAAGCTTTTGTCCACATCAAACTTTCCTGATAATAGCTCTGTCACTTTGTTTGTAGTGACTACTTCTAACAAGTGTAGTTTTCCTAGATCAAACTTTGTAGAAGTAAAGTCTCAGCCACTGACAGTTTCTCCCATAATATTCATTATAAACTGTGTAATAAATAATTTGTATTATTTCTTACTAAATTCATGAGTGAATTGGGAGCAAATACCTGCAAATATGCCAGTTTTTATGTTGTCCTGCTGTGATCTATTGGGTAATCACATTCCACCATACATTTCCGATCACTTTGCATACTTAGCTATCTATGAGTACATTGACAGGGTCAAAACAGTGGACTCAAAATATCCTCCAGGTCAATAGGACAAGGTCAAATATCCTCCTCATTTCTTTTTTTTTTTTTTACATGTTTATTGGAGTATAATTGCTTAACAATGGTGTGTTAGTTTCTGCTTTATAACAAAGTGAATCAGTTATACATATACATATGTTCCCATATCCCCTCCCTCTTGCGTCTCCCTCCCACCCTCCCTATCCCACCCCTCCAGGCGGTCACAAAGCACCGAGCTTATCTCCCTGCCTCTTCATTTCTATAACACACCTAGAATGCAGCACTACAAAGAGTACAAAATATAGTGATGGATCTTCGGCAATATTCATTTTTTACTATGGAAAATAGGTTACAAGGCCAGTTGCCAGAACCTGGTTGACCTTTTCTGCTGCCTCTGGCAACAGATGTTCCACAAAGGCAGGAACAGTATCCTCCATTGGTATTCCTTATCTGGGAAGGAGAGAAAGTTGGCTGATCCGTGCATATGGAATCCTGCCATCCTTCGGTAGGAAGTAGCAAAGAACTTTTGTAGATCCAGAAGGATCTGTGGGTTAGGCAGTACTCTGGAGGCAATGCTAGGGTGAGCCAGGACTCACTGGAATTCTGGGAAGACATACAGAGATAAAAATTGATTGGTCAGTGGTCAGTGGATTAAAAGCTACAGGATTGGATGAGCTCACACAGAGCACTAACTTTGATACCTTCTGACCTCAACCCAGAATACAAAATACATTTTCCATACTGACCAAATACATGTATTGATCAATATATAACTTAAAAGTTTCAAGAAGCAAATTTGCCTTCCCTTTCTCTTCCACTTTATTCTGTTCAGTTTTTTAAAACTTCTGCTCCCAACTCAATTGATTTTTTTAACTGAATACTGGTTCTGTCCTACAGTTTGAAAATCATGGAAAGTCGCTGACCTAGGACATTAATTGCACAATAGCTGGGGAATAAAAGAGAGATCCAAAGGCTAGTCATATGGAGATTAGACTTTAGAGATTAGAAGATAAGCAAAGGAAATTTAGGAGCAGCCAGAGGTAAGAGGAGAAACAAAACAGAGGAGTCCTAAGGACAAAAGGAAGAAAATGTTTCAGGGAGAAGAAAATGCATGTGTCATTGGTCCTGAGAAGTTGAGTAAAATGAAAATTGACCTTTGGATTTGGCAGTTTACAGATCATTGAGAGCTTGAGAACAGAGCAATTAAGACAAAGTGGTGGGGATACAAGCTTGATTTTTTTAACTTAATTTTATCAAGCTTGTTTTTAGAGATAGTAAATGGTGACAGCAAGTAGATGTATTTCTTTTTGCTGTAAAGAGGAGCAGGGGAATGGGACAACAGCAGGTAAGAGATGTGGGCGTTAAGGTTCTCTGTTTAAATATTTATACCCTAATAGAAATGGTCCAGTGATAAGAAAAGATCTATGCAGAAGAGAGTGACAGTTGTATAAAGAAAATCCTCAGGTAGGCTGGAGGGATCATCTGTAGATAGGTGAACAAGGGTTGCGAGCAGGCAGATACGGATAGCTTGGTAGACTTGTTTGATGCAGGTGGAATTTCTTTTCCAGTTATTCATAGTTTAATAAAATAAGCTGAGAGTGAGGAGGGGAAGAGATGTTGCTGGTGGTTTGGGGTGGGGGGTGAAAATCATCCAGGAGAGTACAACATCCCAGCCCAATTCCAGCCCCAGCCCCAGCCCCGTGATTCCCCACATGGACGACTGCTATACCTTTCTGTGTCCTGACTTCCATCCTGCCTCCTACAGTCTTTTTTCTATGCAATCACCAGCATGATTTTTCAAAACTTAAATCCCATTATAGAAACCCCCAATATTTGCCCAGTTCAGAATAAAGTTCAAAGTTCTTGCCTATAAAGTCCTCCATGACATAGCCCTTTATTTCCTATCATCTCCCTCACTTGCTTTGCTCCAGCCACTAGGCTTCTCTGCTATTTCTTCATTACCTCAGGCAAAGAACACTTTCCCCCATTTCTTCACTGCCTTTGTGACTTTATATAAATGTTAACTTTCTCATAGTGGCTGTATTTGACCACCCTTTTTAAAACAACACTCATATCTCACTCTACTCTGCTTGGTTTTTGTTTTAGCACTTATTACCAGCTGTGGCAGAGACATTTACAGCTCATGAAATATCCATTCCCCACCCCCATAACTCTTGCAATTAGGTAGGGCCATATGCCCAGCTCTGACCAATGCGTTGTGAGCAGAAGGGTGCTTCTACACTTCTAGGCAAGAGCATATTGGAGCCACCATGCAACCCTCCAGCTCTCTCTTCCCCTGCTGCAGCAATCTCAGAGACCACATGTGGCACTGGCAAACCACACAACAGAAACAGACTGAATCACTGAGTTACCTTATCAGGCAGTTGCCCTGAAAAGTTGCCTGACTCACTGAATTTTGCAAGGGTGAAGAATAAACTTCGTGTTAAACCACTGAGCTTTGGGGGTTAATGTGTTACCACATTGTAACATAACATCTGTTATAGTCTGAATTATGTCTCTTTAAAATTTATATGTTTAAGTCCTAAGTCCCAGTACCTCAGAATGTGACTGTATTGAAGATGGGCCCTTTAAAAAGGTAGTTAAGGTAAAATAAGGTCATTCAGGTGGGCCCTAATCCATTATGACCAGTGTCCTCATAAGAAGAGGAGATTAGGACACAGATGCCCATAGAGGGAAGATCATGTGAAGACACAGTGAGAAGGCAGCTCACTGCAAGCCAAGGAGAGAGGCCTCAGAGGAAACCAACCTGCCAACTCCTTGATCTCAGACTTCTAGCTTCTAGAACTGTGAGAAAATAAACTTGTTTAAGCCACCCAGTCTATGGTACTTTGTTATGGCAGCTCTAGTAAACGAATACATCCTAACACCAATACTCCATCTGGCATATTTATTTTTATTGTTTCCCTTCTCTAGAATATAAGCACATAATGAAAGCAGGGATATTTAGTTTAACACTATGTCCACAGCATTTAGAATAGTGCCTGACACCTAGTAGATGCTCAATTAATACTTATCAAATAACTGAATACTGTATTTAAATGAAATTTTTTCCAAGAAAATCTCTGGGGCTCTACTCATTTTGCTAACTTTCCATAATATTTTTTAGATTCTTCTGAATTAAACTTCCCTTTTCATTTCTAATTTTACTAATTTACTTTTCTTTCTTAAGGTAATGTTGATATAAATTTGGCTGAAATATTGTGGAATAAGTGCAATTTTATTCAATTTCCGTATTCACTTTCTTTTCTTTTCCTGATTTCCATTTTCTCTTTTCCTTTGGTTCTCTGAGTTCTTTTCCCAAGTTTTAGATTAGTTATAGTTTTTCTCTTTCTTTGTAACATAGACATTTCTACCTTATTTCTGGAATAAAGAATATAGCACTATTTTCTGGTAAGTTACAGCTTTGACTGTGTTGTGCAAATTTTAATAAGTACTATTTATGAAAGTTGGTGTATAAAATAATACTTTCTAGGATTTTTAAATATGTGTGAAGAATTTTTTAGTTTTCCATTATTGTTAAACACTTTAATGACAGCATTTTACAACAGAATACTTCTAAGAATGTACTGTTTAAAATGTCTACTTTTTATATTTTACATTGATTTTCTTGCCCCCAGAGGAATCAAATACTTGAGAAAACATATATTCTCTATTTGTCCCATTTTATTGTCTACAAAAATGTTAAATTCATCTTGCTTTTCACTGTTGGCTTGTCCTGTTATATCCACAATGGATGTTAAGGCACATACTAGCTAGTCTAATCCACTTCTTTTTGCACATATTTTTTTAAAGTTTGTTTAATAAACTATTTTTTAGAATAGTTTGATTTACATAAAAATTTCAAAAGAGTTCCCATATATCCCCCACCCCATTTCCCCTGTTAATACTTTATATTAGTATGGTATATTAAAGTCTATGCTTGATTCAGATTTCCTTAGTTTTTTTTCTTTTCTTTTTTTAAATTTTTGGCCACAGTGTGTGGCATGTGGGATCTTAGTTCCCCAACCAGGGATCAGATCCGCGCCCCCTGCATCGGAAGGCGAAGTCTTAATCACTAGACTGCCAGGGAAGTCCCAGGGGCTGTGGGTTTTTGACAGGAAGATCACAGAGGTAAAGTGCCATTCTCACTACATCTAATCAAAAGGTTCATTTTATCAACATGATGCATCATTGTTGATGTTTGACCTTGATCACCTGGCTGACGTAGTGTTCGTCAGATTTCTCCATTGTAAAGTCACTCTTTCCCCCTTTCCATACTATACGCATTGGAAGGAAGTCACTAAGCACAGTTCACAGTTAGAGAATGGGGAGTTATACCCACCTCCTTGAGGGAGGACTATCTACAGAATTCTGAATGGGAGATATGTCTCTTCTCAATCATTTTAAAATTTATTGTTTATGTAAGTATAGACTCATGGATACTTGTACTTTGAATTATAATCCAATACTACTTTATTTTATTGCTCCAAGTGTTCCAGGTTTGGCTCCTGGGAGCTCTTTCAGTTGACTAGTGTGTCCCTTTGACATACCCCATCATTATTGTAGGTTTTTGGTGTGGGCTTTCTTTTTTCAGCACTCCCTTTCTTTCTGGCACTACAAGAAGTCATATTTCCTGTCCCAGTCCTAGAATCAGACATTTCTCTAAGGAAGTATGGTATTGTCCTTTATTAGACAATTGGTATTAGAAACCAAGATCTGGGTGCTAGGTGTACTCATTGCTACTAGGATGTTATTGCTTCTAGGCCCTCTCAGCTGGCACAGCAATGAAAGATATCCATACAATTAAAAAAATTTTTTTTTGGCCACGCCACGCAGCATGTGGGATCTTAGTTCCCCGACCAGAGATCAAACCCGCACCCTCTGCAGTGCAAGCACCGAGTCTTAACCACTGGACAGCCAGGGAAGTCCCGAATTAAATATTATTAAGCAGTAAGAAGAAATGAGCTAAAAGTAAAAAAGTAAACTAAAATTTGCCTGTATCTTTCTACTTCAGGTATTTCCTCTACAGCAAGGTGTTGGACTTTATTTATTTATTTATTTATTTATTTTTGCGGTATGCGGGCCTCTCACTGCTGTGGCCTCTCCCGTTGCGGAGCACAGGCTCCTGACGCACAGGCTCATCAGCCATGGCTCACAGGCCTAGCCCCTCCGCGGCATGTGGGATCTTCCTGGACCGGGGTATGAACCCGTGTCCCCTGCATTGGCAGGCAAACTCTCAACCACTGCGCCACCAGGGAAGCCCCTGGACTTTATTTTTTGATCTTACCTGTAACTTTTTCTTTTTATGACTTTAGTCTATTAGCACTCCTTCCATCCTTTATGAACTTTTGTTCCCTTAATGTCTTTGTTTTAAATGTCTACTTTAAGTATTTCTATTGGTAAACATTGGTTTTTGAAAAATAAGACTGAATATGTTTATATATTAAGGATGTGATTATAACAAAGAAATACTATATACACTAAAATCTCAACCTTATTCTTTTTTCTTTTTCTTTGTATATAATAAAATGTTTGATTCTCTTCTTGAGCAGATTGGATATAAGCTTTTGGGCTGATCTAGTGTCCCTGAATTCCTTTCATTAGGATTTTGTCCTTTATATTTTGCTTCTACCCGCAACAAACCTTAAATTCTCATCCCTTTTGGAATCTAATCATTCTTTTGTAACAGAAACTGCAGGCAGCTGACCCAGTCTCCATTTACAGCCTCTTTCTTCCTTGCTTGAAACTGCTATGATGGAAAAGCTAAAACCTTGATCTCCTAGCTGCCCTTATAATAGTGTTCTGGTCAATTACATATAGGATAAAGTCTCTGATCAGGGCATCCCTTCCTGAATAAAGAGGTAAAGCCCAACTAGGAAAAACGTCTTTATGAGAATATATATATATATTTTTTTTCTTTTCTTTTCTCCTAGGTCTCTCCCTCATCGTTAACCCCTTTTCCCAGCTAATTATCACTTGTTACTCTTTGAGAGGTTTCAACTTAAAGAGTACTGGACTAGATCACATGCTTCTGTTGCATATTTGCATATGTCCACATTTTTTCCTTTATATTTATCAAAATTATAATTAAATAATGACATGGTTAGTTGTTTAAAGTCTGTCTGTATTGCAATGTAAACTCCACCTGTCAAGTTCACCTATATTCCAAACAACTAATTATAATTACTTTCACGTGGGAGGCACTCAATAAATATTTGAATGAAGGAGTTTCCAAAAGAGCATTACCTGACGAAGCACAATCACCAAGCACCCGTAAATTAAGCAATACTTCCACTTTTATCCTTGGCCCCTACCCACACTAAGCAGTCACATTCTTCATAGCCATGTAAAAATCATCAGGTATTTGAAAAAGATCAGTAACACAAAAGAAAGAGATTAACACTGCGAAATAATCCAAGAAAATGAATTGAAAAAATTCAACTAAAAACAAAAGTTTCAGTTTCCAGAAATAAAGCTGACTAGGTTATTGGAGCCACTCCTCCGGCTGAAACTGCTGGACAAAAATTTAAATGTATATATTCTTAAAGAATCAAAGAACTAGCAAGATTCTTGAGAATCACTGGGCTAAAATCTAAGTGAAAGCATGCATCCAAAGAGGTAGGCAGAGCACTGAAATCCTGTCTATACCAAGTGTATACGCCAAACCATGACTCACAGGGCCAGGGAGACAGAAGTCAAGGCTCAATATCATTCAAGGGAGACCCTCTCCCCTCCAAAGCTGGGATCGTACTCCACCCCTCACCCCTAAAGCTGCAAAGAAAGGTAACTTGGAGCTGGTGGCTGGCTGAGACAAGCAGGAACATGTGAGAAGTAAACAAAAACCAATCACTGGAATGACTAGAGATAGTAAGTACTGGTAAGGATGTGAAACAGGACTCTCAAACTGCCATGAGTAGAGATAAGCTGGTAAAATCCATTTTGGAAAATTCATTGATATCATCTAATAGGTTGAACGAACACAATAATCATCCATGATCCAGCAATTCTGCTCTGAGGTGTAGACTCAAAAGAAATGTGTGTACATGTGCTCCAGGAGACATGTGCACAAATGTTCACAGCAGCATTGTATATAATACTCAAGGCTAGAAACAACACAAATGTGCATCAGCGGTAAATGGAAACATAAATTGTGGCACAGTCATATAGAAGAATACTTCGATAAAAATTAAGTACAACTACATGCGACACAAGTTAAGTCTCATAATCAACACTGAATGAAAAAAGCCAGATAAAGAATGCATGCCATACAATTCCACTAGGTAAAGGTTTTTGTTTTTGTAAAGCAAAACTGCAGGGATACATGCTTAGATGGTAAAACCATTAAAAAATGCAAGAAAATGACTATCACAGCATAGAAGGATGGTGGTAGTGATTGGGAAAGGGTAGGAGGCAGGAATGAGTTCTGGGGTACTGGCAATGTTTCTTATTTCTTAACGTGGGCAACAGTTACAAAGAGGTTTGCTTCCTTCAGGAAGTAACAATGGAGTTGGCATCTGAATAAAGAGTGGCTGTTAAGGGAAAACAGGCTGGGAAAACTACAAGTTAGTGTGGGCAAATCCCAGAAAGCATGGATAAACAGCACAATATGAGGCTGGAGAAGTAGATGGGGGCCAGACCACAGGAGCCTTACTAGTAAGAAGGGTTAAGGATTTGGGTCTTTATTCTAAGAAAACAAGAAGTCACTGATACATTGCAAGCATCGATGTGCTCAATTTTTTGGCTCTGCAAGCACACTACAGTTAAGAGTAGACAATGGGTTATGAAGGACATAGAACTAATTTAAGGAGCCCAGTTAGGAAGCTATTGCAATAGCTCAAGTGAAAGCTATGGTAACATGGACTAGGGTAACTGCAAAGGAGTGAGTGAATTTGAAATAACTACTGTAACTAAAAATAACTAATCATTTTGGACTAAATATGTGTCTCCTCCAAATTCATATGTTGAAGCCCTAACCCCCAGCGTGGCTGTATTTGGAGTAAGGAAGTAATTAAGATTAAATGAGGTCATTAGAGAGAGACCCTGATCCCATGGTATTAATGCCTTTGTAAGAAGAGACATCAAAGTTCCGTGTGTGCACCCTGAGGAAAGACCATGTGAGGACAGAGAGAGAGCAGCTCTCTGAAAGCCAGGAAGACAGATCTTACCAGAAGAGATCTTACCTGCTGGATCCCTTGATCTGGGACTTCAAGCCTCCAGAACTGTGAGAAAATTAATTTCTGTTGTTTAATTTCTGTTCTCACAGTTTTCTCTGTTTCAGCCACCCAGTCTATGGTATTTTGTGTTATGGCAGCATGAGCAGACTAACGCACTAAAAAATTGGGAAGTACAGTCTTGAAGTAATGTGTTATCATGCTAAATTCCTTACCTGTAATAATGGGGCATCAAAAAATAATGTTTATATTGGCTACTGTTATGACAGTAACTACCAGAAAAACTAAAATAGAAATTATTAGAAGAGATTGGGGGAGGTATACGGTGACATTTTTACTTTCATTTTTCATCTTTATATAGTTTTTCTAAAACTATGTAATTTACTTTCATCAATCACTTTGAAAGTTTAACATAATTTTCAATGAAAAATGAGAAAATCATACCTTCTTTCCTAAATTTCAGTCATTAGTGTCAACTTTTATGATTTTTGTTGTATGTACCCTTGCTTGGCAATTTTCAATCCGTTTTTTTTAACCTATATCAATTTATTTTATTTTCAACTTAAGTTACTTAGAGTTACATTTTTTTCTGATACAGTATATAATTATTAAAAAATGTTCATCCATGTATCACTTAAAATCATCTCATGTTCCAGGAGTGGTATAGGGGTCATAATTTGGGAAACACTGCTACATACAGGACTGAATTATCTATCATGATGGCATAAAACCATATGAAACATATATCAGAAAATTAATTCCTGTCTTCTTTTTTATAATTAAATACCTCCACAAGTTAACAACACTGATAAAATTTTAAAACATCTTAGTATTTAAAATTCCCATATTAGAATGATTAAAGTTCACTAAACTTGAAAATATTTCATGTAGGTAAAAATTAAAATTTTTCAGACTTTTAGTGTTGCTAAAACCAAATGCTTACTGTTTAAAAAAATCCAGAAACTAGATTTTATTATATAGTTAGTTTAGTTATATAAAACAATATAAATGCCTTCATTTTTTTGTCATGGTAAGCTGTCCAATAAAATTAATTCATTTAACTAATGTTTAACCAGTGCCTATATGCAAGGCATTCTGCTAATTACTAGCAATGCAAGGATAGATCTGAAGTCTCTAAAAATTATGATCACTTCCCCATAAGAATTTAAGGCATAAAGAAATGCCTCCCAGGGGATATATGTATGTGTATAGCTGATTCCCTTTGTTATACAGCAGAAACTAATACACCATTGTAAAGCAATTACACTCCAATAAAGATGTTTAATATATATATATATATACATATATATAATTTCTTGAATTAAACTGGTTTATTTCTCAGTGACTTAGAAATTAGAGAAAAAAGACTCAACTTTGACCAAAATCTTTGGTAAACTTAAAACAAGACTTATTTCTACATGGTCTTGGTTTATAAAGCATAGTGCACTAAGCATATACCAAACATGTCCTAAGCATCCATATTTATCTATAGAATAAATATGTCTTGGCCCATTTTTCAGCAGCCTAGCCATGTAATAGAGTAAAAGCTGAACTGCTCAACACAGATGGAAATATTTTTCATTAGCCTATATAGCCCCCCTTAAAAAGTATGCTATCAACCCCTAACTGCATCACTACTCCACTAATTTCTCACCTTTCCCTTTTGTAAATGTATTTCCTTCTTGCTCTGAAGGAATCTTTCTCCACTCAACATTTAATCTCTTATAGGAAGCAGAGGAAGGGTAACGGAACTCTTCATTTCATTCAGCCTTGCATGGAGAAAGAGGCCCTGTGGCCCTGTGGAACACCTAAATTAGCCTTCTGGTACCAGTGCAAATCCCACTTGGGTTGGACTAGAGTTGCAGAGTCTACTTGGGTTGCCTGCCAGCTATTTACCAGGGTTCAGCATCAGATTCAACTAAGCTTCCATAAAGCAAGTGGCCTCCCAAAAGCTGGAATGGTATATTAGCTGCATCTGGGGAGCAGGGCCCTTACACCTTAAAAGCATTCTTTTATACTGACAGTCATTTTTTTCCAAGTAGAATAAATTACTGATTTATTTAATTAAAGTATTTTAAAGTATTTATAAAAGAAAAATTATTGTAAATAATCAAATAATCAAAATCATAATGAAACTGAATATTTATTTGAATTTCTCCTGGTAATAGCACTCATCATAAGAAAAACAAACCAAGCTGTGAGATTTTGTTTTCAGTATAGCCATTTTTCAAAAAGTGAAAAGTTGGGTTCTGTATTTAATGGCAACAAGTGGGACATCATCTATTTTAAAACTACCATTCAAAAAGTAGTATTTTAAGAAATATATACTATGATTAACATGATGTGTTTTATAGAATGGATACATATCTGAATGCCAGTCTGAATATGGAAGAAATATATGTGTTAAAACCACACTGGAAAACTAATGTTCTTTTTTTACAAAAAACTTGAAATAAAAAGGAACTTGCCAGTAAACTCAATAAACTTTCATGTATGGGATATTTGTTTTAAATCCCCACACACCCCACCCCCATAAAAAAAATTGTAGATTTGAGTAGAGCCATTACATGAAGGCTCATTTCTGTACATGGAAGCTGGTTACATAGTCAACGTTAACTTCCTAAAGTGCATCTTTTGAAGACTTGTCTAGTAAAACTGCAGTATCAAATATAAAATACTTAACATATGACGTGCAATAACAAAGCTAAATCATTAAAGTTTTTTAAACTACTTTTACAACTTTTGATTCACCAAAAAATAAAGATGTCAAATACAGTAGCATTCTCGTTCTCCAACAGTATGCATTATATGCTTTTGTTATTTGGCAAATCTTTTGGAGTCGAACAAAAATAATGCAGTCTAAACAATATTTCTTCTGTCCTTGTAATACGATTCCTCAGGCAGAACAGTTAGGTGCAGAGCAAGAGTTAGATTTTTGGAAGTTTTGGTGCATTAACCACAGGATTTGCCTCCTGTAAGTATCTCCTCCCTGCACTCTTGTAATCATAGGTGCAGCTGTGAGTTTCTGCATAGCGATGAGATGCACAGAAGTTGTTTCCACATCTAAAGCACAAAAAAAAGTTTATGTGAATAGTCACATTTCTACAAGAACCTCATCTCTTTGGGAGATCAAAGCTTGATTTCACGTAGTCCAGCAGGAGCCCTTCGGTTCTCTTTAGAATTGCAGTGCTGACATTTCCCTTCTACTCATAAACAAGCACAAGCACCCCAAAAAAAGAACTGGTTAATTGTCTATGAATATGAGACTTTATAATAAAGAATCTCTTCTGGAGTGAAACAGGCTGTTGACCTCTAGGAAGTAGTAAAACTGCAAAAAGCAATAAATATATCTACCACTTCCTCTTATATCTAGTAAACCTGGGAGAACTCTGAATTTCTGAGAAATTCAGTCTCATAAGAAAATTAAATTATGTAAAACCTAACTATGCCATGAAAGGATTTTAAAGTACTTCTAGCAACAAGATAAGCTGTTTCCATTTGAACAGAATACATTCTAAAAAGCAGCAGCTTTGTTTAATGCCTGGCCTCAACCTAAGGGCAGACACCATCCTTGGAGCATATTAGCAATGCTAATGAAAAATAATTATGGGTAGGAAAAAATTAATTATTTTTATAAACATATTATTCATCTGTTTTGAAAAGTGTACCATATAATCATAATTAATAGTACATTAATGTTAAATTTACTCCTTTTTTGTTTAATTTAAAATAGAATCGGGAATTCCCTGGTGGTCCAGTGGTTAGGACTCCACGCTTCCACTGCAGGGGGCAAGGGTTCAATCCCTGGTTGGGGAATTAAGATCCTGCATCGTGCATGCCACTCAGAGTGGCCAAATAAATAAATAAAACAAAACAGAATCTTGGAGGAGGGGTTCTTCCAAGCTACAGTCAAAGAGAAACCAAGTATATCTATCATAAGACAAAGAAAGTACACTTCCATTGGTTTATATATCCTACTTTAAAGGGCAGGGGAGGATCTCATGACTTTGGAAACACATAAGCTATCTACTTGCTCTTTACTTCAGCCAATAAGGAGTTCAGCTGGGTCTGCTATTTTAACATCATCTTAATGATGTTATGAATAGGCAATTTAAAGAACATTTTGTATTGTATCCCCACACTGGGTCACCACAAAAAAAGCATCCCAGCTTTTCAGCTAGCCAACCTGCCTGCATTCGTAGCTAGTAGCCAGTCCAGTTTTCTTTCCACAAAGAAAACAATGCTTTGTTGTTTTCTTCTTTGTTTGAATAGGGGCTTTCACAGGTGGGAGGTGATGAGTACATTCTCCTGTTAGAGAAAGCACACCTTGATTAATACAGACATAAAATTCTAGATGTGAAATACTATTAAAACGTTAAACACATTCCTGCCACAGCAAACCTCTAAGCCATAAAAAATTAATTAGTGCTTTTTTTATATCTAAAATTATTTACGGAGTTGCAAGTAAAGATGCACTAGAACTGTTATATTTTTTAAGATGTGGTAGGTTTCTACTGACTAAGACATTTTTAGGACTTATAGTTTTTACATACCAACACCTTTCTAATTATTTCTGAGGACACTCTGTATATTTAAAGTATACTGGGGCTTCCCTGGTGGCGCAGTGTTTGAGAGTCCGCCTGCCGATGTAGGGGACACGGGTTCGTGCCCCGGTCCGGGAAGATCCCACATGCCGCGGAGCGCCTGGGCCCGTGAGCCATGGCCGCTGAGCCTGCGCGTCCGGAGCCTGTGCGCCGCAAGGGAGAGGCCACAACAGTGAGAGGCCCGTGTACCGAAAAAAAATAAAATAAAATAAAAATAAAGTATACTGAACTTTGGCAGAGAATCAAGAAGAATATCTGGTTCAAAATCATATTTATGAGGCTTCTGAGGAACAATATAATATGTATTATAATCACCCTGTTCTTTGACACCAAGAAGGAGCACAGGAATATCATGAAACTGGGCTTTTAGACCTAATTATACCATAGAAACTAAATTCATCAAAACCAATCTGTTCATTTTTATAACAGGACATGTATTTTTCTCCCTAAGTTTCTAAGTGTTTAAAGGTCAACTCAGTTCTCACATACAAAAAGCATTCTGAAAATTTTAAATGTTATATTTATATAAAATATCATATTATCAATAGTGACTCAGGGTACACTGCTCGATTTCACAGTACTACTACCTTTTCAGAAAATATTTACTGGGGCTTCCCTGGTGGCGCAGTGGTTGAGAGTCCGCCTGCCGATGCAGGGGAAACGGGTTTGTGCCCTGGTCTGGGAGGATCCCACATGCCGCAGAGCGGCTGAGCCCGTGAGCCATGGCTGCTGGGACTGTGCTCCGCAACGGGAGAGGCCACAACAGTGAGAGGCCCACATACCGCAAAAAAAAAAAAAAAAAAAAGAAAAGAAAATATTTACTAAATTCTGGGCTATTGTAACAACTTGATTTTTTACCTTAAAAATAAGAGCACACCTGCTATTATATGAGAAAGAATTAAATCAATTTTTTTAAATACTAAGTGAAACGCTTTTAGAACTGAGCAGAATTCCAACAAACCCCACTCATAAGCATAGAGACTCAATGTCACTAACCATACTTGTTACACTCACAGTATAAGTACACAGTGCATGGTGGCACCCAAAGGCCAAGAAACAAGAGGCAAACAAAGAAAGCAAAAACAAAGGGAAGAAGTGAGAAGAAAAATGGTAGAGTGTCAATAGAGATGATACCTATTCTCTACTACTGAAAAAGGTTTGAGAGGTCTGGGCTTAATGTTTATCTGGCAGCTAAAAGTCTCTGAAAATCCTTCAAGGGTTCAAAAAGTTGGAATTACAATTAATTGGCACTATGCCTTTTGCCACAACCCAAACTGGGTGCTGGATATACAAGCCCAGTAAAATTAAGTATGCTTTATTACTAGGCTAAAATACAGTCCAAGATCTTGCCCAAAACTGGAAAAAAAAATTGCCTAAAACTGGAAACTAACTTATGACTCCTAATGGTGGCCAGGCACCAACTCAAGTTAATAAGCACTTTCTTCTTCAAGTGCACTTAGAGTTATCAAGAACATTTCACAAATGTGATGGGATACTTTCCTCTTCTTAAATAAAAATAAGACAAGCATTTGCACAGGACACAGAGGAAAGGCATATACTACCAGATATCCTCTGAAGCTCATCTAAATTGCAATTATCTTTGAAATTCAGGCTTTGGATATTCTTCCTTAAACAACAGTAGAAAAAAATCTGTTGACGAAAATTTAGTTCAGTGTAGTCATATTTTCATGCTTTTCTTTGCTTGGGGGTGCTTAATTCAATGTTTCCCAAGATTTTTTTTTTATTCAAGAACTCTTGTGAATGTGCAGAAACAGAGAACATAGTAGTGACCGAAATAAGGTGGCACAGAAACATAACCGCAGTTTTCTCCTATGAGAATGGTTTCCATATATCCTTCTACCAACCAGAGAAAAAAAAATTATTAGTCATATACTCCATGCTAGGAACCAGCCCTAATATATAGGCTCCCTACTACCAACAGGAAAAATTCAACTTCCATGGATTGACATTCAAGGTCACATGTCCAATATGATACCTTTCTAACTTTCCAGAGTCATTTTCTGTCATTTGCCACATCATACCCACCCTGAATGATGTGCCAGACCCATTCACATGTGCAATCTCTTCTTCTAAAATGCTCCAGTAACCTTGTCAACCTAGTAAAACTCTACTCATCCTGTAAGAAGATACCATCAATCATCAACTCCTCTCTGAAGCCTTCTCTCAAGTGTGTAATGAACATATGAATAAAGAAAAAGTCAATAAAATAATGCCAATGCGAACAGTTGCTTTTCAGAACGAGAGTAAAGATATTTGGATTAACTCACTTGATTGGCATTTCCTAAATATTGGTCTAATTGGTCTAATTAGACCAATATTTAGGAAATATGGTCTAATATTTGATCTAATACAATAATCTATAAAAATTCACCCAACAGAATAAGCCAGCAAACAAAGTATTAAATGGTGTTCAAGATGCAAGTTTGGTAATTATCTGCCTAAAAATGATAACCAAAGCTATGACGATGGATAAGATTTCCAAGGGAGACCCTACAGTGAAAAGCAAAGAGGCCGATGGCGGAACTTGATTAAGTCAATTAAACAAAACTTATGCCAAAACTTTCACAGACTCTTCTAGGTAATTCAGAATGATACAGTTATTAATGAAATAAAACAGCATCAAGTTACATAGCTCTAGTTTGGAGAATCATCACTGCAGGTAGCAGCTGATGACTTGACCTAAATGAAATCAATCAAAAGAGTATACACCTGGGGACAAGCAGAGGGACTGGTAAAACAAGTTAAAAAGAAAACTGAGGCTTAAAAAAAACAAAAACAAACAAAACCAAAAATCTACAAAAATGTAATAGCCCAGAATAAAAAAAGATAAAAAGGGAGAAAGAAAGGAAAAGAAAAAAAAAACTATTTCAAGAAGAAGGCCATAACAATCAAGTAAGATAAGGATACAGAAGTATCCACTGGATTTGAAATTATGTAGATCTTTGGTGGCCTCAGCAATGGCAGTTTCACATGAGCAGTGAGAAGAGAAGAAAGCACTGTAGGCTGAATTAGAGTTGAGAGAGATGGGACAAGTACAACACAAACTTCCAAGAGGCTGAGCTGTGGGTTAGGACTGGACAGATTTAAATAGGTGTCAAAGAAAAATAATTATAACATTAAAAGTAGTTACATTATAATAATCAAAACAGTGTGGTACTGGCATAAATACAGACATACAGATCAATGGAATACAATAAAGAACCCAGAAATAAACCCTCACATATATAATCAAATGATTTTGACAAGGGTGCCAAGACCATTTGATGGGGAAAAGGACAGTCTTTTTAACAAATGGTGCCTCGGAAACTGGATATCCACATGGAAAAGAATAACATTGGACCCTTACATTACACCATATATAAACATTAATTCAAATGTATGAAAGACCTAATGTAAGACCTAAAACTATAAAACTCCTAAAATAAAATATACGGGAAAAGCTTCCTGTCACTGGATATGGCAACAATTTATTGAACACAACACCAGACACAGGCAACAAAGGAAAAAATAGACAAATTGAACTTCATGAAAATTAAAAACTATTGTGCATCAAGACATTATCAACAAAGTAAAAAGGCAACCTACAGAGTGGGATAAAATATTTGCGAATCATATATAAGGAATTAACATCCAGTATATAGAGTCACCTAAAACTCAACAACAAAAAACAATCAAATTGAAAAATGGGCAAGAGATTTGAACACATATTTCTCTGAAGAAGATATGCAAATGGTTAAGCACATTAAGAGATACTCAACTTCACTAATCATCAGGGAAATGCAAATCAAAACCACAATAAGATACTACCTCACACCTGTTAGGATGCCCACTATCAAATAAAACAAAACAAAACAGAAAATACCAAGTATTGGTGAGAATGTAGAAAAACTGGAAACCTTGTACACTGCTGGTGGGAATGTGACATGGTACACTTACTACGGAAAACAGTATGGCAGTTCCTCAAAAAATTAAAAATAGAATTACCATATGAATCAGCAATTCCACTTCTGGATATATACCCAAAAGAATTGCAATCAGAGTCTCAAAGAGATATTTGTATACTCGTGTCTGTAATAACATTATTCACAACAGGTAAAATGTGGAAGCAACACAAGTCTCCATCCATAGATGCAGAGGTAAGCAGAATGTTGTATATACATACAATGGAATATTATTCAGCTTTAAAAAGTATGGGAATTTTGACACATGCTAAAACATAGATGAACCTTGAGAACACTATGCTAAGTAAGCCAGGCATGAAAAGACAAACACTGAATGATTTCACTTATACGAGGTACTTAGAGTAGTTAAAATTATAGAGACAGAAAATAGAACAGTGGTAGCCAAGGCCTGGGGAGAGGGAGGAATGAGGAGTTAATGTTCAATGGGTACAGAGTTTCTGTTTTTCAAGATGAAAAGAGATCTGGAGATGTATGGTGGTGTTCGTTGGCCAAAAATGTTAATTACTTAATGTCATTCAATTGTACACTTAAAAATGGTTAAGATATTAAATTTTGTTATGTGGGTTTTATCACAATAAAAAATTAAAAAGTGGATATATTAAGACTTTAGAACCTTGGGCCTTATACAGTAGTGGAAACAAACCCTAGGTATCTCTTTAAAGATATGAAAGTAACATGGCAACCATAATATATAATGTATTCTTTAGAACTTTGGGGCTACAAAGGTGGTACATCTTTGTTAGAGTTCCCATCTCTAGTCTGGGTATTAAAACACAAAAAATGATGATAGTAATGGCTTCTTAGGAAATAATGGCTGGCCAGTGCACCTTTAAGGTGTTATTGGTAGAAGTGAGTGCTAAGAATATAGTCATTTCTGCTACTATGCCTTGGAAAGGGCTAGTCAAAGAGACTGTCCCTTTCTTTCATCCAGAAAAAAACAGTTCATCAAATGGAGCTCTTACTACTGTCCTTGATATTGGACCATGACTTTAAGAAACACCTTTCTAGGGTATTTCCTCAAAACCCATCCAGCACCCAGTATGGCTCTAGAGTGGCGAGGGACTAGGAGGATTGTGAACTACATGTTAATTTTTCATGCATCTTAGCTTTTCACATAGACCATATCTTTTCCCAGACAACAGAGACCTCAATTTCAATTTTTATTTGATTCTTCAAATATGTCCTACAGTCAGTTCTCATAATCATTTTCTTAAGTGGAACAAAGTTTAGGGAAAGTTTACTCTGTACATACCACAGAGAATGTTCTCATTTCTCTTTGAAAATTCAAATTCATAGTATGCATAATGCTATGATTATTAGCCTTATATTGTTTTCAAAATTATCTGTTGCTTACCTACTCTTTTCCCTGCTGCTGTATTATTTCCATTCATTCCAATACCACGGGCAGACTACAATTAAAACACAAAACATCTATAGAGGTGAGTTAATGGAAAATAGAAGGAAAGATCACCAAACATGAAATAATTATATTTTATTATAAAAATGCTGCTGAGCTTTCATTTAAAATTATTTAATCTGTTTTTAATTAAATTAACTTGGAACCTGATTGTCCCATCCATCAATATTGTACTTACTCTTTATCTATAAGAAAGTAAAATTCGATGGCTCAAATAAAAGTTCTTATTGAGGAAAAACATTAATAAAAATATTTAGTATTTAAAAACACATGATAAACTGTTTACACAAAGCTACTTTCAAATTACAGTTCTCAGTTTAGGACCAAAACATTATTTAAAATTCAACTGTCAAAAAAATTTTCTACAAACTAGATAAACATTTTAAGAGAAAGTTATGAAAAGAATTCAACCTTAGGCCTCTTTATTTAATGTGTAAACAAAAAACAAACTATATGTTGAATCACTACATGGATAACTAGTAGAACATATTGAAAGGCAAATACTTACTAAAAAAAATTCTGTAGGTTCTAACTGGGGAGAACTTTTCCTAAGGCTTTCTTCCTGAAAATGCTGTAGGTTTGTAAACAGCCCAATTCCAGAGGTTCGAAGCCTGCCTGCCCCACGTGTGCTCTGCAAGCTGTCTCTGCTTGCGCTCCGGGCCAGCGAAGCAAGAAAACCTATATTATTTACACAACCAACAGGCTCTTTGGATGCCTTGTTAGCCATTTCTGTGATATCCCGAGCCTCAACTTTAGAAATAATATCAGATCTTTTCCCAGGTGAATCGACTTTAACAGCTCGAAAGCAAGGAGTCCTAGAGAAAGAAGAATCAGTTATATTTCCAATGTCCAGCGACCGAAGCACATTTTGTGAAGCAGAAGGCTGGAGGTTCCCAGACTCAAAACATTTGGACTGTCTCTGTGGTTTCACCAGAGAGTTATGTAGTGACATTGGTGCAGAACAGTGAAGAGGTGATAAGAGTCTATTCTTGTGAGGACTTAATTCACGGTGGTCGAGAACTGTAGTTTCTACTGATTCACCACTCGACACTCTTGCAACATATTTAAGATGCTGCTCTGTGGCTTTCAACCCTTTATCACCATTAGTGAGTGAGAATTCTGGATTTACCTTCCGTGTGCCTTCTAAGCCACTGCTCTGTTCATCAGCAATTCCTTCGGTAAAGGAAGCAAACGAACCCACTTCAGGTAGAAGCGATTCTTCAGTTACACACTCTTCTGAAGTTGGAGATAAAACAGTGTCATCCTCATTATTAGATGACAAATTTCCTGAAAAGTTTTTTGTCTGCCTAGGTAGGGATGATCCAAGATGGAGAATAGAATCAGCAAGCTCTTTGTCATTTTCAAACTCCATAGCGGGTATCTGAGGTGGTAGTTTGAAGCCACTATTGGAATGAGACTGTGTGTTACTCTCCCAGTTATCGTCTTCCTTAAGAAAATCACTAGCGATAGATGATATGGATCTATCAGCAGGGGGCAGAGCTGCCAAACTTGAAATGGCATTGCTGGCCAAGTCAGGCAGATATGTGTTCCCAGGAGAAGGTAAACAAGACTGCCCAATGTTGGGGAGAACCCTTAACAATCTGTGGCGAGCAGCTGCGGTGGAACTACTGGAAGGTCGAGGAACTACAGGTGGATGAGGTTTTACCTTGACAGCTTTCTTAGGCTAAAAGAAAAGAGGGAATATATAATTCTTTACATGGTCATTTTCTCTGCTCATTAACAAAAATTAATGAAGGAAGAAAAGGTTATTTCTGTTAACATACTGACATTTGGATTACCTCAATCTAAAATGTTTAAAAAGATTAAAATCTTAAGCTTATGACTGAGAAGAATTGTGCTATCTTCCTTCATTGAGTATAATTTTCTGAGAATGTTATAGAGAAATAATTTTATTTTTCATCACTATTAATTGTTTGTCAGAGTTTTGCAGAGAAGAAAACTGATTATATTAGGTATGACATTGTTGACCTATTTTAGATCCCCAACAACTTTTCCTAGTAAGATGAGTAAAGTATTTGGCTAGGTAGCTATTGCAAAAAAGAGTTAACAGACCTAAACTGCTATCCTTGAAAAGATTTGCTTGCAAGGCTGGCCCTTGGCTGGCTTCTAGGAACTTGTATTTCAAGAAGGTTCCTGCTACCATAACGCATAAGCGTGGCTCACTGGGCCTAAACTGCTTGTGCAAGCAATATGGTTTATGCTGAACATCAACTTTCCTTCTGGGAGTCTGGAATTTTGGTACATGCTAGGCAGAGGGTGCTTCCATGGAAAGCTCCTAATAAAACCCCTGGGCAAAGAATCTTTAATGAGCTTCCCTGGTAGACAACATTCCACACGCGCTGACAACTCACTGACAGAGTAATTAGGCATATCTTATGATACTTCACTGGGAAAGCCTGTGCCTGGTTTCCTCTGGACTTCACCCATGCACCTTTTCCCTTTGCTGATTTTGCTTTGTTCCCTCTTTTTGCCATAATAAATCTTAGCTATGGGCTTCCCTGGTGGCGCAGTGGTTGAGAGTCCGCCTGCCGATGCAGGGGACACGGGTTCGTGCCCTGGTCCGGGAAGATCCCACATGCCACGGAGCGGCTAGGCTCGTGAGCCATGGCCGCTGAGCCTGCATTTCCAGAGCCTGTGCTCCCGGAGCCTGTGCTCCGCAACGGGAGAGGCCACAACAGTGAGAGGCCCGCGTACCGCCAAAAAAATAAGAAGAAGAAGAAGAAGCGTGGGTAAACTTCAGTAAAAAGACTGATAGTAAGCATGTAATATATTTAATTAAAGACCTAAAACTAAGAGTGGGGACAAGATTAGAAAAATGATTTGTAAATGTTATACTATCTTAAAAAGCAGAAATAATGCAAATATTAAAAATGGAAGAAGAAAGATGAGAGAAAGTAAAATAAGTTCATTGATTATAACTTAATAGGTAGGAGTCAAAAGATATCTTTTAAAAAGAGAAGACAATTAAGTATGGAAAAGGCAGAATAAGGACATGATAAAAGATATTACTATAAAGTTAAACAATAGAACAAAAAATAAAAGCCTTCTGAAGTACCAAAAAGCACACACTCAACACACTCACATACCCCTACACACACAAAACAGACCATAAAGAAACTGTAAATATAACAAAATAATAAGATATTAAGGACAAAATATAGGGACTTCCCTGGTGGCTCAGTGGTTAAGAATCTGCCTGCCAATGCAGGGGACATGGGTTTGAGCCCCGGCCCGGGAAGATCCCACATGACTCAGAGCAGCTAAGCCCGTGAGCCACAACTACTGAGCCTGTGCTCTAGAGCCCACGTGCCACAACTACTGAGCCCACGTGCCACAACTACTGAAGCCCACACACCTAGAGCCCGTGCTCCACAAGAGAAGTCACCACAATGAGAAGCCCACGTACTGCAACAAAGAGTAGCTCGCACCCACTTGCTGCAACTAGAGAAAGCCCACACATAGCAACGAAGACCCGACACAGCCATAAGTAAATAAATAAATTAATTAATTTTAAAAAAAGACCAAATATAAAAGTCATACCAATAAATGTGAATGTAATTAAGTGATATATTTTTTAAAATTTCAAATTGGTTCACAAAGCAAAAAACAACTCTATGCTGTATATAAAACATCTTCCTAAAACAAAGTAAATCAGAAGTTAATAAAAAAAAGATATGAGAAAGAGTACACAAAGCAAATTAAAACAATAAGATATCAAGGGTTATGGGCCTGATATCAGGCAAGGAAAATTCAAGCTGAAGGTCAGAGATGAAACATTTTATAACATCTAGAATTAGCAGTATAATGAAAATACAACAGTTATTAATATTTATGCACTAAATCACACAACCACCTTCTTAAAGCAAAAACTATGGGAGATGAAAAGAAAAACACACAGAAACCCACTAATAATTACAGACTTTCACGTATCACTATTCTCATTCTAAGAGAGAGCAAGCTGACAAAAAAATAAGGAAATAGAGGACGATTTAATAACGTCAAATCTTACAGACAGATATCAAATTTTTACCCTGATAACAGAGAATGAGCCATTTTCTTAAGTATACACAGGAGAGTCATAAAGAGTGATATTAGATCACAAATAATCAAATTCTATTAAGCAGATATGGAAATAACATTCTCTGATTTCTATGCAATAAAAAGAGAAATTTAAAAAAATTAAAAAGCCTCTCTCGCCAGGAGTTTTTCAAACTCAAACTACTCTTGGATAAAAAGGGAACTATCAACTAAAAATGCAAAATTTCTTTTAAAAATTAATGAAAATACTACAAATTGACATTAAGTTCTCCCTGATGAGCTGAACTGAAAAGAATATGTCATCTCCATAATATCCTGCCAAAAATGTTTGACCTGCATCTAATCATGATGAAGCAATAAGACAAACTCAAACTGAGGATATTCTACAAAATTGGCCTACACTTCAAAAATATCTGACATGAATGTCCAAAAAAGGCTAAGAAATAGTTCTGTATAAAAGCAGACTAAGAAAGCATTACAACTAAATACAACAATGCATGATTCTTGATTGGATCCCAGATTGAAAACAGAAAGAAAAATCAAAATAAAACAAAATGTTATCAAATACATTATTGAGACATGGAGAAATGTGAATATGGATGAAGTAATGTGTATCAATGATAAATTATGTGTGTGATAACTATATTGTGGTTATGTAGGAGAAGGCTCTGTTCTTAGGAGTTATATACTGAATTAAATATTTAGGGGGAAATGTTACGATATCTGCAACTAACTCCCAAATGGATCAGGTAAAAGAAATAGGGAAAGAAAACAAATGTGGAAAAATGCTAACTGGTGAATCTAGGTAAAATTTTCATGGTTGTTCACGGGTATAACATTTCTGAAGGACTGAACATTTTTCAAAGTAAAAAAGGTAAAATAAGTGTTCAGAAAAAATCTAAGAGACTTAATTGCCAGGAGCCCTAAATTAAAAGAAACACTAAAAGATTCAGATGGGAGGTAAATAATCTTTAAAGGAAGCAAGTAATCGCAGGAAAGAAAAAGAGCAACAGAAAAGGTAAATATGTGGATAAATATAAATAATATTAGCAATATAAAACAATTTGAGGGGCTCAAAATATATGTAAAATTAAAATGCATGACAATGACACAAAAGGTGTTTGGATGTATAAATGGAGTTAGTGTTCTAAGATTCTGGCATTAAAAGCAAAGTGGTAAAAATCATTTTTATTAGACTATAAGTAGTCAAGAATGTACAAATAATCTCTAGAGTAACCACTTGACAAAGCTAGTATAATAGTAAATAGCTAACAAAGTAGTAGAGGATAAAAACTGAATAACAAAAAATAGACTAATCTAAAAAAGGACAAAAAAGGAGAGAAAAAGAAACATAAAACAGGTGGTTAAATAGAAAATAAATAGTAAGATGATAAAAATCCACATGTATCGGTAATTACACTAAATGTAATAGATGAAAATCTTAAGCTTGTCAGTTTAGATTAAAAACTAATAAAACTAACCATGTACTGACTACAAGAGACAATTCTTGAATATAGGAACTTGAGTGAAAGTAACAGAGTGGAAAGATATATAATAGAAACATAAACCAAAATAAAGCTAGCTCAGCTATACTAATAACAAAGTAGCTTATACTAATAAGACAAGTGCATTACAAGACATAAAGAAAAACGTTTTTATAATGATAATAATTTTTATAATAATATAAACTACAGGAAAGATATCACAATTCCTTGGATATCATAAAATCTGTACTAGATCATTTGATCTAGTTTGACAGAGTTTCAAAATACATAAAGCAAAAATAAACATCTTAAAAGGAGAAACACACAAATCTACTACCAGAAAGGGAGATTTTTAATACACTTCTCTCAATAACTGATGGAAAACAGACACACACAAAAATAAGAAGACCAGAACAACACAAATAACTTATCTAATTGATATATACAGAACACTATATATATGGACAGATTACACAGTCTTTCCAAGTGTATAAGTGGCATTTATTAATATGCTTAGTCACAAATCAAACCTCAACTAATTTCAAAGGCTTGAAATCATTTAGAGTATGTTCCCTGACCACAGTGATATTAAACTACAAATCAGTAATAAAAAGGTACATAATGGGACTTCCCTGGTGGCGCAGTGGTTAAGAATCTGCCTGCCAATGTAGGGGACACAGGTTCAAGCCCTGTTCTGGGAAGATCCCACATGCCACGGAACAACTAAGCCCATGTACCACAGCTACAGAGCCTGTGCTCTAGAGCCCAAGAGCCACAACTACCGAGCCCACATGCCACAACTACTGAAGCCCGCACGTCTAGAGCCTGTGCTCTGCAACAAGAGAAGCCACCGGAATGAGAAGCCCGCGTGGCACAGTGAAGAGTAACCCCAGCTCGCCACAACTAGAGAAAGCCTGCGGGCAGCAATGAAGACCGAACGCAGCCAAAAATAAATAAATAAACAAATTTATATCTTTAAAAAAGGTACCTAATATTCCACATTTGTAAACTAGAGGTTCGCTTCTAACTAAGCCATGAGTCACACTGATATAAAGATTTAATGTAATCCTTGTGAAAATTCCAATAGCATTTTTGCAGAAATAGAATAATCCATCCTAAAATTCGTAAGTGATCTCAAGGGACCCCAAATACTCAAAATAATATTGACACATAAGAACAAAGTTGCAGGTCTCACACTTCCTGATTTCAAAACTTATTGCAAAGCTAAAACTTATTGCAAAGCTTATTACAAAGTTGGTGTGGTACTGTCTTTATGTCAGTACCACACTAATCAAAATGGTGTGGTACTGACATAAAGACAAACATATTGACCAATGGACTACAACAGAGAGCCCAGAAATAAACCCTCACATATATGGTCAAATGACTTTCAACAAGATGCCAAGACCACTCAATGGGGAAAGAACAATTTCTTCAACAAATGGAGTTGGGAAAATTGGATATCTTCATACAAAAGAACGAAGTTGGACCCTTACCTTGCACCATATACAAAAATTAACTTAAAAATGTATCGGAGACCTAAAACTATAAAATTCTTAGAAGAAAACAGGAAGAAAAGCTTCATGACATTGGATTTGGCAATGGTTTCTTGGATATGACATCAAAAGCAGGGGCAACAGAAGAGAAAACAAATAAACTGGACTACATCAAAATTTAAAGCTTCTGTGTATCAAAGGATACTACCATCAGAGTAAAGAGGCAACACACAGAATAAGAGAAAATATTTTCAAATCATATATATCATAAAGGGCTAATATCCAGAATATATAAAGAATTCTTAAACCTCAACAACAAAAACAATAACCTGATTCAAAAATGGGCAAAACACTTGAATGGATATTTCTCTAAAGAAGATATACAAATGGCCAACTAGAACATGAAAAGATGCTCAACATCACTAATTATTAGGAAACTGTAAATCAAAACTACAACTACGACCTCATGTCCATTAGGATGACTACTATTAAAAAAAAAACAAGTATTGGTGAGGATATGAAGAAATTGGAAGCTATGGAAAACAGTATGGCAGTTCCTCCCAAAATTAAAAATAGAATTACCATATGATCTTAAAATTCTGGGTAAATTTCTGAAAGAATTTAAAGTGAGGTCTCAAAGAGATATTTGCATACCCTTGTTCATAACAGCTTTATTCACAATAGCTAAAAGGTGTAAGCAACACATGTCTCCATTGACAGATGCATGGTTAAGTAAAATGTTGTATATACATATTTACTCAACCTTAAAAAGTATTGAAATTGTGACATAAGCTACAACATGGATGAACCTGGAGGACATTGCTAAGTGAAATAAGTCACAAAAAGACAAATACTGTAGGATTTCACTCATATGAGGTTCAACAAAGTCAAATTCATAGAAAACAGAGAGCAGAATTGTGGTTGCCAGGGGCTTGGGGAGTAGAGAAATAGGGAGTTGTTTAATGAGTATAGAGTTTCCATTTGCAAGATGAAAAAGTCTGGAGATTGGTTGCTCAACAGTGTGAATGTACTTAACACTACTGAACTGTATGTACACTTAAAAATTATTAAGATGGTAAATTTTGTTATATTTATTTTACTATAATTAAAAATTTTGTAATGTTAATTATAGAATCTGGGTGGTGGCTAAACGGGTGTTCACTGTAAAATTCTTTCAACCTTGCTGTATGTTGGAAAAGAAAGGAAAATTAAAGACCAATTTCTCTGATGAACAAAAATCCTAAATAAAATATTAGGAAATTTAATCTAAAGATATAAAAAGGAAAATTCACCACAACCAAGAGTGGTTCATTCTAAGACTGATTTCATATTTAAAAAAAATAAATTCACCACATTATCAGAATAATTTTATTCAGTGTAAAATACTTTTTAATTTCCCTTTGGATTTCTTCTTTGACCCATCAGTTACTTAGAAGTGTGTTATTTCCAAAATATTAGATTTTCCAGATATCTTTGTTGACTCTTAATTTTATCCATTGTAATAAGAGAGCATTTTTTTTCACACACACACACTGTATTTTATTTTTAGAAGAGATAAACTGACACCAAGCATTGTAAATGGATGATGACAACAAAAGCAACAATGATTGCAATTACCAAACACAAAACACACTCATACTATGAAGAGAGCATTTTTTGTATGATTTGACTCTTTTAAAATTTATTGGGACTTGTTTGATAGCATACAATACAGTTTATCTTAGTAAATGCTCTGGGTGCACTTAAAAAGAAATGTATATTCTGCTATTGTTAGGTGGAGCTTTCTTTAAACGTCAATAGGGACAAATAGGTTTACAGTTGATCGAGTCTTCTTATATCCTTTCTGATTTTCTGTCTATCTTTCCTATCAATTTTTGACAATGCGAGTTATATTAGAAATCTAATATAACTATGAATTTATCTATTTCTCTTTGTAGCTTTTGCTTCATGCATTTTGATGTTCTGTTATTAGGTACATAAACATTTAAGATTGTGGGGAAAGGATTTTATTTTTAATAGAGTTAGGTCAACTGTACTCCATCTGGAAAAAACTTGTCTTCATCCTACTTTACATTATATATGTTTTTTAAAGTTGTGAGGTTTTTTTTTTTTTTAAGATGGATTATAAATCTAAATGAGAAAGGAAAAATCATACAGCTTTTGGATAAAAAAACACAGGAGCATGTCTTCAAAACCCTGTGGTAGGAAAAAACTTCATTAAAAGTTTATAAAAACTAGTAATCATAAAAGGAAAACTATTAAGCTAAAATATATTAAAATAAAGAATATTTATTCATTAAAAAAATAAGAAAGTGAAATAGCAGCTGTTAGAATATCTATAAATCATGTATCTGTCAAAGAACTTGTATCCATAGTATATAAAAATTCCTTCAAATCAGTAAGCAAAAGGCAGACAACCCAATTTAAAAAATGAGCAAAATATTTGAACAAGCACTGGACAAAAGTCAGTATCTTAAAAAAAACGGATGTATTTAGACAGTGTGATTCACATGATATAAAGACTGTTGGTACAAAAGACAATATCTTAATGGCGAATAAGCATATGAAAAGCTTAACATTATTCTCCATCAGAGAAATGTAAATTAAAACCACTACACATCCACCAGAATGGATAAAATAAAAAAGATTCACAATGTCAAGTGTTGGTGAGGATGTGACACAAATGGGAACTCTCCTGTTTCTGATGGGAGTGTAAACTGGTTCAGACACTTCACAAAACTGTTTAGCAAAACAACTAAAGCTACGTATATACCTACCCTATGACTCTACAAGTCTATTCCTAGCTATATGCCCCAAAGAAAAGAGTGCATGGGTCCACCAAAGTCATGTATAAGAATGTTCAAAGCAGCTTTGTTGATGAAAGCCAAAAACTAGAAACAAGCTAAATGTCAAAAGAAGAAGGAAGAAACGAAGTACAGGCATACCTCATTTTATTGCACTTTGCAGATAACCGCATTTTTTACAGATTGAAAGTTTGTTGCAACCCTGTGTTGAGCAAGTCTATATTGATGCCATTTTTCCAACAGCATTTGCTCACTTTGGGTCTCTGGATCACATTTTGGTAGTTCTTGCAACACTTCAGACTTTTTCATTATTATTATATTTGCTATGGTGATCCGTGATCAGTGATCTTTGATGTTACTACTACAACTCACGGAAGGCTCAGATTATGGTTAACATTTTTTAGCAATAAAGTATTTTTAATTAAGGTATGTACATTGTTTTTTAGACATAGTGCTATTGCACACTTAACAGACTACAGTATAGTGTAAACATAAATTTTATATGCACTGGGAAACCAAAAAAATTCATGTGACTCACTTATTGTGATATTCACTTTACTGTGGTGGTCTGGAACTGAATCTGCAATATCTCCAAGGTATGCCTGTATAGTCATACAATGGATTAGTACACAGCAGTAAAAGAGAATGAAATGATACATGCAACAACATGGATGAACTGCAAAAGTATTATGCTGAGCAAAAGAAACCAGACCAAAAAAAGGTGTATTATATATGATATAATTTATACAAAGTTCAAGAACAGTAAAAACTTATGCATGGTGACACATGTAAGAACAGTAGTTATTTCTGGGAGTAGGAAGAGGCAGGTATTGATGGGAAAGGTTACAAGGAAATCTGGAGAGAAATTTTAATTTTGAGTTATACCTATTTTAATTTGAGTTATACCTACATGACTGTATAGAAATGTAAAAATTCATCAGGCTCTATTAAAGACTTGTGAATTTTATTTTATGCACATATTACATTTCAATAAAGAAAAAGTTATTAATGGAGTGAAAAGCAAAATAATAGAGTGGTGATACATATATATGACAAAAAACTTATATCCAGAATATTAAAGATCTCCAAAAAAGTCAATAAGCAAAACACATACAACCGAATTTTAAAAATGGGCCAAAGATCTGAAAAGGCATTTTACAAAAAAGGATATCCAAATACCCAATAAATAACTGAAAGGTGCTCAACTTCACTGATCAGAGAAATGCAAATTAAAACCATAATGTAGGGCTTCCCTGGTGGCGCAGTGGTTAAGAATCTGCCTACCAACGCAGGGGACACTGGTTGGAGCCCTGGTCCAGGAATATCCCATGTGCTGCAGAGCAACTAAGCCCGTGTGCCACAACTACTGAGCCTGCGCTCTAGAGCCCGTGCCCCGCAACAAGAGAAGCCACGCAACAAGAAGCCCGCACACCTCAACGATGAGTAGCCCCCGCTCGCCACAACTAGAGAAAACCCACGTGCAACAACGAAGACCCAACGCAGCCAAAAATTAAAATTTTTATTTATTTATTTATTTAAAAAAAACCATAATGTAATGCCACTACACACCAACCAGAACGACAAAAATAAAAAAGAAGGACCATATCAAATACTGGTAAGAATGCATGAAAACTGCAACTCTCATTCACTATTGGACAGAATTCATTCAATTACTTTGAAAAGTAAAGCTAGTAAAGCTAAACATTCCTTATCAACATCCAGGTAGTGGAGATATCCATAATAAGTAAATGTTAACAGCATTTTAAAAAGTAACTATTGCAAAATTAAGGTTAGGCTATCTTTTATTATCTTTCTTAGCTCTAGAACTATGAAATTTTTTTAAATCATGAATTATTTTGAGTGCAGCATTATCACATTAAATACATTGCTGGCCTAAAAAAATCAATTCACCACATTTAATATCTCAATAAATAACTGAGGCCAGAAACTTGAAATGAATAATAGTTTATAAATCTTCTTTTTTCCACAATTACCAACAGACTCAATGCTGTGAGCCCTGCAAGGATATACTAGAGAAAGACCTGGCCAAGCTTCACCTTTTTGCTGAGATTCATGTTCTCCATCTTAGCCTTCAGCAGTTTCATCTTATTCATAGTTATTGAATTTTCAACTATCTGTTTCCCAGAAGGAGAAGGCTCAATTTTCTCATCTTCATCAGTATGCAAATTATACACAGAACCACCACTGCAAAGAAAATAATAATTACTATTGAAATGCACCTTATACCTGCCCAATAACTAAAAATATTTTAAATGCAATATAAACTATAGATGTTGCTAATGATAAAACAATAAATCCATCTTGTCAATGTAAATTCAAGGCAAATGTATTTCAAAAATATATTTCCTATGAGAAAAAAAGTAAATGGGGATAAATATCATGATCTAGCATTACTGAAAATCTAGTACAGCTGAGCTTTTCTGAAGTCAGTATACCATAAGTGAAGATCTTTTATGTTTGGAAATGTAACCAGACAGAATAGCACAGATTTTAAAATGAAAAAAGACACCTTGGGGGGCTTCCCTGGTGGCGCAGTGGTTGAGAGTCCGCCTGCCGATGCAGGGGACACGGGTTCGTGCCCCGGTCTGGGAAGATCCCACATGCCGCAGAGCGGCTAGGCCCGTGAGCCATGGCTGCTGAGCCTGCGCATACGGAGCCTGTGCTCTGCAAGGGGAGAGGCCACAACAATGAGAGGCCCGCCTACCGCAAAAAAAAAATAAAATAAAATAAAAAAAAATAAAAGACACCTTGGTCAAGTCATGACACAAATTATTAAACATGTAAAACATTCCAACTACTGATCAATCACAATAACATTTATTCATAACTTAACATATTTATTATTTGGAGCCCCTTCTCTTTGACTACATAATGCCACAATATAATGCCATAATATAATGGCACTATCACACTATCCTCATATTTATTCTTATATGTCTATCTTTCCCCCTTACTCCCCCATATGTAAGCAAGTTGAAAGCAGATATTAACATTAGGCTTGGGACATCCCTGATGGCTCAGTGGTTAAGAATCCGCCTGCCAATGCAGGGGACACAGGTTTGATTCCTGATCTGGGAAGATCCCACATGCTGCAGAGCAGATAAGCCTGTGTGCCACAACTACCGAGCCTGCGTGCCACAACTACTGAAGCCCGTGCTCCTAGAGCCCATGCTCCACAACAAGAGAAGCCACCGCAATGAGAAGCCTGTGCACCGCAGTGAAGAGTAGCCCCTGCTCACCGCAACTAGAGAAAGCCCGCAGGCAGCAACGAAGACCTAACACAGCCAAAAATAAATTTAAAAATATATATATTAGGCTTTGTTCATCTTCCTAGTCTTAGCACCTGGCACAATGCTTGGCACACATTTAACAAATGTTTGCTGAACTGAACACAAACATAACTAAAATTTCATTCAGCTTTTTCAGTAATGGGAAAATTAAAATGGTACACAAGCTCAGCATATTTGAAGAATGACTGAAATTTTAAATTGAGCATAAGAAGCATGTGCACTAGTCACCGTGCCCAATTTACTGTATCTATGCTAAAGTAGTATAAGAATTAATATGATTTCCTGTTCTATATGGTTGTAAGAAATGGAAACAATTTAAGATAACCTTAAAGGGCATATTCCGTAACACTTCTGAAGGACATACTACCACCACACAAAGGTAAGGTAGAGAGTGGATAGCCCCATTCCTAAACTTTACACGGTGAAACTGGTGACATTCTGAAATCATGGGTTAATTACATTGCACAGCAGCCACAGGTATCAGGAGGAAGAATGGCGGAAATTGGTCTCCATAGCCAATTCAGTCCCTAGTGTTTGACTTGTGACTAACATTTCGATCTATTATAGATGCCTAGTATAATATGAAAATTGACACAATGGACACAACACTAAATTGACACTGCTACCATTTACTGAATGCCTACTCTGCCAGGCACTTTCCGCATATTATTTCTAATCCTCACAAAAACTACATAAGATGATATTATATCCCATTTTATAAATGAGGAACCTGCAGTTGAGAGAGGTTAAATGATTTTGTTCAAGACCAGAGAGCTAGTAAATGGTGCACCTAAGATTCAAATCCTCTGTCTGGTTCCAAAGTCTATTCTTTATACTACTTCCTGTTGCTTCCCCAGGCACCAAACAATAGACCTTACTGCGTCATACTTATGTATCCAAATTAATTAACAGAATTTATAGTATGTGAAGGCTCTCATCCTGAACTTAACTATACCTGAAAAGGAAGGTTGAGGTGAAGATTTCTGCCAGTTCACCCATGGAGTTGGAAGGAATGACTCAAGTATATTCTATTCTTGGTCACCTTGTAATACTTTAACTACTTCTCTGTTATGTCCTGTGGCATTTTAAATTTATCCATATCGAATACTAAAAGAGGTTTCTGACTCAACCTTCCTGTCATAAAAAACTGGTCCTTTACTATTTTCCCATAGAGACGTGTGTGTGTGTGTGTGTGTGTGTGTATTTGTACGTTAAAAAGTACAATCATGATAAATATTTCATGGGCTGCATTTTAGAGGATAAAAAAACATTTTTAAATTCACCTAATTTGGGGACTTCCCTGGTGGCACAGTGGTTAAGACGGCGCTCCCAATGCAGGGGGCCCAGGTTCAATCACTGGTCAGGGAACTAAATCCCACATGCATGCCACAACTAAGAGTTCGCATGCCGCAACTAAGACTCAGTGCAACCAAATAAATAAATAAATAAACATAAAAAATATATATGTTTAGAAAAAATTCACCTAATTTTTTCAAAATACCACATTATTCTGTTTCCTCTCACAAAGCATAGATTCATGAGATCAGTTAGAAGCCAATCCCAATTTTTTTCTAAATGGAAAAATGTAACTAGACCAGGATAACACAGTAATTTATAAACTTAATCCAAGAATATCTTTCTTTATTTTTAAATATTCTAAATATTTTCTTGAATGCTATATTTAACTTTTTCTACATCTTTTAACCTAATAATAGGATTAAAGAATAAGAGATGGGCAAATGTAATATTTTTTCCAACAAGAATATTATTCACCCTGAAGCCAACTCCCTTACGTGACTTTCACAGATAAGTTACCATTTAATTAAGTGTTGCAATGCCTCCTTTTATTTCTTCCCACTTAAAAAAGAAGTAAGGTAGCACAATTAACTAAAAAGATTTGAGACTAAAAATGATGACTGATATTAGATTTTGTATCAGAATGAATCAAATAATTCTGTTTCTTCTTAGAGCAAGAGTCAGCAAACTATGACCAAGGTCAAATTCAGTCCACCACTTTTTTTTCCTTAATAAATTTATTTATTTTATTTATTTATTTTTGGCTGCGTAGGGTCTTTGTTGCTGCGCACAAGCTTTCTCTAGTTGTAGCGAGCGGGGGCTACTCTTCATTGTGGTGCGCGGGCTTCTCGTTGCGGTGGCTTCTCTTGTTGCAGAGCACGGGCTCTGGGCGTACGTGCTTCAGTAGTTGTGGCTCACGGGCTCAGTAGCTGTGGCTCTAGAGCGCAGGCTCAGTAGTTGTGGCGCATGGGCTTAGCTGCTCCACAGCATGTGGAATCTTCCCAGACCAGGGCTTGAACCCGTGTCCCCTGCATTGGCAGGCGGGTTCTTAACCACTGTGCCACCAGGGAAGCCCCCACCACTTATTTTTGATTGGCCCACAAGCTAAGAATGGTTTTCACACTTTTAGATAGTTGAAAAAATCAAAATAATAATATTTCATAATGTGAAAATTATGTGAAATTCACATTTGTGTCCAATAAAGTTTTGCTGGAACACAGCCACACTCACTTGATTACATATTGCATGCACTGCATACTGCTCTTACACTACAATGGCAGAGTTGAATAGATGCAAAAGAAATTGTATGTGGCTCTCTCATTGCTTTGTACTGTGGTTTAGCACACTATAAATCACAGTGGCACAGTCATAATCAACAACACTTTGATTACCATGTGTATCACTGTACAATGACATTTTATTACCAGTATGTACCCAACATGTCAAAATGAAGAGAAGAGTAGACTTCAAATGCTGCAGTTTTAAGACGCAGTAGAGAGTGGATCATTTTGCTATCAACTAAATAGCAAAATATGATGTTTATTATACAATGACACTATAGCTATGCTAAAGAAAAACTACATATTTGGACATTATCAGACTAAGGACTCATCACAACATTCCCAACCTGCAGGAAAGCAATGGTCAGAAAAAGCAGAAAATTTAAAATGGAACATCTCATCACAGTATAATTTCTTCACAAAAATAAATGAAAATGAGAGTGCAACCAAAAGAAGTTTCCGAGTGGCTTATTTACTAGCCAAACAAGGAAATGTTTACTAATTGTGAATTAATTAAGCCATTTTTGATCACAGCAGTTGAAAAAATGTATCCAAAGAAAATAAACTTGTTTAAAGACTACTTCTTTGGCAAGAACAATTTCTAGAAAAGTTGAAAACACTGGAAGCAACATCAATCGTTAATTAAAAAATCAGGCAAATGATTTGGAGTCATTTTCCTTGGCTCTTGACGAGTCAAGATAAACTAGATACTATTCAGTTGTTTTTGCTTATTCAGGGTATCAAAACCAAATTTGAAGTGACTGAAGAACTAGCCCCCATGTATTGTCTGCATGAAACAACTACATTTAAGAATATTTTCAAAGAAATTTCTAAAACACTAACAGTACAACTTGAAGTAAAATCTACAAGTGGGGGGCTTGCCTGGTGGCGCAGTAGTTGAGAGTCCGCCTGCCGATTCAGGGAACGCAGGTTCGTGCCCCAGTCCAGGAAGATCCCACATGCCACGGAGCGGCTGGGCCCGTGAGCCATGGCCGCTGAGCCTGCGCGTCCGGAGCCTGTGCTCCGCAACGGGAGAGGCCACAACAGTGAGAGGCCCGTGTACCGCAAAAAAAAGAAAAAACAAAAAAAAAATCTACGAGTGATGGAGCAAAAATATGTGTGGAACAGAAAAAACAAGCTTTTTGGACAAATTTACAAAGCTAATGAAATGTAAGGTGTTTAAAACCTATGGTTACTCACTGTGTTATTCATCAGCAGGTAATCCTGCAGTAAATATTTCAATCTATCATGTATTACTGAACTAACAGTGTCAGTGGTAGACTTCATTTGTCTCATGGACTTAACCATTAGTTCAATGGCTTGGCAGTAGCAGCTTTATTGTGATTTTTTTCAGCTCAGGGCTGGCACAATTTTTCTGAATGAGAAGAACCACTCACAACCGCTAATATCCAATGCAGAATGCCTTTGGAAATTAGTTTGTGCTGTGTACTTGATAATGTTCCTTAGTGAATTCCACCAGAAATTACAAGGCAAAACAGTACTTACATGAGAAACTTACACTGCAGTAATGTCATACTGACAACTAGCATTACTTGGAATCACATGTAATATCATGCTTTCAAAAGTTAAAAACAAAGCGAGATCTCCATTCCCACACAAATTTGCAGCAGACATACTTTCCAAACTCAAATTACACTCCCAGCAGCATTTTCATACCTCACTGCAAGTTAAAGGAAATCTGTGTATTTCAAAATCTATTTAAATGTGCAATTGAGAAGCTCCACCTATGTTCAATTGGAAGTGACTGATCTGCAACATAATGAAATGCTAAAGGCAAACAGCAAGGGAAGACTCTAACAGAATTCTATAAATGCCTTCCAAGTGATGAATACGCTCAATTAAAATCATATGTTCATGGACTGCTATCATTATTTGGCAAGTACCTATCTGTGTGCAATGAAATTTTCAAAGATAAAGTACATAAAATCTCATTTCAGATCAATATTAACAAATGAACTTTTACAACTGATTCTGCAAATTTGATAGGCAACACTAGCTTTCAACACCTTAACTAAACTGTTACTCCCACACAAAAGAATTCCATTCTTCTCATCAGTAGACCTGAATTACACACACACGCACGTGCACACACACACACACACAATTCTTCTTCTATTTTGAATTTTGTCTGTAAAAATTTTGTGAAAATTTGTTTTCTCTTGTTATGTAAGTACTTACATGGTAACCTTAGTTTTATCTCTTGGCCTGGAAACCCTAAAATAGTTACTATCTGGCCCTTTACAGAAAAAGTTTGCTGCCCTCTATTGTGGAGTAAGAAAGCCTCTCTTAGAATAGGCAAGATAAGGTATGACCAGAAAAGGTTTTCTGCTCTGCTTCCTCATCCACCCTATCCCTTCTCCAATTCTGGTAAGTGAATAGAAAGGAAAAGAAAAATAAAAAATATCTTAAGAGGAACAATAATAATACAATTTTAACTGAAATCCATAACAACATTTGGATTATGTCTTAAACACAAATAGAAGTTGACTGGGGAAAAACTGGGGTAAAAGGAGTAAATGATGTTTTAAGCAAAGGAAAAAAGATGTACAAAAAAATGGCATAATTAAAGAGGCCTGTAAAAATGACGATAACAGGTTTTGAAGGGCATTCCATGCTAAGCTACGGAGCTTAGATTTTCTCCTTTAGGACAGGAGAGCCAAAAGAGGATTTCCTAAGGAAGAAAACCAAAACAACAGCTAGTTAGTACATGGAGAGACTGGTATAAAGAAATTCTACTCATGGTCTAAGTGAGAGACCCTGGATTAAAGCTGCAGCCCTCACTGGTCCCTCTTCTCTACTTTTAGCCCATATGTTTAAGGCATGTTAGCAATGCTAACCAGAGCCTGACACGTAGAGTCAACAGTCAACGCCCATTTGTCACATCTGCTCTCTGGCCCCAAAGAATGAGTATAATCTCTCTTCCACATAACACTCTGAGGTGAGGCAGAATCCTAAAGGAATCCCCAGGATTCCCAATTCCTGGTGCTCACTCCCTGTATACTCTCCTAGCCTTGAGTTTGTGCATGACCTATGACTTGCTTCTATCCAACAGAATATGGCAAAAGTAAAGGGATTTTTAGATGTAATTTAGGCCCCAAATCAGTTTATTTTGAGTTAATCAAAAGAGAACTGAGGGAAGCTTCTACCCAATAGCCAGTAAAAGAACCAGGGCCCTCAGTCATATGACTGTCAGGAAATGAATTATGCCAGCAAAGTGAATGAGCTCAAAAGTAGATTCTCTTCCCCAATCAAGCCTCCAGGTAAGAGTGAAACTTTGCCAACACCTTGACTGCAGCTTTGTGGGAACCTGAGCAGAGCACCTGGCTAAACCGTGCCTAGACTCCCAGCTCATAGAAACTGATTTCCAGACTACAAGTTATTTTTTGTATGAACGGTATTGCAACTAGGTTTTTATGCTGTGGAATTAAATTTAGTTACCCGTAATACCTTTCCTTCCTTTGTCTGCCTGTCCTACTCCTCTTTTAAGGTCACTTTTTCTCAGAGGTTGTCCCTAACTCCCCGCCTTTCAGGCAAAATGAAGGCCTTCTTATCTGCTTTTCCAGAGATGTTGATGCCTTTTTATAACAACTGCCAAAATTATATTATAGATACTATTTATAGCAGATTGCATGCTCCATGAAGGGAGGGAATATAATCTTTATAACCTAGTGCCTAGTGTAAAGATTGACTATAAAAGTTCAGTAAATTTTTAGTAAATGTTTTAAAGTGAAAGGAGGTAAAGAATCATAGTAAGGCAGAGGGCACAGAAACTTGAAGGTTACCTTGTCCAATTTACTAAGTGTTCTATTGCCTAGCAAGGTACCTTTAAGTTGTTTCCTTCTGATTTTAGAATATAACAACTCCTCTTCCTCTTTTCTTTTAAGGATTATATGTTTTGTTATTTTTTATTTATTTATTTGGGGGGGGGCCTCACTGTGCAGCTTGTGGGATCTTAGTTCCTCGACCAGGGACTGAATCCAGGCCCTTGGCAGTGAGAGTGCGGAGTCCTAACCACTGGACCACCAGGGAATTTCCCCTCCTCCTTTTATACAGTAGGAAACCAAGACTAGAGAAGTAAAGAGATTTATCCATCTTTAAGCAGCAGAGTTAAATTTTGGAAAAAAAGAGCAACTTTAGGCTTAACCCTTTCTATTATGCCACAGTTGTATAATAACACACTATTGTAACAAGACTCTATAATCTAGTAAGCATCTTAGACTTTCATAAAGTGACAAAAATAAATATTTTTTACGAAAAATCCTACTCCATAAAGAAATTTCAGTTTTATTTTTATTTTTATTTATTTTATTTTTTTTTTTTTGCTATACGCGGGCCTCTCACTGTTGTGGCCCCTCCCGTTGCAGAGCACAGGCTCCGTATGCGCAGGCTCAGCGGCCATGGCTCACGGGCCCAGCCGCTCCGCGGCACGTGGGATCCTCCCGGACCGGGGCACGAACCCGTGTCCCCTGCATCGGCAGGCGGACTCTCAACCACTGCGCCACCAGGGAAGCCCAGAAATTTCAGTTTTAGAAATTACTCATATCAATCATACGAAGGAAAATTTCAGAATTATATACTTGAGGTGGGGTGGGGGAAAAGGGGAGAATGAATAAAATTTAGTTAGTCTTGTGAATATAATAAGATTATTTTGACAACACAAGGTAAACATAAGGTTTATGGGTGTATCATACAATGTTCTCCTTTTCTAAGTGAGACATGCAAATGAAAATCTATTTACCTTAAAGATTCAGATAATGGTGTTAAAGTGCCATCTCCCCTGTCTACTACACGAAAGAAATTCAACTGATCTCCTTCTCGGTATACCAGAAATGTAACTTGTTTGTTGCAGGAGGTCTTCTCCCAGACCTCATCTCGACTGGAATCCATGTACTCAGCCATCTCCCTAAGTGGATCTTCCATAGGAACGACAAATGGAAAAACTGATAAACAAGCTTTCAATTTATATCAAGTTTAATGCATCTTGGTACACTGTCAGGATATAAGGTGCTGAATTTGAACAACAATCCTATGCATACAATACATATATATTACATTCTTCAAATAAGTTTCTGGTCTTTTCATAGTTAATATAGCATTTTCTATGTTGTATTAATATGAAAGAAATGAAATGATTATGTTGTTATGTACAAAGACAGGGTTTAACCAAATACATGAGGTTTTTCCTGTGTCACTGGAGAGTATATTTGTTGATTGTATGACATAATTATCTATAACTGTTTTCACTTTACACCTTCCACTCCCTATATTTTCCAATATTGGTTCCAACAATCAATAATTAAAAAGCAATGTAAATTCCACTTACTTTAGATTAAAAAAACAAACACACACACAATTGGGGAACATATGTTAGAAATTAGAAGTGAATCCCTTTTTTTCTTTCTGGTTTTATATAAAGGCTGATTCTTCTTAGAATTGTTTCTTAACGTGAAGATAGGTAATTAAAAGTACACGGTAACCCAGAACACAAGGGGGTCCCTTAGTGTGCTAAAACTGCTATGTGTGTAATGATCAGTATGTTGTTTCTTGAAAGCATCCTCCCAGGACCCCACTTGTCCTGGTATGTACCTGTGTGTCTAGTCAGAGCACGTGGCTCTAGCGGCCTGGCACTGTCGTCAGGTTTGAATGACACTGCACAGCCATCAGCTCAACCCACTCTCATCCATAGCAGCCACAGACAGATTCCGCTCCTGTGGTGGGGACAAGCCTCAAGAGACTGCTAGCTCACAGCCTGAATGTTCTAAATGCCCCTGAACCTCAGATCGGGGAGTCTAAGCAATGGCTGAGGGAAAAAATGTTCGCTCCCAAAGACGTTTTCATGTCAAGCTGCAGAAACATTTGTTCTTCTTAAAAGACGCAACAATTTCTCAGACTCTATAACTTTCATTCAAGTAGCTTACTTATTAACAGAATAACAGTGCTGAACTGTTATCTGAACCTGTCAAAAAGTTACAGCAATAATAAATATTAAACTCTGAAAGTCATGAGGTAAAACATTGAAGATGTTCCCATATCCTAACTTCAATTCCATCACTACTAAAACACAAAAACTTCAGAAACATAATAAGATTGACCTTGTTTTACAAAAATAGTTGGATGTTTCGATAGACTCTTTCATAGGCACAAGATGTGTAAGTATTAAAGGACATTTTTTAAACAGGCTCTTGCCATTTTAAGTTTATGCTACATTTTCCAAATTACATTAATAAGAAACAAAAACTATGCTACCACCATTACTAAAGCCACATGAAAGTCTTGTTTAAACCAAGTGCCTTACTTAGGGAGGCACTGGCATTGAATATGTGTATGCACCTATGTGTATGTATGCACATTCCTTTTCATAATAGAAAAATCATTTAGATTTCATCAGGTATAAAACATTATGTATATAGTTTAGGATAAAATTTAATTTTAGAAAGGAAAGCATTTTTTAAATTTTCTTTTTGGCCACGCCACACAGCTTGCGGGATCTTAGTTCCCTGGCCAGGGATGGAACTTGTGCCTGCTGCAGTCAAAGTGCAGAGTCCTAAATACTGGACCACCAGGGAATTCCCAGGAAAGTATTTTCCATGTTGTTTTGATAATGGTTAATTCAAAAACAAATTTAAAAGCTAAATATTACTGGAGTTCACACAATAAAGATATTTTCTAAACCATAATTTTCAAGTAAGACTAAATATTGGGTTGGCCAAAAAGTTCATTTGGATTTTTCTGTGAAACGAACTTCTTGACCAACCCAATAGCTAAAAAATAAGGTTTCTGAAATACATTATGGAGAATTTCTAGATCTGGGTACAGTTGTTCTTTTTCACAAAGTTTTCAATGATGTAAGGTAGACAACAGCTACATTTTCATTTTAAAAGTTGATTCAATAAAGGCAAAATTATTAAGAACTTAGTCTAAAACATAAAAAAAAGACAAGTTCTAGGTACTGATTCTTCAATTTACAAACAAGGCACAGGAAGTTGTAGGGAAAAAAGTATTACGAAGCTTCAACTACCGAAGGGTAATGATGTCTTCCACTTTCATTTTGTTTTAAGTTAAAAAAATACATGTATTTTTAACTCAGAATCTGTGTACTTATCCTCATAAACATATTTTTAGTCCTAGTAAGAAAAGTAGGTGCCTGATAAAACATTCTGTTTAAAGACAATACTATACACAAATAACAAACTTTGAAAAATATAATACAATGGAATTCACATGTCATTAAATTAGCATCTTATAACGGCTCAGTAAACACATTAGGGTTCTTCTACTACCCTCAGAATGGCTACTATAAACATCATTTAATGTTACATGGGACGATTTCATAGGTCCAACTAATAGAAAGTCCCTGATATTATGAATCTAGTTAATCAGCTCTAACATTATTATCTTTGTTTTTTTCTAACTTATCCAAAACAGTTCAACAGCCAAAGTAACATATCTCACAAAATCCTCTTGAAATAGCTAGGAAATAGATGGTGATAACCCTATTTTCTAATCAAAATTATGAAGCATGGAGATGAAATCTGATTTGTGGAAGAAGTATAAGCCATGAGTGGAATCAGTACTCAACATTCAATTTTCTGGTTAGTGAAGGATCAAACAAATACAAAGGCCTTCCTCCAAACGAGGCCCACAGAGCAGGACTACTCAGAAATCTAAGCATGCCTCTACTTTGTGGGGATCCATCTGATATACCTGAATCAGGGACAAACGTGAACACTCCCGGTTCTTCCCATGCTTAGAACTTTCTTGTTAATCAAGTCTCTGCTCACATCATCATCTCCAAGGGCTCTTCCACAATTGTCCTCCTACCACCCTACTTCCACAGACACTGTCATGCTACCCTATTCCCTCTATAGCACTTACAGCTGCTTGAAGTAACATCAATTCTTCACATGTTTATTGTGGATACTGTGATGAAGCAGGAACTTCTTTTCCCATGAAATACTGCACTGAACATCTAGTAGATGTTCAAAATGTGTTTGCTGAATGTCTCTCTCAGAGACCACCCACATTCTGAAAAAAAGGCTTCAACAGGACTATGATAATATCTATAAAACCCAAATGCATCACAAACCAGGCTAAGAGGTATCTTTGGAATTTCCTACAGCAATCATTACCCCAGGAGTTGAAGACTCAGTGGATTAAAAAAGCAACAAGACCAGTAAAATGAACCTAAACACAATGATAACAACGTAATACTTGTACTACGCCATCCCACTGCCCTTCCCTATCCTGGTGAGGTTTATATTTAAATCTCTTTGGACTGAATCAGGAATCATGAGATTTTCTGGAATATGGGCTCCTGCCCCTCATTTAGGCTTTAAAAAACAATGCTACGGCTTCCCTGGTGGCACAGTGGTTGAGAGTCCGCCTGCCGATGCAAGGGACACAGGTTCGTGCCCCGGTCCGGGAAGATCCCACATGCCGCAGAGCGGCTGGGTCCGTGAGCCATGGCCGCTGACGCCTGCGCTCCGCAACGGGAGAGGCCACAACAGTGAGAGGTCCGCGTACCGCAAAAAAACAAAACAAAACAAAACAAAAAACAATGCTGAAGGACCTACTATATAGCACAGGGAACTATACTCAATATTTTGTAATAACCTATAAGGGAAAAAAAACTTAAATAAATATATATATTCATATATATGTATAACTGAATCACTTTGCTGTAAATCTGAAACTAACACAACATTGTAAATCAACTATACTTCAATAAAAATAAAATAAAATCTTAAAAAATAAAATAAAAAAAGAACAATGCTGAGAGAAACAACGAGGTTCTTCTAAGACCTAATAGCAGAAAGAGAACCTGAATAAAACCTGAGGCTATAAAAACACCACCTGGCTTGAAGATTATTATTGTCAAATTGCTTTAATATACATAATTTTAACATATGCCTACCTCTTCTAGTATTTATAGGTCCACCACGCATAGCCAAAACCAGCTTCAAGGTACAACCTTCTGAAATGCTGTGGATAATTAACACAAAAATAAACCACAATCATCAAAATACATTCAGTGTTAAATATACACATAATTATGTGCTGGTTTATCATAGTGCCTACTCTCTAAAAGATAAAAAAAAAGATACAGCAATGTGCATAAATATAAAATGTTAACTTATTTACTTGCATAAATAATGAAAACATGAAGAAGTTCTCATAAGCCTTAAATATGACATTAATAAAAGTATGAAAAGGACCTCTGTGGTTTAGCCTCTTCATTTCACATGTCAGGCCCTAAGAAGAAAAGAAGCTTGTTCAAGACCCAAAGTGTTAGAAATATCAGATCTATTTAATAAAATAAAACAATAGAAGAATAACAAATCTACAAGATCTCCCAACTCCCAGTGTACTCCCAGCTATTCCACATGGCCTCTGACCCTTTTTTTTAAGGAAAGAATGAAGAACTATGTGAGAGAAGGGAGAAAGACAAAAGGTCTGATGGTGTATCTACAATCACTGATGCACACAGTGTCACTTAGTATCGCATTAGGAGGACCTAAGAAAAATGAAAGACTTGGTGAAGAGCAATACTCTCTTACCCAGTACTCTTGTGAAAATGGAAAGAAAAGGAAGGTAGCCAGATGGGAATGAGTCAATATTCAAAGAAAGGAGCAAAGAAGGCAAGATAAGAAGAGGAAGTCTAAAACGGCAGGGGTAAGTAGCTTGGCGTGAATAATAATAAAACAAAGAATCAGAGGACAAAGATCAGGTAGCACGGTACTGAGCCAACACATCTTAAAGTTCAGGATTTACACTAAAATGTAGGGATAAAAACTATTCAGAAGAAGAAGAGACATGATTCAAGGATTCAGAAGAAAAACACTGGTATATGGAGTCATAATTCTGAGTGTCTATAAGATATCTGATACGCAGTTACACTCACTTGTAATCATTCAAGCAATAATCATCTTCAAGTTCCATGTTATTCCAAATTAAGTGCTGCTGACAGATGGGAATACCTTAGGGGAAGGTTATAAAAAAATTGGTTAAAAATTCAATAGTATCTTGGAAAGAGTATGATACAAATCAATTTTATCAAAGAAATAATAATAAATTAAACACAATTCTAAATTGAATGTGAGATGCTTAACTAAACTATACAGAATCATAGGTAAAAGGCGTGGCTAAAAGTAGATATGATCCAATCTACTCACTAGAAAAGAACAGTATGTTTCAGTAACTCTCTGGCCTTGAAACAAAGTATAAAATTAGGCAGCCCTTTAAAAAGATACCTTGAAATGAGCCCTGAAGAGTTTAAGATCTAACACCTAGAAGACAGTTCTCAATACTGCAAAGTACAGCCTTCATTCAGTTATATTCAGCATTAAAAGTGTATTATGAGTGGAGGGTGAGCAAAATGGATGAAAGGGGTTAAAAATATATGAACTCCCAGCTATAAAATAAGCAAGTCATGGGGATATAATATACAACATGGAGACTATAGTTAATAATATTGTGTTGTGTATCTGAAAGTTGCTAAAAGAGTAGATCTTAAAAGTTTTCATCATAAGAAAACAAAATTTTCTAACTATGTATGGTGATGGATGTTGACTATTAACTAGACTTACTGCATTGATCATTTTGCAATACAGTAGTCCCTTGGTATCCGAGGGGTATTGGTTCCAGGTCCCCTGCAAATACCAAAATCCACAGATGCTCAAGTACCTTATACAAAATGACATAGTATTTATTTGCACATAACCTATACTCACCCTCCTGTATACTTTAAATCATCTCTAGATTACTTGTAATACTTAATACAAAGTAAACACTATGTAAATATTTGCCAGCGTGATGCAAATTCAAGTATTGCTTTTTGGAACTTTCTGGATTTTTTTTCCCCAATAATTTCGATCTACAGTTGGTTAAATCCTCAGATGCAGAACCAGAGGATACATAGGGCCAACTTTATATACAAATATCAAATCATTATGTTGTACCCCAGAACTAATATGTCAATTAAATCTAAATTTTAAAATATATGGAACATTTAATTTAGCTTATTTGCCCCTAAAATTTTGTATTCTAAAAGTCTGTTCCCAGAATAACATGTCCACAGGGAATAATGATTGTTTATATGTGAGTTTATTTAGTGATTCAGATAGCATCTTTCATATTCTTCCAAATAGAAACGTCAATAATCCTGAAACAGGGCACAGAATATAATTTCCCATAAAACATTAATATATTAGAAAATTCCTTCCACCCTAATGTTTGAATGTGATTATAGTCCATAACTGCATATTGACATACTTTTTTGCAGAGTCTGAACACTAATTAAAGAATAATTCAATCTTTAATAAAAAGTATATTATGGGCAATTTTCAATGCTGAAAATTATGGTCTACAAGAAAGTTTCTTTGCATTTCTGTGATGTTAAAGGAATGTTAAGGCAGATTCCATACTCCAGCATAAACTTTTTTTTTTCCTGCAAACTGCACATTTGAATGCCCAAAGACTACTAGCCAGAGAGTGAGCATTATCTACTCAATAGAACATTTAATGGCTACAGATACTGATGTTGATGAATATCTTTCTCAAATATCTCACATACTGCCTTCTCAAATTACTTTTGCTTGTGATACTATAAAATAAGTTGACTAGAATAATAGCAGTAAGTGCTATATGTGTTAGCGTTTATTATTATAAGCCAGACACTGTTATAAATGCTTGACCTGTATTACCATACTTTAACTGCAACAACAATAATCTTGTGAAGCAGGCATCACCATTATGCTTATTTCACAGATGATAAAACTGAAGCACTGAGAGATTAAGTGACACCCAGAGAGTATGTGGATTAGAAATGTAAAGCCCCAGCAGGCTAACTCCAGAGACTGCACTCAACCTTTATGCTAATCAGTCTCTAGAAAATCAGTCTCCATAAAGCAAAAGTAGTTGTCTAGGTGTATGTTTAAGTAGTGTTGCCTGTTAGTAGACCTGAATGTCTACTGAATGTTCACCAAATGTTCCAAAAGATCATCATGGAATACAGCCCACATGGGCTGAGGAGGTGGATATACATATATCTCCCAAATGGAAACAGTTCACTTTTTTTGCTTCCAGTTAAAAAAGAATGCCAGTAAGGAAAGGCTTTTAACCTAGAAATTATTTCACATTAAAAGTATTTTAATATTAAAAAAATTTTAATACGCTCTGGTCATATTTTCAATCAAAATTACAGGATTTCACCAGGATAACTAAATAAAGCAATTTGGGTAGGTAATACTCAACTTATTTACATTCAACCAGTATTGTACAGTATTATTGCATTAAAAAAAAAAAAACTTTAGAACTGGATTAAAAACAACGTAACAGGGCTCCCCTGGTGGCTCAGTGGTTGAGAGTCCGCCTGCCAATGCAAGGGACACAGGTTCGTGCCCCCGTCCGGGAAGATCCCACATGCTGCAGAGCGGCTGGGCCCGTGAGCCATGGCCACTGAGCCTGCGCATCCGGAGCCTGTGCTCTGCGGTGGGAGAGGCCACAACAGTGAGAGGCCCGCGTGCCGCAAAAAAAAAAAAAAAAAGAATATTACATCTATAAGCACATCAAAAAGAATAAAATATCTGGGAATAAATCTAACTAAGGGGGTAAAAGACCAGTATCAGAAAACTGTAAGACACTGATTAAAGAAACTGAAGACAACACAAACAAATGGAAAGATACACCAGGCTCATAGATTGGAAGAACATATACTGTTAAAATGACCAGACTATCCAAGACAATCTACAGATTCATATATGTTACATACAAAAGCTATTAAGAGAGTAAATCCTAGGAGTTCTCTTCACAAGGAAAACAATTTTTCCCTATTTATTTAATTTTGCATTTACATGAGATGATTTTCTCTAAACTTACTGTGGTTATCATTTCGTGCTGCATATGAGTAAAATCATTATGCTGTATACCTTAAACATACAGTGCTGTATGTCAATTATATCTCAATAAAAATGGGGGGAGAGGAGGGAAAGACAGTAGAAAAGATCGGTGAAAGAGCTGAGTTTTTTTTAAAAGATAAACAAAATATACAAACCTTTAGCCAGATTCACCAATAAGAAGAGACAGGACTCAAATAAATAAAATGAAAATGAAAAGGAGACATTGCAAATGAAAAGGCAACCTACAAGATTGGAGAAAATATTTGCAAATCATAAATCTGATAAAGGGTAAATATCAAAAATATATAAAGAACTCATATAACTCAAAATAAAAAAATCTTATTTAAACATGGGTAAAGGATCTGAATAGACATTTTTTCTAAGAAGACATATGAATGCCAACAGGTACATGAAAAGGTGCTTGACAGCACTAATCCTTAGGGAAGTGCAAATCAAAACCACAATGAGAATTCACCTCACACCTGTTAGAATGTCTATCATCAAAAAGACAACAAATAACAAGTATTGGCAAGGATGTGGGAAAATGGGAAATCTTGTACACTGTTGGTGGGAATATAAATTGGTTCAGCCACTATGGAAAACAGTATGGAGGTGCCTCAAAAAATTAAAAATAGAACTATCATATATCCAGCAATTCCACTTCTGGGTATTCATCAGAAGAGAATGAAACTATTATCTCAAAAGGATATCTGCACCCCCATGTTCACTTTATTTACACTAGCTAACACATGGAAACAACCTAAGTGTCCACTGACAGATGAATGGATAAAGAAACCATGGTGTATATATATACAATGGAATGCTGTTCAGCCATAAAAGAAGGAAACTTGCTATTTGTGACAACACAGATGGACCTCGAGGACATTACGCTAAGTGAAGTAAATCAGAGACGAAAAATATTGTATGATATCATTTATTTGAATTAAAAAAAACTCATAGGCACAGAGAACAGACTGGTGTTTGCCAGAGGCAGGGTGTAGGGGTTGTGTAAAATGGGTGAAAGTGGTCAAAAGGTACAAGCTTCCACCTATAAGATAAGTAAGTCCTAGCAATATTACGTACAGCTTGGTGGGTATAGTTAATACTGCACTGTATGTTTGAAAGTTGCTAAGAGAGTAGATCTTAAAAATTCTCATCTGTAGAAAAAAATTATAACTATGTTTGGTGATGGACATTAACTAAAATTATTGTGGTAATCATCTCGGGATACACATATAATCTTTATGTTGTACACATAAAATTAATAAGATATTGTAGGTCAATTATGTCTCAAAAATAATTTTTTAAATGCCACCAAAATCATAAGCAACAAATGAAAAAAAATCTAAGTTGGATTTCAAGAAAATTTACAACTTTTGAGCATGAAAGGACCCCATCAAGAAAGTGAAAGGAGGGCTTCCCTGGTGGCACAGTGGTTGAGAATCTGCCTGCTAATGCAGGGGACACGGGTTCAAGCCCTGGTCTGGGAGGATCCCACATGCCACGGAGCAGCTAGGCCCGTGAGCCACAACTACTGAGCCTGCGTGTCTGGAGCCTGTGCTCCGCAACAAGAGAGGCTGCGATAGTGAGAGTCCTGCACACTGCGATGAAGAGTGGCCCCCGCTTGCCACAACTAGAGAAAGCCCTCGCACAGAAACGAAGACCCAACACAGCAAAAATAAATTAATTAATTAATAAACTCCTACCCCCAACATCTTCCAAAAAAAAAAAAAAAAGAAAGTGAAAGGATAACCCACAGAAGCAAATGTGGTATGTCTTTTCATAAACCTGATGAGAGTCTAGCATTTCAAATAAAGAACTATTATAACAATACAATTAAAAAAATACATAATCCACTTAAAAATGGGCAAAGGATTTGGACAGACATTTCTCCAAAAATGATGGCCAATAAGCACACACATAATGCTCAATATCTTTAGTCATTAGGGAAGTATGAATCAAAATCATGAGATACCAATTTCCCACCTACTAGGACAGTTATAATAAAAAAAGAAATTTGGAAAATAACAGGCATTGGTAAAAATGTGGAGAGACTGGAACTCTTACACACTGGTTGTGACAATGTAAAATGGTGCACCCACTGTGAAAAAGTTCAGCAGTGCTTCAAATTGTTAAATACACAGCCACCATAGGATCCAGCAATTCCATTCTTCAGTATATACCCAAGTGAACTGAAACCATATGTTCAAACAAAAACTGGTACATAAACACTCATCACAGCATTATTCATAATAGTCAAAAAGCAGAAACCAGCTAAATATCCATTGGCTGATAAATGGTTAAATAAATGTATATGCATTACAATGGAGTATTATTGAGACCTTAAAGGAATAAAGTACATACTACAACTTGAATGCAGCTTGAAAACATTATGCTAAGTGAAAGAAACCACATATCACGTGATTCTGTTTACATGAAATGTCCTGAATAGGCAAATCCAGAGTCAGAAAAATCAGTACATGCCAGGGAAAGGTGGGTTGAAGTAAATTTGGAATTACAAGGTTACTTTTTTGGGGGACAGAAATTTTCTGGAATTAGATAGTGGTGATTAATACACAACACTGTGAATATACTAAAAAGCACTGTACTGTATACTTTAAAATGGTGAATTTTATATTATGTAAATTTTATCCCAATTTTTAAATGTAAAGAAAAGGGAAGTATGATGTTTCAGACATACAAAGGCAGAAAAATTCATCACTAGCAGACCCACACTACAACAAATGTTGAAGTCCTTCAAAAAAAACAAAAACAACAACAACAAAAAAGAGAAGTCCTTCAGGAAAAAGAAAAATGATACCAAGTGAAAATCTGTATCTATATAAAGGAATGGAGAGCATAAAAAATGGTAACTATACAAAGAAGTAGTTTTTAATACTGTTTAAGCATTTTTAAAGATAATTGACTGTTCAAGCAAAAATAACAATGTATTATGGGGTTCACAACATATGCAAAAGAACATGCATGACAATAATAGTATAAAGGCCAAGAGGGGAGAAATGAAAGTACAATATTGTAAGGTTCCTATAAGATATGTGAAGTGGTATATTACTTGAAGATAGAGAATGGTAAGTTAAAGATGTATATTACAGACCACTAAAGCAACAGCTAAAATGTCAGGATAAAGAGTTATAATCGATAAGCCAACAAAAGAGAACAAAATGGAATCATACCAAATACTCAATTAATCCAAAACAAATATGGAAAAGAGGAAAAAGTGAACAAAGAACAGACGCAACAAATAGAAGACAAATAATAAAATGATGAACTAAAACTTAATCACACCTATAGTCAAATAAAATGGTCTAAAAACTGCAAGTTAAGAGGCAGACACAGACTGGATTAACAAAAAAATAAAAATAAAAAGCAAGGCTCAATTATATGCTGTCTGCAAGAAATAGGCACCTTAAATATAAAGATATAAATAGATTAAAAGTAAAAGAATGGGGCTTCCCTGGTGGCACAGTGGTTGAGAGTCCGCCTGCCGATGCAGGGGACACGGGTTCATGCCCTGGTCCGGGAGGATTCCACATGCCGCGGAGCGGCTGGGCTCGTGAGCCATGGCCGCTGAGCCTGCGCGTCTGGAGCCTGTGCTCCGCAACGGGAGAGGCCACAACGGTGAGAGGCCCACGTACCACAAAAAAGAAAAAAAAAAAAGTAAAAGGATGGAAAAACATATTTTATGCTGACCACTAGTCAAAAAAAATCTGGAGTGATGATATTAATATCACATAAAGTAGATTTCAGGGCAAAAATTATTACCAAGGATAAAGAATGTCATTTCATAATGATGAAGAGATCAGTGAAGTCAAGAGGACATAAAATCCTAAAAATGTATGCACCTAATAACAGAGCTTCAAAGAACATGACATAGAGGCTGACAGAACTGGAAGGAGAAAAAGATAAATCCACAATTATAGTTGGAGATTTCAATACTCCTCTCCCAACAGTTGACAGAATAAGTAGACAATCAAAAAGAACATATAGAACACTATCACAGAAATTGCCCTGACATTTATAGAACATGCCACACATCAATAACAGGATGCACATTCTTCTCAAGTGCATAGGTAACATTTACCAAGACAGACAATATTCTGGACCATAATACTAGTTCCTAAATTTTAAAAGAATCAAAATCATGCAGTAGAATTAAATTATGAGCCAATATCAGAAACATTTCTAGAAATTCCCCAAATTTTTAGAAACTAAACAACATATTTCTAAATAACCCATGGATCCAAAAAGGCATCAAAAGGAAAATTAGAAAATAATTTGAACTCAATGAAAATGAAAACACAACATATCAAAATGTATGGAATACCAATAAGACAGTACTTAGGAGGAAACTTAAAGCACTACCTACCAATATTTCATAAGAAGAAATGGATCGGATCAATAACCTTAGTCTCAAGAAATTAGAAAAAGAGTAAATTAAACCCAAAGTAAGCCAAAACATTGTTAATAAAGTAAGCCAATAACATTGTTCATTGCAGCAGTATTTACAATAGCCAGGTCATGGAAGCAACCTGAATGCCCATCAACAGACAAACAGATAAAGAAGTTGTGGTACATATATACAATGGAATATTACTCAGACATAAAAAGGAATGAAATTGAGTCATTTGTTGAGATGTGGATGGACCTAGAGACTGTCATGCAAAGTGAAGTAAGTCAGAAAGAGAAAAACAAATATCGTATATTAAAGCATGTATGTGGAACCTAAAAAAATGGTACAGATGAACCGGTTTGCAGGGCAGAAGCTGAGACACAAATGTAGAGAACAAATGTATGGACACCAAGGGGGGATAACCACGGTGGGGTGGGGATGGTGGTGTGCTGAATTGGGTGATTGGGATTGACGTGTATACACTGATGTATGTAAAATTGATGACTAATAAGAACCTGCAGTATAAAAAAACAAACAAAGAAAAAACAACTAATACTAAACTTTCTTTGGGTTATTTGTATGGCAATATGTTAACATAAATGTTTCAGACATTACATGAAATTTCTAAAAATCTTATATGTTCTGGTATAATGTTATAAGTCATAATTCTAGTTATTACTTTAAAATGTATATCTCAGAAATAACTAAATTTCCTTGTCAATTGCATTATTATGAACTTTCATCAAATCTTTAACCGTGGTCTTTTTTTTTTTTTTTTTTCCGGTACGCGGGCCTCTCACTGTTGTGGCGTCTCTCGTTGCGGAGCACAGCCTCCAGATATGCAGGCTCAGCGGCCATGGCTCACAGGCCCAGCCGCTCTGCGGCATGTGGGATCTTCCCGGACCGGAGCACAAACCCGTGTCCCCTGCATCGGCAGGCAGACTCTCAACCACTGTGCCACCAGGGAAGCCCCTTAACCGTGGTCATTTTTGTGTCTTTTGTCATTTATAGACAGTTCTGGGTGTACTCTGATGCTTTTGCAAAATTGTTCCTATAAAAGGGTTTCATCTTCAAGGAATTCATGGAAAAGACTCTGACAAGTACAGGTTTCTGGTAACTGACTATACTGCTGAACTGAATGAATAAGCATTTTCAGAACTCTAATGGAAAACTGATGAATTCATAAAAGTGCTAACAAAAGATCAAGATGAAAAAAATTAATTACATGGGACTGAGTGAACTGATGAGGATGATTATAATTTTTGTGACTTTCTGTTTGAATAAAAACAAAAAAAAATCCCACAAGGACTTAGAGGCAAAAAATATACAAATCAATTATCACTGCAAAGTAAAGGAGCTGTTACAGTGGAGGATTACTGGACTGAATGTCAATATTATGACATAGTATGAGGGTGTTTCGTGTTTGGTAATTGCAATCATTGTTGCTTTTGTTGTGGTCATCCATTTACAATGCTTGGTATCAGTTTATTTATCTCTTGTAAAAATAAAATACAGTGTGTGTGTGTGAAAAAAAACAAAACAAAAATCAATGAAATGGAAAACAGAAAAATAGAGAAAAATCAATGGAAACAAAATCTGATTCTTTAAGAAATTCATTAAATTAATAAAGACTGATTTTTTAAAATAATATGCAATATGCAAGTACTAGGAATGAAAGGGTGACATCATTACAGATTCCACAGATATTGAAAGAATAAAAGAATATTATGAACTCTATGCCAGTAAAATTCAACAAACAGATCAACAAAATCCTTAAAAGATACAAGCTACCCAAGCTCACTCAAGAAGAAAAAGATAACCTGAATAGCCCTATATTTATTAAAGATAGCTTCACAGTTGAGGATATAACACCAATTCTACTATCTAAAAATTGCAAAGGAAGGAATAGTCCCAGTTCATTCAATGAGGACACTATTGCCCTGATACCAAAACTAATGAAGACATTACAAAATAAAATCAGTATTCCTTCATAAACAAAGATACAAATATTCTAACACAGTTTTAACAAACAAAATTAAACAATATATTAAAAAGATAAAACAACAGGAACAAATAAAGTGAATTCCAGGAATGCTGGTTTAATATTTTAAAAATCAATGTCATTGGGACTTCCCTGGTGGTCCAGTGGTTGAAACTCCGTGCTTCCAACGTAGGGGGTGTGGGTTTGATCCCTCGTCAGGGAACTAGGATCTCGCCTGCCACGTAGCATGGCAAAAAAAAAAAAGAAAAAAAAAAGCACCAATGCAACTGAACCTTTACAGGAAAATATAGAAGAAATTTTTTGTGACCTCAGATTGACAAAGATTTCTTAGATATGACATCCATATCCATTTTTTTAAAATTTGACAAATTGGATTTCAGCCAAATTAACATTTTCACTTCAAAAGGTACTGTTAAGAGAATAAAAAGACAAGCCACAGTCTGGGAGAAAATCTCAGCAAAATGTGTATCTGATTAAAAACCTGTATTCAGAATAAATAATTCTCAAAACAACAAGAAAACAACCAGATTTTTTAAATGGGTAAAAGAACTGAATAGATACTTTAACAAAGAATATATAAGGATGGCAAACAAGTTCATGAAGATGCTCAATATCACTAGTCATTAGGGAAATGCAAATTAAAACCACAATAAGATATCACTACATGCCTATTAGAACGACTAAAAAAGACTGACCATACCAAGTGTTGAGAAGGATACATAGAAAAAACAATCTTCATGCTTCTCCCCAACTGCATCCTCTTCCTTCCACCCAGGGGTAATCATCATTCTGAATTTGGTATGAATTATCCCTCTGCTTTTTGTTAGTGCTTTACTTCAGCGTGGTATTGTTTCTTTGTCCCTTTTTGATCTTTATATAAGTGGATCATAGTATATGTATTCATCTATGTTTTGCTTTTTTTTTTTTTTTTTTGCGGTACGCGGGCCCCTCACTGTTGTGGCCTCTCCCGTTGCAGAGCACAGGCTCCGGACAGGCAGGCTCAGCGGCCATGGCTCACGGGCCCAGCCGCTCCGCGGCACGTGGGATCTTCCCAGACCGGGGCACGAACCCGTGTCCCCTGCATCAGCAGGCGGACTCTCAACCACTGCGCCACCAGGGAAGCCCAAGAATTTTTAAAAAAAGGAACATCAAAGAACTATGGAAATTTTTCAAAAGGTGTAACTGGAATACTAGAAGAAAGAGAAAATTGGAACAGAAGAAATAGTTTAAGTAATAATGACCCAGAATTTTCCAAAATTAATGAGATACACCAAAGCACAGATTGGGAAGCTCAGAGAACACCAAATAGGATAAAAATTTTAAAATCTATACCTAGGCATGTTATAGCAAACTTCAGAAAAGCAAAGACAAAGAGAAAATCTTCAAAGAAGACAGAGGAAAAACCATATGGATAATAATTACAGGAACCTTCTTACCCAATATCCTATAAGCAAAAAGAGAGTGGAGTAAAATATTTAAAGCGTTGAAAGAAAAAGACCACCAACCTAGAATTCTGTACCCTATGAAATTATCCTTCAAAAGTGAAGGAGAAATAGAGTTTCTCAGATAAACAAAATTTGAGATAATTTGTTGCTAGTACAACTGCCTTGCAGGAAATGAAGTTCTTCAGAGAAAAGGAAAATGATATAGATCTACATAAAGAAAGAAAGCATTAAAGAAGGAACAAAGAATAAGGGCAATGAGTAGAAAATAGTAACAGATATGGTAGTTATTAATTCAACTATATCAGTAATCATTTTAAACATCAATTGCCTCAATAAACCAATTAAAAGACAGAGATTGTCAGAGTGGATCAAAAAACAAGACCCAATTATATGTTGTCTATAAGAAATCCACTTTAAATATAAAGATATATATACAGATTAAAAGTAGAGGGATGTAGGGACTTCCCTGGTGGCGCAGTGGTTGAGAGTCCGCCTGCTGATGCAGGGGACACGGGTTCGTGCCCCGGTCTGGGAAGGTCCCACATGCCACGGAGCGGCTAGGCCCGTGAGCCACGGCTGCTGAGCCTGCGCGTCCGTAGCCTGTGCTCCGCAATGGGAGAGGCCACAACAGTGAGAGGCTCGCATACCAAAAAAAAAAAAAAAAAAAGTAGAGGGATGTATATATGTCCATGCCACTCTCTCACTTTGTCCCAGCTTACCCTTCCCCCTCCCCGTGTCCTCAAGCCTATTCTCTAGTAGGTCTGCGTCTTTATTCCCGTCCTGTCCCTAGGTTCTTCATGACCATGTTTTTTTTTTGGATTCCATATATATGTGTTAGCATAAGGTATTTGTTTTTCTCTTTCTGACTTACTTCACTCTGTATGACAGACTCTAGGTCCATCCACCTCACTACAGATAACTCAATTTCGTTTCTTTTTATGGCTGAGTAATATTCCATTGTATATATGTGCCACATCGGACATATATATACTACCAAATGTAAAACCGATAGCTAGTGGGAAGCAGCCGCATAGCACAGGGAGATCAGCTCGGTGCTTTGTGACCACCTAGAGGGGGGGGATAGGGAGGGTGGGAGGGAGTGAGACGCAAGAGGGACGAGATATGGGGATATATGTATATGTATAGCTGATTCACTTTATTATAAAGCAGAAACTAACACACCATTGTAAAGCAATTATACTGCAATAAAGATGTTAATAAAATAAAATAAATAAATAGTAATATAGCTGGATATAAAAAAAAGTACAGGGATGGATACAATTTTATTTGTCAATTATACCTCAATAAAGCTGAGGGAAAAAGAAGTAAAGGGATGGAAAATGATATATTATGCTAATGTTAATCAAAAAAAAAAAGCTAGAGTAGCTATATTAATTGCAGACAGAACAGGCTACAGAGCAAGGAAAAATATCCGAGATAAAGAGGGGCATTACCTAGTGATAAAGGGGTCAGTTCTCCAAGACGACATAATCCTTAATATGTATGGACACAATCAGCTATCAAAACTTATAAATTATATTACAATAAGTAAGACAGTATAATTTTGGCATAGGGGGACACATCAGGTGATTAAGAGTTGTGTGCATATAAAAATGTAATACATGACAGGTATGAAATTACTTTAGTGAGAAAAGACTAGACTAATTCAATAAGTGGTATTTATACAGCCAATTATTTATAAAGTGAAAAAAATGGATCCCTAGTTGATACTGTATCAGGCAAAATAAAGTAGGTTATATTGAACTTACCCCAAACCATCCCCAAAATGTCAATGGCTTAAGACAAAGATTTTTTGCTCAAGTTACATGTCTACTGCATGTCAGGAGGGCTCTGCTCACTATAGTCACTCAGGGACCCAGGCTGACGGAGACTTCCATTCATAGCTCACTGGCCAGAACTATTAACATGGTCCCACCAACTCATAAAGTTGGCCAGGGAAACAATCTTATCCCGTGTACGGAAGAGAAATCTTTATTAGGGAGCGGTAATGCCAATGATTTGATGGCAAGTCCAGGGAATCCACTGCCCACGGCAATAAAAAACCATCTGACAATAATCCCTTACATTTCTTGGCACATTTTTTCTTTCCAAATCCCTATCCTCTGAGTACCATGTACTATCTCCACAGATTAACCATTTTCCCCTGAAAAAGAGCACAGATGCTCTGCTAAATGCTTTTCATTGAATTCATTTAATCCTGAGGACAACTCTGAACTAGGTACTATTATTAGTCCCATTTTAAATGAGCACAACTGAGGTAAAGAGAGGTTAAGTAATTTACTCAGTTGGTAATCTGAAATCAGGCAGTCTGGCTTCAGTTGCTCCTGTCCCTTCAAGGCCCATTTAAAGTCCCCTTGTAGGTACTACAGCCTCATCATTCCTAATCCAGCACACTCCTTCAACCCTTTCTCTGCAGTCCCCTCCATCTACCCTCCTATCTCCTACTATGCTCTAGTTCCCAGCTTCCCAAAAGTTGCCCAAAAGGAAAAGCAGTCTGGCAGGGCAACCATTTCCCTGAAGGATTAAACTGAACAGTGTCACCTCTGTCTTCCTATCCTAGCTACTCCATATCCTTTTATCTTGGAGAGTCTTACCCACCATGTTATCCTCAAATGTCATCCTGGGTAGAAAGAGAAATATCACCTAGAAAAGGATTAAAATTAATTTTACATGAAGGATGCCCTCTTAAAGCCTCCTGAAGAATAGAGTGACTATCCCTGCCCACGGGCTGCAAGAAGTTACAAAAGTTTAGAGAACAGGAGGGAAAGAAGGGGTGAGGGCTAGAAGGATGGGAAATGGGAACAGGAGTTAACATCTATTGACCACTAGTAGTAAGTGCTATGGACTGAACTGTATCCCCCCCAAATTTATATCTTGAAGTCCTAACCCTCAAAGTGATGGTATTCGGAGATGGGGCCTTTGGGAGATAATTAGGTTTAGATGAGGTCATGAGGGTGAGGCCCTTATGGTTGGATCCAAGCCCTTATAAGAAGAGATGCCCATGTGAGGACACAGTGAAAACAAACCTGTCTACAAGTCAGGAAGAAAGTCTCACCAGAACCTGATCATGCTGGTACCCTGATCTCAGAGTTTCAGCCTCTGGAACTGTGAGAAAATAAATTTCTGTTGTTTAAGCCTCCCAGTCTATGGTATTTTGTTGTGACAGCCCAAGCAGACAAAGACTGTAGAGATTTTACATATTACCTCATTTAATCTCCCAATAAGTATAGTCATTTTATAAATGTCTAAACTAGGTTTCAACTGTCTAATAACTACAAAGTCATTGCTTTTACCCTATGTCTCCTCCTACAGAGGACAAGTAGCCTATATCTTGGCTCTGGTCCAACTCTGTCAGTAAATATTTCCCTTGGATGAGTCCCTAATCTTTCCTAAGCCCAAATCTACTCTTCTGCCATTAAGAGAACTAAACAGGATGCCCTCTAGAGTGCTTCTGCTGCACAGAGATTATTCAAAATGCATGAAAGCAGGAAAAAATGCAGAGATTACTTAAACACAAGAGGGTTTTTTTAAAATCTTACCACTCCTAAAAAGATATCATTACACCATCATATAAATAAAAGAGCAGGAAAAGTCAAAATAAACTATTCTGACTCTGTATCTCACCAAATCATTTGGGGAGAGAAAAGCTTCATGTGCCATTAATGGGTGTACTGATGTGGTCATTGGACTCAGCTGGTCACTAACTTCAATAGAACTTAGTCACTAGATATTCAGAAGCTGAGATACCAGGATCCTTGACTTTACAAAGATAAAAAATTCCAATCCTCCTCATCCTTCTATAATTCTGAACTTAAACTGAGCTGGAGGGCATGCTAGTTTCTTCCTTTATATTGCAAGCAAGTTCCAGCTGGCTCAAAAAGCAAAGATCCATTTAGTGTTATATGGAAAATTTTCTAGTCTTTACTGGATGTTAACAACTATAAATGGCAAATACCACTTATTTCAGAAATCGGCCAAGAACAATGAAAAAGACTAATTTTAACACAAAGTAATTTATAACACTTTTCACAAATACGCCAACCATAAAAGAGACATTATACAAAAAAAAAGAGACATGATACAATATTCAGTATCCCTGCTATACTGAGGAAACTTCAAATCTATGTAAATGTAAACCAAAAACTCTTCCCAGAAAATCTCCACATTAAAAAAAGAAAAAGTATTCACAAAGCGCTCTAAAAAAGTAAACAGGGTCAATAAAAGGGAATTCAATTATCACTGTAAGGTAGTTATTGCATAATCTTCACATCATCATAACCTGTTGAAAAACTATTTCAAAATATTATTTCACACCATTAACATAATGCCAGGGATTTGCTTTGATTCAAAAGAATCTGGTAGAAAGGGAACAGAGTGGGGGAAATGCAGGAATGGAAAAAAGACAGTTCATGAATTGATAACTGTTGAAGCTGAGTAGTGGGTATATAAGGATTCATTCTCCATTTCTTTCTAATTCCATGTAGGTTTGACATTTCTCCATAAGAAAAGCTAAAAAGTTATTATACACTCTTGAAGAACAAATTTAATCCTCATATCCTACAAAACAAGAAAGACTAGTACCTTCCAATCTTCGAATTTTTGCTTTCACAGAAATAACAGCTTCAAAGCGTGAAACTATCAGCTGAAAACATGTTCCAGTCAGTGTTTCAATGAAGAGCTCCATGGTATCATAGAAAGGAAGTCTGTAGTAAAATGCCCCCACGTTATCTTCATCGAAGAATGGAGGATCTTTTCTGTTATCCATTACTTTGACTTTTCTAATTCCTCAGGAATATGTGGCAGGCAACTGTATTCCAGTTCTAACCAAATCAGCTTTGAACATTGGTAATATATATCGTTGATCATGTTTTGAGTTTTGTACCTAAAAAACAAGAATAATGTTTTTTTAACAAGCCTATGTGAAAGTCTCATTCCTCCACAAAGATTTTCTCAAGTCTGGCCCATATCAGCCTTCCAGAGAGCCCGGAATTCATTTTAGTGTTTACTAGGCCTAATCCTGAACTTTACACAATTGTCTTTGAACTCACTCTCCCAATTAGAGTGTAAGATTATTAAGAACAGGTATATTTGCTACACTTTATCTTACTAGAGCTCAGCAGTTAATTACACTACATGCTCAACAAATATGTTTTGTTGTTAATGATATTTAAACCAATGAACTCCACATGTAGGTATATATTTGCAAGACTTTGAATAAGTTATGCACATCCTTTCCTAAAACACATAAATTACATTTTATAACCCATACAAAGTATAGTGTTATAGCCATTGTACATCTGAATCACAGTGAATAAAAGGAATAGTAACCATCTTAAAAGTAGGATTCACTAAATAATCAATAAGTATTTGGGTTTCCAGAGGTTATCCACCAGTATAGCATTGAGATGAGGTTAATTAATACTGGTAACAGACATTAGACATAATCTCTACACACAAACATACAATGGCTAATGAGTATGAGAGGCAAACACAACCAACAGAAATACTAAAATAAATTTTAAATGTATAATTAGGAGAATAGGAATAATCAAATTGATAAATTGCTATTAATCAGTGAAAACTTTGAAAAGGCAGAGGGGGCTTGAACTTAAACTAAAAGGACAAATGATACATATTCTTTCTGGAGAAGTAGGTAAATCTTTTCAATACCTTTATGGCAATATAATTTATATACCATAAAATTCACACATTTAAAGCCTAAAATTTACTGGGCTTTAGTATGGTTACAAAATTGTACAACCATCACCATAATCATTTTTAGAACATTTTCATCAACCCTAAAAGGAACGTCTTATTCTTTAGACACACTCCTAAATTCTGCCTCTCTCAGCCCTAGGCAATCACTAATCTACTTTCTGTTTTTAAAATTTTGCCTATTCTGGACATTTCACATAAATAGAATCATACAATATGTAAACTTTTGTGACCGGCTTCTTTCACTTAGCATAATGTTTTCAAAGTTCATCCATGTTCTAGGATGTATCAGTATTTCATTCTTTTTTATTTCTGAATAATAGTCCATTATAAGGATGTACCACATGTTACTTATCCAGCCATCAGTTGATGGGCATTCTGGGCTGTTTCCAATTTTTGCCTATTATGAATAATGCTATGAGAACACTCAATTACAATTCTGTGATAGACATGTTTTCCTTTCTCTTCCATATATATCTAGAAGTGGAACTAATGGGTTGTGTGGTAACCTGTGTTTAGCAATTTGTGGGACTACCAAACTGTTTTCAAAAGTGGTCTGAACCATTTTACATTCCCACCAACAATGAACAAGGGTTTGGATTTCTTCACATCCTTGCCAATACATTTTATTGTCTTTTGATTAAAGCCATCATAGTGTGTATGAAGTAGTGTCTCACTGTGGTTGTGATTTGCCTTAATGACTAATGATGTTAAGAATCTTTTTACGTGCTTAGTACCCATTTGCACATATTCTTTACAGAAATGTCTATTCAGAAAGTCCATTCAGATCCTGTCCATTGAGTTATTTATGTCTAACACTTTCCAGATACAAGCTGTTTAACGGATACATGATTCACAAATATTTTCTCCAATTCGTGGGTTGTCTTTTAACTTTCTTGATAGTTTCCTTTGAAGCACAAAAGTTTTTAATTTTAATGAAGCCCAATCTGACTATTTTTCTTCTGTTGCTTATACTTTGGGTGTCATATTTTAAAAGCTTTGCCTAATGCAAGGTTGACAATTGACCAGTACATATTTTTCTAAGAATTGTATAGCGTAGCCCTTACATTTAGGTCTATAATCTATTTTGAATTTATTTTTGTGGTTATTGTACAATAGGGGTACAGTTCTATTCTTTTGCAGACAAATAACCAGTTGTCTCAGCACCATTTGTTAGAAAGACTATTCTAAATTCATTGAATTGTCTTGGCACCCTTATTGAAAACCAGCTGACCATAACCTCAATTCTGTTCCATTGATCTATATGTCTATCCTTATGCCAGTAGCACACTGTCTTTGTAGCTTTGTAATAAGTTTTGAGATCAGGAAGTGTGAGTCTTCTAACTTGTTCTTCTCTTTCAAGATTGTTGGCTATTCTGGGTCCTTTGAATTTCCATAGGAATTATAGGATCAGCTTGTGTATTTTGCAGAAACACCAGTTGGGATTTTGATAAGGCCTGTGTTCAGTCTACAGATTAATTTGGATAGTATTACCATCTTGACAATATTAAGTTTTATAATCCATCAACATGCAATATCTTTCAGTTTATTTATAACTTCTTTAATTGCTTTCAACAATGTAGTTTTCAGATGATACGTTTTGTATTTTAAAAACGTGTTTCTAAGAATTTTGTTCTTTTTGATGCCACTATCAATGAAATTGTTCTTAGTTTCATTGTCAGATTGCTCATCGCTAGTGTATAAAAATACAATTGATTTTAATATATTGGTCTTGCTCACTGCAACCTTGCTGAACTCAGTAGTTCTAGTATTTTTCTAAGTGGATTCCTTAGGATTTTCTACATACAAGATAATATCAACTACAAACAGAAATTTTAACTTCTTCCTTTCCAATCTAGATGACCTTTATTTCCTTTTCTTACCTAATTGCCCTGCCTGGAATCTCCAATACAGGTTGAATAGAAGTGGTGAGAGCAAACATTCTTGTCTTTTTCCTGTTATAGGGAAAATCATTCAGCCTCTCACCATGAGGTATGATTTTAGCTGTGGGGTTTTCATAGGTAATCTTTATCAGATGGAGAATGTTCCCTTCTATTCCTACTTTGTTTAGGTGTCAGTTGTCTTTTTTAAATCACAGTGTTAGATTTTGTCAAATACTTTTCTTTAGTGTCTCAGATGATCGTGTGGTTTTTGTCTCATATTCTATTAACTTGGTGTATTACATTGACTGCTTTTTGATATATGGAACCACCTTGCATCACTGGGATAAATCCATTTGTATATGGTCTGTAATCATTTATATATGTTACTAGATTCAGTTTGTTAGTATTTTTTGAAGATTTTTGTGTCTATATCCGTAAAAGTTATTGATCTAGTTTTCTTTCTATGTCTTTGTCTGGTTTAATATCAAGGTAATACTGCCCTCATAAAATAAGTTGAGAAGTATTCCCTAAAGGTAGGTAGACTCTTGAATGTATTTCAGAATGGGTAAAGCATCAGAGTGGGGGAAGAATATCTGTAAGACTAGGTGAACAGAATGTGAACACTAAGGCAGTGCAGGAATGAAGAAGAAAAATGGGTGATAAATTTTTTACTTTTTTTTGCCAAAGGATATATCACTGAAGTCACTGCAATTTTCATAACAATGTGATTAAGGAGAAGTTATTTTTTAAAACTTGTGGTTTGATTAATAACCTACATCTCCATTCTATAGACAAGATTTTCACAGGCATCTAAAATCTGGATACTAGGGACTTCCCTGGTGGTCCAGTAGTTAAGAATCTGCCTTCCAGGGGACTTCCCTGGTGGCGTAGTGGTTAAGAATCCACCTGCCAATGCAGGGGACACGGGTTCAAGCCCTGGTCCAGGAAGATCCCACATGCCGCAGAGCAACTAAGCCCGTGTGCCACAACTACTGAGCCTGCACTCTAGAGCCCATGAGCCACAACTACTGAGCCCACATGCCATAACTACTGAAGTCCACACACCTAGAGCCCATGCTCCACAGCAAGAGAAGCCACCAGAGTGAGAAGCCTGTGCACCACATCGAAGAGTAGCCCCCACTCGCCACAACTAGAGAAAGCCTGTGCACAGCAATGAAGACCCAACGCAGCCAAAAATAAATAAATAAATTTACTTAAAAAAAAAAAAAAGAATCCGCCTTCCAATGCAGGGGACACCAGTTTAATCCCTGGTCGGGGAACTAAGATCCCACGTACCACGGGACAACTAAGCCCACATGCTCTAGAGCCTGCGTACCACAACTAGAGAGCCCATGTGCCGCAACTACTGAGCTCGCACACTCTGGAACCCACACGCCACAATGAGAGAGAAGCCTACACGCCACAACAAAGAGCTCACACGCCACAACCAAGACCTGATGCAGCCACATAAATAAATAAATAAACATTTAAAAAAAAATAAAAATAGGTACTTGCCTGGTGGTCCAGTGGTAAAGAATCTGCCTTACAAAGCATGGGACATGGGTTCGATCCCTGATCAGGGAACTAAGATCCCACATGCCATGGGGCAACTAAGCCCGCACACCACAACTACTGAGCTCACGTACCTCAACTACAGCCCACGTGCCGCAAACTACAGAGCCTACGTACCCTGGAGCCTGCGCACCACAACTGGAGAGGAGAAAACCCGCATGCCACAACTAGAGAGAAGCCCGTGAACCACAACAAAAGATCCCACATGCCTCAACGAAGATCCCAAGTGCCACAACTAAGACCCGATGAAGCAAAAAATAAACAAAATAAATAAATAATAAATAAATCTTTAAAATAAATAAAAATCAAGTAAAATCTGGATACAAGACAAACACCTGAAATCCAACACGTCCAAAACTAATCATCTTTCCTACAAACCTCCATCTTGTCCTACAGTCTCCATCTTGGTAAAGGGTACCACAATTAACCTAGTCACTTAAGCCAGAAAGCTAGGAATCATTTTAGATTTTTCCGCCAGCCTCAAGGTATCTAGAAGTGACCAATCCTAACAGTACAACTTAACATTTCTATAATCTGTGACCTTCTCCAGCCACACTGATAGGACTTAGTTCAGGTCTTCATTAGCTCTTAACTGAGCAACTTTGATAGCCTAGCTATAATCCTTGACTCCTGCCCTTCACTCTTCTGATCCATTCTCTAGGATGTCAACAGTTATCTTTTCTAAAAAAAGAAAGTTTAATAAAAACTGGATTAGGGTATCACATCATATAGAAATTACTTTACTCTTAATTAGCTATAGATAATAGGGGGAAAGGTCACTCAAAGTTCTAAGTTTTTTTTTATTAATTAATTAATTTATTTTTGCTGTGTTGGGTCTTCGTTTCTGTGTGAGGGCTTTCTCTAGTTGTGGCAAGCGAGGGCCACTCTTCATCACGGTGCTGCGGGCCTCTCACTATCGCGGCCTCTCTTGTTGTGGAGCACAGGCTCCAGACGCGCAGGCTCAGTAGTTGTGGCTCATGGGCCTAGCTGCTCCGTGGCATGTGGGATCTTCCCAGACCAGGGCTCGAACCCGTGTCCCCTGCATTAGCAGGCAGATTCTCAACCACTGCACCACCAGGGAAGCCCTAAGTTTTTTTAATATTTGACTTTGGAAAGCACTGTGGTGAAACCATCAATTCAGACTAAATGAGGGAAATGAATATAAGTTAGCCTAAAGCCTGATTTTTTTTCCTTTTAAATAAACTATTATTTAGAGCAGTTTTAGGTTCGCCACAAAATTAGGCAGAAGTACAGACAGTTCCCACACACTCCCTGCCCCCACACATGCACAGCCTCTCCCACCATCAACAACCTACACCAGAGTGGTATATTTGTTACAACAGATGAACCTACATTGGCACATCATTATCACTCAAAGGCCATAGTTCACATTAGGGTTCATTCTTGGTGTTGCAAATTCTATTGGCTTCCACAAATGTATAGTAATGTACCCATCATTATAGTATCACACAGAATAGTTTATGAGTAAAGCCACTATAAACATCCATGTGCAGGTTTTTGTGTGGACGTATAAGTTTTCAACTTACCAGGGTAAACACCAATGAGTACAACTGCTATATCTTACAGTAAGAGTATGTTTAGTTTTGTAAGAAACTGCCAAAGTGTCTTCAAAAGTGGCTGTTCTATATTGCGTTCCCACCAGCAATGAAGAGCTCCTACTGCTCCACATCGTCACCAGCATTTGATGTTGTCAGTGTTCTGGATTTTGGCCATTCTAATAGGCATATAATAGTATCTCATTGTTTTAATTTGCATTTCCCTAATGACATATGATGTGAAGCACAGTTATCTTTTTAAAATGTAGAACTGATCATGTTATTTCTTAGCTCAAGGTCCCACGATGGCTTCCCACTGTCTACAGAATTCAGACTCCTTAGAAAGGCTCCTAAGATCATGCATCTCACCTTCCAGCCCTATTTTATTTATACACATACCTCATCCCATCCTGCAATATATCTGGTACTTCTATCCTCTAATCATTTGTAACTGCAGCTTCAGAAAACACTGGTCTCTATATCGTTGCTCCTGCTTTCCTCTACTCACCACCATTCCCACACTTGGCTACCAGACAAGCACCTATGATCTTTCAAGACTCAAGTCAAACAGAAACTATTCCACAAAGCCGTTTACAGTTCCTCCCCTTCACACCCTGACCTCCATCATATATGGCACCCATTACAATCAATTTCATTTTTTACATGACTTTCTTATTCTACTAAATTGTAATCTCCTTAAGGGAAGGACATCTGATTTACCACCCCATCACCTAGCACAGTGTTTTGTACATACTGGTACTCATTAAAGGTTTGTTCAATGAAAGAGTAAATAAATATTCATCCTCTCAACTGAGTTTTAGAGCAAACCTGTAATATAGGTAAGGTATTATCCCCGCTTTAGACATGAAGAAGTGTTTGGTTATGCTATAAAAGTTTGTTTGGAGAAATGCTGGTTTCCCATAGGAATCATTACTCACTCCAAACTAACTCCATCAATGCTTACGCAACTCATAACGTACAGAGATTTCTGCTACGGTGAATTTTTATAACTCAATATAGTTAATAATATTAATTATATTAATTATACTGAGTTATAAAAATTCACTGTAGCTCAATATATAAAATTAATATATAAAATTCATCAATTAACTAGGAAGTATATTTAATATAATTAAGCATAATGAATATAATTAATTAAATAGGGAACCTGAATTGCATTGTGCACACTGCTAATGTTCCTGAAGATATGGCACCACAGGAAGAAAAGCTATTGCTGGCAGCACAGCTGCTTTGAGTGCTGTTATACTTTTTATCAAAATAATGAGTAATAAATATAATAACACAAAGTAATATGCTAATAATACTGCTGGTGAATTAGAACAAAAAATTTTACAGTTCGTATAGAAACACAGAAGACCCCGAATAGCCAAAGCAATCTTGAGAAAGGAAAATGAGGTTGGAGGAATCAGGCTCCCTGACTTCAAACTATACTACAAAGCTACAGTAATCAAGACAGTATGGTACTGGCACAAAAACAGAAATATAGATCAATGGTACAGGATAGAATGCCGAGAGATAAACCCACTCACATATGTCCACCAAATTCACGACAACGGAGGTAAGAACACACAATGGAGAAAAGACAGCCTCTTTAATAAGTGGTGCTGGGAAAACTGGACAGCTACATGTAAAAGAATGAAATTAGAACACCACCTAACACCATACACAAAAATAAACTCCGAATGGATTAGAGACCTAAATGTAAGACCAGACACTATAAAACTCTTAGAGGAAAACATAGGAAAAATACTCTTTGACATAAACCACAGCAAGATCTTTTTTGACCCACCTCTTAGAGTAACAGAAATAAAAACAAACAAATGGGACTTAATTAAACTTAAAAGTTTTTGCACAGCAAAGGAAACCATAAACAAGATAAAAAGACAACCCTCAGAATGAGAGAAAATATTTGCAAATGAAACAACAGACAAAGGATTAATCTCCAAAATATACAAACAACTCATGGAGCTCAATATCAAAAAAACAAACAATCCAATTAAAGCCTCAAAAAGAAGATCTAAATAGACATTTCACCAAGGAAGACATACAGATGGCCAAGAGGCACATGAAAAAATGCTTAATGCCACTAATTATTAGAGAAATGCAAATCAAAACTACAATAACCTCATGCTGGTCAGAATCTAGAAACAATAAATGCTGGGAAGGGTGTGGTGAAAAGGGAACCCTCCCGCACTCTTGGTGTGTATCCCGCATAGTGGTTGTATACAACCAGTATGGAAAACAGTATGGAGGTTCCTTAAAAAACTAAAAATAGAACTACCATATGACCCAGCAATCCCACTACTGGGCATATACCCTGAGAAAACCATAATTCAAAAAGAGACATGTACCAAAATGTTCACTGCAGCACTATTTACAATAGCCAGGACATGGAAGCAACCTAAATGTCCATCAACAGATGAATGGATAAAGAAGATGTGGCACATATATACAATGGAATATTATTCAGCCATAAAAAAGTGAAACTGAGTTATTTGTTGTGAGGTGGATGGACTTAGAGTCTGTCATACAGAGTGAAGTAAATCAGAAAGAGAAAAACAAATACTGTATGCTAACGCATATATATGGAATCTAAAAAAAAAACTGGTACTGATGAACCTAGTTGCAGGGCAGAAATAAAGATGTAGACATAGAGAACAGACATGAGGACATGGGGTGGGAGGGGGAAGGTGGGGCGAAGTGAGAGTGGCATTGACATATATACACATTACTGAATGTGAAATAGTTGGCTGGTGGGAAGCAGCAGCATAGCACAGGGATATCAGCTCGGTGCTTTGCAATGACCTAGAGGGGTGGGATAGGGAGGATGGGAGGGAGGCTCAAGAGGGAGGGGATGTGGGGACATATGTATGCATACGGCTGATTCACTTTGGTGTACAGCAGAAACTAACACAGTGTTGTGAAGCAATTATACTCCAATAAAGATCTATTAAATAATAATAATGCTGGTGACAGTGGTAAAAGACCATTACTTTCAAGTAAAAGCCAAATAAATGTCTGTATTGCTCAGGCTGTGTCTCTTATATCCTTAATACATTGACATGCCTGTAGGAATAATGATGGAACCTAACCCCTTTTCCTACCTCACTGAAATGACTGCTTTTATAATACAATTTTGGATAATATGTAGATTCTTAAGAACATACTTATCATCCTATATCAAATAAGAATGTACTACAGAATTATCAGTGTCTGTTCCCCCAAAACCAAGAGCACTACTATCTACATAGTAAAAGATCTAGCAACAGAGGTCAGGAGTCAGGAATGCTGAACTGAATATTACAGAAATAAAGCCATGGGTGACCAGTGCCTGTCCAAGGAATTTAGTGACATAAGATATAAAGATCATTTTTTTCACCACAGTACTCTTCCACAGCAATACCCTGAATATAATAAACAAATCGTGGGAGAAGGGAACATAAAGACAGATTTGGAAGTCCTTCATCTGCAACAAGAATGTACAGAGTAATTATGGGCTAAAAGAAAACTAGTAACCTAGAACAGCACTAATTGCACTGGAACACCACCAAAAATTTGGGCCCTAATCAATGGAGTAAATTCCAAAACCCAAAAAAAAGCAAGATTGGTAACCAAATTCAAAACTTAAATGTGTGCCTCTAGGAAATAATTATACTTCTTCTCAGCAGTAGAAATCACTGTAACAGAGAGCAAAGTAAGTCTAGGAAATCTAGTTAAGCCAGACTGGAGGACCAGATGAGAGCAGAGGGGCAAACGGAAGCTCCAGTAGGCCAAAGACCTAGCCAGTACTGAGGGCGGGGTCCATGGACACCTTTTTTTTTTTTTTTTTTTAAACATATCACTTTACACTTGGATGAACTCACTGATGTGGCAAGTCTGAATCAGCCCTGGGCTTTTTTTTTTAATAAATTTATTTATTTTATTTTATTTATTTTTGGCTGTGTTTGGTCTTCGTTGCTGCGTGCGGGTATTTCTCTAGTTGCGGAAAGCTGGGGCTACTCTTTGTTGTGGTGCACGGGCTTCTCATTGTGGTGGCTTCTCTCATTGCAGGGCACGGGCTCTAGGCACACAGGCTTCAGTAGTTTTGGCTCACGGGCTCTAGAGGGCAGGCTCAGTAGTTGTGGCGCATAGGCTTAGTTGCCCCACAGCCTGTGGGATCTTCCTGGACCAGGGCTCGACCCGTGTCCCCTGCATTGGCAGGCAGATTCTTAACCACTGCGCCACCAAGGAAGCCCCATGGACACCTTCTGAAAGTTGTTAGAGCATGCTTGACTGAGCAGATTATGGAACCCTATATTGTTGGTAAATGAGGGGCAATGGAGACTCAAAAACAGGATGGAAAATGATACAAGGACAGCTAAAAAATAGAAGAGGAAGAGGAAAGAAGAAGGCAAAGAAAAAAGTATGTCCAGAATTTTTACCAATAATTTAAAACACATGCTTAGCTATTAAGAGTAATGGAGTCAAAAGGACGAAAAGAATTGAGAACAGTCTCAGAGACCTCTGAGACAACATTAAATGCAACAACATTCAAATTATAGGGGTCACAGAAGAAGAAGAGAAAAAGAAAGGGACTGAGGAAATATTTGAAGAGATTATAGTTGAAGACTTCCCTAATATGGGAAAGGAATAGTCAAACAAGTCCAGGAAGCACAGAAAGTCCCATACAGGATAAATCCAAGGAGAAACACACTGAGACACATATTAATCAAACTATCAAAAATTAAATACAAAGAAAAAATATTAGGACTTCCGGGGAAGATGGCAAAAGAGTAAGACGCGGAGATCACCTTCCTCCCCACAGATACACCAGAAATACAGCTACACGTGGAACAACTCCTACAGAACACCTACTGAACGCTGGCAGAAGACCTCAGACCTCCCAAAAGGCAAGAAACACCCCACGTACCTGGGTAGTGCAAAGCGGAGAGATTCCCGCACAGAGGATCGGTGCCGACCGGCACTCACCAGCCCGAGAAGCCTGTCTGCTTGCCCGCCGGGGCGGGCGGCGCTGGGAGCTGAGGCTCGGGCTTCAGTCGGAGCGCAGGCAGAGGACTGGGGCTGGCGGCGTGAACACAGCCTGAAGGGGCTAATGCGCCACAGCTAGCCGGGAGGGAGTCCGGGAAAAAGTCTGGACCTGCCGAAGAGGCAAGAGACTTTTTCTTTCCTCTTTGTTTCTTGGTGTGCGAGGAGAGGGGATTAAGAGCGCGACTTAAAGGAGCTCCAGAGACAGGCGCGAGCCGCGGCTGAAAGCGCGGACCCCAGAGACGGGCGTGGGACGCTGGGGCTGCTACCGCCGCCACGAAGCCTGTGTGCGAGCGCAGGTCACTGTCCACGCCCCGCTTCCGGAAAGCCTGTGCAGCCCGTCACTGCCGGGGTACCAGGATCCAGGGACGGCTTCCCTGGGAGAATGCACGGAGCGCCTTGGGCTGGTGCAATGTCAGGCCGGCCTCTGCTGCTGCAGGCTCGCCCCACACTCCGTGCCCCTGCCTACCCCCCAGCCTCAGTGAGCCAGAGTCCCCGAAGCAGCTGCTCCTTTAACCCTGTCCTGTCTGAGCGAAGAACAAACACCCTCCGGCGACCTACATGGAGAGGCGGGGCCAAATCCAAAGCTGAGACCCGGGAGCTGTGAGAACAAAGAAGAGAAAGGGAAATCTCTCCCAGCAGCCTCAGAAGCAGTGGATTAAAGCTCTACAATCAACTTGATGTACCCTGCATCTGTGGAATACATGAATAGACAATGAATCATCCCAAATTGAGGAGCCAGGAGTCAGTGCTGTGCCTCTGAAGTGGGAGAGCCAACTTCAGGACACTGGTCCACAAGAGACCTCCCAGATCCACATAATATCAAACGGCGAAAATCTTCCAGACATCTCCATCTCAACACCAGCACCCAGCTTCACTCAACGACCAGCAAGCTACAGTGCTGGACACCCTATGCCAAACAACTAGCAAGACAGGAACACAAAGCCACCCATTAGCAGAGAGGCTGCCTAAAATCATAAAAAGTCCATAGACACCCCAAAACACACCACCAGACGTGGACCTGCCCACCAGAAAGACAAGATCCAGCCTCATCCACCAGAACACAGGCACTACTCTCCTCCACCAGGAAGCCTACACAACCCACTGAACCAAACTTAGCCACTGGGGACAGACACCAAAAACAACGGGAACTATGAACCTGCAGCCTGCAAAAAGGAGACCCCAAACACAGCAAGATAAGCAAAATGAAAAGACAGAAAAACACACAGCAGGAGAAGGAGCAAGATAAAAACCCACCAGACCTAACAAATGAAGAGGAAATAGGCAGTCTACCTGAAAAAGAATTCAGGATAATGATAGTAAAGATGATCCAAAATCTTGGAAATAGAATAGACAAAATGCAAGAAACTGTTAACAAGGACCTAGAAGAACTAAAGATGAATCAAGCAATGATTAAAAACACAATAAATGAAATGAAAAATACTCTAGATGGGATCAATAGCAGAATAACTGAGGCAGAAGAACGGACAAGTGACATGGAAGATAAAATAGTGGAAATAACTACTGCAGAGCAGAATAACGAAAAAAGAATGAAAAGAACTGAGGACAGTCTCAGAGACCTCTGGGACAACATTAAACGCACCAACATTCGAATTATAGGGGTTCCAGAAGAAGAAGAGAAAAAGAAAGGGACTGAGAAAATATTTGAAGAGATTATAGTTGAAAACTTCCCTAATATGGGAAAGGAAATAGTCAAGTCCAGGAGGCACAGAGAGTCCCATACAGGATAAATCCAAGGACAAATACGCCAAGACACATACTAATCAAACTGTCAAAAATTAAATACAAAGAAAACATATTAAAAGCAGCAAGGGAAAAACAACAAATAACACACAAGGGAATCCCCATAAGGTTAACAGCTGATCTTTCAGCAGAAACTCTGCAAGCCAGAAGGGAGTGGCAGGACATATTTAAAGTGATGAAGGAGAAAAACCTGCAACCAAGATTACTCTACCCAGCAAGGATCTCATTCAGATTTGATGGAGAAATTAAAACCTTTACAGACAAGCAAAAGCTGAGAGAGTTCAGCACCACCAAACCAGCTTTACAACAAATGCTAAAGGAACTTCTCTAGGCAAGAAACACAACAGAAGGAAAAGACCTACAATAACGAACCCAAAACAATTAAGAAAATGGGAATAGGAACATACATATCGATAATTACCTTAAATGTAAATGGACTAGATGCTCCCACCAAAAGACACAGATTGGCTGAATGGATAAAAAAACAAGACCCAGGGCTTCCCTGGTGGCGCAGTGGTTGAGAGTCCGCCTGCCGATGCAGGGGACGCGGGTTCGTGCCCCGGTCTGGGAAGATCCCACATGCTGCAGAGCAGCTGGGCCCGTGAGCCATGGCCGCTGAGCCTGCGCATCCGGAGCCTGTGCTCCGCAACGGGAGAGGCCACAACAGTGAGAAGCCCGCGTACCGCCAAAAAAAAAAAAAAAAAAAAAAAACAAGACCCATATATATGCTGTCTACAAGAGACCCACTTCAGACCTAGAGACACATACAGACTGAAAGTAAGGGGATGGAAAAAGATATTCCATGCAAATGGAAATCAAAAGAAAGCTGGAGTAGCAATTCTCATATCAGACAAAATAGACTTTAAAATAAAGACTACTAGAAGAGACAAAGAAGGACACTACATAATGATCAAGGGATCGATCCAAGAAGAAGATGTAACAATTGTAAATATTTATGCACCCAACATAGGAGCACCTCAATACATAAGGCAAATACTAACAGCCATAAAAGGGGAAATCGACAGTAACACATTGATAGTAGGGGACTTTAACACCCCACTTTCACCAATGGACAGATCATCCAAAATGAAAATAAATAAGGAAACACAAGCTTTAAATGATACATTAAACAAGATGGACTTAATTGATATTTATAGGACATTCCATCCAAAAACAACAGAATACACATTTTTCACAAGTGCTCATGGAACATTCTCCAGGATAGATCATATCTTGGGTTACAAATCAAACCTTGGTAAATTTGAGAAAATTGAAATTGTATCAAGTATCTTTGCCGACCACAATGCTATGAGACTCGATACCAATTACAGGAAAAGATCTGTAAAAAACACAAACACATGGAGGCTAAATAATACACTACTTAATAACGAAGTGATCACTGAAGAAATCAAAGAGGAAATTTAAAAAATACCTAGAAACAAATGACAATGGAGACATGTCAAGGAAGAACCTGGAAGAAATGGACAAATTCTTAGAAATGCACAACCTGCCAAGACTGACTCAGGAAGAAATAGAAAATATGAATAGACCAATCACAAGCACTGAAATTGAAACTGTGATAAAAAAAAATCTTCCAACAAACAAAAGCCCAGGACCAGATGGCTTCACAGGCAAATTCTATCAAACATTTAGAGAAGAGCTAACACCTATCCTTCTCAAACTCTTCCAAAATATAGCAGAGGGAGCAACACTCCCAAACTCATTCTACGAGGCCACCATCACCTTGATACCAAAACCAGACAAGGATGTCACAAAGAAAGAAAACTACAGGCCAATATCACTGATGAACATAGATGCAAAAATCCTCAACAAAATACTAGCAAACAAAATCCAACATCACATTAAAAGGATCATACACCATGATCAAAGTGGGGTTTATTCCAGGAATGCAAGGATTCTTCAATATACGCAAATCAATCAACGTGATACACCATATTAACAAATTGAAGGAGAAAAACCATATGATCATCTCAATAGATGCAGAGAAAGCTTTCGATAAAATTCAACACCCATTTCTGATAAAAACCCTGCAGAAAGTAGGCATAGAGGGAACTTTCCTCAACATAATAAAAGCCATATATGACAAACCCACAGCCAACATCATCCTCAATGGTGAAAAACTGAAACCATTTCCACTAAGATCAGGAACAAGACAAGGTTGCCCACTCTCACCACTCTTATTCAACATAGTTTTGGAAGTTTTAGCCACAGCAATCAGAGAAGAAAAGGAAATAAAAGGAATCCAAATCGGAAAAGAAGAAGTAAAGCTGTCACTGTTTGCAGATGACATGATACTATACATAGAGAATCCTAAAGATGCTACCAGAAAACTACTAGAGCTAATCAATGAATTTGGTAAAGTTGCAGGATACAAAATTAATGCACAGAAATCTCTGGCATTCCTATATACTAATGATGAAAAATCTGAAAGTGAAATCAAGGAAACACTCCCATTTACCATTGCAACAAAAAGAATAAAATATCTAGGAATAAACCTACCTAAGGAGACCAAAGACCTGTATGCAGAAAATTATAAGACACTGATGAAAGAAATTAAAGGTGATACAAATAGATGGAGAGATGTACCATGTTCTTGGATTGGAAGAATCAACATTGTGAAAATGACTCTACTACCCAAAGCAATCTACAGATTCAATGCAATCCCTATCAAACTACCACTGGCATTTTTCACAGAACTAGAACAAAAAATTTCACAATTTGTATGGAAACACAAAAGACCCAGAATAGCCAAAGCAATCTTGAGAACGAAAAATGGAGCTGGAGGAATCAGGCTCCCTGACTTCAGACTATACTACAAAGCTACAGTAATCAAGACAGTATGGTACTGGCACAAAAACAGAATGATAGATCAATGGAACAGGATAGAAAGCCCAGAGATAAACCCACGCACATATGGTCACCTTATCTTTGATAAAGGAGGCAGGAAGGTACAGTGGAGAAAGGACAGTCTCTTCAATAAGTGGTGCTGGGAAAACTGGACAGGGACATGTAAAAGTATGAGATTAGATCACTCCCTAACACCATACACAAAAATAAGCTCAAAATGGATTAAAGACTTAAATGTAAGGCCAGGAAGTATCAAACTCTTAGAGGAAAACATAGGCAGAACACTCTATGACATAAATCACAGCAAGATCCTTTTTGACCCACCTCCTAGAGAAATGGAAATAAAGACAAAAATAAACACATGGGACCTAATGAAACTTAAAAGCTTTTGCACAGGAAAGGAAACCATAAACAAGACCAAAAGACAACCCTTAGAATGGGAGAAAATATTTGCAAATGAAGCAACTGACAAAGGATTAATCTCCAAAATTTATAAGCAGCTCATGCAGCTCAATAACAAAAAAAAAACAAACAACCCAATCCAAAACTGGGCAGAAGACCTAAATAGACATTTCTCCACAGAAGATATACAGACTGGCAAGAAACGCATGAAAGGATGCTCAACATCTTTAATCATTAGAGAAATGCAAATCAAAACTACAATGAGATATCATCTCACACCAGTCAGAATGGCCATCATCAAAAAATCTACAAACAATAAATGCTGGAGAGGGTGTGGAAAAAAGGGAACACTCTTGCACTGCTGGTGGGAATGTGAATTGGTACAGCCACTATGGAGAACAGTATGGAAGTTCCTTAAAAAACTACAAATAGAACTACCATATGACCCAGCAATCCCACTACTGGGCATATACCCTGAGAAAACCATAATTCAAAAAGAGTCATGCACCAAAATGTTCATAGCAGCCCTATTTACAATAGCCCAGAGATGGAAACAACCTAAGTGTCCATCATCAGATGAATGGATTAAGAAGATGTGGCACATATATACAGTGGAATATTACTCAGCCATAAAAAGAAACAAAATTGAGCTATTTGTAATGAGGTGGATGGACCTAGAGTCTATCATACAGAGTGAAGTAAGTCAGAAAGAGAAAGACAAATACTGTATGGTGATACATATATATGGAATTTAATAAAAAAAATGTCCTGAAGAACATAGGGGTAAGACAGGAATAAAGACACAGACCTACTAGAGAATGGACTTGAGGATATGGGGAGGGGGAAGGGTAAGCTGTGACAAAGCGAAAGAGAGGCATGGACATATATACACTACCAAACGTAAGGTAGATAGCTAGTGGGAAGCAGCCGCATAGCACTGGGAGATCAGCTCTGTGCTTTGTGACCGCCTGGAGGGGTGGGATAGGGAGGGTGGGAGGGAGGCGCAAGAGGGAGGGGATATGGGAACATAAGTATAACTGATTCATTTTGTTATAAAGCAGAAACTAACACACCATTGTTAAGCAATTATACTCCAATAAAGATGTAAAAAAAAAAAAAAGAAAAGAAAAAATATTAAAAGCAGCAAGGGAAAAACAACAAAGGGAATCCTCATAAGGTTAACAGCTGATCTTTCAGCAGAAAGTCTGCAAGCCAGAAGGGAGTGGCAGGACATATTTAAAGTGATGAAAGGGAAAAGCCTACAACCAAGATTACTCTACCCAGCAAGGATCTCATTCAGATTTGATGGAGAAATTAAAACCTTTACAGACAAGCAAAAGCTAAGAGAAATCAGCACCACCAAACCAGCTTTACAACAAATGCTAAAGGAACTTCTCTAGGCAGGAAACACAAGAGAAGGAAAAGACCCACAATAAAAAACCCAAAACAATTAAGACAATGGTAATAGGAACGTACATATCGATAATTACCTTAAACGTAAATGTATTAAATGCTCCAACCAAAAGACATAGACTGGCTGAATGGATACAAAAACAAGACCGGTATATATGCTGTCTCCAAGTGACCCACTTCAGACCCAGGGACACATACAGACTGAAAGTGAGGGGATGGAAAAAGATATTCCATGAAAATGGAAATCAAAAGAAAGCTGGAGGGGCTTCCCTGGCGGCACTGTGGTTGAGAGTCCACCTGCCGATGCAGGGGACACGGGTTCGTGCCCCGGTCCGGGAGGATACCACATGCCGCGGTGTGGCTGGGCCCGTGGGCCATGGCTGCTGAGCCTGCGCGTCTGGAGCCTATGCTCCGCAACGGGAGAGGCCACAATGGTGAGAGGCCCATGTACCGCAAAAAAAAAAAAAAAAAAAAAAAAGGAAGTTGGAGTAGCAATTCTCATATCAGACAAAATAGACTTTAAAATAAAGACTATTACAAGAGACAAAGAAGGACACTGCATAATGATCAAGGGATCAATCCAAGAAGAAAATATAACAATTGTAAATATTTATGCACCCAACATAGATAGGAGCACCTCAATACATAAGGCAAATGTTAACCACCATAAAAGGGGATATCAACAGTAACACAATCATAGTAGGGGACTTTAACACCCCACTTCCACCAGTGGACAGATCAACCAAAATGAAAATAAATAAGGAAACACAAGCTTTAAATGATACATTAAACAAGATGGACTTAATTGATATTTATAGGACATTCCATCCAAAAACAACAAAATACACTTTCTTCTCAAGTGCTCATGGAACATTCTCCAGGAAAGACTCATATCTTGGGTCACAAATCAAGCCTTGGTAAATTTAAGAAAATTGAAATCGTATCAAGTATCTTTTCTGACCACAATGCTATAAGACTAGATGTCTACTACAGGAAAAAAAACTGTAAAAAATACAAACACATGGAGGCTAAACAATACACTCTTAAATAACCAAGAGATCACTGAAGAACACCATACACAAAAATAAACTCAAAATGGATTAAAGACCTAAATGTAAAACTAGACACTATCAAACTCTTAGAGGAAAACATAGGCAGAACACTCTATGACATAAATCACAGCAAGATCCTTTTTGACCCACCTCCTAGAGAAATGGAAATACAAACAAAAATAAACACATGGGACCTAGTGAGACTTAAAAGCTTTTGCACAGCAAAGGAAACCATAAACAAGACGAAAAGACAACCCTCAGAATGGGAGAAAATATTTGCAAATGAAGCAACAGACAAAGGATTAATCTCCAAAATTTACAAGCAACTCATGCAGCTCAATATCAAAAAAACACAACCCAATCCAAAACTGGGCAGAAGACCTAAGTAGACATTTCTCTAAAGAAGATATACAGATTGCCAACAAACACATGAAAGGATGCTCAACATCACTAATCATTAGAGAAATGCAAATCAAAACTACAATGAGGTATCACCTCACACCAGTCAGAATGGCCACCATCAAAAAATCTATAAACAATAAATGCTGGAGAGGGTGTGGAGAAAAGGGAATCCTCTTGCATTGTTGGTGGGAATGTAAATTGATACAGCCACTATGGAGAACAGTATGGAGGTTCCTTTAAAAACTAAAAATCGAGCTACCATACAACCCAGCAATCCCACTACTGGGCATATACCCTGAGAAAACCATAATTCAAAAAGTCATGTACCACAGTGTTCACTGCAGCTCTATTTACAATAGCCAGGACATGGAAGCAACCGAAGTGTCCATCAACCGATGAATGGAAAAAGATGTGGCACATATATACAATGGAGTATTACTCAGCCATAAAAAGAAACGATATTGAGTTATTTGTAGTGAGGTGGATGGACCTAGAGTCTGTCATACAGAGTGAAGTAAGTCAGAAAGAAAAACAAATACCGTATGCTAAACATATATATGGAATTTAAAAAAAAAGGTTCTGACGAACCTAGGGACATGTCAGGAATAAAGACGCAGATGTAGAGAATGGACTTGAGGACACGGAGAGGGGGAAGGGGAAGCTGGAACGAAGTGAGAGAGTGGCATGGACATATATACACTACCAAATGTAAAATAGATAGCTAGTGGGAAGCAGCCGCATAGCACAGCGAGATCAGCTCGGTGCTTTGTGACCACCTAGAGGGGTGGGACAGGGAGGGTGGGAGGGAGACGCAAGAGGGAGGGGATATGGGGATATATGTATATGTATAGCTGATTCACTTTGTTATAAAGCAGAAACTAACACACCATTGTAAAGCAATTATACTCCACTAAAGATGTTAAAAAAAAAATCTTGGGGAAAAAAGAGTAATGGCATCAGAAAACGTTTCTAAATCAATTCCCAAAACATTTCTCTCCTCCCTTCTGAAAAAGTTCTTAAAACACAACCATCAAAGATGAAAGGGAAGTTAAAGACAGGTAATGCGATAACAGTGCTGAATAACTAATTTCAGTAACTCGGATTCAGCTTTATCCTCTGTTGTAAAGAACAGCCATATAAGAGCATTTCTTTTAAACTCTTCCTCCGACCTAAAGGGAGCCAGCATGTTATGCAGTCCTTAAAAATACCGAATCTTAATGAACCGTTTTTACTAAAGCCTGGAAATATACCTAAGTTTTAAATACAAGCTTCAGAATTGTATCCACCACATCATGTACCCTAAACTCTGAAATCAATTTCCTAGCGGGACTGTGAAATCCTTCGGAGCCAAAGCCTCCTCGATCCTTCAGTGTTAGACACTTGAAGAGAACGGAGTCACCTGCGCAGCCCGTGTTCCTCCAGGATAAACTCCGGCTACCCAGGCGCACGGGCCAGATCAGGAGGGCAGCAGTCAGGCTCCGCGTCAGAATCCGCGACTCGGAGGGCAGCACCTGTCGGGCGGGGAGGGGCACCCCGCGTCGCGCTCGCAGAGGGACGGAAAGTGGAGGCTGTCTCCTCCGCGAAGGCGGCCCGCCGCGCCGGTATCGGGGCAGCGGCGGCGACGGAGGGGGCGAGGCCAGGAGGCCAGCGACGGCAGCGCGGCCCGGCTCACCGGCCCGCGGCCTTAGGCACCCTCCCCATCCGGCCCGCTTGCCCTCACCGGCTCTCGTCCACTCCCTCGCCTGCCCCCAGGCCCGTAAGGAGATGCGGCCCCGCGAGCGACGCTGCGGCAGGTACCGAAGAGCAACGCTCAGTGGTCGCCGCGCCCCCGCCCCTTTGTGACACCGCGTACCAATCGCTCGCCGGTGCTCGCGTCGCCCTCCAATCAGCGGGGGCGGGGGCGGGGGCGGGGGCGGGACCTGTCCGCCGGACGCCTGCGGATGCGCGGGAGCCGGGGCTTCTTTTGCGTTCGGTGGTGGTTGTTGATTAGGAGAGGCCCGGATGTTAATTCTGTATTACTAACAGTGGCCTGCTGACTAGGGCCGAAGCGGGCGGGCTGGAGACCAGTCGCACAGGCTTCCGGGAACGGTGGGGTTGGCCTGTGGCCTAAGGAGAGTATGGACAGCACCCTCCCTGAGACCAACCTAAGGCGCTCTTAGAGGTGCCCGACGTACTATGGGGATAGTCCCCGTCGATGGCCTTTCCAGAGCCTGTGCACTTCTAGTGAGGTCCAGGCCGGCCTGCCTTAAACAAATCACTCTTCCTGCGCTTTACTGACCCCTAACGTTTCTGGTCTCACGTACCTCATCTGAAACATGGGGACACTGCCATGCCTGGTTGAAAGCAAGGGCGAAAGCAAACAAGCTCTGTAGATCTTATCCATTTATTCCTCATCCAATTTACTGAGAATTGTAGAGTTGAAATTGAGTGGGTACCTTGGGTTGTCAAATCGCAGCGTCGGCTATGCCCAGCCACCCTTTTTTTTTTTCTCCAGTTCTAATTACCAAGCTGTTGAGCTCAGGTGCACAACATAACAGACAACACAAACCTTCCAGCCTGACATGGGCCCCCATTGCTTCTTTTTATCTTCATTTCCTGTAGGTGTTCTAAATCCAAGGCTTACGGATTTTCCAGCCCTCCTGGCCTACTATTTTACTAGGTGGATTACTTAATTGACAATGAACAGTAATCTTCCTCTCACTGCAGCTTCACTTATCTTGTGACTCAGAGGAACCAGTCTAAAATGAACCCCAATGCCTGATCTCCATTGCCTGTCCCTTCTTACTCCCCTCTGAGACCCCACCCACCAGATTATCTCCATAATTCAACAAACCATTTAGTATACACTGAGGTATATGATAAGGGACTGTGCTTTCACTCATCTTCAGGCTCTCTTGCCACTGGTTCCTTCTTAAACTCTTTAATACTGAGTTGACTGGAGCCCCGTGAGGACAGAGATATGATTATTATCTTTGTATACTAAATTCTTAAATGAGTGCCTGTGATGAAATGAATCTTACTGAAGCAAAACCTTAGTTTCTAAAACCTGCCACCCCTCTCAGTCAGGGAGAACTGAGAGAAGGAGCTTTGGAGTCAGGTGGATGCGCTTAAAGCCTTGGGTTCCAACACTGGAAGCTCTGCTACCTTGGCCAGTTCATTCATTCTCGCCATCATCATCTACCGTGTTTCAAGTACCAGGCAGTTAACACGGATCTTTGCATATTCTGTCCCATCACAATCCTGCAAGGTGGGTACTGAAACCCCTACTTGACAAAGAAGGAAACAGAAGCTAAGAAAGGTAAAACAATTTGCCTATACTCAAACAGCTCTAGGTGGCAGATTTAAATCTAGGTCTCAATAAAAAAATCCAAACTTGTTCCGCTAGTCCATTCTGCTTCCAGATTTTAGCCTCATCTGTGAAATGAGGACAACACCTATCTGGTAGAGTTAAGGAGACTGACATGAAAAGTGCCTACCATCGGACGAGTGAGTGTTAAGTTCCCTCCCCCTTTCAACCCTCTCAAAATAGCAATTTGCCTATTTTCTAACTCTATTGTCTCCTGAATTCCCTGGAATCAATCCTAATGATGGGTCAGCAGGTTTGATCATTCCAAAAGAAAAACATGTTTAACAAATGCTTACTGAGTCAGATCCCACATGGGGCTCAGAGCAGGAAACTGTACACAAGTAACGTAAGGGACAGAAGGAAGATGCACTAAAGGGATAGGGAAAAGGAATAGGGAGCTAGTATGTACCCTCTTCTGCTGTTGGGTCATTCTCACAGCAGAGCTGGACAAACAGTTGATGTGTGAGAGCTATACAAAATCTCTATGAGCAATTCCCAATTCAACCTTAAAAGTAACCAAGGAAGAAGTTACTGGCTTCAGAATTGGTGAAGCCAACTGGGTCTGCTTACAAGATTGTGCCATGGTTACAGATTTAATACTCATGAGCAAGATGGCACAGCACAGGAAAACAGACTAGAAGGGCAGGGGGTGAGATGGGGGGTGGTGATCAGCCATCCACAATGGACAACACAGTTGTAGAACATTCCCATCAGTGCAGAGTTCTATGAAACAGTGGTGCTCTAGAAGCTGACATTTCCATCCTCAGCACTTCTTCCTACCATTATCTGGGCTCATTCTGCCTCTTTCAAAAAATAATGTAAAGCTCCAAGGAATGGAAATGGATGCCTTAGAGCAAGAGTCAGCAAATTGTTTCTGTAAAGGGCCACAAAGAAAATATCTTAGACTCTGTAGGCCATCCAGTCTCTGACACAACCACTCAACTCTGGCATTGGAGGTAGGGTGAAAACCGCCATAGACAATACATAAATGAATGGGTATGGTTCTTTCCAATAAAACTTTATTTACAAAAACAGACAGTAGAGGACTACAGTTTGCCAAATCTTGCTTTAGTGGACCTATAGAGGCATCTTCAGAATTCAGTGGAATGAGAGAAAACCTCCTCTCCTATTACAAAGACTCATGAAGTATATAATCTCTCATCCTCTTCCTCTATCAAGTGCCCTGGTTCTAAGTTAGGGCTCCCATACATGTAGGGAAGACTCCTGGTCATCTGTCTGGCATTTGCTACCTCTGGGAGTCCCTGTCCACCCATGAAAGGCACAAATAGGTTTCTTTTCTAATGACCCTAAACCATGGCCCCACCAAGGCTAATCAAAATATGGTTAAAAAAGCAAAAACAATAACGAAACAGTGAAACATTTATTTCTGTTTGGCAGTATTAAGCATGATTAAAACCAGTCCAGAAAAATACTAAGTACGTTGGGTAAGAAGTGAGCTAGCTGTTTCAGTATATGCTTTTTATAATTCAGTTAAGACAGTGAGCACAGAAGACAGCATCATTAACTCAAGGATGTAGCTGTACACTGGATGTACAAGGATGTAGAGTGTACACCTGTACACTCTACTGGCCTCCAAAGGCGTTCAAGGGATCATCAAATATGTTGGACACCTTCTGTTCAGATCTTGATTCAGGCACTGTCTGTGAAGATCGACTTTTTGGTTTGGTTGTCTTAGCCTGGATACCAGAGGAGAAGATATCATCTTTAAAAAGGAAAAAAAGAAAAAGAAAAAAAGAGTTGCTGAATAGGCAAGAAAATGGGTGCTTTTAAGATACATCTACACAAACAACCAAAGACTCAAGTCTGACAACAGTATGGGATACCAAAAAACACTAAGATAGAGCCAAGCCTCTTAGATTCTGGTCCTGGTTCTGCTACTAAGTTTTATGATCACATACAAGTCACATTTTCTCTCTGAGCATAATTTTCTCAGCTACAAAGCTGTGTGTGTGCACATGCAGGAGAGGAAAAGTGGAAAGATAACTGAATTTCCAATCCAGCCCCTGACTTTACCATCTATGCATTATACTTATTTCTACATTCTTTTCCCACTGGGTTTTAAAAGGAAAAGGCACTAAAAATAAGCAAAGGGAAATCCAACACAGGTCACCCTCTTTCAGAATAAATGCATCTGTTTGCAGCACCTAAACGCTAAGCATGTAAGTCTTTATGACTACATTTGTGTTTAATGTTTCACTGACTCTAATGCTCCATGACTCACTTTACTCAGTAATGATAGTAACCCAGTAATGTTACTGCTAGGATTCTATTCTACTGAGATTTTAGCATGTGTACATAAAGATATGTATGTACAAATGTTAAAGATTATGGCATCATTTGTAACAGAGAAAATGGAGAAACAATCTAGATCACTCTCAATAGGCTAATGGCTAAATATAAAGCAATAGTACACAACTACTAAAAACAAGGAAGTAGATCTCTATGTACTGACATGGGAAAACACTGAAAAAATAAGTATACGTTTATATGTATACAAACCTATATTACTGTCACCATGTCTGAAAGGGGACACACCAAACTCTCAATAATAGTTACCTCTAGGGCTAGCTTTTTACTTTTTACATTTTACCAATAGCATTAATCTATTATAACATGTATCACTTTTTTTGTAATAAAGTCTCTTCTGTACCTTGTAGTGGGAAGCAGGTAGAGGCAGAGCACACTTGCTTGGGGAGTCGAAAAAGTGTGGCTTTGCAGTACCAGCTTTCTCCCAGTTAACCCCAAGGTCCAGACTGGGAGAGAGGAGGTGGGGGAGTAGGAAGTGTATATGGCCTCAGCCCGAGTCCTATGCACTAACACAGGACATATCAGAAGCCCTACATTTCGGGTTATGGGGCATTTGGTTTGCCCAGTAATAAAGTAGACATTATACTATGGAGAGAAAATGAACATGTTTACAAACACAGAAGATCTTTGGTGAGAGGTAAAGTCTGAGTTACAGCCTGCTTTCTTATACAGTCCTGCTCTTCTCCTGCACTGCCCCTCCATTCTCCGAACCACTAACGCTCACTCTCCAGCTAGAACTGCATCACACCCGAGGCAGCCACCTCAGCCTACTTTAGCATGTGGGGTAGTTTCTGATCCTCCTTTCATGACATCAGTGTTCAGATCTGTCACAGATGATTGGCAGGGGGCACACTAAGAAAAAAGCTAAATTATACTTGAAAGTCAAACTCTGGGCTCCTTCAACCTCCTTGATATCCATCGTAACAAAACATTGTTTCACCAAAATGACTAAGCCATTTACTTATCCACCCTCAGTCTATCTCAGGAGTATAGAGCAAGTCAAAGGAAACCCACTGGGGAACATTTTCCAGGAAAGGGTCAAGACAAAGGTAGCAGGAGAAATATCAAGTCGCTGAACGGTAATGACTCTCTCTGTCATGTGTAGAAAACTAAACTTACCCATATCATCGTCAAATATAGACTTAGCTTCCACTTTCTTTTTGGACTTTTCTTTTGGTTTTACAGTTAGGTCAGCAAAGATATCAATGTTATCATCAAACAAGTTGGAGTCAAATGTTCTTTCCTTCTCTCTTGTTTTTTGTGAGGCCTTCATTGCTTCTGTAGCAAATATATCATCCTTGTAAGCCAAAAAACAAGCACAACAATTTAAAATCAAGTTTTTACTTTACTACATACGCTAATTTCAACAAGTTGTAGAAATGCAAACTGCCACAGGGTTCTGGAACAGCCATGTGAGCTGCCCCTCTATCTGGAATTGCTACTCCAGATCTCTGCCTGGCATGGTCCTTCTCTTTCTTCTAGTCCCAGCTAAACCTCGAGCCGTACAGAGAACCCTTCTCTACCAGTCCTACCTGAAGGAGCACCTCCCACCCCAACCCATCACGCTGCCCCACTGCCCTGGGTTGTTTTCTTTAAGGCCCTTAACATTACCTGAAAACGTTATTTATACGCGGCTCTGTCTACATCGAATTCCCCTCCCTGAGAGCTCTGCGGAGCAGAGCACTGGTCCTAATTCCCCTTGTGCTTCCGCTTGCCAGATGCTCAATAAACATCTGCCCGAAGAGCGTCACTGAAGGCCTTACCGCTTGCGTTAAATCATCAGCTCCAGCCAGGGCCTGTTTCCCCAAGAACCAGAGGTTAAACACTCAAGCTGTAGAGATGCTACTTTATCTATGCTGACTGCAGCAATAGCCAGATAAAAACCATTGACTTGCATCAATGGTTATGGCCAGAAACAAAACAGAAAACCACTCTGAATAAGTTTCAGAGTTATTAATAAAAGAACCTAATTATAATTACTAAGCAAGTAGATACAGGGCAGCAACCAAACAGGTTTAAAGCAATCTATGGCTCAAATGACCCAATCAGGTATTTTCCTTAACAAAGAACCCCGCACAAAAATGTATTGTTATGTCCTATTACCTACCTCAAAAATATCTTGTGCTTTTGAGATAACATCCTGCTGACTGTTGGATTTTGACTCATTCTTCTTGCCTTTCTGGTCTGTAAAGAGATCGTCCTCATCTTCCAGGAGAGGGAAAGGATTTGTTTTCTTTGCTGGTTTGGGTTTAACAGACTGAAAGAGATCATCATCACTGCCTGCCTCACTGAGAGCAGGAAACATGGGGCTTTTTTCTTTACTTCCCCCTGCCGGGTTGGCCAGGCTGTCTGCTGCCTTCACCTTGGCTTTTCTTCTGCCCGTGGACTGAGATGCAATGCCCTTGGAAAAGATATCTCCAGAATCAAAAAGGTCATCCTCAAGAGGTTGACCCAGAGATTTCACAAAGGGGTTTCTGTCTTTCCCAAGCACAGGACCACCTGCCCAAGTTGGAATGGCAGCTGCCATGGGCTCCTCAGAGCTGTCTTCTCCACCAGCTGCCCTGGGCTGTGGCTGATGACCATCTGGTGAAATGACGCCATCTGCCAGTTGTGCAATAAATTCCCTGGGGATACTCATGTCCTCAGCCTCACTGGACTCCTGGGCAGCCAACCGTCGAGCTGTGCGTGTCTGTGGTCTGCGCTTCCCTCTCACTTTGACTCGGGTCTGCAATGGCAAAAACCACACACTGACCTGATGGTTTTTTAAAAGGTGCTCAAAACTAACATAGCAAATCATCAGCAACTCAAAATACTGTTAGGTTGTTAGGTTCCCCTCAATCGAGATATCATCTAAGACAGAAGAGGTTATTTCTTAAAGATTTCCAAAGGCGTTTAATAGCTCCTAGTACTCTAAGACTCACTCTTAATCCTTCAGTGTCCCCCATTTTTGAGTCTTTTGAGGGCAATTTCTGTTCAATTTGATACAAAAGGCTTCATCTGCCACTGGAAGCCACACTGCTTGTGCCACACTGTCTTGTGTCCCACAGCGCTCCCTGGACCCTTCCTTCTCTGCCCTAAGTTTATATGTGGGTATCTTTCAAAACGAGAAAGAATCAGGGGGATTCTGGCAATAAGCTTTACTGGGGGATAGCCTAAAATCAGGCTCCAGAAACAGGGAGATAAGATGATAAAGACAGAAAGGTAATCTCAGATGCTCTTTTCTTCAAGTCAACAAACACTAAATCCAAATTTTAAATACTTCACATAAAAAAATGTGGCTTAGGAATCAGAACTTTCAATATAACCTCAAAATATGAGTCACTTATTAGCAATAATGCAGTATTTGTAATATTTTCCAACATATACCATCAAGTAGTTTTAAGAAGGCACAAGCTACTTTGGGCAAAGTACTTAACTGTACTTTGGGCAAAGTACTTAACTGTACTTTGCCTATGTCGAGGAAATTTCACGAATTATTTCAGGAACAATTTAAACTTAACAACAACAAAATAAGCTAACAGAAAAAAAAGAAAGGAGGGATGTTTTATTTTTCATAAGTAAAACAGGTTTGGAAACACTTGAAATGAATGTATTTGCAGGGTCATCCTCGGTACTGTTGATTACTCAGATAACATCTAAGATTTTTTTAGAGAAGGAAGACTGGATAGAAGAGAACCAATTGAAATAAAAGTAAAACCTCAAAGAGGTCACGGTCCATCCAGCACAAGTCCACAGTCCTACGCAACAGTGTGACAGGACGTAATTGCCACGGGATCTCAGAGAGGGAGCCCAGGGCAGGGGCAGGAGGGGAACTGTCACAGAAACTGTGAAGTTTGTGCAGAGCTGTCGATGAGGAAGAGCATTCCTGACAGAGGAAGCAGCACGAGCTGACGGCAGCAGCACGTTGGGGCACGTGTGTTTGGGGAATGGTTCCTGGTGGCTGGACTTAGGCTGACAGTGTGGGGCGACTGGTGGGAAAGCTGGAAGCTTCAGTTAGCACAGACTGTAAATGGCTTTAATACCAAACCAAGGAGCTTGAACATCCTCCTTTGAGCAGTAAGGAGACGGCAGAGGGAGCAAACAGTAAAGACATGACCTGCTCAGTGTTCAGAAGGCCTCCAGGTGGCAGCCAGGAGCTAGTGAGCTAGCTACTGAGCAGAATGTAAATGTAACAAAAGGCAGGCAGTGGAAGAGTGGACACAGAACTAGGGAGGTGGAAGGAGGGCAGAGAGGCTCAAGGAAAGGTGAGGCGCCTCCTTCAAATAAGGAATCGGGGTCAGCCTATCGTGTGCAACTGATGAACTCGGAAGAAACATACAAACTGTTCTGGTTTTAAAATAAAGCAGGCAAGCAAGCAAAGGTGGTTTCATCACCTTGTTCACACTGTGTAAGGTGTCTGCCTGAGCTGGAAGGTCAAAACTCACGCCGGCCTCCCCACTCCCGGGAAGAGTGGGCATACTTTCCAGACTGTGGATTCTCCCAGGTTCAGACGGAGGAACACCCAATTCTGGCAAAACAGACTTCATTCCAGAGATCTGGGGAGCCACTGTAGGCAGCAAGGCTGCTGGGTTAATTGCTAAATTTGCCTAAAGAAGAAAAATGAAACTTACTCTATGTTTTCTTAAACACAACAGTCTACTCTTATTACTGTGACACATGACGAAAGACTTGGTGTATGTAATATATAGTACGAGAGGAGAAAGAGAAAGGCAGGGAAGTCTCCTGATCTAGTCTTAGAATTAAAACAGAGGGCTATACCCCTGTGCCCACCACAGGACCAAAGAAGAGATGTTACAGACGCAGCACACAGGAAGCAACAACCAGAGGGTGGGGAAGAGATGAGAAAATGCCTGGCAGCAGCTGACAAAAGGAAAACCCAAGAAAGTTTACAGGTGCCACAAGGCAGGCAATGAAGGTTCCAGACACGTTATAATTACTTGAATTTTCCAGATCCAAGGGGATGGCTCTTTGGTTTTAAATGGAGCGGGACCTGGTGAGTCCTGTGTGAAATTACATTCAGTTAAAAATCCATTGGGGAAATAGAAAAGTGTCTCTTGGATTACACATATGCCTGAAAATAAATCTGTGATGGAACAAAGCTGTTGGTTTCTATAATTCTATAATGGAAAAGGCATTAAAATCTCTCCTGGGGCCTCAAAACATTTCACTAACATTACTTCATTTGTGCTTCCTTATCTGATGTGTAAGTGGAAGGCTGTAAGACCACACATGGAGGAAAGGGAGACAAAGATATGAATAAGATTCATAAGAATTATAGTGTATCAGAGCCCCAAAACTGGACCAGCTGGAAACATGACAATGCTGGTTATCTCACACAGCAAATATTACAGAGCACACAGAAATTCACCCAAGCCTAATGCACTAGTTCTAGAAGCAAAAGAAGCTGAGACATGAGTCGCTGGAGATGTGTGAGTCCTAGTGCCTCATTTTCACAGCTCAGAACACTGAGGCCTCAGTGAGACATCCGGGGACAGCTGTAAGCCAGGACCAGAACTCACTGTCTAGCCCTGCTCTGCCTTGAGGAGGAGCGCCACAGAGAAGACTGCTGAGGATGGAGGCCTAATAGCAATGATCTCAGAAGACATAACACAGAGAGGGAATCAAGAAAGTGGATATAATTCATATTTAATTCTAATGGAACCCTACTCCAAGGTAGCCCAAAGGGAGAAATGGAGTTCTAGTGGGAAGATCTTAATCCTGCCTTAACTCTATCTTAGAATCGAATTTGCAGGTACTCCAAAAGTAATAATGATAAGTATAGATTCATGGAACCAGTGTGGAGTGAGGAGAGGAGAACTGAGCAGGGGTTAAAAAAAAAAAGTAAACAAAGGGAGGTAGTCCTAGTTGCTATTTCCTCCTTAATTAAGAGAACTCTGAATGACCCCGGGTCTGCATGATGCAATTAAACTATACTACAATGCAAACAAGAGCTGAAAGTCCTTAAAGAGATCAGTTCTAACCTGAGGTGTTTCCGATTTCCATATGCCTTTTTCTTTGATACCTGGAGTGGATTCAGGATGTTTCTGGTTCTTGAAAGAGGAAACAGAGTGGTCTTTTTTCACTACCTTCTTCTTTTCTGGGATCTTCAAAAGCAAAGAATACCCAAAGTCTGTCAAGTATCTTAGAAATTTTAAGGAAAAGTCATAATGCAAAAAGAGAAAATAGCTTCTGACTTTTAAAAGTCATTTCACAAATGAGGGTTGAACAAACAAATTTAAAGGCAGCATTTCAGAAACAGAGTTCTAAAGACCAGGCGTCCTCTCAGTGATAAAGAGAAAATAGAGAGTACTTAAAAGTCTACTGGGGAAGGGAGGGAAATGACACACATGGCCTAACACTCAGATTTATAGCTTTGCACCTGAAAGGCATGAATATTTTGTCACCATATCATATGTACTGGTCTTTCAATGAACAACTTAAAAATCAAACAGGTTTGTAAAACGGTAAGAGAGCCTGGGTTAGTTAATAGTTTAACGTTAGGAAACATAAGATGGAGACAACCTGAACACCGTCATGAGCACGTTATTTGCTGTTCATTTACTAGTGAGCATTTTCCTTAGTCACATTAAGGGGACATTCATTTCCTTTCCCAGAAGCCTTCCTACACACCGCAGTATTGAGAACAAAAGTCTGATACCAAAGGATGCGACTTGGCAGAGCTGAAAAGATCATCATCTTCATCATCCCCAAACAGGCTCCCAACACTTGGTTCTAACAACTAGAATACAAAAAACTTAAATTCAATATCCAAAACAAAAACAATTTACAAAGAGAGTCAGGTGAGCTACAGAGACAATATTTAACATAATAACAAAGCTATGACATGGAGAACCATTTGGAACTGACCCTGTTTTTTTTGGTGCCGGAGAAAAGGTCAACGTCTGGGTCATTGTCCTTCTGAAGCTTGCGACTAAAAAGGAGCTCTTCATCCTGAAAGACACCTGTGCTCTTGGGGTGGGCATTAGGATCAGGACTCTAGGAAAAAAAGAGGGAAGTTCATGTATTTTAGACTCCTAGGGCTTTACCTCAAGGAAATAATACGCAGCTACAAAGATGAAACAACAAAGATATTCCTTGTGGCTCTGTTTATAGTGGCTAAAGGTTGGACACAGCCTGAGTGCCCATCAGAAGGGGAATGACAGCGTCACAAAATGGAATACTTTGGAGATACTAAGAACAGTGGAGAATATATTTACAAAAACAGATAACATATACATAATCTGGAAAGATCATCTTTCAACCTTTGTGTAGTATCTGAATCTGAACAGTTTATTTAAAAAACAATCCTTAGTTCCATACTGAGAAACATTTTAGGGGTGAAAACTCATAAAGTTAAACAAGTTCTCTCCATCTCATGCCCAAAGGGAAGAATGAGACAGCAGCTGACTTAATACCAGAAACTACACAGAGTGGTCAAGCACATACCCCTAACTTCTACTTACCAGCATCTTAGGCCAAAGAGCTGGCACAGGTGTCATCAGCCAACCTTCCCCTATGCCCATCCACCTTCCACCCCACTACCTTCAGATTCCAAACAAGTTCTTTCTGTTTGCTAGGGTATCTGACATTTGAAAGTTACTATCACATTACTCGGTTTGATACTATAATGCCCCAGACTTGACGTTTTAAAATTCTTCCCTTTCTTTAGTATCACAACCACAGACAGAAACAAAGAAAAAAACTCACTTCTGACAAAATGTGTCACATTAAAAATTAACTAATAATTATTATTGATTACACATAAAAATTAGTGTAACATAGCAACTAAGGTTCAAAGTTTTACAACCGTGAAAATCATATACAAAATCAAACACAGTAAGAGACTGGAAGAAAATATAGCAAATTATTCATATTCACTGTGTGTAGCTCTCATTTATAAATGGGGCTACCTACTGGTATAATAAGAAAATTCATAAAACATTTGTTGTAAATATCAACATGGACTATATCCTCAGTTTGATTTACAAAAAATTATTGGCAATCTATGGCCCATCGCCTGTTTTCCCTTTTTTAAATACTTCTATTGAGATAAAATTCACCTATTTAAAGTGTGTAATTCAATGGTTTATAATATATTCACAAAGCTGTGCAAATACCACCACAATCTAAATTTAGAACATTCTCATCATGCCATAAAGAACCTCCAAACCTACTAGCAGTCACTCTCCATTCCTGTCCACCTCTTTCCCCAGACCCAGGCAACCACTGATCTACTTTCTCCCTCTATGGACTTGCCTATTCAAGACATTTCAAATAAATGAATTCATACATGTGTTTGTCACTAGCTTCTTTCATTCAGCATGTTTTCAAGGTGCATCTATGTTGTACCATGTATCAGTCATTCACTCTTTTTATTGCCAAATAATATTCCATTGTATGGCTAAAACACATTGCGTTTATCCATTCATCAGCTGATAGACATCTAAGTTGTTTCCATCTTTTGGCTATTGTGAATAATACCTGTTGGGAACATTACATTCAAGTTTTTGTGTGAACTTATGTTTTAATTTCTCTTGGTTATATACCTAGGAGTGGAATTGCTAGGTCAAGTGGTAACTCTTATATTTAAGAATCTGAGGAAGCACCAAACTGATTTCTGAAGTGGCAGCACCATTTTACATTTCTACCAGCAATGGATGAGGGCTCCAGTTTCTCAACATCGTCACCGACACTTGGCCATTATCAAAAAAAAGTCAACAAGTGATGGTAAGAATGTGAAGAAGCTGGAACCCTCCATTCTTCAGCAACTCACATCACAGAACTGACACCGTGAAATGAGACTCTTTTATCCTTCTGAAGATTTGAACCTTTACAGCTTTTTGCTCACCTTTCCTACTTCTTTCTTCGGAGCTTGGAAGCTGTTTTGATCTTCTGTTTTATCCTCTTCCTCATCAAATAAGCTAAGAACAGTTTTGGTTCTAGTTTTAGTTCCTCCGTCCAATGGGGATGATGCAGAAAATAAATCAGAATGCTTGGCTGCTTCCTGAGTAGATACATTCAGAGATCCTTCCTGAAAATGGAAATAGTAAGGAAAAAAAATGAGTAACACCTGGAAACAAAAATTCTATTGTGGGGCCTCCCAAGCTCCTCATTAATTCAGTAACTGTCACACCTGCATGTTTCAGGGCATGACAGCTAATCACACCTATTCCCAGGTAACAAAACACTCAGGCCAATTCTTGATTGGCCACTCCAATGGAGAGTCTAGTACAGATAATTCATAATCAAAGATGATTTTTTCCAAACAGTTTAAAGCCTATATTTATAACTCCTTCCAACCAAGATACATATATATCAGTTATAACCCTGAGCCACATAGGTTGCTCATGAGCTATAAATAACTTCGAAGTCACAGGTATGATACAAATGCCAATCACTGGAAACGGATCATATATTTCCTAGTATTTAACTAACACATAACTCCAAGGGAGAGGCCTAACTGACAGAATTGGACACAACTTGTACAAGGCTTATACTGTATTATGCAATTAGAAGAATCTCTAAAATAATCATAAAATGCAGCATTTATTCATTCAACAAGCACCACCTTTCAGGCGAGATACCATTGACTGTAAGAATCACTGTTCCTGTATGAACTGCCAAGAAACAAACAAACAAACTCCCAATTAAACATGCCATCAATTGTGAGGTGCATCCTAATTTCAAAGTGGTTAAACTATGAAGGAAATATATACTTCTTTAAAGAAAATATGCAATTTTGAAAGTGCCTACTATGTGCGAGGTAATAAGCTAAGCACCACAGATGCAATGGAAAGCAAAACAAACATGGCCCCAATCCTCAAAAAGCTTATCCTCAAGCAAGGGAGACAGCAGTACAACAAGCAGCTAGAGTTCAAGGGGAAAATGGGCTACAGCAACACAGAAAAGGTCACATTGAAACAACAGGAAGAGAACGTCACACAGTGATTCAGGTATAGGTAAAACGTTTGTATCACTGTAGCCCCAAGAAGCCTCGACAGGAAAAGTATATGCAACATTCTTCACGTAGGCCCTAGAAGAGAGAGTAAACCTAGATAGCTGAACACACACAAGTACGGGAGTAGGAGAAAAGTTAGAAAAAAAGAAAAAGTAGACAGAGACTGAAAGAACTGCTGATTCCCAGATGCAGCCAGCAGTCTTATCCACAGGCCTCCTGTAGAAGAGGACAGCCCGCCCAGGAGAAGAAAGCTAATGCTTTAGAAGAAAGCCAAATTTCACTTCACTCTGTAATTCACAGCCAACATCAACTAAATGTAAAAGACTGGTAAACTAAAATCTTCTTAAAGCTGTCATTGTAATTTAAGTACAGGTGGGACTAGAAGAGAGCAAGGGGAAACAGACTACGGAGAAGAGAGCCAGTCAGAAAGAACAGACGTGCAGAGAGAAAACCGAAAGGAAAAATGAGATGAGACAGAGAAAGGCAAAATGGACACTGACACAATGACCATAATAATGTAAAACGGGAAAAATGCACATCATTGTGTGCACACATATGCCTAGAAAAGAGATGGAGAGGCAAGAGCAATGCTGAAGGTCTCCCTGAAAGGCAGGATCACAGATTTCCTTCTTCATACTTTTCAGTGTTTTCAAAATTTTCAACAAATGAGCCGTTTGTTTTCTGTGGTAGAAAAATGTAAGGGTATGTGTGTGCGTGTGTGGGTTTTACAAGAACACGTGACAGACAAAAATATCAGATTATACAAGACAAAAAAAGTCCACCTTTCCTGACTCCTCAGCCACACTAGTTCTCCCAAATTCTGACGACTCTTTGGCACTCTCAGCCTTCTTAGCCACCGGTTTCACTTCCAACCGTGCCTCCTTCTCTTCTTCATCACTGAACAGCAGAGGTGGTACGTCAGGGACAGTCTCTTTTTTCTATCAGAAGAATAAATGACATCCTCAAAAACAAACAAACAAAACGTGTGCCTGACGAGCATGGCAATGTATAGAACAAGCCAGAAGCACAGTCCTCTTTAAGACATTAGCTAAACTTTGGGGTCGGGAGAGACAGGACAGGACAGTGAAGGGGGCACAAACAGGGAGAAGCAATACCACCACTACCTCAGACTTGCAGTTTCTGCCACCACAAGGTCTGCACCTATCTCCTTGCATCTGTTAACTCCTTGTGTGCGCCATGGCTTAGATCCTAACCTCTGCCACCCAATCATTAGTCTCTCCTCTCTGCCTCCCTCCCCTTACCTTTCAGCTGTATGACATCATCCAGAGCTGTCTTGCTAAAACACCCACCAGATTACTTCATCTCCCACCCCAAACCTGCGCTGTGTGCATTAAGCAAATGCTAAACATGACAATCAACTGGCCCCTCTTTATGACCCTCATCCATCTGTACCTCATCAACCTTCACTATTCCTTAAACCTATTGTAAACTTCCACACTTCCACGCTTGATCTGCACTGTCTAGAGAAACAAATCCTCCTCATTTTTCAAGCAAGGCCCAGCTCTGATGTCACCCATGAAGGTTTTCCTGTTCTCTTCAGTAAGTATCAGGTGCTTCATTGATAAGAATATTTATGTCTATACCTAGCCCTTACTATACTTTCCTCCTAATTTACATTCATAGCTATTGTACATCTCTTTGTCCACTCATTTGAAAGGATCCTGCAGTATATTTCCACAGCCAGTCACGGTGTTTTATATCAAGCAGGTGCTCAGCCCAAGTTTGTGAGCACTTTGCCCCATCTCTCATCTGTTCCTTACCTGGGAGGCAGGGATTTCAGAGATTAAGAAACTGAGGTCACGTGACTTGCCCAGAGTTATTGGCATCCTTGAGGCAAGTGACTTATCAAAAATTCTTGAGGGGCTTCCCTGGTGGCACAGTGGTTGAGAGTCCACCTGCCGATGCAGGGGACACGGGTTCGTGCCCCGGTCCGGGAAGATCCCACATGCCGCGAAGCGGCTGGGCCCGTGAGCCATGGCCGCTGAGCCTGCGCGTCCGGAGCCTGTGCTCCGCAACGGGAGAGGCCACAGCAGTGAGAGGCCCGCGTACGGCCAAAAAAAAAAAAAAAAAAGCTTGAGATGGGGCTTCCCTGGTGGCGCAGTGGTTGAGAGTCCACCTGCCAATGAAGGGGACGCGGGTTCGTGCCCCGGTCCGGGGGGATCCCACATGCCGCAGAGCGGCTGGGGCTGTGGGCTATGGCTGCTGAGCCTGTGCGTCTGGAGCCTGTGCTCCACAACGGAATAGGCCACAGCAGTGAGAGGCCCGTGTACCGCAAAAAAAAAAAAAAAAAAAAAAAAGCTTGAGAGAAAAGCAGTAACTCTATCCCACTAACTAGACTAGATGATATGAGGAAGTAAGCTTTGAAGCAATATCTAAATCGAGTTAGGTAGACAAGTTTGGGAAACTAAAGAAGAACATGACTGACTATGATAGAAAAAACTATGAATAAATAAGAAGAATAAGGTAAGCAAATTTTTAGTTATTGTTAGAAAATGGTCCTTAAAGTGCATCATCATTACAACTTGAAATAAAAGACTGGAAACCCACAAAAGAGTTTCAGAAGAAATAAAACAAAACCAAAGTGATCAAAGGAAAAAATTTTTGTGGGATGTGCCGGACTCACTGAAAACTATATGTAATGTCAATGCAAGTGGATCAAGGTAAAAAACGAGACTGATGTACGGTGGACCAAATTCTCCCTTCATATAACTATGGTCCTTAAACCAAGGAAAACGCCACCCAAACTACTGATTTTAAATCTTCCTAAAGATAAGCTGACTCTTCATCTTCATTCTGAAATTAATTTCTTGATACGTTTACAGTTGAGTTGTATTTAACTTACTTTAAAATATTCTAGGATCTCTAAACAAAGAGTATATTTTATATGTTGCCTAAAGGTGATCAAATTCCACAAATGGTAAAACTCAGGGGTGCAGGTTGTTCTGCCACTTAAGATGCATATCTTTGACCTTTTGTCTTATTTAACAATCATAATTACTACAGTTTCAAAGAAGTTTTACATTTCCAGAACCTTCAAAATTCATTAGATTACTGCTCATTTATCCAGGGTAGAAGTTATTATTTATAATTTACAAAGAAAAGCCACTCAGATCTTCTGACTCTCTTAACCATGAAGCCACTTTAGGGAGATGCAAGTACAGGTAATTCAAAGAAAAGCTTATGAGCACTCAGAAGCAGCGGCAATGCTGCAAGCTTTTACTACAAGCTGTGCACTTAATGGGACTTTGGTGAGGAAAGAGTCCCTAAATCAGTAACTGACATGGGCCTGGTCTGGGAATAGGACAAGTTAACACCTTTACTGGGTCTGAAAATATGAAGAATATTTCCATAAAAAAGAGACAACAACTTCCTCTGGAATATTATGGGACAGGATGAGTCACCAAGAGTGCATGGTGAGTTAAGGTGGAAAAGCTGAGGCTACTTTGAATGAAATTACAGGTGGCATGGTAGGTTCAGCTACAGGCTCAGCTTGACAAAGGGATGACAGGACCGGGTGGGCTTTGAGAAGATAACTTGGGCAGCGGCAAGGAGAGATGAAGAGAAGGAGCATTCACAGGCCAGTTAAGAAATTATCTCAATAGTCAAGGCTAAAGATGACAAGACTGTAGGGACGGGAAGAAACATTCTTAACAAACTGGCAGGAAACAGTGATGACTACCCCATCAGAGGAGAAATATTCACACATGTCCTGGCATAGTTATTCAGTGGAATACTGTATAGTGATTAAAAAAAAAAAGATGGAGTTTATGGAAATGAAAAACATGCTGCAGGATTAAAAAAAAAAGATGCATAAAACTGTAAAACATGATCCATTTAAATGAAAAAAAGACAAGAATGCCTAGAAACAGGCATGAAAAAAGCATTGACAACACATTGTTACCAATGATTACACTAGGGAGGAGTATGGAATGGGGACTTCGTATTCTCTACTCATGTTTTTTCATTTGTTTGTATTTGTTTTTACCTTGACTACCTTTTTTTGCTTTCTTTCTTTTTTTGGGTGTGGGGGGCTGCACCATGCAGTTTGCAGGATCTTAGTTCCCTGACCAGGGATTGAACCCGGGGTCATGGCAATGAAATCGCCAAGTCCTAACCACTGGATGGCCAAGGAACTCCCTCTATGCATGTTTTAACCCTTTTTTAAGAAGGCATCCATGTATTACTGTATAATTTAAAATAAACTTTAAACAAAAAATAGTTAGGAGATATGGAAGAAGAGCCAGGTACGGGTCTCTAGAAAAGAGGAAGTTCTAGGCTCCTTTACTGCCATTTCTCTCCTTCACTGTACCCCCTAGGGTACAATGTCCCTCGGGATGTGCAGGCATCGGGGACTGCACATGGTCACCCATGACCACAGTGGGAAGAGGAGAGTCTTCCTCATCAAGCAAGGGTGGAGGAGCTGCCTTTTTAGATTCTGTGGCTGCTCCCACATGGGGGGAATCTCGGGGGGTACATCCCTCCTTCCCTGTCTTACATGTCTTTCTGTCTCTAACACGTGCCAATTAGAGTGGTCTGAAGTTGGGGTTGAAGGCCCTCAATAGCGGGCTGTGACTTTGCTTGATTCTTGGCCTTTGAGGATAACCCAGCTCAGGTAAAGGAGGTCTCCATGGGGTCTAGCCTGAGAAGTTCTAAATTTTCCTTTGGGGCTGTTGGCAATTGCCAGTTGGCAATAAAATGTTGCTTGGCCTCACTTTGTTCTGTGTGCACACACTTACATATACCCACATAGGGAATGTGTTGGGGAGGAATGAATGACAGGCCAAAGACAGGATTCCAGTATCCCTAGGTTCCCAGGACAAATATTATCATAATGCCACCTTCCTCTCACTTCTTAATACTCCTTTTGATATAAAAAACATGAAGACTTGCTAAATCTTTTAGCTTAGGCAATCGTGGTTAGTGATGCCATTTAGATGTAATTGCTGGAAGACTATTTAGACTAGATAGGCACTGATGGACTTTTTTTTTTCTCATCACATACTTTAAATTTTTTTTAAAAAACTTTGTCATAAAAAACACAACATTTACTATCTTAACCATTTCTAAGTATAGAGTTCAGTAGTAGTAAGTATATCCACGTTACTGTACAACCAATCTCCAGAATTTTTTCATCTTGCAAAACTGAAACTCTGTACCCATTAAACAACTCTCCATCCCCCAGCACCCCCCTCAGCCCCTGGTGATCACAGTTCTACTGTTTCTATGAATTTGACTACCCTAGGTACCTCGTGTAAGTAGAATCATACAGTATTTGTCTTTTTGTTGCTGGCTTATTTCACTCAGCATTATGTCCTCAGGCTTCATCCATGTCGTAGCCTGTGTCAGAACTTCCTTCCTTTTTACTGATTCACTATTAATATAAACCAGGACCAAAGCGTTAGTACTGGAAGCTTGCTCCTGTAAGGAATAACCTGTACATTAACTGGCCTGGTCTAATGTTAGCAGAATTCCATGCCACCGGGGCTAAGCCCGGCAGTTCCTCCAGAAGGAGTGCAACAGCGCTGTCCCCTGCTCTCCCCTGAGACTCAGATGCCTACAACTGACACTGAAGGGGCTGCATGATGTGGAATCCTTTTCTCCAGGCTTTGCACGTGTGCTTCGTCTGTAAAATACCACTAACCAGAAGATGTCTATCTAAAACCAGGCAAACGAGTTTTTCCATAAGACTCAGTGTCCAAGGTCAGGTTTTAGGACCTGATTGAGGGAAGCATCAGTATTCACATAACATCACCTCAGGGTTACTTCCTGGGCCTAAGAGGTTAAGAATACCATTGCTGCAGGAGGAGCAGATGTGGGAGGAGAGCCAAACAGAGAGCTTCCACTGTCACCATCATCTTCAAACAGGAGAGATGCTCTCTGGGTCTTCTTTTGGCTATACAAACAAATAAAGAGTCAAATTAAAGGCAAATGTGATTTACAAAATACAATATTCTTTCCAGGCCACACCTACAGGAACCCACCTACCACCAAAACGCCCGAGTCATCCAGTAACCTTACACAGTTGCAGCAAGAAAAACCTTTGAAGTAGGTGCAATTTGTGTCTAGTAAGTCATCACCCGCTGTCTGGCATTCTTCTGTAAAAGCCCGGGGCCCTCCTCATCTTGTCCCTTTGTCAGTTACTTTTGGCTCAAGGTAGGTGCACTAGCTGTTGGCTTTGCCAACGCACACAACACACTTAGCATTCACAAACGTAGCATTCTCTCTCACCATTTCCTATGGCAGAGGAAGAACCAGGGAGCACCAATGCCTATTTCCAGAGTGGTCAGGAAGGCGGCTGTCAAGAGATCGCAGGGCCAGAACCTGGTTCAGGCTGTGACCTGTGGCCTGGTGCCACCTCAGCCACTTAACCATGTCTTTCCAAGTGCCTCTGTGGGCTTCTGTGCCTTCCCTTCAAACCCTAAACCCATCCCATTCTATCCCCTCCACACAAAGTCTCTAAGCAGCTGGGACGGCTCATCTTCACTGTTCACCACAGCAATATTCACCCATCTCTACCCCATGTTGGGCAACCACAGCTGAAATCCAGCCACAGCTCTCCTCACCACCTTCCTCTCACCTGTCTTCACCTACCTCCTCACCTAGGCTTCCACAGCAGCCCCTAGGGACAGTCAATAAGTGTCTGCCAGAATAAATATTGATCAGGACCTTTTAAGGAACAGAATCATAAAAGTAAAAAAACACAGGGAGGCCTAGCACTGGACGTGGGCAGTCCCAAATAGAAAGTGTTCTAATTACAGAAGGGTCATATTCTAGTTTCTATACTATGTGGTAAGGAACCACCCAACTAGCAGCATACTAGAGAATTATCAAAGTAATGAAAACTCCAAATTCAATGTTAGCTAGATAAAAATAATACTAGTCATTTCAGTATCCATCTACTTACACTAAAAATAATCAGCATATATACCCATAAGTATATGTATCATAATCTTTTCTCTAAGTTTAATTATTAACAAAGCATAATATAAGGTTATTCATTAGTTTAACATTGGATGTCTGCCTACATCTTAAAATTGCCTAAGGATCACTGACTAGGGAACACAACTAACCAAATAGTTGAGCATACTTACACTGGACACTTACACTAAAGGACAGTAAAAAATTAGGTCTACACCCTGAAGAAATTATAAAAACAAAGAGCCATACACAGTCAGGTAAAATCTAATATGCCTTTAAGGATATACACTGATTAAAATGTACACAAATTATAACCAAAATATATGACTACTAAGTGATGATCACAAAATATTACAAAAATAACTACAACAGATGCCTAAAAAGCAAAAACCTTATTAAGCTGCTATAGCAGAAGAAAAATCTTATGCATGATTTTCTGAACAATTTCTAAAAATCAAAACCCAAACCAAGCTACCCACAGAAAATAATCTGATGCCAGATTCTGAAGTTCTAAGCTAGAGAAAAGCTAGTTAGCTTTCTGGACATAGTTACAATAGATAACGACAGTGAGTCCTTAACCTTGGATCTCATTCCACACCCTCGGCACCTGCTGGTTAAATGTGGACATCCCGTGGAGATCTGTCCTCAGAAGAAAAATATGCAGCTCAGTGAACTGAAGTATTTCTCATTATAAATAATGGGGTAATAAGTATTTTGATTTATTAAAAGGGACAGATGTCAAAACACATTAAGATGACTATAGAGTTTATGGCCTACACCAGGACACTTTTGAGAGTGAAAGGGAAAATTATTAATCACCAGGCTGAAATGACAGGCACAAAGCAGGCCTCTCCAGACAAGCAAGGATGTTTGAGTGCCCTGCTTACAAGGCAGTATTTCACAACTTTGTTAGGGTCACAAAGCTTCTATTTCTTTTTTCAGAATGGGTTTGAGTTACAATTTACATACCATAAGATTTACCCTTTAGTAGTGTACAATTCAGTGACTGTTAGTATATTCACAGAGTTGTGCAACTATCACCATAGTCTAAGTTGACAATATTTCCATCAACCTAAAGTGAAAGCCCATACCTGTTCACAGTCACTACCAATTCTCCTTTCCCCTCAGCCCCAGACAAACACTCATCTACTTTCTGTCTCTATGGATTTATCTCTTCCGGACATTACACACAAATAGAATCATACATGTGGTCTTCTGTGACTGGCTTCTCTCAATTATCACAATATTTTCAGGGTTCATCTATATTGAAGCATGTATCAGTACTTTATTCCTTCTAATTGCTGAATAAGAGTCCACTGTGTGGATATAACACATTTTGTTTATCCGTTCTACAGTGGATGAACTTTTGAGTTGTTTCCGCTTTTTGGCTATTATGAATAACGCTATGATAAACATTCACATGCAAGTTTTTGGGTGGACATTTCTCTTACGCATAGTCCTAAAAACTGAAATTGAGTCATGTGGCAACTCCATGTTTAACTTTTCATGGAACTGCTAGGCTGTGTTCCCAAGTGGCTGCACCATTTTATGTTCCCACCGGCAATGTGTGAGGGCTCCAATTCCTCCACATCCTCTCCTGCACTTGTTGTTGTCTGTAAAAGATTTTTTTGAGAATCTGATGAAAGCTAGTATTGCTGAAAGCTGGATATTGTGTGTAATTGGTACTAGGACCTACACATGAAACATGTTTCCTGATCTCTAGACCTGTGACCATATGTGTGTGGTGGGGGCAAAGGGAGGGGCTGCACACGTAAATAGGTAACTACTATACAGTGTAGGAAATGCTCAAGTGAAACAGAGCTGGGGGCAGGGGGTTGAAGATGGAGCCATTTTTGCTTTAGACTCTAACCCTGTTTCTTATCTTTCTCAGCTGTTTGGGTTAAGGAAGGCTTCTCAAAAGACAGGGCTTAAACTGAGTCTTAAAAGAAGCTGGCCAGGGGCTTCCCTGGTGGTGCGGTGGTTAGGAATCCACCTGCCAATGCAGGGGACACAGATTTGAGCCCTGGTCCGGGAAGATCCCACATGCTGTGGAGCAACTAAGCCCCATGTGCCACAACTACTGAGCCTGCGCTCTAGAGCACGCGAGCCACAACTACTGAGCCCGTGCGCCACAACTACTGAAGCCCACACACCTAGAGCCCGTGCTCCGCCGCAAGAGAAGCCACTGCAATGAGAAGCCCACGCACCGCAACAAAGAGTAGCCCCCGCTCGCTGCAGCTTGAGAAAGCCCGGGCGCAGCAATGAAGACTCAACGTAGCCAAAAATAATAATAATAATAAATAAGTAAATAAATAAAATGCACAACATTTAAAAAAAAAAGAAGCTGGCCAGGGAAGAAAGGAAGGAGAGAGTCCCAGGAGAGAGAGAGAGCAACAAAAATAAAGGAATGAAATGTTATTTCCCCTACACTCATGACAGTAAATTACATTTCCGTGCTTACAATGTACCAGCTATTGTGCTAAGCATTTCATATTGGGATTTCATTTAATCCTCTCAATGATCCTATGAGAGAAGCACTATTATCATTTTTGTTTAACAGATGAGAAAACTCAGGCTCAGAGAGGTTAGGTAACTTGTCCAAGGCTATTCAGAGAGCAACTGGCAGGGCCAGAATTTAGTATCAGGTATTGCGATTCCAGAGCTTACATTCTTAACCAGAGGCCCAAGATACACCCAGGGGTGAAGTCATGGAGCCCAAAGTAGAAATGGCGACATCTGAAGAGATCATAGTATTCAGAGACAGAAATATGAGACATTTTTTAATCTATCATTTCAGTATTAAAGCTTAACCACACCAATGCATAGGGTTTACATGTCCAATCAATTGCCTCTTTATGTTACTACCATTCAGTTAAATTTCAACGTAATCATTTAAGGATCTCAAGAGAAAAATACATATATTTTCAAGGGAGTTATTCTGAATACACAGCTAATCTGCAGCATATTACAATACCAACCACAGCCCACGCTCACTCTACATCAGGGGTCCCCACCCCCGGGCCGCAGATTGGTACCAGTCATGGGCCTGTTAAGAATCAGGCCTCACAGCAGGAGGTGAGTGGCAGGCGAGCGAGCGAAGTTACATCTGCGGCTCCCCATCACTCGCATTACAGCCTGAACCATCCCCCACCACCCCTGGTCCGTGGAAAAATTGTCTTCCACAAAACTGGTCCCTGGTGCCAAAAAGGTTGGGGACCACTGCTCTACATAACCTGCCACCCTTTAGTCCAAGCATTAACGTGCAGGAGCACCTAAGACCAGCTAGGGGTTACCAGCAACTGGTGTGATACAGCACAGCTCTGCAGAGAACCATCTTACTAAACAGGATGTTTCTCAATGTTGAGCAGATTTCTATCCAAATGACAAACTTAAGTAACTTGGACAAAACTTTACATTCTTTAGGGTATCCCAGGGAAAAAACAAAAGAGACAACAAACTGTACTTAAACCCCTAACAAACTAAGAAAAATAGTATTTTAAGGTTAAAAAAAAAAAGATAAGTAGAAGAAATTAGGTAAGGATCCATGAAGAAAAACATTTCCCAGTACCAGGGGAGAATAACTTGCAAGTGAAAATCAAAGACATTCTCGTTTATATGATTACCAGGTGATGAATGATCGGCATGTCACCTCCAGCAGCTGACATCTTGCACATCAAATACCTTCACCTATTACCATAGACACTGATGAAATGATTTCTTACAATGATTGCCTCACCTGTCCTTAGCAATAGCAAACAGATCATCCTCATTGTCCTCCTCAAAGAGGCTGGTCTTTTTCACGGCCTTAATCTCCTGGTCTTGGGTGGTCCCAGAGTCCCTAAGTTCTCCTTTAGACTTGTCAGATGCCGAGTTGGTCTGTGAGTCAGTAATATTCCACTGGTCCTTAAAAGATAAAATATATGTTAAAATCCTCTGGCCATTTAGATTAAGAAACCTGAGGAATTGGGCTTCCCTGGTGGTGCAGTGGTTGAGAGTCCGCCTGCCGATGCAGGGGACACGGGTTCGTACCCTGGTCCAGGAGGATCCCACATGCCGTGGAGCGGCTGGGCCTGTGAGCCATGGCCGCTGAGCCTGCGCGTCCGGAGCCTGTGCTCCTCAACGGGAGAGGCCACAACAGTGAGAGGCCCACGTACCACAAAAAAAAAAAAAAAAAGAAAAGAAAAGAAACCTGAGGAGTAAAATAAAATTCACATTTGTTAAACTAACTTGTATTTAAACTAAGTGTATCACTTTCGAGGAAAGCTTATGTCCAAGGCTTTTCATTGAACTCAAATCTAGACAGCTGGGTTCTTTGACCTCCCAGACCTTATGGTGTTTCCCTCCATCACTACCTGCCACAGTGTTTCTCTCTCTATGGTCCTGTTCTGTGTTAGGACAAGGGAACTTCTCTACTTTAGAGATCAAAATTAGTTATACAGGGGAATGAGAAGATACAGGAATGTTTAAAAGAAAAGAAAGTGGAGAACTCTCAACTTTGGAGGAAAATGATATTTGAATTTAAAAATCCCAAAGCAAGCTGGGGAAAAAATGTATAAAAAGCTCATGCAATGTAAACAAGACACAATGAAAGCTGCTAGCGACCCTTTTACCACAAAATTCTGAATCTGGACTTTAGAAAGCAGTTAAGGAAACCCCACCTGGCTATGCTCACCCCTTCAAACCAAGGATCTCCTGAGCACTTGCTAAGTGGTCCTGGAGTCTAGAGCTTTGCAAATCAAAGTGGGTTCCACAAGCAGCAGCTTCTGTTATACAGAATTTCTACCCCACTTTCTGAATCAGAACCTGCATTTGTCACAGTATGTCCAGGTGATTTCTTCACACGTTATAGTTTGAGAAGTGCTCCCCTAGAAGCAGGGGTGCTCAACAGCGACCACATGCTAGAATCCCCAAAAGAGCCTTAGAAACCTCCAGTAACAGGCCATACCCCAAATCAATTAATTCAGAACCTCCAGTGGTGGAAGCCAGTATCAGTACTCTCTAAAGTTCTCCAAGTGATCCCACTGGGCAGTCAAAGCTGAGTCACTGTTCTAGAACCCTGGTTATCTTTACTCTGCAAGTACTTTTGCTCCCTGCTGTAGCTAATATTTTTATTTTCCCTGAACCACAGTAATACTACAGAAGAAAAAATTCAACTGATGGTTGGCCATTACTATAGGGAGAACAACCCACTAAGAATGCTAGAAAGAAAAAAAAAAGGAAAATCCATTATAAATTCACAGATTTGAGTAGAAAAAGCAAATTATGTTGTGTCATTTTAAGTTGCTTTCAATTTAAAAAAATGAACACATCTATCATTTATCTGCCTACATCATACCCTCATAACTTACCTACAATGTTAGAGTATTATAAAATAGGAAGATTTTTAATGCTCACAGTTTTTAGTATCATTATATTTAGTCTTTTTCTGTACAGCTAAATCTGAACAGCTGCTAAACTATACTCTCAATTGGCTCTGCTAATATATATCCAAATAGCAAATGGAAACATTGTTAAGACTCTTACAAAAAAGGAATTAAAGGAGCATAGACCACTCCTACCTTGTCTAGCTACCGTTCTTGATTAACGAAGCACAGCAATCATTTAACAAAGTAAAGTGCTGGGAAAACTGGACAGCTACATGTAAAAGAATGAAATTAGAACACTCCCTAACACCATACACAAAAATAAACTCAAAATGGATTAAAGACCTAAATGTAAGGCCAGATACTATAAAACTCTTAGAGGAAAACATAGGCAGAACACTCTATGACATAAATCACAGCAAGACTCTTTTTGACCCACCTCCTAGAGAAATGGAAATAAAAACAAAAATAAACAAATGGGACCCAATGAAACTTAAAAGCTTTTGCACAGCAAAGGAAACCATAAACAAGACGAAAAGACAACCCTCAGAATGGGAGAAAATATTTGCAAATGAAGCAACTGACAAAGGATTAATCTCCAAAATATACAAGCAGCTCATGCAGCTCAATAGCAAAAAAACAAACAACCCAATCCAAAACTGGGCAGAAGACCTAAATAGACATTTCTCCAGTGGAGATATACAGATTGCCAACAAACACATGAAAGGATGCTTAACATCACTAATCATTAGAGAAATGCAAATCAAAACTAAAATGAGATATCATCTCACACCAGTCAGAATGGCCATCATCAAAATATCTACAAACAATAAATGCTGGAGAGGGTGTGGAGAAAAGGGAACCTTCTTGCACTGTTGGTGGGAATGTATATTGATACAGCCACTATGGAGAACAGTATGGAGGTTCCTTAAAAAACTAAAAATAGAATTACCATACGACCCAGCAATCTCACTACTGGGCATATACCCTGAGATAACCATAATTCAAAAAGATACATGTACCACAGTGTTCATTGCAGCTCTATTTACAACAGCCAGGACATGCAAGCAACCTAAGTGTCCATCAACAGATGAATGGATAAAGAAGATGTGGCACATATATACAATGGAATATTACTCAACCATAAAAAGGAATGAAATTGAGTTATTTGCTGTGAGGTGGATGGACCTACAGACTGTCATACAGAATGAAGTAAGTCAGAAAGAGAAAAACAAATACCATATGCTAACACATATATATGGAATCTAAAAAAATAATATTGGTTCTGACGAACCTAAGGGCAGGACAGGAATAAAGGTGCAGATGTAGAGAATGGACTTGAGGACATGGGGAGGGGGAAGCATAAGCTGGGATGAAGTGAGAGAGTGTCATGGACATATATACACTACCAAATGTAAAATAGATAGCTAGTGGGAAGCAGCCACATGGCACAGGGAGATCAGCTTGGTGCTCTGTGTCCACCTAGAGGGGTAGGAGAGTGGGAGGGAGATGCAAGAGGGAGGGGATATGGGGATATATGTATACATACAGCTGATTCACTTTGTTGTACAGGAGAAACTAACACACCATCGTAAAGCAATTGTACTCCAATAATGGTGTTTAAAAAAAAATAAGGCCTAACTCATTTGAATTAGCATATATTATAATTTGAGGGTGATACTTATTTTATTCCTAAGCATTTTGAAAAGATTAATCTTTAATATACTACAATAAATATCTTTCTTCAAAAATAGACAGTCTTGTGAACATAGTCTTTGGTGACCGAACTTCACTAGATCTAAATAGGCAGAAAAAGAAAAGGTTTAGGACAGCTGTAACTCTTAAATCCATCAAACCACCTCCTACTCTTCTCTAGAAAATAACTTTCAACCCACCTCCTCATCACTGCTGAACAATAAAGCAGATGCTTTCTTTTTGGAAAGCTCAGAGGCTTTTGTTTTCTCTTGGCTCTGAGTTAGTAGAGATGATGACTGCTTCTTAGCAGCTGTAGCCCCAAAAAGATTATCCTAGAAAAACAAATGGCAGAAGAGTATGACAACCTTGAACACATAAAACAAAAAACTGAAGACATTCTCTCATGTCAAATTAGTAGAGAATACGTCTCCAGTCAAGTGAAGAAGATATATAACACCTTTTGGGGGAAAAAAAAATCACACAATACTAGTAAATGCCACTTCTCACTTACGTATAAATCCTACAACAACAGGCTACAACCTTCTCTAACTATATTCATCCATAGAAGGGAAAAAGATACCATAAAATTCAAAGGCGGAACACCTGGGAGGAAGCAGGAAAGGGAATAATGTGAGGACAGTCATAGAAATAAGAGGGAACCTGGCCCCGCCCAGTCCTCCTGTGGGCGGGCCCGCTATGCTCATTAGGGAAGGTCCAGAGCCTGCAATTGGCCTGAGAGCAGTACAGCCCCCTGCGGCAGCCAGCAGCCTGCACCTTTCTCTCTATGAATTAGAAACCAGACCAATGCATAAAGAGAAAGATACAGGGAGCTTTCTCTACTCTTTCACATTTATGGAAGACACACACCTGGGACAGAGGGAAAGAATGACTTGAGTTTCTGATTAATATCAAAGGGACAATACAAACTTAAGAAATAATTTACTAAATAAAATCACTGGCCTAGTAAGAGCTGATCCTTATAGGTTCAACGGCATTCCCAAAGTACGTATTAAGGTACTTTTATTTAGGTAAAGGGAACAAAACCATAGAACTTGGCCCGAGCCCAAGTTAGACAGAAAAACACTCTTAACAACATACTACAGCAGGTGAACAGTCCTGAAGTGTAAAGACTGGATAAAGGGAGTCTTTAAGGAAAGTGTGGGAAGGTAGGAAAGGCCGTGAGACTAATGAACTGGCACTCACTGGGGATATGAATGACAGAGCTAACATTTACTACGCACTTACTATGTGCCAGGCACTGTGCCAATGGCTGTGCATTAGCTGTTTTAGCTGCCACAATGACCCTATATACTATGAAGCGAGATGAGATTCAGAAAGGTTAAGTTACTTGCCCAAGGTCCCTGATTTGCATGTGGTGGAACTAGGATATGAACACAGGGCTCTGATGCCAAAGCCCATGAGCTCAGCCACCACACAATACTGCCTAAGAGCAAAGGTTTGGTTGGTCTTTCCTCTCATTTCTTTCTCCCACTTTGCTCTCATCCAGCGTGGGAAAGAGAAGCAAGAGGAGGACATGGTTGCCTTCTCCCCTCCACTCCCACTTTATCCAAGACGTTCTTGTAGATCATTGGGTTCCATCCCCTAAAAAGTATTTCTTAAAGGAAGATTTTAAAAATGAAACCTACAAAGCCTTGCATAGAGCTGGGTCAAGAAATCTAAGGCCCTGCCCATTGTACAGTTAAGAGAACTTAAGAAAGGAGTCACTGAAATAAAAACTGAAATGTTTTTGTTATATAAGCCTCAGAAAGCTTGACTGCTTCCCTATCACCTTGTTCTACTGTATGAGCCTCTGGTTATAAAGCTACATCAGCAACGGTTTTCTACTAATGGAAAACTTGATTATGTTGTGTTGCAGTAACAATGTTTACCTCTTCATCTTCATCATCGAAAAGCGAGACCGAGGTGGGGAGTTTGCTAGGCAGGAGAGATGCATCTTTTGACTTACTCACACTTTGAGAAGAAAACAAATCCTGTTGGATCAAGATTAAAGTTCCTGGTTAATAAAATATAGCAGTTTTGAAGTATCAGATATAAAACACTAAAGTTTATGACATGATGGCTGCCATGCATCCAGGTCTCTTTGTCAGAGAGGGAAGCTTGCTGACACAGTCCTTGGGGAACACACATCAGTCCATCCTCACTGTGTGCAGGTGAGAAGGAAGAGACCCACATGTAACTCCACGTGGCGTCACTGGAACCCAGAGGTTTTGATACTCTCACCTGGATGATTAAGGCAGGGGAAATTTTTCCAATCAACTTCCTACCACGCTTAAAAAAATAACTTCCTTTTTCTGTCCAGAGAATCAGAGAGATTAAACAGATTTAATAATGGAAATAGAAGCTAGATTAACAAATTACTGGATCTACGACTCTGTTTTATTTAGTTATATCCTCTTTCCTATAATAAGAGTATGATATGATTTCTTTTAAATAAATACAAATTCAATTTTAACTTTAAAATGTTTGGCATTCTTGAACGGCAGCTAGGAAATGTTGCAAATTAGAGAAAGATCTGGTAGATTCTGAAGAAATTTCCAAAATGTTATAAAATGCCAGCCTATAATGCAAAGAAAGATCTGCAAACTGAGTTGCATGAATCAGAAACATGAAATAGGATAACTATTCCCTCAGGATGAGAAACTTCAGTACACAAGAGACAGGCAAATAGGACAAGAACATAGTTTCTAAGACCTCTCTGGATAATTTTTTTTTATCATGGAATCAATGTCTACTCAAATATGGAGTTAATGACTTCATTAACTGAGAAGAGCTCCACTCAGCCCAGTGGTTTTTGCCTAGGCCCCATGGAGTCCCCATGGTCTGTTTGGGTAGAAGGGGACACACAGCGGGAGTCCCAGGCTTCCCATACCTCTCCTGCATTTTAAGCATTGGCAACATTTCACTTAAAGAAAGGGCTGTGTTAAAAAAAAAAAAAAAAAAAAAAGTAGTAGTAAACCAAAACAAAGAACAAAAACAAATTTCAACATCACTGTTTTGGACCCTTGACTAATATCTTCCTTGGTGTTAGGGGGAAAAAAAGGCTTTCCATTACCTTAAACACCTCCCCAAAATGATTCCACAAGGTAAACTTTAGCTCCACACTTGAGATATAAAGGGAGGAGTAAATATTCAATCCTTTTGGTCCAAAGCTCTTCCTAGACTGCATTGTTTTACTTCTCCTTGCCTAAAAACCTCGACAATATCCAATAAAAACAATCTGTGATGGTACACATGGGACAAAGCCTGTGGTGGTGGATTTAAACCTGTCTGCAAATTCATTTACACTCCTACCATCAGGAAGTGGAGCTGGTGTCCCTTGCCCTTGAACTTGGGCAGGCCTTTGTACTGCCTCAACCAACAGAACTTGGTAGAAGTGACAATGCTGACTTCTGAGGCTAGGTTACAAAAAACAGTACAGACATACCTCATTTTATGGTGCTTCACTTTATTGTGCTTCGCAGATATTGCATTTTCCACAGATTCAAAGTTTGTGGCAACCCTGTCTCAAGCAAGTCTGTCAATGACATTTTTCCTACAGTATTTGCTCACTTTGTTTCTCTGTCAAATTTTGGTAATTCTTGAACTATTTCAAACCCTCCTCCAGCAAAGATTATGACTTGCTGAAGGCTCAGATGATGGTTAGCACTTTTTAGCAATAAAGTATTTTTAATTAAGGTATATACATTTTTTAGACATAATGCTATTGCACACTTAATAGACTACAGTATAATATAAATGTAACTTTTATATACACTAGGAAACCAAAAAATTCATGTGACTCACTTTACTGAGATATTCGTTTTATTATGGTGTCTGGAACCAAACCCGCAGTATCTCCCAGGTACACCTGTACAGCCTCTGTGCAGCTCTCTTGGGGATCTCACTTTGAAGCCTTGAGGCAACACCCTAAGAAGTCCAGCTTCCCTGAAGCTGCCATGCTGGGAGACCACACAGAGACAGAGACGGACCTCCCAAGAGCCCCAGCTGTTCGAGTTTTTCCCACCCAGGCACCAGACACATGAGTGAGATGACTCTCAGCCTGGCCACCTTCAGACTGGAACCACATGAGAGACCCTAAGTGAAAAATGCCTGGCTGAGCCCAGTCAACTTCTACAACCATAAGAGGTAATAAAACTTATTGGTGTTTTAAGCCACAAAGTTTTGGAGTGATCTGTTTCATAGTAATAAATAATCAGAACACCTTTTGAATCACTGAAATTGCTCACATTTGGTTTTTTCACTTAGTCAACTGTCCCAATACCAAACACTAGTCTAGGTGTTAAGGACACAAGCAGGAAACACACCATCCTGCCCTCATGGAGCTTACTCTAGCTGGGACATAGACAGTGAACAAGCAGACATGAAGTGTCACATGGCAATACATACTGTGGGGACAATAAAACAGAAGAGGGGCTAAGGAGCACAGTGTGATGTGTGCTGGCAGGCTTGCTATTGTGCAAAGGGCTGTCGCAGGAGACCTCGCAGTGAACTGGAAAAAGTGAGGAAGTGGGCTATCCAGTTCTGGGAAGAGCACTCCCAGAGGGGCAAAAGCCAGCCCAAAGATCTCAAAGTGCCTCGGTGTGTGATGATGAAAAAGCGAAGAGTGTAGGATAAGACCAGAGTGGGAGGCCCCATCATGCTCTACTTATGTGTCAGGAGTTTGGCTTAACTGGACTTCGCTTAATTCCAATCTTCTGCACACTGGCCACCAATGAAATATAAGCCTCAAGATTTTATTTCCATCAACAGTGATCACTCTACCTCCAAAGAGTTGTATGCTCATCCTGGCTATAAGTGCAAAATAACCACAAGAGCTTAACCCAGAGTTTGTAATTTCTTGAAATTACACATAAATTTCTGCCATGTTCCCTCCCACCTTTCTCTGTGAAGGGGATTGATTACTGCCCATTACACATTCTGAGACAGGTCTCCGATCCCTTAAAAGCCTGGCCTAAAGTTAGCTCTAAAAGGATCAAGGCCTGTGGAAGCCAGAAAAGGCAGTAACGCTTCTGAGAGTTGTCCCTGCGTCACTGGAAAGGTGCTTCTAGGCAGGGCCCTGGAGGACTGAGGCTGTCTGCAAAGCAGCGCCAGCCCACAAACTGTTTAGTGAGACTACTGAAAGAGGAAGCAGTGTGTTGATTTCTGTTCTCGTACAAGCACCTCATTACATTATGGATCAGTTAATAGCCTAAAATATAAGTATCCTGAATTTTCCTCCCAGGAGATTCACTGGATTCAAACCCAACAGTGAAAGTATTGTATACATGTTGCTTTCTATAGACCATGTGTTCTCAAAACATTATTTTCAACGAAAGAAATAAAGTACTTAATAAGCCTTATACCTCTACTGAGAACAACCTGAATGAGAAATACTTTCCAACGTCATATCCATGAACTATTTCCCAGAACTAAGAAAAAGAATGAATTCCTTACCTCAGAGTCATCCTCATCTGAAAATAAACCTTTGTGAGTTTTTGTTTCTGACAAGGCCTTGAGATTTTTGCTGGAAGGGAGGGTAACCTTTGTTGGGAAAAAAAAAAATTGAGAGTTAACAAGCCAGACACCTGAAAATGAGGGTTCATTCACTTATTCATTCAAAAGATGTCCTGAATCTCTGCTAGGATAAGGTCCCAGGCCATGCAGCAGAGGAATAAAAACATCATGGACCTTGGACATGTATCAAGTGCATATAAAGAATTAATGCAAAAAGAGAAGTACCATGGGAAAGAATTTAAAAATTGGTATATGCTAGGAATGAAGGAAGAAACAGTCCTTGTAAAGTAAATTTCTCAGGACAGACAGGACCTGGATATGGGAGATGGTAGAAGCAACAACACTCCAGGCAAAGGGAACTGTGAGAAAAGAGAAAAACAAGATAAAGCAGAGGGCACATCTGGGGGATCAGGGTAGGACAGACTGCCTGCCTCATACAGTGTACAAGTGGGACATGTACCTAAGCTGGAACCTAAGGTGGGCATCCTAGGAGCCTGCTGGGTTCTGAATGCTGGCACCTAGGTGGTCAGAGGCAGAGATGGTCAGGGTTTCAGGCTGTGCAGGATAGCAAGGGAGGGGACAGCAGCCAGAAGAGCTTAAAGAGTGATGGAGACGCAGCCTATTGGCCAAATACAGGTCAATTTGAATTACGATGTTAATGGATCATAACATGTCGAATAGCGAATCTATGATCCTATAGTGATACTAAAAAAGCAGGAAAGAAGGAGGAGAGAAAGCTCTTCTGTTCAGAAGAATGCCAGCTAATTAACATAGAAGAAATGGTAGAAGTAGAACCACATTCTTCTGTTTTCCCCGCCACCCAACATGATAACTGGTTCAGGAAAAGATCACCAGTGGATGTTAAGACCACCGAGGAAGGCAAAATGCAACAACTGCTGAATCTAGGTGCTAGTTATTTGGGTGTTTGTTGTATTCTTTCAACTCTCTGTACGTTTGAAGTCTGCTATACACTTGAAAGGAACAATACTTCCCTCTGGGTTCCAGTGAATTAACAAGATGCCCCAAATCTACACTCCCGTGTTTAGTCTTCCCTCCTGCTCACCTTTTTTTCTGCTCTTTCTTTGTTTTCATCTGTCTGACTTACAGTAGCCTCTGGCAAAGCTGCCGCTTTTTCTTTGAACAAATCTCCTTCCTCATCGTCAAAGATACTGGCAGTGGCTTTGACTTTGTCTTTAGAAAGAGACCACAGCATAAAATTACACGGAGGTCAAAAATCCCACCACGAAATTCACAGATTAAAAATTCTTTTCTCCCAGGGCTTCCCTGGTGGCGCAGTGGTTTAGAGTCCGCCTGCTGATGCAGGGGACACGGGTTCGTGCCCCAGTCCGGGAAGATCCCACGTGCCGCGGAGCGGCTAGGCCCGTGAGCCGTGGCCGCTGAGCCTGCGCGTCCGGAGCCTGTGCTCCGCAATGGGAGAGGCCACAACAGTGAGAGGCCCGCGTATCGCAAAAAAAAAAAAAAAAATTCTTCCCTCCCAAAGAATGAACAGAAAAAGTACGTTATTGCTTGATTCGTTACGAAGAAATATTAAGTGGACTAGACTGGAATTTTTCAAAGAACACAACAGCTACTCCAATGAAACGCAGGACAGACAGTTTAACCATCTGGCTTACACCCTTATCCAAGCAGCAGTACCTTATGCTTGGAGTAGTTTGGACTGGCATAAAGGGTAAAAAGAGACCTACGGAAAGAAAGATCATTTAAGAGTCAACCGCTCTAGGAATCTGAGAAGTGACAGTTGGCTCCTGCTTTTAAAAAGTTAAACTGGGACTTCCCTGGTGGTCCAGTGGTAAAGAATCCGCCTTACAATGCAGGGGACGTGGGTTTGATCCCTGATCAGGGAACTAAGATCCTACACGCCGCGGGGTAACTAAGCCTGTGCGCCACAACTATTGAGCTCACGCACCTCAACAAGAGAGCCGCAAATTACAGAGCCAACGCGCCCTGGAGACCATGCGCCACAACTACAGAGCCCAGAGCCTGCATGCCACAACTAGAGAAGAGAAAACCTGCATGCCACAACTAGAGAGAAGCCCACGCGCCGCAACAAAAGATCCCGCATGCCTCAACGAAGATCCCACATGCCGCAACTTAGACCCAATGCAGCCAAAAAAAAAAAAAATAAGTAAATAAATAAAAATAAATAAATAATCAATCTTTTTTTAAAATTTAGAAAAATAAAAAGTCAAACTATACAGAGGCATATAAGAGCAAAAACGGAAACCTCCCACATAATCCCACCTGCCAACCCAAACAAGGCCAGCAGGAACAGTTTGATATACATGCTTCTAATTTCCACAAAAGATATACTAACATGTTAACTCTAGTTATTCACAAATATGGCTAAGTAATAAATAACACAATTTGAAGAATGTGTCTTATGATTTGCATTTTTCACTCAATGTACCTAGGGTATCTTCCCATGTCAACACACATAAAACTCATTCTTTCTCACAGCTTCACAAAATTCCACTAAATGGAAGGACCATAATTTACCCTACAGATGAATATTTGGGGGGATTCCAACCTTTCGCTACCACAAGCATGGCTGCTGAATGAGGTGTGTGTCACTGCAATAGGGCACTGATTCACGCATGTCCCAGGAGAACAGCAGCTGTCAAGGAAAGCGGCACCAACTTACTTGTGATTCCAAATCAGTTAATCCCACCAAGTGAGAGCCCTTCCAAGCCACGAGAGGCACTTACTCCTTTATTCACTGTCATTTCAGTAGGCCTAGATGTGAGCGTAGTATGTGTCCAGTTTGCACTCTTTCTAAAACCCGGCTATTAGTTCCCTCGCATTTTTGCTGCTGTCTTTACTTTCACACCTACTGCTGGAAAAGGAGCTAAGTCCAGAGACCCTGCTTCTCGATGCTTCCTGGTCCACCTAGTCCTTAGGAGAAAAAGCCCTTTGTTGCTCAAGTTGCTGGAAGTTGTGTGCACCTCAGTGGTCTACCCTTCTTTTCTAGAAAGACAACCAATAAACCCAATCCTTTGCTACTCCAAGTGCAACCCATGGACAAGCAACCTCTGCCTACCAGGGAGCCTGTCAGAAATGCAGAATCGCAGGCCCCACCCTAAACCCAGTGAATCAGAATCTGCATTTTGACAAGAGTCCTGGGAGAGACATCTGCTCATTAAATAACAACTGATTCAGAGGAGTGACTTCATGAACAAGCTGGCTGAAATTTGAGGGGAGAAGAAAGGAGAGTGCCCAAGTGGCCAAGGAGCTAAAAACCCTGTTACAGAAGGGCAAGTCAAGGTCACCTGGGCTTTCTGGTACAGAGCGGAGAAGCTGGGAACTAAACAGCTAGCACGAACATTCTGCTCATGCTCATGTATTTTCCTAAGGACTCTGGAAGAAAGTGTGATTAAAACTTTCTCTCTAATTGAAAAGGTCAAAACTAGCATCTTGGGCAGATATTAGAGGGGAACAGATTTCTCTCTAAATAAGAATCCTAGTAATTAGTTTCCAAAGCAGGAAAAATTGGTCCATAAAATACAGACCTCCAAGGCACCATAACTATCTAAGTAGAGATGACACAACTCTGACAGGAACGCTTGAGGAGGGATTCTGGCACTGCAAGAGATAAGGAACTAGATGAACTTCATGCCTTTTTAGGTCAAGATTTTTTTTCTTTTTTTTTTTTCTTTGTCTGCACCACACGGCTTGTAGGATCTCAGTTCCCTGACCAGGGATTGAACCTGGGCCACAGCAATGAAAGCCTAGAATCCCAACCACTAGACCACCAGGGAACTCCCCTAGGTCAACATTCTTTATTTGGCTGAATTCCCAGAAACAGAAGATGGAGCAGTACCTGTCTTGGGAGGTTTGCTACGGGATGCTGCAAAAAAGTCATCATCATCGTCGTCATCATCAAAGAGGCCAGCAGGTGCTGGGAGGTACGAGCTTTTCCCTGGAGTGGGCTGCTCGGGCTTCTGGGCCTCCTTCAGTGATGGAGCGCAGGTGGCACCAAACACATCAGTGTCCCCTGTGGGTGGAGGGACAAGACAAACCAGCTGTGAGCCAGGGTGGGTGCACATCCTGACTTTACAGGAGGGGGAAAAGAAAAAAATAGTACCACCACCCAGAACTTGTAGTTTCAGTTCATCCACAAAACACATTAACAGGACCCAACAACCTCCATCCTTTACTGATATAGAATGTCCCACAGTGCAGAATCAACTGATCACTCAGACCGAAAAAAGTCCAAGGCCACTGATTTCTAAGGTAATATGAGCTAACACAGGTTAAGTGAGCTCTCACTCTTCGATGCCCTCTGTAGTTCTTCACACTCTCCTCCCCAGTCAGTCCTTTGAAGATGACAATCTTAAAAATGACAAAACGACAGGTACATACTTTTTAAAAACAAACTCTAAGTTATGATACCTAAAAATACAGAAACAGCTCCTGCTGGGATTTTCTTTCCAGGTTTGGAGGATGAAGAAGCTAAAATGAGAAACAGAGAGATAACATTTCAACAGAGAAAACAACTTTCCTTGTTAAATGCACCTTCCTAAAATATGCGCAATACAATACACAGCTAATAGGAGAATTTTAAAACTCATTTTTCCTAAAAACAAATATCATGTATTAACGCACATATGTGGAATCTAGAAAAATGGTACAGATGAACCCATATGCAAGGCAGAAACAGACACACAGACGTAGAGAACAAACGTATGGACACCAAGGGGGGAAAGGCAGGGGTGGGATGAATTGGAAGATTGGGACTGACATATATACACTAATATGCATAAAATAGATAACTAATGAGAACCTGCTGTATAGCACAGGGAAATCCACTTCGCTGTACAGTAGAAACTAACACAACACTGTAAAACAACTATACCCCAATAAAAAAAAAATTTTTTAACTGATTTTCCTAAAAGAGCCATTTTAAAATTCCTTAGTATCGTCTTCCCTACCAATGTCATGACTTTTTTTTCTTGGTATTAAATCAATCTAGGCTGTGACTCCCACGGAAGATCACTGACTCTGGGCAGGCTATAACACTGGGGTCGGCTGGGGAGGCCAAGGAAGATGTAGAGCACAAATGGGGGAGGCAAGGGACAGAGCAAGCAGGGCTCGACAGTTCTGACTCCATCCAGTCCAGTTTGATGAGAATAAGCAAGTAAAAAAGAACAGCAATGGGCTTCCCTGGTGGCGCAGCGGTTAAGACTCCGCCTGCCAATGCAGGGGACACGGGTTTGAGCCCTGGTCCGGGAAGATCCCGCATGCCGTGGAGCAACTAAGCCCGTGTGCCACAACTACTGAGCCTGTGCTCTAGAGCCTGCGAGCCACAACTACTGAAGCCCACGTGCCTACAGCCTGTGCTCTGCAACAAGAGAAGCCGTCAAAACGAGAAGCCTGTGCACCACAACAAAGAGTAGCCCCCGCTGGCCGCAACTAGAGAAATCCCGCGCGCAGCAACGAAGACCCAACACAGCCATAAATAAATAAATAAATCTATTTAAAAAAAAAAAGAACAGCAAAATATCGGAGATGTCAGTGACAGAAATGAAGACAAAAACAGGAAATCAAGAAACTAGGCAAGTCACCGATGCCAAAAAGTGGAGAGCAGGAACCTCAAGACAATCAGGTCAGCCAGCATCATAATAGATCTAAAATTTGACAACTTGTGGCCTGGGGAGACCAAGTCACTTAAAATAACTCATTCCCAATTCCCAAGAACTATCACAGACCTAATGGAATAAAATTTTTAAGTTTTTAAATAGCTTATGGATGCTTTTTAAAAATTCCACAAATTATTCTAATGCACACTGGGCTGAGGAATTACTGATCTCCAACTTATGTGCAGAATTTCAGAAATGTTTCTTTGAACTAAACTTGATTAAATTAAAATATCCTCAACACTGCTGGAGTGCTTTCGCTGGTTGACTTTGAATTCTCTAAGAAAGAGACAAAATTGTGATGTGGGTTTACAGATGGTACTTTTTGTTTTTTTTCCAAGACGTGAATTAGTGTAAAGGAACAGCTTTTAACTAGATCAAGGCAAACACAACAGCTTCCTGCCTAACACAGAAACAAGGTTTGGGAACAACTTCAAGGGTTCCATCTCCTGATGGGAGGTAACCAGTTCTGGAAATCTGTGCATGAAGAAGCACAGGCACCATCAATCCACGCTCACCTTCATTAACAGAGGCTCGAGCTCCCCGATCCTGAGGGGCATCCATGAAGAGGTCACTCTGCTTGTAATAAAGTATACAACACAGTTCAGAATAGCAGAGGAAAATGGAGCTGCAGTAAAGATGTCTAAAGAAAAGTGCCTTGTAAAGTTTAAAGCTACATAGTTACTGTTCTGTCAGAAAATCAGTTCCAAAGTGAAGACTATGCCAAAATCAGACCCTGAAATAATTTAGGTCTGCCCAGGAATTAAATACAAATGTAGAAAAAGACAAAACACAAGGTAAGAAACAATCACTTAACCAAGTAAATTTTCCACTATTAACACTCACATCCTCTCCCTATTTAACAAAGGGCATCAGGATACAGTATTTCCTCATTTTGTGATTCTTAGTTCAAAATCTCCTAAAATATGAAAGTAGAAGCAACTTCCAACTAAGAAGCCATCCTTTCCTTACTAAAGGAACTAACTGTATTTCTTCCCTGTGGACACGTGACACAGCTATGGAGAGCTTCGCTATTCCCGCTGACTTACCTCCTCATCCTCATCATCAAAAAGTCCCTTCCCTCCGCTGAACAGGCCACCTCTAGAACCAAATGGTGAGAAGTCTTCATCTGTCAGCTTGGGGGGTGCGAATAAGTTATCTTCTTCATCTAGCAAACAGAAAGAAATGTTTTGCAGGGAGAATTAAAGATGCGTTTAGAACCCCAGTTCTGGGGATTAACCTTTATAACACCTCCAAAACTGGCATAGAGTTTATCTAACCATATGTAACAAGGACTGCTTGAATGCTGGCAGTCTCAGGACCTTCAGACAAAAACTCATTAAACAGTTCACTGAATCCCTTAAAATGCTCTTTGGTTTCCCCACTCTCAAGTCTGTAAATGTCTGGGGCAAGGTAAACTCTGCAGGCAATTACTTTCATCTAAATTTCTTCTGAAGCAAGTCTATGCTTCGATTGCCATTCAAGACCTATTCCACCAGAATCTGAGGGACAGAAAGGTAGACTGAAGAGAGAGCTGCAGATTGACACAGTCCCAGGTGGAAACATAATGGACATTAACACTGAACGTTAAAGGGTCTGATATAATATTCCTTATTGAAAACAAATGCTAGAGCTCCCTAGTTTCTAAACGTCTACAGAAGTCTAGAAAGACAGCTAATGATCCCTATAAAATCTAGTAATTCAAATCTTTAAGGCATTTTAACTCCACACTCACTTCCCCCCACACCCCAAAAGCATGCTCTTAAATGCTTTCAAAAAGTGTACAGAGACAGACCTCATGTGTCAGCACTTAAAGAGGCACTTTTACAGATCACATAAGCAATATTCCCATTCCTGGGTCAAGAGCCTCCTAAAACAAGAGAATTGAGGGGAAAGGCTTACCATCTGAGGGAGTTTTCCTTTCCTTCTTCTCTTTCAATGTCTTCCGAGGTTTTGCTTCCCCTGGGGATAAGCCTTGAAGAATATTTCACAGTTTGAACAATACTCAGTCCACCCTTAGTATTTACCTACTGATTCTTCACACACATCTGCCATCCTCACAACTCCTAAGCTAAGAGCAAGACATTCAACTTTGTATCTCAGCTCCACCTGAGCACCCCTCTCAGTGCCTTACCCAGAGCAGATACTCAAAAAGTGCCTCTTTTTAAGGCAGAAAGCTTCAGCTACCATACCAGGGTCACGTGCATGACAGGACTGCATTTGCTGAAAGACTTCTGACATCTTTCCACTCTGTTAAATCACTAGAATATAGTGTATGGTACATTTTTATCTACTCAAAATAAAATATAGGAGTAAATATTAAGCCAAGGATTCTTCATCTGGGGCCCATGGTTCTCTGTGGTACCCAGTAATCCCATGAAACTGCATATACAGATGCACATATGTGCATTTTTGGGGAGATGGGCTGGGGGTGGGGGTCCACAGTGTTCAGTTATCGAAGAGTCTATAAGCCAAAAAAGATAAGAACTACAATTTAAGCCTCTTGCACCTTAGTAATTAAACAAGGAAATCTACACTCAGTGAAGCCCAGCAGAGGGTCCTACACTTCCCCACTGCCCCTTTAGCTCATCTCGGTGGCAGTGACATACTTGTTTGCTCCTCTTCCATCCGGCTTGCAGCATCCCCTTTGATCCGAGCTGCCAGCTCATCAGCAAATGACGTAGGTCTACTTTTTTTCTACAGGCAGAGAAGACCAAAAGAATCACTTTTTTGTAACATTTTTTGTAACAAACTAGTACAGTTTACTTTTGGACACCTAACAAAACTATGTAAACAATGGCAAAGAAATTGAACTGGTGAGAAAATAAGGTTTAACTAAATAAATGTAAACACATGCACCCTATACAGATCACCTGAGAAAGAAGACTCAGTGTTCCTTCAAAGGTAGATCTCTTTATTTCCTTATTTTTTTATACTTCACTTTAATACATGGTGGTTTTCTTATCTAGATCTAGATAAGAAAACTACCATGAAGTGCTTGGGTGGTGGGGGGAGTATTAGGATCTTAAAACTCTGAAACTGAATATATTTTGAATGATCTAACTTGTAAAATCTTAACATTTGGAGAAGAAAGTGGTACTTGTAAGGCAACTTGGGCTGCTCAACCATTATTTTCAAAAGTGTAAATGAAATTACAAATAGGATGCAAAATGAGACAGTTACAAATATAAATGACAATAAAAGGAATGAGTACTAGGTACCATTTCTAAAACCTTGCCAAGTGATAGCAACTATAGTCTTTCTTACAGGTCTGGAATTTTCTTCAATGTCCTCAATATCTTCCTCCTCCTTCTCAGAGTCAGCAAAAATGTCACAACCATCATCATCCTCTTCTTCATCACTCATTTGTGCAGTGTGCTAAGAGTATAAACCACCAGATTAAAACTATTAGATACGGTCATCAAGCTGAAAAAGAGATACTTCCACTTAGCCTTCAGACTTCCCTTTCAAATTGGGAACAACAAGTAATGCACCAAAAGTTATGAAGCAGTAAATGTGCTAGAACAAATAACACACAAGATTTATTTTCAGTGCAATAGCAAAAGATTGAAATAATAAAAATGTCCAGGCTTCCCTGGTGGCGCAGTGGTTGAGAGTTCACCTGACGATGCAGGGGACACTGGTTCATGCCCCGGTCCAGGAAGATCCCACATGCCGCAGAGCGGCTGGGCCCGTGAGCCATGGCCGCTGAGCCTGCGCGTCCGGAGCCTGTGCTCCGCAACGGAAGAGGCCACAACAGTGAGAGGCCCGTGTACCACACACACACACACAAAAAGTCCATCACTAGAGAAATGAATAGACTAAATAAGTATAGCCTTATCTTAATAAAAATACTAATAGTCAAAAGGAATAAGCTGTAACAATTGGAGAGACATCCAAGACCAATCAAGTGACAAAACAGTGAATGATAAACCCCGAATGATATCCTGACCACGCCCTGACACATACACAACACCATTTCTATGAACACAGACATATTTGTGAACGCAAAGAACAACACTTGGAATATGCACTCCCAGATGATAACACCAGTTACTTCTGGAGACCATGAGGAGATGAGGATTGGATGACTCAAACTTAGTCTTATGTGTTAAGTTCTAACTTTTTACAAAGGCAACCACTGGTATGTAAAAATTGTATAATTAAAAAAATTTTTTTTAACATGGAAATCAATAAACTGTGCCAGGCACTATGCTAAAAGCACTTTTAAACTAATTTAATTCTTAGAACTCTGAGGTTAGCAGTGGCACACACAACAAATCTATCTTTAACGATACAAACAAATCCTTCCACCAATGCTTTTAATCACCATACGGTATTATTTGAAAAACTGTCCAGGGACTTCCCTGGTGGTCCAGTGGGTAAGACTCCGTGCTCCCAATGCAGGGGACCCAGGTTCAATTCCTAATCAGGGAACTAGATCCCACATGCATGCTGAAAATAAGCCCACATGCCGCAACTAAACATGCTGCTACGAAGATCCTGTGTGCTGCAACTAAGACCCGGTGCAACCAAAATTAATTTTTTAAAAACTGTCCGAATTTACAGATCTAATAGTAAATTCCATAGAAATAAATACACTGTACAGAAGGATTATTAAAATTATAAAGATGAGCCACATTTGTGAATACAACTGAAAAAAATACAAGTAACAACCAAAAAGTGCTAAATCTTTCACTTGATAATTGGAAATTTTTGTGAAAAAATATTTCCAAATTAGGAAAGTGAAATGCAAATTGGGATCATCTCAATATACCACCGTACATATACTATGGTAGCAAAAATCATAATCCCAGTGCTGATGAGATTCTGGGAAAATCATTATGCATGATCTGTTAATCTGAATGTCCATTAGACAGTAGTATCAAGTGACTCTACACCACCTAATTCCTAAGGAAAGAGCTCACAGAAGGAAAGGATTTTTATGTATGAAAACACTGAATGCAGCATTATGTCAAAAATTAAAATTTACAAATAAACTATTTCCCATACACATTTAAAGACTACAACAGTATTACATATGTATGTTAAAAAATATAGAAGTTTACAAAGCAAATTACAAAGACTATTTAAAATGTCAAGGAAACACTTGTGACATGTTAATATAAAATAACAGAAAATAAACTATGCATGTTATGAAAAGAACATATCCTTAGAAGGATATACAAAAATTAAGACAACAGTGCTAAGACAGTAGGATAATAAGATTTCCATCTTTGGAGTGTTCCTTAGCCTTACTGCTATACTGTCTCAAATTTTAAAATAGGAAAGGAGTGTTCATGTGAAAAATTCAGTTTCGGTAATCAGGGCTTGTTTTATAGGCTCCGTTTCTCAATTTCATTTTTTACTTCTTTGTTGTCTAAGAAAAATGAAGATAAAATATAAAGCAAATGAGAAAAAATATACAAGAGGGTAGTTAGCCTAAAAACATGAAACATTTGAAGGAAACATGAATAGTTGTAAACATGAACAAATCCTCACTTTCCCCTAAGTCATTCAAAGTAATTTTAGCATAGATTTAGTATAAATGCTATGCTTCAATTAAAATTTAAGTCACTTCAACATACGCATCTTACCCGGTTTTGATCATTGTCACTATGATTGGCAAAATCTTCATCTGACTCCTTTAGGAGAAAAAAAAAGAGGCTTTTTTGTTAACACAGGCTTTACTTGGAAGCACAGAAATGATCTCGGGTCTAAGTCTCTGGGGTAGCCAACACTGGGTCTCTCTGTACCGACTACTGGTCACCTGACGTATCAAGATGCAGATAAGGTGGAGAGTTGGCAATGTCGCCAAGGACTATTCCAGTTAACATGTCATTTTTGTGATTCATTTAAACCTCTTTATTTGTTCATATTGATCTGCCCTATCATCTCTAACCTTTGGATTTAAAGTAAGAGTTGCACATTTAATTAACTAAATTATCAAAAGTTGGTTTGCATTATTTTACATTTTGGACTACATTTTCTATTTTCCCTCTAAGTAGGTTAATTACTTCAGCAGGCCCAGGAAGGGAACATGAGTATTTAATATGAGCAATGAGGTAAAGAGTTGCTTCAATGGCTAAAAGCAAAGGATTTAGCTAAAGACAATCAGTTATACAGCAAGGTTATTTTAGAAAAGTTTATTTCCTACTATTAGGTTTTTTTGTTGGGAGGGCTGGAGGGAGGGGGACAGGAAACGGAGACTGTGGAAACAGAGGAGAAGAAAGGAGCACACATACAAAGCTATCTCCGTTTATAAATCAACACTCAGGGACTAACCTTCAAAGGGTTTCTGCCCTTTGCAATAAGGAGTATTCCATTTAAAGGAACAACCCCAGATACAACAGTGGCCAAGGCCCACAGACCCTGAGACCGTAGAGCAGGGAGTCAGATCATGCTCTGTGGGTATGAAGATGCCAGAGGCAGCAGCGAAGCTAACATGTAAGTGGATGCTTTCAGGATCCTTCTGGTCTAGAAAGTCTTTATAGTAAAAGAAAGTTTTAAATGTGGACTTTTCCCCTAGAATTACTCAAAGATAGAACTTACTCAAAGACTGTATCTCAAGCAGAGATTCCACCAAAATATCTAAGCTGCCGCCCTCAAAATATATTGGCAAGAAGAGAATTTGGTGGGGAGGTGAGAGGGTAATGGTAAAAGAGATTAAAGCAGTTTTCCTTGGTTTTTGTATACACGACAAAAAGGAACTCCCACCCCAAGGGGAAAAACTTCAGAATATGGCTTCTGTCACTATTAAAATATTTATGTAAACAAATTGCTAATTCACAAATACGTTATTTATTTAGCCCACTAAACACACCCTAAGTTTCCTGCCCACCGTGACGTGGACACACCAGAAAGCCCTTACCTCTTCTTCATTCTCTTCTTCACTGTCCGCAATACTACCACGATCGCTGCCTACTGAACCTTCTGGTGAGAAGAAAGATAAAGGTTAGCGCCAATATTCATAAGAAAAGATCCTTAGTTCCTTTTCAAGATCACAAACCACCATACATCAGCATCTAAAGATTCTGATAAAACCATCTATACCCATTAACTGGAATTAAAAGTATCTTCACTATAGTGAGGAATGGAACATTTACATAGCCTCAAAGTATCACCCCACAAGATACTTATTAGTTACAAAAAATATATATTAGTTACAAAGAAAAAAACTGGTTTGCACTCTTCGAAGATGCTGAGGTTGTAAAAAGCAAAAAAAGGCTGAGAAATGGTATCAGACTGAAAGAAGACTAGAGAGATTTGACAACTAAATGCAGTGAGTGGATTGGATTCTGAAACAAAGAAAAAGAGAGACTGTAAAGAACATTATTGGGACAACTGGCAAAATTTGAATATGGCTGAGGATTAGCTAGTACTACATCCAGTTAAAATTTTCCTAACTTTGATAATTATACTTTTTGTTGCTGTTGTCAGAGAACAGTCAATTGGTGACTTTATTTCATATAAAAGTTACACTGAAAGAAGAGGTTGAAAAGTCAAGTATACTTGATTTGCACATACTTGCCAAGTCTCACAGGATTCAACCACTTTGATAAATTTTCTATTAATAAACAGGATAGACATATTAAAAGCCTCACATCAAAGCCCAATAGACATGTCCAACCAAGATGACAGATGTGCAAATGAATATGCAGAATATGCAGCTATAAGAGAAAGTTCTTATTCTTAGAAAACACACACAGAAATACAGTTGTCCCTCGAGGGACTGGTTCCAGGACCCCCTTTCCCCCAACACACACACACACACACACACACACACAGATACCAAGATGGCATAGCCTGCATATAACCTACACGCACATCCTTCTCCTGTATACAGCCTTAAATCATCTCCAGATTACTTATAATACCTCATACAACGTAAATGATACATAAATAGTTGTAAATACAATGTAAACAAATGTTATGTAAATAGTTGTCTGTGCACGGCAAATTTAAGTTTTGCTTTTGGGACTTTCTGGAATTTTTTATTCCCAAATATTTTCAATCCAGGTTGGTTGAATACATAGACGCAAAAACCCATGGATACAGACTGCCAACAGTATGGAGAAGTAAGAGGGCAGGACGTCTGCATGATGTCTCCCAAACAGGTTCAGAAAAAGATATTATGTATATATAGAGAGAATGATAAAACAAATGTGGTGAAATGTTCACAAGTGGTAAACCTGGGTAAACAGTATGTGGGAGCTCTCTCTACTAGTCTTACAAATTTAATGTACAGTTTGAAATATTTTTAAATAAAAAGTTAAGATATAAATGTTAAAAGTAACAAAACTATTTGGTGCAAAAGAGTACCTTCACTAGATAGCTCTCCAAGACCTACATCTTCCTGCTCCATGAACAGCTTTGACCCAATTAAATAAGGTAAAGGACGGTCAATGTATAGATCCTGTAAACAATGAAAGGGAATAAGCCATTAAATATTTAGGTTGAAAATAAAATTAGGTATTCCATTTGACATCTTGTTCCATCTGACTACCGCCCAAAAGTTATATAATGAAAGTGGAGAATAAGAAACACAGCAGGATTTTTTTCTTTAAATCACTGATTAAAAAAAAGTTAAATCCTAGGTAAAGATGGCAAAGTAAAGCTGAATCACATAGAATCTCCCTTCTCAAGTGCCTTATTAACAAAAATGGCAAAGGCTTGCAAAAAGTTTACTAGCAGTAACCGAACAAGGAAAGGGGCAAAACTTCATAGCAATATGTCCAAAAGGAGGAGGACCAAATAAAGAAACCGGAAATTCTGGAAACCTTTGATGATGGTAACCTATCTTCCTCCCCTAAAATTCAACTCTGGTGAGCAAAAATCAACCAATCAGGGGCTTCCCTGGTGGCGCAGTGGTTGAGAGTCCGCCTGCCGATGCAGGGGACACGGGTTCGTGCCCCTATCCTGGAGGATCCCACATGCCGCGGAGCGGCTGGGCCCGCGAGCCATGGCCGCGGAGCCTGTGTGTCCGGAGCCTGTGCTCCGCAACGGGAGAGGCCACAGCAGTGAGAGGCCCGCGTACAGCAAAAAAAAAAAAAAAAAAAAAAAATCAACCAATCAATCAATCTCAAGAACCAAGTCCTAAATTTGGAGAAGCACACTGAGGAAATAACCCAAATGGTTTTATGACTTGAGAAGGCAGGTGGGTAGGGGGACATGTGTACAAACAGGATACAAGTAAGGCACAAAGGAAGGGAATGGAGGAGGACTCCTTCACACTTCATCAGGGCAGAGACGCAGAAACACAGAACATAAAGCATGGGCTAGATGAAAAGAAACAGAGTGGCAACTGGGCGAATATTCACAGTGAACATAATTAACTAAAGGAATGTCTCCAACGGACTGATGAGAACCTACCCAGCAGAAAAAAATAACCCAAAGAAGAGAAGAATAATATGTCCCAGAGGTTCACACTGTAGAATTCAGAGAAGTGAAATTGGTAAAATAAGACCAGATGATAAAACAACAAAACAAAATGAAGGATACTGTCTACAGAATAGTACATGTTGGAGATCCTTCCACTGCAGGCCATCACACACATCAAAATTTTAGAGTTAAGAAAGCACTCCAAAAGAAGAAGTAAAGGGCTTTCCTGGTGGCACAGTGGTTGAGAATCCACCTGCCAACGCAGGGGACACAGGTTTGAGCCCTGGTCCGGGAAGATCCCACATGCCGCGAAGCAACTAAGCCCATGCGCCACAACTACTGAGCCTGTGCTCTAGAGCCCGCGAGCCACAACTACTGAGCCTGCATGCTTAGAGCCTGTGCTCCACAACAAGAGGAGCCACCACAATGGGAAGCCCGCGCACCGCAACCAAGAGTAACCCCCGCTCGCCACAATTAGAGAAAGCCCGTGCGCAGCAATGAAGACCCAACACAGCCAAAAATAAATAAATAAAATTAATTACTTTTTAAAAAAAGGAAGAAGTAAAACTGTCACTGTTTGCAGATGACATGATACCATACATAGATAACCCTAAAGATGCCACCAGAAAACTACTAGTGCTAACCAATGAATTTGGTAAAGTTGCAGGATACAAAACTAATGCACAGAAATCTCTTGCATTCCTATACACTAACAATGAAAGATCAGAAAGAGAAATTAAGGAAACAATCCATTCACCATGGCAACAAAAAGAATAAAATACGTAGGAATAAACATACCTAAGGAGGTTAAAGACCTGAAAAAAGAAAAGAAAAGAAAGCTCTCCACCCTGGGGCAACCTCCCATCTTCACAGTGAGGCATGGCCCTTTGGCCTTAATATCTCCTCCCTATAGAAAAGAACCTGGGTGCAGGGAAGAACAATTCTGATGCTTCACCAATGACAGAAAGCTTGGAAAGGTTAGTATAAAAGATACAACAGCAACCAATTTAGTGCAAAGAAATGGAAGTGCTAATTGAGCTAACTGTTCACTGACTTAGGAGGCTTGTTTCCAAAGTCCTCCTGTAACAGAGAAAGTGGTGTGTGACTTGGAAGTAGCAAGTGTGGCCCAGGCAATACATTTCCCAGCGTCTGCTGCTGACTTCTAAATCCCTATAGTGAAAAAGCAAGCCGGCGAGCATATCACGGTTAAAGGATCAGCCCCAATTTGGCACTATAAGCTCAAATCGGAAGAGAAATGTGCAGTGAAATGAAGGACTAGAAGAGACTGATTTTGCAGCATGTTTCAATTCACAAGGCACTTATGTGTCACAAGGACTGTCACAATCAGTAAGGCAACCTCCTGTGTTTACTACTGAGCCTGAGAGAAAGTAACAGTAAAGCAATAAACATCGGCTAATAGTTTCTTCGTGAACACTCATAGCAGCTTTATTCATATTGGCCAAAACCTGGGAACAACCCACATGTCTTTCAACACTTTGGAGGTTCCCTCTTAGTGCAAGCTGCAGAATGTCAGGTTCCCAACAATCCCTACCTCTCATGAGCCTCCTCATCCTTCAAAACCCAGTTCAAATCTCACCTTCACCCTAATTTCCCCAGCCAGAAGTCAGAGCACTTATGATGGTGACTCTTGTAAATCCTCCTCTCTCCCACCACCTGGTACTGCTGTAATAAGCATCCTGAGAGTAGGAACCATGTCCTGCATCTTTGTACTCCCCCAACTTGGCATGCTAGTACCTAGTAAGTGCTCAATCGATGCTTGTGTACAGCAACTCTTTCTGATCAATGGAGTCAGTATGAGACTGCTAAGAGACATCCTCACTTCCTAGAAGTGAAGTCCATGTCTTACCAATTCTGTGCCCAAGTAAAGTACCCAAAACCCAACAGGTGCGACAATAAATATTTCAACTGAATGTCTTTACCTTTGGCTCAAGGATCAATTCCACCCGCTCATTAGCATCATCTTCTTCAGAGTCTGAGTTTCCTGCTTTTATATCTAGTTGCTCAAATGCACTGTCCAACACTTGTAAACCGTAGTTCACAGCCTCCTGGACTTTAGGAATCAGATCTACTTCTTTCTGTTCCCGGGTCTTCTCCTAGGAAAAAATACTGTTCAGTAAGATCTCCAGTACATTGATATCACCCTAATAAAACACTGGGAATGTTTGCTCAAGCCTAGACTCATGCTCCAAAAAACCCCCCAAATTTTAATTAAAAATGTTAAATTCTTAACAATTTAAAATGTTAAACAATTAAAAACATTAAAAGTCAGATTCTGCTGAATGCCTCAACACAGACTTTGGAGTGGTAAATCCCAAGTTTGTCTATGCATTGAACACACATCGAACTACATAAGGTCCTGGAGCTCCGGATTCATCATCTACAAAAACAAAAGCACAACTATGGTGTGATGGTTCAGCTTTTATAGGCTATGTAAAAGAATCTTAATAATGAATGGCACATCACAAGACATCCAGGGGCACTTCACCTCCCTGCTACTGGAGGAACAAAGGGCCTAGACTTTTAGCTTTGCCATGGCTGTATCCCACTAACCTTGCTTAATGATCCTTTGGACAATTTTAGGAGTTAAGACTTAGAACAAAATACCCCAGCCAGAGATGTCATTTTTCAATTACAGCTAAAAAAAACAATAACTGGACAATTACAATTATTCTATAAACTTGTTTCAAACCAAGAGAGGGTCAGTTTCATCTCTAATCTATACTGTACATCACCCTAGAACAATGCCCCTGACCCCGACAAAACTCTGTACACATCACTAACCTGCTGAAAATATTCCACAGGTCTCCACTTACTATAACAGCAGCTCTCATACACTCAACTGTGTCATCAGTTGTAAGAAATATTGCAAAATATATTTAGTGTCATTTCCCCTCCTCACAAATATTCTAGAAGTCGATACATAATTACAGAAAGAACCAAACCATACAGTGTTGTTTTGACAGTCAAAGGGGAAAATCTGAAGAGTATTTTATAATACCTCAAGTGTGGAAGTCTTTCTAATTTAGCTTTTTTGTTTTGGCTGCATCTTTTCTGCACTCTGGTATGCTTGATTCTGAGTTAAATAGCTAATATTGTACTAAGTGTGCGAAAACATGCTTGTGAAATAAATATATAATGGATGTTTTAAAAATAATTCACTAAATAGCTATCGCCTTAAAATTGACCCCTGACTTGGTATAACCAGATACTATTGCACTTAAATGGTTAGCAAGTCCCTGAGTACTATTAAAAATAAAGATTAAAAAAAATTTTTTTAAGGCTAGAAATAGGCAGAACTGTAGCTGGTTTCTAATATCCTTTCTTAGTCTAACACCTTCATATGTTACAAGCAATATGGCTTTCACCTTACTTTCATTTTTAAACTGGTAGGAATAAGAATCAAAGCAGTCATGAAAGGATAGGGAAGCACAATCTTCAAAGAACTCACAAACTACAGCCCAGCATGGCCTACTTTTTTTTTATAGCCCTCAAGGTAAGAAAGGTTTTTACATTTTTAACGGAGGAGGGGGAAGGGGAGGAGGAAGAGAAGAAAAAGAAGAGAAGAGACATAGGTCAATGCGGCCAGCAAACAAAATATTTATTATCTGGTCCTTTACAGAAAATCTCTGCATACCTCTGCTCTATTCTTAAGCCAGAATTCAGGAACTTAATCTATACATTTCTTAATACACTAAATTTCACAAACAAACTAAAGAGTTCAATTGTTGGGCTGTCAGGAGCAGCTTCTCCCATTTCCCTCAGTGTCCATCTCCCTGCCCACAATCCCTCCACCAGCCACATCACAAATCTCCACCACTTTTCTTCTTGAAAGGAGTGCAACAGAAGAGTGATTTAATGCAAGTACCTGTTCTGGTTTTTCTGCCTCAGGCTTGAGCACCGGCTCCTCCACTTCTTCATCATATACACGCTAAATACGGAAGCAAATTCAGTTTGGAATGGTCAATACAGCATTTGGAAACAATCACAATGTAAGAATTCAATACACAGTTTAAAAAAGACAAAGATGGGGAAGAAATGATTATTCAACAAATGGCTGAGGCCGCTGGCCAAGGGCAAAAAGCAAAGAACAGTAGTCAACTCTCCCAAAATTAAGTTTTTTAAAAAAGACACAAATGACTAGGAAACATGAGAAAAAAACCTTCAATCTCATTGTTGACCACAGTCACAAAAACAATAACAAACTGGTGTTCACACTTTCTTGTTTAATCTAATACTTAATGCTGACAGAGCAATGATACAGATACTCAAATGTGAGGCTATGAGAATACCAAGTGGTAGAACCTACCTACTAGGTAACAAGAGCTTTAACATTTTGCACAGTGGAAACGGTAAAGGTAAGTTATTTTAATCCTGTTGCTTAAAATGGTTGCTAAATTTTTATTATCCCATTTATAAGAAAATAGATAGGCCAAGCCCACCAATGATTTGCCAGAAGGCCAGGCATGGGACTGACCCATACAGCTGGAGCAGGCAGCCTCTCTTTTCCAAAATAGATCTATCACTCTGGCAACTGTGTAATTTCCTTTTTAACTATATATTGTTGTTTAAACTTCCAAAGTAAAACATTCTCATTATAAATAGTGCAATGATGAAAATGTTCTGGAATTAGATATTGGTGATGGTTACAAAACTTTGTGAATACACTAGCACCTATTGACTTGTACACTTTTTAAAAGGGTGAACTTTATGGTATGTGAATTATAAGTCAATTAAAAATTAAAAAGTCAACATAAAGATATAAGTGAAAGAGATGTGTTTAAAAATTGTTCCATCCTTACCTCCAACCAAACCCTCAGAATAAGCAATTTAAGCTTGGTGTGTGCTCCTCTATGTTTCCCACATAGAAACATACACAAATATATACAGACATATGCACATATTCAGAGTTCTCCCACTCTTCCTGCTTTTAAATAAAAATGCACTTATACTATACACATTCCTCTGCCCCACTTTTTCACTCGATATTTACATAAACCACTTTCTAGGTCAATGCAAATAGATTTCATTCAATCTTTTTAATATCTGCACAATATTCTATAGTATGAACTTGACTATGATTAATTCAATAATTCTCTATTAGGAAACATTAAGGAGATTTCCAGTTTTTGCTGTTGTAAATAAACTGCTGTAAACATATGCACATATACTGAATTCGTAGGCCCTGGATCTTTTATTTCTATAGGCTTCCCAAAAATAGGATGGCCAAGTCACAGGACAAAACTGTTTTTTAGACTTAATAGCTACCTCCAGATTTCTGGCCACAAATGTGGAGCAACTCACAATGTCCCCACAACATATTCAAGTGCCCACTTCCCAGACCTTTGCCAGCAGTGGAACCATGTTACCTACCTTTTAAAAATATCTGCCAATCTGATTAGACAATGTTATTTTTAAACATTCGTATCTTCTAACCCAAGAATTCTACTTCTTGAAATTTAGTACCCAGAAAAATAAATACAAACAATAAGATGCTCATGGCATCAGATTTATAAGTCACAAACACCGAATCTGTAATTCTATGCAATTCCAATCAAAGTGCTAGTAGAATTTTCTGGGGAATTTAGCAAGATAATCCTCAAATTCACAGAGGAAAGAAAAAATCCAAGGATAACCATGACAATTCTGAATAAAAAGAAGTCACAGGGATTTGCCCTATTAGGACTTACTAGAAATCTCTGGTATTTAAGATTGTGATACTGACTACGGCAGATAAACATAATAAAAGACAGCGGCAAGAGACAGACCCACAATTACATGTAAGCTTGATTTTATATTCACAAAAACACACATTCATACATATAAGTCACTGAGGAAAAGAATTACACAATAAAAGTTATCCATATGGGAAAAAATATGCATTCATTCATACACATAAGTCAGTGAGGAAAAGAACTACAAAATAAAAGTTATCCATATGGGAAAAAAAATATGCATCATACACATAAGTCAGTGAGGAAAAGAACTACACAATAGGGCTTCCCTGATGGCGCAGTGGTTAAGAATCCGCCTGCCAGTGCAGGGGACACGGGCTCGAGCCCTGGTCCGGGAAGAACCCACATGCCACGGAACAACTAAGCCCGGGCGCAACAACTACTGAGCCTGCACTCTAGAGCCCGCGTGCCACAACTACTGAAGCCCGCGCGCCTAGAGCCCGTGCTCCACAAAAAGAGAAGCCACCACGATGAAAAGCCCGTGCACCACAACAAAGAGGAGCCCCCACTCACCGCAACTAGAGAAAGCCCGTGTGCAGCAACGAAGACCCAACACAGCCAAAAGATAAATTATAAGAACTACACAATAAAAGCTACTCATATGGAAATGAACCAAATGAGATCCCTACCTCATATTACGTATACCTGCACCGATATACATCCACACAGATATACTCTTCAGGTAAGAAGAGTAAAAAGGCAGAGATACAAAGGAGCCCACACCCAAAATATTTAGAGTTAAGGGACGAAATGGGAGTTGGTGCCTTTTAAGCAAATATGGCAAAATATTAAAATCTGTTAATGCAAGGTAGTGTATATTATTAGCATTTGTGGTTATTATCTGTTCTTTTCTAGGCACATGAAATATTTTATTTAAAAAATTGATGTTGGGAGATTGTTAAATGATAGGCACATAATGAAATAAAAACAATAAAAATTAAGTTCACAAAATCTTACAGATGTGTTAAAATGCTTATAAAATAATACACTAACATTAAGAAAAATGCAGGCTGCCAATATATAGAAAAGGTAAAAGTTATATACATACATATATACTCTTAGAAAGAAATATGCCAAAATGTTCAGTGGCTGATTAATTTGGGGTGGTGGAATTATAGTTGACTTCTGTAGTTTTAATTTTTTCACACTTTAATACTTTTTATGTATGCCAATCTCTCCTACAGTGAGTGTTCATTACTTTTATAACAAGAAAGGAAAACACTTAAAGCCCAATGTCTGCATGGAAAATGGACTTGGAATATACATGTCAAAATGTTAAGAGGCGCTCCTTTAGCATCTGAAATTTCAGATGATGCTTCTTTTTCCATACTTAAAAAAAACTGTTCTATAAAGCCCAGAAATTTGGGGAGTAATTTTCAAAGGCAGGAAGAAATAAAGTAAATAAATCTTAAAATGGAGACTTTAAGACAAGGTCACTTCAGACTTTAAATAGCGAGACCACTTAACCTAAAAGGTTGAGCTTCATGCTGAGGTCTCAACAGCATTAACACCCTACTTTTTCTACTGCTTGTCATTAAAAACTACCTCACAAGAGATCAGCAGCCTGTGGAAAGCCAAACATGACATCTCAGAAACCAACCAGCAAATACAAAAAAACCATGGGATCTTTTGAGGCTGGCCAGGACCATGCATCTCAAGTACTCAGTACACAGCAGGAAATCAATGCTAACTTCCTGCACCCTTACCAGTTTCACCCAACTCACAGCTTCATGGGTTTTTTGATCATTTTAAAATCAGGTAGCCATTCCCAGAACTGTTAAATATCTTTGATATTTCCCCTCAAAGCATCTTTTCCTCATTTGGGGAGATGAGGTAAGAGATGAAGGTGGGGAATTAGAGAAAATGCTGACGAGGGGCTGAGATTTCTTAACATGTTATAAACAGCCCTGGTCCTTTTCACTTTTGTGATCTCTCATTAATTCATTCAAATATTCACTGAGTCCCTATATATCAGGCTCACACTGAGCCCAAGGAATACAACATTTAGCAAAAATATGGGGGTTGATTTAGTAGGGGAGTTCAACACATCCAATCATATCAATAAATGTAAAATTACAATCATGGGAAGTGCTACTAAAGAAGTCATTAACTAGGTCACTTAATGTTTCAGGACAAAATTCCTAAATTAACAAATTAATGAAGCTTCAAGAACTGTACTCCCTCCGGATAACGCACTGATGCGCTGGCCACTGTTAATCAGCGTTTCTCCTCCTTCAGAGTCCCCTCTTGAGCCTTTACTAAAGGCACTAATTTCTCCTGCCCTGGAAAGTCCTGATTGCTCTTCAGTTTCACTAACTATAATGCAGTTTGCAATCTACTGGCTGCCTCTAGGTCAATCACTAAAACCCAGAAACCTATGACTGTGCGTAACTTTCCAATAAACTACCATGAAACCAAATGGCACCATCATTTAAGCCAGAATTCAAACTGGCCAGGGTTTGAAGAAAACACATGCAAAGTCAAATCACTGCCAAATGTATTATCAGCAGGTAGTTTATTTCAGAGTTTTATTAAGCATTAGCCATACTCAACATCATCATGCTCTACCACAAATGGAAAAACACGTAACATGTGGCATTATAGGGAGGTCTGGGAAGCAGTTTGATTCGGCAGTGGCAACAGGCACATCTCAAGGGGAATTGGCTGCAGAATGGAAGGGGAAGAGGCATAAGGACTAAGGGGATGGAGAGATGGATGGAAAGTAGGGAATCCAAGAAGTGAACAGAAATAAAGAACTATTACTAAAAAATAATCAACAAAAACAAACAAAAAAACCACCCACAAAAACTAGATTATGGGAAACTCAGAAGCTAAGAAAACTTGGCCAGAAAAGAAGAGCTAGAGAAAAGAAAAAGAACTGAAGGTTATGATTCAGAAACAAAAGCTTATGTGCCCCTCACCCCCAAAGTATCAGTCGGGTACCAATCCAGTACCAATGTGGTATAGGCACATCAGGTACAAAAGAAGCCTCCCAATTCTATTCCTTGTCCAGTCTAGGGCTGCAACACTGACTGCAGAGAAGAGCTAAGCACCTGATCCAGCAAGAAAGGTACAGAATGAGAGCAACAGGTATATTCAAAAGGACACGGAATTCAGCATGATGAAAAAGTGATGGGGCTGCATACACCAGTGAAGTACAGATGAGACTCCTGTAAACTGCCTCTTCCAATGGGAAAGATGCTCAGGACCAAGCATGGACATTCTGTGTAGACAACCAGAAAATGACTACAGAGTTGACTATTTGTTACATTTTAAACCTACTGGTAAAGAGATATTTAAGACCTTTATTAAGATCTTTATTTTACACACAGCTTCCCCAAAAAGCCTAGTAGTGGCATTTCAACCTGAACTACTAAAAATGTACAAACATGCTGCGTAAGATACCTGCATGACAATATTTAGTCTCTTCTTAACAATCCTAGATCGTGGGCTTTGTATAATCTTGCAAGTTTTGAAATCTTTTTTTATTACTTTGCATCTAACAATCTCAGGAGATAGCCTACTTTACTAATTCTCTTTTCACAGATTAATTAACACTGATACTCAGAAAGTTAGCTGCCCTATGAGAAATACAGACCAGCTTAACTAAGCTTCCTCTCCATCCTCTGTTAACAATCTCCCCTACAGTCACTGGGCTACAGCCACACTTGCTTCCTTTTTGTCCTGGAATTACACTATTATGGAAGATTGTTATCTTCTCTAAGGAGGGGCTCTGTCTAATTTATCTATGTATTCCTAGAACCTAGCACCCAGAAATTTGATAAATACATAGACAAAATAGCACTTGGGTTAAAGCTCAATAATCTGTTTAGAGCTGATTCTATGGCATAGGTTCAGCCACCATAACAAAACGTTAGTTGAGAATATTCCAAGTAGACACACACATGCCTCTTAGGTAACTTATCAAGACATAATGGATACAATCAATAACCTGATGGTGTCCAGAGAATCAGACCAGGTGTATGGTTTTCCTTACAGACCATGCTCATAACAAAACTTGTTGGAGTGCCATGCAATTCAGCAGTCTACACAAAAACTAAAAATCAATGAAAACACTGGAATATGAGGAAGTTTTATCGTTAGGTTTTTTCAAAGGCTTGAAAAACAATAAACTTTACTAATAAAAGGGGGGGGGCATCAATCACCAAGAACTACTACTTCACCAAAATTTAAGAGAGCCTAATAATGGGTCACTTAGTATCACAGTGACTCTTGCTCCTTCTAACAGTATTATTTTTTTATAAGTCCGATGTAACTAAGTAACTCACGTTCTCAATGAACTGGGTATTAGACAGCATAAGGAAGTCATTGAAGACATTATGTAGTCGACAATCTGTGGCTTTAGTTTCCCGAATTAGTCCATCCACTTGTTTCTTGATTTCATGGGTCCTAGAGATAGTCTGTTGTGAGAATTCCTGTAGAAACTGTAGTAACTATTTAAAAAAAAACATACAGTAGTATCAATATTATATGCACCTATTCTGCGTGTCAAAACAGAAAAGAACCCATTTCCTTTCACCTGTGTGTGTGTGCAACCGTGTGCTGGAATGTAAAAAGGATGCTGCTTTTGACAGTACCAAGACCAAGTAGCATCGAAAAACATTAAGAAAGATCATCAGAACAGTGGCAATGAGTCAATGGATATTTGCTATATCGTTTTTGGAGGAATTTAAAAGCCCTGTTTGGTTGTCATTCTACAGGGATCAGAGACAAAGGGAAAAATAACAAACCACTACTCTTACCAAAAATCCTATTCAAATGGAACTTTGGAATCACAGTTCTGAGCTTATTGGGCCCCCTGCCTAAAGGGTCCCACTCAAGGATATCCATATACTGGTTTGTCTACCGCTCCACTCAGTCCAGGTCCCAACATGGAATAGCCTAACTAGTGCCATGTAAGCCTGAGAGGTGGCCGAAGCCGATCCCCGCTCAGGGTGGAGTTGGGGGCCTGGCTAGAAAACCCAAACAAGGAAGGGCCGCAGTCCGAGTGGGAGCACTGAGAGGGCTAAGGTCAACCAGCCCGCCTCCGCCCCAGTGCCTGGGGACTACCACCCGGGAGTTTTCGAGGGCGAGAAGGGACGTTATCAAGTCAACGAGAGGCAACAGGGTCGACTGGGTGGAGGGGGGCTGGGGGCTCCCGTCGTCCCGCTCGCAGGCCGCGCATCACCCCAGAAGGCCCGCCCTCCCCTCCGGTCCCTGGGGCCCGCCTCTCACGCCGGCGTCGGCTGCCAGCGACCAGCTCTGGCTGCTCCTGCGGATCTCCTCCACCGACCAGGGCCGCTCCCACACGGGCTCGGACCCCGGCGGCCGCTCCTGGTCAGGGGTGGTCCCGTTCATCTGCAGCGGGAAGGACGAGAAGAGGGGCTGAGCTCCGGGGAGGCGGCGGTCAGGGCCAAACCCTCACCCGAACCCCCGCCCTCACCATCCTGGCTGTGCAGTTCGGTGGGCTCAGGGAGCCACAGGACCGCGCCCGCTAAGCCCCGAAAGTCTCCGGAAGCTAGCGGTGCGGCCCTGGCACGTGACCGGCCTCACGTGACCAGAGAGCAGGTGACCTGCGCCTCATGTGACCGGATGCGGGGCTCTGCGGAAGGAGGGCGGGCTGCTCTCGGAGGTACGCGAGTTAGAAGAGCCCCGCAGTCTCATGGGTGGACTTACGGATTATCATACTAAGTGAAGTAAGTCAGAAAGAGAAAGGCAAATATCATATGATATCACATATTTGGAATCTAAAATATGACACAAATGAACTACCTGTGAAACAGACTAACAGATACAGAGAACAGACTTGTGGTTGCCAATTGGAAGGGAGGGTGGAGGAGGGATGGATTGGGAGTTTGGGGTTAGCAGATGCAAACTATTACATACAGAATGGATGAATAAGGTCCTACTGTATAGTACAGGGAACTATATTCAATATCCTGTGGTAAGTCGTAATGGAAAAGAATATGAAAAAAGTTTATATATGTATAACTGAGTCACTTTGCTATACAGAAGAAATTAAAACAACGTTGTAAATCAACTATACTTCAATAAAATAAATTTTTTAAAAAATTATTTCACTAAAAAAAAACATCAAGGGTGCGGACGCCAGGGGGCGCTGAAGGGGTGGGTCGGCCGGGTTGCGCTTCAGCTGGAGGTCGCAGGTGGAGGCGCGTGGTTAGCCTCGGAAGCACGCAGGCAGCCAGGTGTGTTTAGAGAGAGGAGCCAAAAGGAGGTGTGGGAGAACAAGCCGAGGGGCTTTAAACAACCGGCGATGTGGAGGGAGGAAGAGCTCGCCGCTGCTCCTCTTCCTTGCTGAGTCTCCTCTGCCTGTCTGGGGGTCAGCCCAGATTTTCTGGAGATTGATGTATCTGGCTGTCATCGTACTTTAACGACATGCTCGGTTTCAGCTCACTGTGTAGGGCCTCCTTAAACATCCTTTACTTCCTCCGCATTGCTCTCAGACTCAAGTCCAAACTTCTCATATGACAGGCAAAAGCCATTTATAATCTCATCCCTGCATGTGAATCCATCCTCAGCTTTCCCACCTTCCCACGAGCGCTCAGTGACCTACCTATTCCACCTCACACTTCCCTGAAGGCCCCTCTGCAGAGTTGTTCTTCCAGACCAACTTGCTTTTTAAAATGAAGATTCCAGTTTAGGCTAGTTAGGCTATTAGTTAGGCTAGTTAGGCACTAGTTGGGCTATTCGCTGTTGGGACCTGGACTGAGTGGAGTGGTAGACAAACCAGTATATGGATATCCTTGAATGGGACTCTTTAGGCCGGGGGCCCAATAAGCTCAGAACTGTGATTTCAAAGTTCCATTTGAATAGGATTTTTGGGTAAGAGTAGTGGTTTGTTATTTTCCCCTTTGTATTAGATACCCTTTGTATGCTGTCCAATACCCTTTCCATTCCTGTGTGCCCAAGTTATTTAATCCCTGTGAGTTTTCCTTAGTGAAAGGAAGTTACATGTCTTGCAGGGATGTTGCGTTAAATGTGATAATATTTGTAAAATAGCACGGTGCCTGTCATACTGTGAGCATTGAACATAGATCCTACCACTTCCCCTATGCCCTTTGTTTATCAAACTCTTGGACTTTGTTTTGTTTTTGCTTCTGTCTCTTTACTGAAGACTTCCCTGTTTATCCCAAGGATAGCTTTAAGTGCCCCCCCTCAGTTTTTTTCTACATCCTTGTACAAATATTCGTCATAGAGTATCACATGATATTATAGTTTATTTATAAAGTCTCCTCTTTAATAACAATACCTAACATTTATGAAGTGCTCAGCATTTACCACCTTATACATGTTAATTCATTTAATTCTCACAATGACGTTGTGAGGCGGGTAGTCTTATGCTCATTTTATAGTTGAGGAAACTGAGGCACAGGGAGGATAAGTAACTTACTCAGGGTTAGACAGCCAGCAAAGCAGCAGAGCCAGGAACCCACACCATTAGCCACTATGTTACTCCATAGCTAGTAGTTTCTTGAAGGAACTTCATTTTTAAATTGCAGTCTACCAACCTCCTGGCCATTCCCATACATTCATTTAAAATATTTTTAAACAAAACCACTTAAGAACTTGGTTGGTATAATTTAGGTGAGCCAGTTACCAAACTTACATCTTATATAACATCATCATGGTCAACTTCAGTGGCCATGTGGATGACCCTGGCCTCAATGTGCCTTAATAACCTTAATCTACATTCCAACTCTCAAAGTCCGTGGATTACCCACACCCTGGACCTTAGCAGCTGAAACTTTCTGACTTTTAAATCTGGACTGCAATAGAGCAGCCTCTTAAACTTCCAAGTCTCTCTCTTATTCCCTGGTCTGTTCTCAACTAACCCAAGCCTCAGTCTCTCAGTGCCCCTCCTCCCCATTTCGCCCTCTTAGCTTCATTTCCTTGCTTGTCCTGCCTGCAGCCCATGATATTAGCCTTCAACTTCTCTTGACAGCCCTTTCATATCCCCACCTTATGTTTCTGACACATGGTCTCTGCTAACTCCTAGCTTTGAATCAGTCCAACTATGCCCTTTCTCCTTTCCTACACCTAGGTTACTCAAGGAAATCACTGCGATTTCATATTCTGCAAACTTAGCTGGCCCCTCAGCACTGACTGGCAGTCCTTTTACTTATACTTGCTCTATGCACTTATCCTTGATTAGATCCCTTCCATAACTTTACCATGTGGTTCAAAGTATCCATCCTATTTGCCTCTTCCAGAGAAAACAGACTTCTCACCTCAACTTAAAATGTTTCTATGTCTACACCTTCTGTATCTCATACAGTTCTTTCTTTGCACACAACATAATTTGACTGGCAAACAAACCAGGATTTGGGGGAAAGATATTGCAAAGCGCACAGAACTTAAGGAAAGCAAGCAGACACTGGTCTTGGGAACAGCATAAAGCAGAGGAACCTAGGGCAGTCTCCTCTGAGCCCCTGCCACTAGAAGGACTCAGTTCCAGTCATTTCTCTTCTTGGTTTTCTCCTCTGAATTTCACATTCCTGAGATAAATAGAATCTCATTAGCTTCCCTTGGGTCATATTCCCACTCCCCTTATTGGCTTTTCTACCAAGACCACATAGAATGGACAGAAGTGGTCCCCAAACAAAAAGTTGGGACTGTTACCAAAAGCAGGAAGAAGGGATGCTAGGCAAACAAAAAGAGCAGGCTACATGCTGCCTCCGCTCCTTTCTTTCAGTCTCTGGAAAAGTCATCCCCCCTTTTGCCCAAGGCCAGTGACCACTATGTTCTTGATTGAGCCTTTCCTGCTTCTCCCGGGATGGTGCTGTTTTGAACTCCCCTTCCTGTGTGTTCAATCTTACTCTCTTTACTAGTATTCCTTCAAATGTTTTTGAGTCATGCTTTGTATTGAATTTGTTCATGTTAAAGAAATCTTGCACTGCAATAACGATGCCTGAGAATTCAGATAAATCTACCTGTCATACTGGTCATTCTCTTGCTACACTTACATGATTAAAACTGTCAACCAGTGAAAATCCTAGAGGAGTTTCCTGCCATGGTATTTGTGAAGTCAACTGTATCAGGGGAGATCCCAGGCCTAGAGCCTTAATCTGAGCTTCTCTGAGCTTAATCTGAGTTTCTGTGCCCAGGTGTCTGCCAGGGATCTTGTTAAAAAGCAGATTGTAAATGAATAGGTCTGAGATGGGGCCTGAGACACTGCATTTCTGACAAGCTCCCAGGTGATGCCTAGGCTCCTGAAATTAAAGTATGTTGGGATAAAGAGCCAGACTAAGTGTCCCCTGGTGAGCAGTGCAGCTCCATGATGCCAACCTTGACAGCCAGTGTGTCTCTGTGTCATATGGAAAATGACTAAGAAAGAGCTGTCATAGTGGAGAGAGGCCAGGACTTGCTTCTGGAGGCCCGCATGGAGGCAGGGAACTGGGCCCCACAAATTATGAAGTGGATCCTTGGTGGGAGCGGGGTGTATTGGGGCCAAACTCCTTGGGTGGTAATGGAAGAAAAGTGCTTAGGCTTAGAAACTGAAGTAGCCCTCTCTTGGACTGTTGGCTTTAGGGGGGCTCAGACTCAGCAGGACTCTCCACAATTTCCTTGCAACATCCTGGGCTAATGGACCACAGGGGAGAAGATGAGGGTTCTGCCCAGACATTGTCCCAGGCACCTAGCCAACGCTAGCTCAGGGAACCAAGCATTAATGATGATTATACACCAGCTACTTCCAGATTCTAATCAATCAAGTAACCAATCAACCACTGCATTAGGAGCTTCAAAGGAGAGAAAGAAACAGAAAGATAGAAGGAACCAGTGGTACAATACAATTGGCAATACTATAGGAATTCAATATTGTAAATTCCAAATGGATCCTGCAGATTATAACTTACTACTGGGGTTTCAGAGTATAGAGAAAGTTCTGAGGGCCGTCGGGGTCAGAGAGGAAACACACTGGACTTTGCAGTGTGGAATTTGGAGAACCAGAAAGAATTGTTTTTGATGTTGTCCTAAGTATTTTACTTCTACAACAACATCATTATAGAAGAGCTCTAATTAAATATTTCCAGGTTGCCAAATGGAAAGATTCATAAGCAGTTGGTTTGAAATAAGGGAGAAGTTTAAAATAGCAAAATGCATAAGCCTGAGACTAATCACTGACGTAAAGAGCTGTTCTGGCTGTGTTTCCAACTTCTCATTGCCAAAGAGGAGAAGGTTCCTCCTTTTTTTTTTTTTTTTTTTTTTGCGGTACGCGGGCCTCTCACTGTTGTGGCCTCTCCCGTTGCGGAGCACAGGCTCCGGACGCGCAGGCTCAGCGGCCATGGCTCACGGGCCCAGCTGCTCCGTGGCATGTGGGATCTTCCCGGACCGTGGCACGAACCCGCGTCACCTGTATCGGCAGGCGGACTCTCAACCACTGCGCCACCAGGGAAGCCCACCTCCTTTTCTTGATGTTACACATTAGAGTTCAGAAAGTGGATAGCTCAAGGGAGGTCACAAAAAAGCTTTAATAGTTCAGAAGCTGTACCGTTCATTGTGTCCCTGAAACCTTATGTGAAGTATAATTTTTCCAGCGTACTTACATAAAAGATGACTTCCCAGCATACACGTGCGCGCGCGCACACACACACACAAACACACAGCTTCACTTAGCGGGGTGCTGGTAACCTGCTTATTCAAGAGTGGGTACTACCATCCTTAGTCCACAGCTGGATATGGCAGCCCCGTTTCCTTCCTTAAGATTCCAGCATCTAGGGGGTACTGTGGGGTAGAAGGGAGGGAGAAGAGAGGTCATAAATCCTGTTGTGCCTACTCAGCCTGTTCCCTGAATGCCTAGATAGCCTAGGTTAGCAAATCTGCCATTTGTGCAAAGGCAGGCACATCCAGAGGGGGGAAAAGAACTGTAAGCAAACTCATTCAACAAATAATACACAAATATTTCTTTGAAAGTAAAATCAGACTTTACAAAGAAGACTAAAGCCCTTGCATCTACCCCACCCCAAACTCTTCCCACAAGCCAACACACACCACTCACTCCACTCTTCATCTCATCTCATCCACTCAGAGGCGATCTTAACTCTGAGTCTTATGTTTAAGCCTTCATAGCTTTTTCTAGGTGTTTTTGTACATGTGTCTGTCTGTCTGTCTACACACACAGTATTTATTTATGTGGTTTTACATGTATAAACTAATTCTGTACCTTCATTCTGTGTATTTTTAAATATTCACAATATGCCTGTCCATATTATCACAAATAAATCTAAATTATTCTTTTTAATGACTGCAAAGTATTCTGCAGTATGAACATGCTATGGCTTATTTAGTTGTTCTCCCAATTATGGGAAACATTTAGGTTCTTTCCAATATCTCATTGTTATAAGCCATGCTGCTAGAATATCCTTGACTAAATTCCTTGCACCTGTATGCAAATGTTTTGGTTTTAATAGAGATGATAAATTGTTCTCCAGATTGTGCCAATATACACTCCCAATGGTGGGCTATGAGGGTAACTGCTTGCCCCACTTCCTAACTAACACGTGCTATTACCAAAATTAAAAGTATTTGCCAATCTGGTCAGTAAAGATGGCATCTCAATGCCATATATTTGTATTTCCTTGTTAACTGGTGAGATTGAACATCTTTTCTTAAGCTTATTGGCAATTTTAATTTTCCTCGAATGATGTTTTCACATGAATCTCCCATTTTTTATTCACTTAAATCTTTTTTCCCATTATAGTCAATCATTTGTTTGGATTTAACCGTATTACCTTACTTTGTGTTTTCTATTTCCTGTGGTCTCTTTGTTTCTTTTTTCTCCCCATTCCTGATTTCTGTTGGGTTGATTGAATTTTCTTTGTTCCATTTCTTTTCCTCTGTTGGTGTGAAATTTATACATTCCATTGCTTTTTTTCTAATGGTTACTCTTAATTTTTTATACCCACACATAAAGTTATACTTGCCTAACAAAATCTAAAGGTAATCAGTATGTATATACTCTTCCTAAACAGGACAAGACATTTTCACTTCCTTCTGCTGTTTCCCTTCTCCCCAACTCCCCTGTTCATATCATCCAGAATTCTAACTCTAAATTGTTTTAAACATGTTTGGCAATTAATACTAATTTAGTCTTAAACTATAGGATTGACTGAATTGTGTAAGATTACTTGGCTAAGATTACTTTTTTTCATACTGCTTTTTCCTCTGTATTCCTTCAGCCTTTTTTGTATGTAGGAGTACATCTTAAGTACTTCTTTCAGTGAGAATCTGTTGGTTCTTAAATGCTGAATACTTAAAATATGCCTTCCTTTCGCCTGTGCTTTAAAGTGATACTGTAGCTGAGTGTAGGATTCTAAAATGACAGTTATTTTCCAACAGCTCATTGAAGATATCATCTCATTGTCTTCTTGGTGTGTTGCTAATGAAATTTACAATGAAAATATGATCCTTATTTCTTTAAAGTTAAACTCTCTTTCTGCTATGGTAACTTTTAGCATTTTTTTTCTTTATTTTGATGTTCTGAAATTTCTTAGCTTTCTTCACTTCTGGGGAATGCTTAGCCATTGATTAAATACTACCTCCTCCTTTCTCTCTATATTCTCCCTCTGGAATTCCTAAATGAAAGGTGGAATGTCCTTATCCATTCTTTATGTCTCTAAACTTTCTCATCTTCTTTATTTCTTTGTTCTATTCTGTAAAACCCCGTAAACTTAATCCCCAGCTTGCTAATTCACACAGTGCGTCTGTTCTGTTACTCAGACTATCTTTGGAGGTTTTTCTTTTCAACAATTTGGGCTTTAATTTTCAAGATTTCTAATTGGTTCTTTTTCATAATTCTTTGGTTTTATTTTGCTTTATGTTGCTGAAGATACTAAATGAATTTGTTTTAATTGATCTATCGATCATGTATAAGATCTTCCATTTGCTAGTTTTTAGATAGTTTTTAATCTATCTTCCATGGCAGTGGCATTCCTCGGACACTAGCACTTCTTGACTGTACACTAATTTTCTGGTTTAGAATTCTCCCACCTGATTCAGGATTCAGCAGAATTCCTATGTGGGTGTAAACTTAGGTTACCTGGGGGCTTGGCTTCTCCCATGGTTTCATATCAATTTCTTTCTTTGGGGGGCCACATTGTTTGTTTCTGTACGCTCAAGCAATCCCCCTTCATGACTTCAAGCCCAGACATGAAGTCAACGATTTATTTCTTATATCTGTTGTATCATTTATAAGGATACAGCATGGAGGGGAGTAACTTTCAGACTGTTTTTATTGCATAATCTTAAATCCCTAAATTACACTTTTTAAAAAAGCTCAGCAGAAGTTTTGTTCTTTACTTAGGAGAGTAGAAAATATCAGACACAGGCTCAAAGTAGGTTTGTGTGTGTGTGTGCACTCTTGCACATGCTATGACATTTGAACTTGTTTTTACAATGTATTGCAATAATGTTTTAGCGTCAGTGCACTAAAGAGTTCAATTTAACTTAAATATATGTCAACCTGGAATCTCCTGTTTAAAAAAAAAGGAGGGTTAATATCTGTAGGGAGGACCTTAAAGGAGTAGCTGACAAATAATTCAAAATCTCATGACAATCTGCTTGGTTTTTTGTTTGTTTTTTAATAAATTTATTTGTGTTTATTTTTGGCTCTATTGGGTCTTTGTTGCTGTGCACGGGCTTTCTCTAGTTGTGGTGAGGGGGGCTACTCTTCGTTGCGGTGCGCGGGCTTCTCGTTGTTGTGGCTTCTCTTGTTGCAGAGCACGGGCTGTAGGCAAATGGACTTCAGTAGTTGTGGCACATGGGCTCAGTAGTTGCGGCTCATGGGCTCTAGAGCGCAGGTTCAGTAGTTGTGGCGCAGAGGCTTAGTTGCTCCGCAACTTGTGGGATATTCCTGGGCCAGGGGTCGAACCCGTGTCCCCTGCATTGGCAGCCAGATTCTTAACCACTGCACCACCAGGGAAGGCCAATCGTTTTTTGATATGCATATTGTTGCTCAGTCCAACCTAAAATAAAATTCACAGAGCTTGTTCAGATATCTCCCTCCTTGTCTCTCATTAGAATCTGAAACAAGAATGGGGACTTTCTCCTCTGAGGCTTAGGTTTAACACTTAAACCACCAGGCAGGTGCCAGTGGGAAATATCCTTTCTGCCTTGGCTATAAATCTTGAGTCCTCTGGCAAAAGGGCACAGGATGGTAACGTGATGCTTCGAAAAGAGATGAACTTCCTTTGTAACTGGGACTGACTCTGCAGTTTTCTTCAATGAAATTTTTCTTTATTGAATGTAAGAAAAGAGTTTAGGGATTTTTCTTTGTTGAATGTAAGAAATAGAGGTCATTTTATGAATGTCTGTGCTTCTAAGCTTTGGAAAGGAGTCTTTTAAAAAAAATTGTGATTGCTAAAGTCAGGGGGCAAGGTCCTGAGGTCCGCGCGCGCTGCGCGGTGAGACGCGGAGGGCGTGACGGAGGATGGAGGCGGTAGCGTCCAACGGAACGGTCGCGGTTGCTCGTGAGAAGGTAGCGGTGTAGGCACACGGGCTACGTAGAGGCGCGGGCCATGGCGGGAGGCCGTTTTCGTTGGGCTCCCTGAGGTGCGCTCCCTGAAGTCTCTGCGAGCCGTGACCCATGGGCTCGCTGAGCAGCCGAGTGCTGAGCCACCCGGGGCGAGCCCGAGCCCAGCAGGATCCGGGTTCTGGGGCTGGGGGCTCGGCCCGGAGGCCGGAGAGTGGGGGCGACGTGGCCGCCCACGGCTTCGGTTACTGTCTGGGCAGCCGTAAGCGCAAGCGGAGCAGGGGGGCCTTCTGCTACTGCCACCCCGATCCCGAGACAGACGAGGATGAGGAGGAAGGGGACGAGCAGCAGCGACTCTTAAACACCCCTCAAAGGAAAAAGGTGAAGAGTACATCCAAATATGTTTATCAAACATTATTTTTAAATGGTGAAAACAGTGACATTAAGATTTGTGCTCTAGGAGAGGAGTGGAACTTACACAAAATATATTTATGTCAATCTGGCTACTTTTCTAGTATGTTCAGTGGTTCATGGAAGGAGTCCACCATGAATATTATTGAACTGGAGATTCCAGACCAGAGTATTGATATAGAAGCACTGCAGGTGGCATTTGGGTCATTGTATCAAGATGATGTCTTAATAAAGCCCAGTCGAGTTATTGCCATTTTGGCAGCAGCTTGTATGCTGCAGTTGGATGGTTTAATACAGCAGTGTGGTGAGACAATGAAGGAAACAGTTAATGTGAAAACCGTATGTGGCTATTACACATCAGCAGGGACCTATGGACTGGATTCTGTAAAGAAAAACTGCCTTGAATGGCTTCTAAACAATCTGATGACTCACCAGGATGTTGAACTTCTTAAAGAACTCAGTATAAATGTCATGAAACAACTCATTGGTTCCTCTAACTTATTTGTGATGCAAGTGGAGATGGATGTATACACAGCCCTTAAAAAGTGGATGTTCCCCGGTACCTCTCTTCTCTAGCCAGCAAAGAGAACTGCCAAGTCAGTTCCGGCAGAGAGCGCGGTAAGAAGCGGATCGCGGCCTTCTAGCCCGGGGCCCTCCAGACCCTCCGGCCTCTAGTCGGCAAGTGAACTGGGGGGCCCCTGGGACAGGCTCAGGCTGCGTCTTGCCGAGCCCCAGAGCCCTCGCCGCAGCCGCCAACTGAGAGGGCCCGAGCCTGGAAGCAGCAACGAACTGCTCCTCCACCCCCACCTCCGCGACCTAATGGCGGCGGCCCCTCGGAGCCCAGATCCCGCCCACCGCCGGGTCTCTTGACCCCACGCTGCAGGGGTTAGGCGAAGCCCCCGGTAGGCCACCGAGGACGTGGCGCCTTTGGGTGTCGGGCGTGGCAGGGCGAGAAGAATGGCGGCCAGTGGAAAGCCGCGGAGGGCCGTTAGAGCCTCGAGGGCCCGGGAAGGGGCGTCTACGGGGACGCCAGCTCAGCCACCCTTAGGCCTTGGAGCCCGCGCGGATCCGGGACCTGAGGTGACCTCTCTGCCCCAGTTGAACGAGACCTCACCTCGTCCGGACAACGACGGACAAAGGCCTTAACGGGCCCAGAAGGTGAGCGGAGCCCTGGTCGACGACGGTTGGAACGTTCGCGGGTCATCGGGCAGTTGGTCGTCGTTCTACCAAGACCTCGATGTCGGAAGACAGAAATGGTTGAATAACGTACCACATGCGGCCAATAGGAAGTGCCAGCCACCCTTTGGGAAGATTTACTGGCCGTTTATAGAAGGCCTGTGTATATAATATGAAAAAGCTGCTCTCAACTTTCCCCCCAACCTTTCGAAAGAAAACTTTTCACTACATATAGGCCTAGATGTGAAGAGGTTGCCGACGTATGATAGAGTTAAAGTCACATGTCTTGTAAATGCCCATTTGTTTCTTTAAAAAAAACCGTAGAAAAGAAATGTCTTCTGGAAATGACTTTTCGAAATGGAGTTGTTTGACCACCTCTAGAGGAGGACATCAGGAGCCACAGAGGTCCACGTTTGTTCAGTGGGTTAGAGGACATGGAATGCAAGACGCTGAGGAGGAAGAAAAGGTTCTGTGCCAGACTGGTCACAGTTAGAAGACATTTGCATATTAGAATCATTGTTTTGTGTGTGCATTTTACTCCTTACTACTGTATATGTAGTTGACAATAAGTACTTTTTTGAAATATCTAGTCTTTCTAGATGTTCTAAAGTGCCTGATACATGTTCAAAGTAGAGGTAGTAAAAAGACATTTTGTAAATATCTTTTTGTTAAAATTCATATGAAATGTTGTTTTGGGGGGGCAGGGGTGGCCAAACCACCTTTTTGAACAGTACGCAGTATGCACTGTGTTTGTTTGTGCACTGGTTCAAGGTCGGGGGGAGGAGAAGGAAGTGCAAAGAGCTCTGTGCCAGTGTGTTTATAGTGAGGCAAGATTAACCATTGTCTTTTTTATGTTCCTGCATTTTGTTTCACTTTGCTGTGTATATAGTGTATATAATGGACAAATGAGTCCTAATTTACAACACCTAGTCTTTCTAGATGTTAAAGAGGTTGCCAGTGTATGACAAAAATAGAGTTAGTAAATAATACATTTTGTACATTTTTTGTTAAAATTTCTAGGAAAGATTGTCTTCTGAAAATTTGAGCATGATAGCCCTCTGGGTTGGTGGAGGGGGGAGAGAGAGAAGGGGGTTGGTCTTAGAATGGCTAGAATGCTGGTATTTTGAAGACACTCTCAGATTGTAACTGTTACATGTGTGCAGTTCATTCAGTACTGCTCTGTATATAGTGGATAAATTAAGTCCTTATTTGAAACATCTAGTCCATCTAGATGTTTAGAAGTGCCCAACGTATGTTAAATGTAGAGGTAGTAAAATATCACTTTGTAAATATCTTTTTGCTAAAATTCACAGGAAGTAGTCTTTGGGAATGTTAAATGTTAAACCACCTCTCTGAGCAGTATACTATTGTTTATACTTGTTCAGTGGTTTGGAGGAGGGAGGGAAAGAATTGCAAAAGGTAATATGCTAGTGTGTTCATACCTGGACATTTTCAGACAAAACCATTTTTTGTATGTTCATTTTGTTTTGCTGTGTATATAGTGTATATAATGGACAAATTGAGTCCTAGTTTTGCAACATCTAGTCTAGGTTGCCAGTGTATGACAAAGTAGTAAAATTAGCACATTTTGTATACTTTATTGAAATTCATAGGAATGCTTGTCTTCTGTAAATGACTTTTGGATATGAATTTGTTCAACCACCTCTAAGCATTACACATGCGTGTACTTGTCCACTGGATTGGCGGTGGAGAGAAGGAAGTGAGGGAGGAAATGGTTCAGGCCAAAATGGTCATATTTAGAAGAAGATACCTCAGATTATAACCATTGTTACATGTGTGCAATTTTATTTAACAGTGCTGTGTACATAGTGGACAAGTAAGCTCTTATATGAAATATCTATTCTTTCTAGATGTTTAGAAGTGCTCGATGTATTTAAAAGTAATTTTAGTAGAATAATGCTTCTTGTAAATAGCTTTTAAAAACTGATGGGAAATACTGTCTTTGGAAATGGAATTGTTAAACCTCCTCTCTGAACAGTATACTCTGTGCTTGTTCATTGGGTTTAGGGAGGTGGGAGGGAAAGATTGCAAAAGATGTTTTGCTAGCAGGTACTAGAACATTTCAACTTATCCATTGCTCTATACGTTACATGCATTTTGTTTAACTTTACTGTATATATTTTGTATATACTGGACCAATGGGTCCCAATTTTATAATATCTAGTCTCTAGATATTAAAGAGGTTGCAATGTATGACAAAAGTAGAGTTAGTAAACTAACACATTTTGTACACTTTGTGTTAAAATTCATTGAAAGGCCATCTTCTGAAAAGGGCCTTTGGAAGTGAAATTGTAAATCACATCTAAGTGACACCTGTGCCTATACTTGCCCAATGTTGGATGGATGGCAGAAAGGAGGTACTGGGAGAAACGAAGTGTTCTAGATTAGAATGTTCCTATGTAGAAGACACTTTCAGATCTAACCATTGTTACATGTGTGCAGTTTATTCAACACTACTGTGTATATAGTGGACAAACTTAGGTCCTTATTTGAAACATCTAGTCTTTCTAGATGTTTAGAAGTGCACAAAGTATGTTAAAAGTAGAGGTAGTGAAGTAACATGTTTTGTAGATATATCCTTTTGTTAAAATTCATATGAAATACTGTCTTTTAGAAATGGAGTGATCAAAATGATCAAACCACCTCTCTGAGCAGTACACGTTATTTTATTTGTGCTGGTTCAGGGAGAAAGAAGAAAGTGTAAAGGGATTTATACCAAGAAAAAAAAAGTGGATGTTCCTTCAACTTGTGCCTTCCTGGAATGGATCTTTAAACCAGCTTTTGACTGAAACAGATGTCTGGTTTTCTAAGAGGAGAAAAGATTATGAAGGTATGACCTTCCTTGAAACTGAGCAAGGAAAACCATCTGTGTCAGTATTCAGACATTTAAGGTTACAATATATTATCAGTGATTTGGCCTCCGCGAGAATTATCGAACAAGATTCTCTAGTACCTTCAGAATGGCTATGTTCTGTGTATAAACAGCAGTGGTTTGCTGTGCTCCGGGCAGAACAAGACAGTGAGGTGGGGCCTCAAGAAATCAATAAAGAAGAGCTAGAGGGAAATAGCATGAGGTGTGGTAGAAAGCTTGCCAAAGATGGTGAATGCTGCTGGCGGTGGACAGGTTTTAACTTCGGCTTTGACCTGCTTGTAACTTACACCAATCGATACATCATTTTCAAACGCAATACATTGAATCAGCCATGTAGTGGAACTGTCAGTTTACAACCTCGAAGGAGCATAGCATTTAGATTATGTTTGGCTTCTTTTGATAGTAGTGGAAAACTAATATGTAGTAGAACAACTGGCTATCAAATACTTACACTTGAAAAGGACCAGGAACAAGTAGTGATGAACTTGGACAGCAGGCTTCTGATCTTCCCTTTATATATCTGCTGTAACTTCCTGTATATATCGCCAGAAAAAAGAATGAAAATAATCATCATCCAGAAAATCCAGAAAACTGAGGATCTCATCCGTTGGAAACAGTAGCACTTTGTAAACTTTTTTGGCCAGCTTTAATTTAATGGCCCTGCGGATATTCACATCTAAGGTGACTAACAGTGACAAAGGCCTTATGAACTGTTCAGATAATACAGAAGACTATTCTTATCCTCATTACATTTCTATGCATATATCAAAAAACATTTTAAAGCCAAGAAAATATCTGTCAAACCGTTTGTTATAAAGATGTCGACTCATGCTTTTTAATTTGACATCAGTAGAAAATTGCCATAGGTAAATTTCACATTTCTCTGCAGCCAAATATAGAGCTAATTTTTAGCTTGAACTTTGATCCTACCTAATGTTAGTGAACCTCAATTATCCATCTGTAAGTTTTATTTTTATTTGGCTAAAAGAATGCTAAAGGAATAATTTGGCCAATTATAAATGCTGTTTCAGTTGGTGTGTTTAAAGCTGTCCTTTAATTTTTTCAACTGCTCTTTATGATTCCTCCTCCTAGTCGAATATTCTTCCAATCTATATATGTTTTTAATCATTAATTTTTTTTTCATGGAAAAAAATTAAAAATAAAATAATTGTTTGAGGCATAATCGACATATCACATTATATTAGTTTCAGGTGTACAACATAATGATTTGATATTCGTGTATATTGCAAAATGGATCACCACAGCAGGTCAACTTAACATCCATCACTACACATAGTTACAGATTTTTTCCTTGTGATGAGAACTTTTAAGATTACTCTCTTGGCAACCTTCAAATATAAAATAAGTATTATTAATTATAGTCACCATGCTGTAAATTACATCCCCATGACTTATTTATTTTATAACTGGAAGTCTGTACCTTTTGACCTCCTTCACCCATTTCTCACACCCCCCACCCTCCACCTGTGGCAACCACCAATCTGTTCTCTGTATGTCTGAGCTCATTTTGAGGAAGAGTGTTGTTTGCTTGCTTGGTTTTGTCTTTGATTTTATATTCCGCATTTAATTGACATCACATGATATTTGTCTTCCTGGAGAGGAAGCTTTATAACCTATTCTGACCCTATGGAGATAAAAACATCTGTGTTTCTATCTTTTTTTGTTGTCTCTTGCTTCCTTTGATCTCTTTCCTGATCTGTGAATACTATGCCATCTTTATCTTCTTTTTCTTGTCTTCTCCTTTGCCATCCGGGCCCAAGTTCTCATCTCTTTGGCCTTTGCTTCTTCTCATTTACTGACCATATGTGAACCAGAAAAATAATTATAAAAATGATTTGTTGTTTTAGCTAATATAAATGTATTATCCCTGTGTTCATTGCCAAGCCAATGAGTAAGAATTTTTACCATTCCTTCACTGAAAAAAAAAACAAAAAACAAAAACACTCTGCCAAAACTAACAGAATTATTATTGTTTTTTTGGGGGGGGATTATAATATACCTACAGAAAAGAGCACCTATTGTAGCTATACAGCTCAGCTAATTTTCACAAATGGAACAAAGTCATATAACCAGTACTTAGATCAAGAAACAGAATATTACAAACACCCCAGGAGCCCCACTTCTGTCCCCATCCAGCTCTACCCAGACTTCTAATAGCATAGATTAATTCTAGCTATTTTTGTGCTTTATATCAGTGGAATGAAATGTCCTAGTTTCAATTCCCTTAGGAGCTGACCTTGCAACAAGGACTTTAGAGCAGGTAGTTTATTGGGGAGGTAGAGTGAACACTGGGCAGGGAGTGAGGAAACAGAGAATGGAAGGCAGCAGCCAATAAAGGACGTATTAAGAATCAAGCTATCACAGTGAGTGACTGGAGCCTTCTCCCGTAGGGAGTCTTTGGAAGGCACCGCAAAACACACTCCTCAGAATTCTCTCTCTCTGGGGGGAAGGAGAGAGCTGGTATATTCATATAGCCAACTATTATTTGTCCCTCTAATGCCTTTTCCTGCCCCAGCATCCCACCTAACAGCTCACATTGCATTCGGTTGTTGTGTCTCTTTAGTCTCCTTTAATCTGGGATGGTTCCTTAGTCTTGCTATTTTTTAAATTTTCCTTTCATGACCTTGATACTTTTGGAAAGTACTGGCCAGTCATTTTGTAGAATGTCCCCATTGTACAAAATTTAGGTTTGTCTGCATTACTCCTCATTTTAAGGTAAAGAAACTGAGGCACAGGGAGGGTAAATAACTTGCTCAAGGTCACACAGCTCACAAATAATAGAGCCAGTACTTGAATCCAGACCATCTGGCTCCAGGGTGCTGGTTCTTAACAACTAAGCAATGGTGAATTCTTAGACAATTTAACTGAACTATTTTATGTTGCAAAGTGATAATACTGTTTTATATGGAAAAAAATTATCATTTTTGCATATATTAGACAATTAATAAATACTGATAAAGCAATGAGTATTTAAGAACCACAACAGTGCACAATTGTGTACTAAGTACTCAGAGTACAGAGTAATCATGAGCTTAGCACTGGACTGCAGTAAACCACCACCTAATAAATGATAGTGTGATCTAAATTCACAATATAGTGTGATTCGTGATGCTACAAAATTTGTTTTAGAATTAATGCTTAATATATCCTAATAACTCACTATTTTAATAAAAATACAACATGCTTTGTGTAAGAATAAAAACTACATGCAAAAACTTCACTTATGGAGAGAACAAATTTTTTGTGCCTCAGTTTTCTCATCTGAAAAAAGGACAATAACCCCTATTTCACAGGGTTATGTACAATTAATGAGGTAATACATGCAGAGCACTTAGAAATGCTTGGCACATAGAAAACACTCAAGAAGAATGTGTGTCCTTAACATAATAAAGGTCATGCATGAAAAACTCACAGCTAAAATCATACTCAATGATGAAACACTGAAAGCTTTCCCCCAAGATCAGGAACAAGACAAGCATATCCACTCTTGCCACTTCTGTTCACCATAATAATAGAAGTTCTAGACAGAGTAATTAGGCAATAAAAAGAAATAAAAGGCATCCAAAATGGAAAGGAACACGTAAAACTATCTCTGCAGATGACATGACCTTATATATAGTGATGGGGTTCTGGATACACTACCCCAAAATATGGCACTGTGGCATATGGAAGCTGAAGGATTTTGAGAAAACAGCAGAAGCAAGGTCACTCAGACCTTTACCCCCTTGCCCTTCTCCCCTGAAACAGATCATATAACTCTCAAATTTGCCCTTCCTATACCTGGAGAAAAGAGTATCTTAGTCTCTGAAGACCAAAGGATGCCAGGAAGAATCCTAACAAAGAGGCCTTGCTAAGTTTCCTCCAGTTTACTACAATTACCTCATATGCCTTAAACTATCCTTTTCCTCCATGACTGTCCACTCTTGATTAAACCTAGTATAAATATACTCAAGTCTAACTGTTTCTTTGGGTATTTATTTCCTTATAAAATCTCCTGTATCACATAAAACTTATACTAAATGAATTTATATATGCTTTTCTCCTGTTAATCTGTTTTTGTTAGTTTAATTGAAACCCAAGAGGGTTGGGGAAAAACTTTTTCCTTCTCTAAAGTAGAAAACCCTAAGGATTGTACAGAATAACAGTTACAGTTATTAAGCAAATTTAGCAAAGTGGCAGGATAGAAAATGAACACACATCATAAGTCAGTTGCATTTCTATATACTAACAATGAGCAATACGAAAGGAATTAAGAAAATGCAGGGGCTTCCCTGGTGGTTCAGTGGTTAAGAATCCACCTGCCAATGCAGGGGACACAGGTTCAAGCCCCGGGAAGATCCCACATGCTGCAGAGCAACTAAGCCCATGTGCCACAACTACTGAGCCTGAGCTCTAGAGCCCGCAAGCCACAACTACTGAGCCCACGTGCCACAACTACTGAAGCCTGTGCACCTAGAGCCCATACTCCTCAACAAAAGAAGCCACAACAATGAGAAGCCCACACACTGCACCAAAGAGTAGCCCCTGCTCACTGCAACTAGAGAAAGCCCATGCACAGCAACGAAGACCCAACACAGCCAAAAATAAATAAATAAATAAATAATTTTTTAAAAAAGAAAGAAAACAATGCAATTTACAATAATGTGAAGTAGAATAAAATACTTCAAAATAAATTTCATTAAAGTCTTGTACACGAAAAAACTACAAAAGACTTGTACACTAAAAACTACACAAAATTGTTGAAAGAAATTATGGAAGACATAGGTAAATGGAAATGTATTCTATGTACATGGATCGGAAGACTTAATATTGCTAAGATAACAATACTACCCAAAGCAATCTACAGACTCAAAGCAATCCCTATCAAAATTGCAATGACTTTTTTTGTAGAAATAGAAAAACCCATCCTAAGATTCATATGGAATCTCAAGGGACACCACAAAGGCAAAACAATCTTGAAAAAGAAGAACAAAGTTAGAGGACTCATACCTGTTGATTTCAAAACTTAGTAGAAAGCTACAGTAATCAGAATAGCATGGTATTGGCATAAGGACAGAGGTATAGACCAATAGAATAGAATAGAGAGCCCAGAAATGAACCCTCACATATATGGTCAACTGATTTTTAACAAGGATGTCAAAACCATTCAATGAGGAACGAACAGTCTTTTGGTATCGGGAAAACTGCCATTTGGTATTAGGAAAACTGAATACATGCAAAAGAATGAAGTTGAACCCTTACTTTACACCATATACAAAAAATAACTCAAGGGACTTCCCTGGCAGTCCAGTGGTTAAGACTCCATGCTTCCACTGCCCAGGGCGTGGGTTTGATCCCTGGTCAGGGAATCAGGATTCTGCATGATGTGGCCAAGAAAAAAAACAAACAAACTCAAAATGGACCAAAGACTTAAACTTATGACTGTGGCTCCTTTCCTGCCATAGTTCTGTTTCTTTTGAAAAGGCTTCTGGGGGCTTCCCTGGTGGTGCAGTGGTTAGGAATCCGCCTGCGAATGCAAGGGACGGGTTCGAGCCCTGGTCCGGGAAGATCCCACATGCCACAGAGCAACTAAGACCATGTGCCACAACTACTGAGCCTGCGCTCTAGAGCCTGCAAGTCACAACTACTGAGCCCATGTGCCTAGAGCCTGTGCTCCGCAACAAGAGAAGCCACCATGATGAGAAGCCCATGCACTGCAACGAAGTGGGGGGCAGTGTGGCCCCCCTCGCCACAACCCGCATGCAGCAACGAAGACCCAACGCAGCCAAAAGTAAATTAAATAAATAAATAAATAAAAAGAAAGAAAAGCCTTCTGTTGGGAGCCCTCTCATGGATACAGCTCTCCCCAGATTTTGGAAACAGTTCCCACCCCTTACTCAAGCCTAGGGGTGAGAAAGCTGCCCTGTTACTGGCAGTCTCTGGGAACATCACCTCCTGTAACCCACATGCACCTTTGTAAACAGTCTCCTTGCTAAATGTTACACCTTGAGAGTGAAATCCTTTTTGCAGCAGGAGTCTGATGTATCGGGAAAAAAAGTGAAGAGGGTATGCTGACATGAGAAAAGGAAACAGCCTCTCTTATATGCCAGATACTGTTAGTTTTGTATTTTATCTAATGTTTCTTCACAACAAACTTGTGATGAAGATTTTATCATCTCTATTTTCTGAGAGATTAAACAATTTCTCTGGATCCCCTAAATAGTGAATAGAATTGGGATTTAAACCCAGGTCTTCCTAAAAACAAAACCCATATTCTTTCCCCTGTAATAATTGAAGGTGTTATGCAAGATTCACTTCTATCTGTGCTGCAAAATTGTTATACACTACATCAATTAGTATCTGCCATGTAAAGTTTCACATGAGAAATTTATTTTATACATTTTAATTAAAAACTTTAAAAAATTTTGTTATTTAAAAATTTTAGAAATCCAGAAGGGAAAACATATCTCTTTTAAGAATCTGTAGCTGTTCCTTGGGACTTTGCTCACTTCATGCCTGGCCTGCTCCAGTTCAGTTGCATCAGCTACCAATCATGAGTTGTATCTCTGAGTTGGGGACCAGTTTTAAGGCCCTTAATCCTGGTGTGATACTTGGTTTCCTTGTTTTTGGCCACTGGCAAAAGACTTTGACTCAGATTCCCTGCTGTGATTTTTCCCTCATTTTTTCATTCCAAATACTAAGTTAAACCATATTAAGTTGAAACTGATATTTTTGTAGGTCAAAGACAAGTATTTCATATGGTTCAACATAAAAAATTACCCTTGAGTGACTCAAACACCTAGGGACCCAAAAGCTGGCACAAGCCTACTTGGCCAGCACTGCAGCAAGGCTGATTCCCAACTCAGTATACAATGTTTCAACTTTGCTTGCCCAAATATCTGATTATTTTATTATACTCTCTTTTTACCTCTGTAAGTCCCTTCTTGTTCTTTTTTCAGAATTATTTGAGCTACTGTTGCTTGTTTCTTTTCCCAAATGAACATTAGAATCATTTAGTACCAAAAATATCCTGAAGATATTTTAAAAATAGAGTTATAGACCAACTTAGGAAGAATTGACATCTTCATGATTTTGAATGTTCCTATACAAGAACAGAACATGCCTTTCCATTTATTCAAGTTGTCTTTTTAGTCCTTGGTAGAATTAATTCTTAATAAAAACTTTATTGAGATATAATTCAAATACCACAAAATTCACCATTTTAAACTGTACAGTTCACTGGTTTTTAGTATGTTGTGTCGTCCAACTATCACCACAATCAGTTTCAGAAATATTTAGAATTTTAGAACCCTCAAAGACGAACCCCATACCCCTTGGTTATCGTTCCTCTCTCCTCCATTCTCCCACCCCCTAGCAACCACTAACCTATTTTCTGTCTCTATAATTTTGCTTATTTTAGATATTTTATATAAATGGAATCATATAATATATGGTCTTTTGTGACTGGCTTCTTTCAGTGAGCATGTTTTGAAGGTTCAGCCTCATTACATGGATCAGTAATCCATTCCTTTTTATTGCCTGATTATATTTTATTGAATGTATATGCCACATCTTCTTTTCCATTCAACAGTTGATGGACATTGGAGTTGTTTCTGCTTTTTGACTCTTGAGAATAATGCTGCTATGAACATTTGTGTAGAAGTATTTGTCTGAGTACCTATTTTCAATTCTTTTGGGTATGTACCTAGGAGTGGAATTGCTGAGTCATATAACAATTCTATATTTAGCATTTGAGGAAATGCTAAACTATTTTCCAAGGCAGCTACACCATTTTACTTTCAAACTAGCAATGTATGAGGGTTCCAGTTTTTCCACATTCTTATCAACACGTGTTATTGTCTATCTTTTTGATTTAGCCATCCTAGTATCTCATTGTGGTTTTGATTTGCATTTGATGTTGACTATTGACTGTTGATGTTGAGCGTATTTTCATGTGCTTATTGGCCAGTTGCATGTCTTCTTTGAAATGTTGGTTTAAGTTATTTGCTCATTTTTTTTTTTTTTTTTTTTTTTTGCGGTACGCGGGCCTCTCACTGTTGTGGCCTCTCCCCTTGCGGAGCACAGGCTCCGGACGCACAGGCCCAGCGGCCATGGCTCACGGGCCCAGCTGCTCCACGGCATGTGGGGTCTTCCCAGACCGGGGCACGAACCCGCATCCCCTGCATCGGCAGGCGGACTCTCAACCACTGCGCCACCAGGGAAGCCCTATTTGCTCATTTTTAATTGTTAATTTGAATTTTTACTGCTCAGTTGTTGGAGTTCTTCATGTATCCTGGATACAAGTCCCTTAACATATAGATAATTCGCAAATATTTCCTCCTATTCTACAGGCTTTTTTTTTTTTTTTTTTTTTTTTTTTTGGCCATGCACTGCAGCATGTGGGATCTTAGTTCCCCAACCAGGGATCGGTCCCACACAGAGTCTTAACCACTGGACCGCCAGGGAAGTCCCACCATGGGCTGTCTTTTTACTTTCTTGATGGTATCATTTGAAACACAAAATTTTTATTTTTATTTTATTTTTTTTGCAGTACAGTGGCCTGTCACTGTTGTGGCCTCTCCCGTTGCGGAGCACAGGCTCCAGACGCGCAGGCTCAGCGGCCATGGCTCACGGGCCTAGCCACTCCACGGCATGTGGGATCCTCCTGGACTGGGACACGAACCCGTGTCCCCTGCATCAGCAGGCGGACTCTCAACCACTGCGCCACCAGGGAAGCCCCCCAAATTTTTAATTTTGATGAAGTCCAATTTGGCTATTTTTCCTTTTGCCTCTTATGCTCTCAGTGTCATATCTAAGAGGCTTTGCCAAAACCAAGGCCATAGAAATTTACTCCTATGGTTTCTTCCAAGAGTTTTATAGTTTTACTTCTTACATTTAGACTTGTCATCCATTTTGGGTTAATTTTTGTGTATGGTGTGATGTAGGTTTTTATTTCTTTCCTTTGCATATGACTATCCAGTTGTCCCAATATTACTTATTGAAAAGACTATTATTTCCCTATTGAATTTTCTTGGCACCCTTGTGGAAAATCAATTGACGATAAATCCAAGAGTCCATTTCTGGATTCTCAATTCTTTTCCATTGATTTATACAACAATCCTTATGCCAGTAGCACACTGTCTTGATTACCTTAGCTTTGTAATAAGTTTCAAAATATGTGGTCTTTTGGACTGGCTTTTTTCACTTAGCGTAATGTTTTCATAGTTCATCCATGTTTAACGTGTATCAACACTTAATGCTTTTTATTTATATTTCATTGTATGGATATACCACATTTTGTTTATCCATTCATGGACATATGGGCTGTTTCCACCTTTTGGCTATTGTGAGTAATGCTGCTATAAACATTCAGGTACAAGTATATATTTGATACCTGTTTTTAATTCTCTTGGACATGTACCTAGGAGTGGAATTGCTAGGTTAAATGATAACTCCATGTTTGGATTTTTAAGGAAAAACCTAAACATCCTCATCTTTGGTAATACTTACTATTATCTGTCTTTTTGATTATTGCTGTCTTAGTGGGTGTGAAATGGTATCTCAGAGACTTTGATTTCCCTAATGAAAATGATGTTGAGCATCTTTTCAAGTGCTTATTGACCATTAAGAAGACACTTTTTAAAACTTTTTATTTTGACATAGTTTCACATTTACAGAAAAGTTATAGAATAGCTCAAAAAAGTTATGATAACCCTTCACTCAGATTCACCCCAGCTATTAATATTTCATCCCATTTGTGTCATCATTTCTTCTGTCTCTGTCTCTTTCTACACACACACACACACACACACACACACACACACACTTTTTTTTAGTAATCTGAGAGTAATTTGCATATCATGCCCCTTTATCCATGAATGATTATGTGAATTTTCTGAGAACAAGGACCTTTTTATTAAATATAACCTCAGTACATTTATCAAAATCAGGAAACTTAACATTGACAAAATAATGTTACCTAATCCACAGTCCATATTTGAAATTTAGCAATTGTCCCAGTATTCCAGATTCAAGTCCAGGATCAAAGATTGCATTTTGTTGTCATATTTCTTTAGTTGCCTTTAATCTGAAACAGCTTCTCACCCTTTCTTCATTTTTTCATGGCCTTGGTATTTTTGAAGATTATGAGCCAGTTATTTTGTAGAATACATTTGTCTAATGTTTCCTTGTGATTAGCTTATGTTATGCATTTTGGCAGGAACTCCAAAATGTCCTAGGGCATGGTAGCAGGAAGCTCATTTTTACCCCATCATTGGCAATTAACTTTGGTTACTTGGTTAGAGTGGTATCACTTAGTCTGCATTGAAAATTACTGTTTTTCCCTTTTGTAATTAATAAGCAATTTTGAGATGGTATAATATTCTGTCTTTCATTACACTTCCATTCACTGGTTTCAGCATCCTGTGTCGTTTTTAAAAATCAGTTGTGAGGTAAAATTTACAATAAAAATTTACCTATTTTAAATGTCTAATTGGATGAGTTTTGACAAATGTGTGGAGTCATGCAGCCACCAGCATAATACAAATTTACAACATTTCCATTTCCTTTCCACTCCAGAAAGGCCAAAAGGGAGCCTTCTTAATTATGTGGGACAACAGACATAAACCTAGACATATCCTATTTTAATCTTAAGGATCTTTGAATTTCTTTCTGAACCAGGCCTGGTCTTCAGGATAATTGTCTTGGTAGGAACTCGAAACAGAAGTCAGTGTTGAGGGCCAAAGCAGAACAATGACCCCTCTGTTCAAGTTGGCACCCGCCTCTTCCCTGACTCAATGGGTGGGAGGCCTCCAGGCAACAGGACTTACAGAGCATGAAAACCCATCTGGAAATGTTGCCAAAAGTATCCCTCTACACACTCAGAGTTCTGCTTGTCCTCAATGCAGGGCTCTTGCAGGCCCAATGGCCTCTCATAGGGCACAGGACACTTTTAAATATGCGGCCTCACCACTCCAGGAGCCCAGGAGACAGAGCAGCTTGTGCTGCACCCCACTGCTGTCACCAAGTGCCACACTGTGGGGATGTTTCAAGACCTCGCTGGTTCTCCCTGGGCCCCATGAGAAGTGAGCACAGCTCTCCTTTCCCACTCCAGGACCCTCCCACTTATCTGGGGCCTCTGCTGCCTATGCCCTTTCCTCTGCTGCCCACCATAGGTGGAGTAATGAGTATGACACAGAAGTCCCATTCAAGGACCCATATCTAGGGCTTCCCTGGTGGAGCAGTGGTTAAGAATCCGCCTGCCAGTGCAGGGGATATGGGTTCGAGTCCTGGTCCGGGAAGATCCCACATGCCACGGAGCAACTAAGCCCGTGCACCACAACTACTGAACCTGTGCTCTAGAGCCCGTGAGCCACAACTACTGAGCCCACGAGCCACGACTACTGAGCCCACACACCACAACTACTGAAGCCCACGTGCCTAGAGCCCATGCTCCACAAGAGAAACCACTGCAGTGAGAAGCCTGTGCACTGCAATGAAGAGTAGCCCCGCTCGCTGCAACTAGAGAAAGCCTGGTGCAGCAACCAAGACCCAGTGAAGCCAAAAATAAATTAATTAAATAAATTAATTTTTAAAAAAGGACCCATATCTAGCCACATCTATATATTCATATCAGGGATCCATGACTCACTCTATTGCTCCCCTCTCGAACTCTCTCTTTTCCCCAGGCCTATGGGATCTTCATCTAGTCTGGGTGGCTGTTAGGTATTTTCTGTGCCTAGTGTTCAGGCTAAGAATTAAATTTGTTGATGCCCACAAAGCCTTTTTCTCCTAAAGCTGTTGTCTCTGCCATGGGCTATGAAAGTCTATTTTGAAATTAAAAGTTGAATGTTGAGTCACTTCTTTTTGAATTACCGCAGAAAGCATCCCACTCTCAGCCCAGGGATACCAGAAAGTAGAGTAGGGAGGGAAGAAGGGGCAAGCCTCATTGGCTAATGTTTGTCAATACCCAGCCCATCATTGTACAGTTGATTTGGGAGACATAATCAAGACTTCATGTTTATCTACCTTAAATATTATCATTATTTATCTACCTTAGTCTCTCCTCCTTTTGACCTCAGAGCAAACCAGATAAAGAAATATCTTTATTTACTTTTTATTTTTCTTTTCTGGTAGTGTAGCAGGTGGAAAGGGACACAAAGGCAAACAAAGATGACTGGGAAAAGCAATAAGGGATTAGATCCTGTGATGGGATGTGAGTTTGGGCTTGTAGAACAGAGCGCCTGGGCCCAAAGGGAAAGAGAAGAACCTTACTAAGCAGCACGGAAGGTGGCATGTGTGCTGATCAAACAGTGTGAGGTTAACTGGAGAGAAGAGGAGGCCATGTCCTCAAGCTTCATCTCAACCTAGGTATGTTTATTGTACAATAAATACGTTTATAAATACATAATAAATCTAATACCATTTGCACTTCTGCCAGAATTTTATGGATAGTTTCTCAGTGTCCATCCCAAACCTCAGGAGTGTTGGCTTAATTCTAGTGATTCTAGTGACTGTGACACCTTCATTTCTGTATGGTGAGATCTGAGGCATCACTTTAAACAGTATGAGGGAATCAAAACCACCGTGATCTATCACCTCACACCTGTCAGAATGGCCATTATCAAAAAGTGTACAAATAACAAATGTTGGCCAGGATGTGGAGAAAAGGGAACCCTCCTACATTGTTGGTGGAAATGTAGATTGGGGCAGCCACGGTGGAAAACAGTATGGAGGTTCCTCAAAAAACTAAAAATAAAATTATCATATATCCCACAATTCCACTCCTAGAAATATATCTGAAAAAAACAAAAACACTAATTTGAAAAAATGCATGCACCCCAGTGTTCATAGCAGCACTATTTACAATAGTCAAGATACAGAAGCAACTTACATGCCCTTCAACAGATTAATGGATAAAGAAGATGTGGTATATGTATATATATATATGTATATATATATATATATACACACACACAATGGAATATTACTCAGCCATAAAAAGAATGAAATTCTGCCTTTTGCAGCAACATGGATGGACCTAGAGAATTCTGTGCTTAGCGAAATAAGTCAAATAGTTTATGATATCATTTATAGGTGGAATCTCAAAAATAATACAAATAAATGTATATGCAAACAGAAACAAACTCACAGATGTAGAAAACAAACTAGTGGTTACCAAAGGGGAGAGGGAAGGGGGGAGGGACAAATTAGGGGTATGGGATTAAGAGATACAAACTACTATGTATAAGATACATAAACAACAATGATATATTGTAACCATTACCTTGTAATAACTTTTAATGGTGTATAATCTGTAAAAGTACTGAATCATATGCTTGTACACCTGAAACTAATATAATATTGTAAATCAATTATACTTCAATAAAAAGAAAACAATAAGAAAAATAAAGGTTTAATGTTAAAAATAAACAAACAGCATGAGGGAAAGGGATCTCCATGCGCTTGAATATATCAGATGAGAGGCAGGATGGGATTTGAGGAGATCTAATTTTGGAAAAATTTAGAACTGGATTTGAGTCCCTAATTGGCTAGGCACCTTTAAAGGTCACTCAACAGCCCATCTGCAGAATAAGTATAATTGGACTACAGAACTCAAACAAAAAGGCAATAAAAAGGAAACCATAAAACACAGTATATATTTAACTATCGTTGCGATTTAAGTTAGCCAATTGCTTCACAAGCTTGAAATTCTCTCCCAAGTCCCCTTTCTACACTCAAAATTCTTCCTTATGTTGCTTAAGACTTGCGAACCTCCCCCTGGATCTCCTTGAGTACTCTTGCTTAAACAAAGATGCACATCCTTGATTTTATGTGTGTCCATTTGCTTTTATATTCTTGTTAAAGGCATTTGGTATTAAAAGTTTCCCAGCTTTTGACATACAAAAGCTTGTATTTGGTGGAAACTGCCAGACACATCCTTAAGAGAGGATCACACTGGGGGACAGGGCTTCAATGTTGGGGAGGGTGGCACAAACGTTCAGTCTATAATACCTGTCTAAAATTAGTCCCTTCCGTTTTCCAATAGTATAATCCCTGCCCTCACTATGATTTCCCACTATTTGCAAACAGCTGACCCTGTGTTTCTTCCTTCTACAGGAGTTTACAATGAGCCTTAATACAAATTAAAATGCTTTTGGCCATCTCAAAAGCAAAAGACAGCAGGGAGCTTTAATTATACCTCAACACTATTATTCCATTCCCACATCTAGGACCCCTAACACTTATCTAGGCTCTAGTATTCTTCTCCAAAAAGTTCTGCTTATAGGAACTTTGTTGGAAAGAGGGAAGATGGCATTTAAATTGCAGGCCCTCTACCTCATTTTTTGAAATACTGTGTACTGACATTCTTAAAAGTATTAAAATATGCAAAGAAAATAATTTAATCCCAAATCCCACTTCCCAATAACCCATACTGTTGTTTTTTAAAAGTAATGTGGGAGGGAGGGCTTCCCTGGTGGTGCAGTGGTTAAGAATCCGCCTGCCAATGCAGGGGACACGGGTTTGAGCCCTGATCCAGGAAGATCCCATATGCCGGGGAGCAACTAAGCCCATGCGCCACAACTACTGAGCCTGCGTGCCACAACTTCTGAAGCCCGCAAGCCTAGAGCCAGCTCTCCACGACAAGAGAAGCTACAGCAATAAGAAGCCCGCTCACCGCACCGCAACGAGGTGTAGCCCCCGCTCACCGCAACTAGAGAAAGCCCACATGCAGCAACAAAGACCCAACACAGCCAAAAATAAATAAATAAAATAATTTATTTTTTAAAAAGATGATAAAAGTTTTAAAAAGTAATATATGCATGAAATTAGAAAAATTCAGATGGTACAGAAAGTATAAAATGAAAAGTAAAGCTCCATCCCTCACTGTTCCAATGCTTCACCCCAAAAGTAACAGCTGTTGATATTCATCCATTTAAAAATACTTGTTGAGGGCTTCCCTGGTGGCGCAGTGGTTGAGAGTCCGCCTGCCGCTGCAGGGGACACAGGTTCGTGCCCCAGTCTGGGAGGATCCTACATGCCGCAGAGCGGCTGGGCCCGTGAGCCATGGCTGCTGAGCCTGCGCGTCCGGAGCCTGTGCTCCGCAGCGGAAGAGGCCACAATAGTGAGAGGCCCGCGTACCAGAAAAAAAAAAAAAAAAACTTGTGGGGCACCTACTATGTGCTGAGCACTGTTCTGGGTGCTGGGAAACACTGGTGAGCAAGATATGTCAAGTCTCTGCCTCATGGTGCTTGCACTTTTGTGGACAAGGGAGGTGATAAACAAGCTAATACATAAAAGAGTATCAGGTAGTGGTAAATGCCATGAATAAAAAGCAGCATGGAAGAAAAGAGAGTGTCGAGAGTAGAGGATTATTCTGAGCTATGACCTGCAGTGAAGGAATGAACCTAAGAGTACCTGGGGGAAGATCATTCTAGAAAGGGAGAGCACAAGTACAAACTTCAGATGTGAGGGGTTTCTTGGTTTGAGGAATAGCAAGAAGGCCAAAGTGGCCAGATCAGAGTAATCAGGGGGACAAGTGGTAGGAGCTGAGACTGGAGAGCAAGCTGAGGGCCAGCTCAAACAGAACAAGATAAGTACTTTGGACACCACTCTGCGTGTATTGGAGAGCCATTGGAGGGCTGGATCAAAGAAGTGACTGACTGATCATATATGTCTTAAATGTCCATTCTGGTGCTATGTGCACAATAATCAGCTAACGATGAGAGTGGAAGCACAGAGGTCAGTTTTGAGGCTATTACCGTAGCTCAGGTCAAAGATTATGGGGCCTTGGCTTAGGCTTTGAGAAGAGGTTGGATTTGCGATACATTCTGAAAATAGAGTGAGCAGAGATTACCTGTGAATTGGATGTGGAAGGTAAAGAACAAAAGGAGGCTAGAATGGGCTGAAGTACTTTGGCCTACACAACTGAGTGGCCCCACTTCCTGAAACAGGGGACACTGTGGGGGTGGGGGGTTATCTTGGAGATACTCCCAGAAATGTTCTTATGTGTATATTAGCACATTAAATCCTTATCTTTTAAAAGTATGCAAATAGGATCGAATTATACACAGTGTTACAGTTATCTGTTACTGTGTAACAAACTACTCCAAAAGTTAGTGGCTTAAAATGACAATGTTATTATCGCTCCCAATTCTGTGGGTTAACTGAGCTCAGCTGAGGGGTTCCCTCTTGAGGGGGTGGTCATTCATGCAGATACAATCAGATAGCAGTGGAGGTCAGCCCAGATGATCTGGGCTGGACATGCAGACTCAGTCCCCTGGGAACTCAACTAAGTTGACAGAAGGGAATGTTGGCATATGATCTCTTCATGAGGCTTGGGCTTCTCATGGGATGGCTAGTGGGTTCTGAGAAAGAGCATCTCAAGAGTGAACATTTTAACAGACTAAGGCAGAAGCTGCCCAGTTTCTTATGATCCAGCCTTGGAAGTCCAAGACTGTTCCAGCGGTCATATTCCACTGACTAAGCAAGTTGCTTAACCAGCCCAGATTCAGGGGGAAGGGGGAAAAGACTTTACTCTTGATGGTGTGGAGACAAGATTACTTTGCAGAAGGATGGATATAGTTATGGCTATAATTTGCCACACACAGTGTTTTGCATCTTGCTTTTCACTCTTAAAAGTATACTTGGAGTTCTTTTTATATCAGTGATAAATAACTACCTCATTTTTTAAAACAACTGTGTAGTAGTCTTTTATAACGATTATGAAAGATTATTTAACTAGTTCTCTATATGTGAGTATTTAGATTCTCTCTCTTTCTAATAGAAACAGCGCTACAGTTATTACTTTAGTTCTTATATTTTGGACATACTTCTGACAATATATCCAAAGGGTAAATGTATGCACTTTTAAGGTTGTATGGTTATTGCCTGTGGTGTCATTTACAAATAATAGTAGTATCAGAAAATATCAGAAATCAAAGATATTTCAGGCCAATATTTCTGACATGTGCTCCTTGGGCCTCCTGCATCAGAATCAAGTGAGGTGTCTAGCTAAAAATGCAGATTCCTGGACCCCAGACCTATGAGATTAGACTCTCCAGGGTTGGGTCCTAGGAATATGTATTTTTAGAGATTCCTTAAGTGATTCTTATGCACTTTAAAGTTTTAGAACAATGATTTTGTCCAAACTCCTCATTTTATAAGTGGGAAAACTGAAAGTAGATTGATAGCTGCTTGGTACTTTCCTTATATTTCTGTTATATCCCTTAACAAAAAAATCTACTCTTCACAAAACGGAGTTACCCAAGAGAGGCCGTATATTAAGTATCTCAATAATCCCAGGAAGTAGTGCCATGCTTGGTTTGTGATCAGAGCTTAGTCAACATTTGCTAGATGTCAAAATCAATTGACCACATATGTAGGGGTTATTTCTGAACTCTCAATTCGATTTCATTGATCTATATGTCTCTCCTTATGCTACTACCACACTGTCTTGACTACTGTGGCTTTATCATGACAGACTCTCTCCCTGACCAAACTTTAGTCAGCTACCTCTGAGCCCTCTTCTTGACTAGCCTCCAGTCGTGACCTATGAGAACTTGAGACTCTCAGCACAAACAATTTTGTCCAGTCCCACACCAAGACACTTGAACAAACACTAGCATAGTTTCTGATAAGTCTGCATGCCTGGAATGGTGACCCTGGCCCCCTTAAGTTCCTCCCTGACAAAGCTCAATGCTGCCAAAAGAATTTACTGTTTGTTCCAGGCACTACCTGATTACAGGCTCCTGACCTGCCTTTTCTTAGAGCATTTACTTTAGAAAACTAAAGTAAATTGTGAATCCTTTCTCTGTCTCACTGAGATGCATCTTCTGTAACCCAGGAATTTATTTCTCAAGGACCTGGGAGCTATCCCTTTGAAATGTAATCATCAAGAAGAATGGGGTCTCCATCTCCCAATCTCTGTGGGAGGGTAGGAGCCTAACTTCTGTGAGAATCCATTGGTGCAAGAGTTTACCCACAGAGGCTCTGGCCTCCCCAGTGGCTGCTGGGCAGATGGTTGTTGCAGCCATAAGTTAAATCTAGAATTAACTCCAATATGTGTGGACTTTGACCAGTGAGCGAGGAAATGGGAGGAAACCAGCAGATATGTTGCTCACCCTCTTCCATGCCTCCTCTACTCAAAACTTCCATGGCAAAAGACTTTCATACAGATTCTTTTTTTTCTTTATTTTTTTAATTTTATTTTTTTGGCTGCACCATGCGGCTTGTGGGATCTTAGTTCCCCAACCAGAGATTGAACCCAGGCCCTCAGCCATGACAGCACAGAGTCCTAACCACTGGGTTGCCAGGGAATTTCCCATACAGATTCTGAAGATGTCCCACAAGACAGAGAAATCAGCTTCATTGTGGCAAAGCTGTGGCCAGCTCATTACCTCACTCCCTCCTTCCCTGCCTCACTTTAATTTCCCCTCATTCTTGGTTCCCTAGAATTGTATTCCCAGCAAAATGTTAACATGAACGTTTTTTCTCTACTTTCTAAAGAATCCAGGCAGACAGACCCTTAGATATTATCTAGGAGTGAGGTCACAGACTCAAAACCTCCTAAGTGGGATTTAACCCACCGACATTTTATTTAGCCTGGATGGTATTTTAAAACAACTGCATCTTGGCCATTATTTAACAATCGGGAGACTTCACATAAAACCTGGATTTCCTACTTGTCTGGTATAACTGAGGTTTTAAAACAGTTAGCTAGTGTGTAGTTCTGCTGGCCCTTTGGACATGGGTTACTAACACTCCCTGGGCCAGTACGAAGCCCAAGATCCCTATTGTCTCCCCAAACTGGGCTGGGTGTCAGCAGCCACTTAGCATCACACTCGCCCAGTTCCCTCTTACTTGTTATACATATGTCTCTGTCAGAACTGAGATAAAGCAAAACAGACTGGAAGTCATAACACATTTCATGAGAAACAGAGAAGGTAAAGTTACTCACAGTGAAGGCTCTTCTTACCTTGTGTTTAATATCTAAACACCACACCCACTTCACTTGGATACATTGCCTGATTTGCCCCTGAAGCATTTGAGCTTGCCGCTCCTAGAGAGGGCTCTCCCTCAGTTGCCAAAGAGGACTCCCAGACCTGGGGAGGGTGATCAGTTTGCCCAAAGTCACATACTGAATTAGCTCTACGCTCCTTTACTCCTTTGCCTCCGTGGCAAATGTTAGTTAACCATGCCTGAGAGACACTTATTTTCCCAGTGAATGCCTATAAAGAAGGGTGGTTTGAAAAATAAAAACAAAAACATGTGGGTTGTTAACCCTGGCCTAAATTGTTAGGCTGGTTAGCATCTATTGGAATTTCCTGATGCCAAAGGTCACAGGAGGCTCAAACTCATCGTCAAGAGAGGAGGAAGGGAAAGGAGGAGAGCAGTGGACACCCCTGGCCCGAAAACCCCATCCAGGTGGCAGCTGCCATCCTGGTGCTCTGGTTCAATGGTGCTTAGTTCTTTTTGCTTGAATCCAGCTGCTGCAGGCCCTTCAGGCAGGTGTGTGAGGGATGTAACATCTGTCCATAAAAGGAGGACAGTTATATGTGGAATCTAAAAACAAATGATGCAAATGAACTTATTTACAAGACAGAAATAGACTCACAGACATAGAAAACAAACTTATGGTTACCAAAGGGGAAAGGGGAGAGGGATAAATTAGGAGTTTGGGACTAACATACACACACTACTATGTATAAAATAGGTAAACAACAAGGACCTACTGCATGGCACGTGGAACTATACTCAACATCTTATAATAACGTACAATGGAAAAGAATCTGAACAAGAAATCAGATTCTTTTTCAGAATCACTTTGCTGTACACCTGAAACTAACACAACATTGTAAATTATATTTCAATTTTTAAAAATGGTTTAAAAAATAATTTTTTAAAAAAGGAGCACAGGTTTTAAGTCAGCAGGCCTGGGTACAAATCCAGCCTCCTCTCACCACCTGAAAAACCCAGATAGATTTCTCCATCCCTCTAAACCTCAATTGTGCCACTAGTAAAATGGGAGTGAGAGTGCCTGTTTTGTAGTGTTGCAGTGAAAACTCAATGAGGGAATGCATGTAAGCAGTTATAAGAGGCCTGATGTGTTGGCTACTGCCCTGCTCCTACCTCTTAGCCCTCAATCCTCAGGTGGTTCCGGAAGACTCTGCTCATAGTGAGACTGTGAGTGTTGCTGGCTGACTTTCTTCTCTGATTCTGGGGGCCACATTTACTTTGCAGGTGCTCTATGATGAGAGAGCATCGGGGCTGGCAATGCATCAGTTCAGGTGTCCTGGCGGATCAGTGGCCACTGCCCTGAGACCCCTGAGTGCCTCCACTCACCATACTGAGTATCCTGACCCCTCTACACCTCACCAGACACAGAAATAGAAGAGGTAACACCTAGCAGAGCAGGGTCCCCCAGACACATTGCTGGCAACTGTACTGGTGGGTCAGTGGTTAGTCATGCTGGTTGCTCAACGTTTTGCTTACCATCCTGAAATAAGAAACAGACTATCTGTCCACAGAGTCTTATTGTCATCGTCTTATCTTCAAAAGAAGGCAAGCATCAGCTTGACAAAGGGTGCAGTCTTTGCACAGCCCCCATCAAGGTTAGGGAGGCAGTGGTTCCTGGATTCTTCGCACAGTCATTCTAAGCTGTAAACACATGATCATTGACCAAATAGCCTTTAATCCACTTGACAAATGAGACTTCTGAGCCTCCTTGAGGATGCCTGGGTCTCCCCTTTCTCTGGAACAAAACCTGGTTTTTCTTCTCAGGTTCTCAGTGGTTAATCCCAGACATGTTTGCTTTAGCTCTATCTCTGTTTCAGTGTTTCATTTGTTTCTGTTGTTTTCACACTCTTCTAGGTAAGCATTCCAATTGCCTTACAGAAAAAAAAAATTATTCACCAGCAATTTTCCTGGTGCCCTGGCTTGTCAGCTTCGAGCACATTCTTTCAACACTTACCTAGGGTAGATGTGGCTGATGGCATTTACAGTGAACCAGGATGGCTCAGGAAACCCACACCTGTGACATTCTTGCTGTTCTACTTGTGGCTTCCCAGTGTCACTGTAAGTTTTCCTTGGAACTACAGAATTTCTGTCCCACTGCCACCCTTGCCCAGTGTTAGGGGTTCACCCTACAGCATCTCTGATATTGTAAAAGACCCTGTGCTGCATCTTTTGGCATACGGCAGTGAATTCATCTTATCGTATTGAAATAAATGGAAATATTATTTTGGCATAAATTAATACATGGACTATCATTGGCCTCCATCTTTCTGGTTTCTGGAGAGTAAAAACTCTATCACAAGGTCTGACATAGTCTGAGCCCCTAAATCCAGAAACTAGTTCAGTTCTGGACTGAACGCATGAACCCAAAACATTGCCTACGTTCACTTGAGTTCATTTTTCTAACACTTCTGACAGTATCCTGGCTAATGCAGAAACTGGTCCTGCCGTGGGGTATCAGACTCTACAGTGAAAAACTGACAGGCGGCTGGGTGGGCCTTCAGGGGAGGATGGCTCTTTGGTGAGGATCACGCTTTCCCTGGCTGGGAACTCGGCAATTCTCGTATGCTGGATACATTTCCATCTGACCCTTCAAGCCTGCCTGTCACCAGGGAGGCTGAAGGAAGTCCCTGGGAAGGCGTGTGTCTGTTGGGGGGTGGAATATAGATGGCAAGTGTGGTACAGAAAAGGGACCTGGAAGGAAAGGAGAAGGAATAGGAGAAGGTGCAGGTCAATGTGTAGGGGTGGGTGCAGCAGCTCTCACCTCTGTTACCTGTGAGATAAGAAGTGAGATTATCTTCTGGGTGTGAAGGAGGCACAGGTGGGTGGGAGGTTTAAGAGAAGTGCAAACAATTTGGAAAGGCTCTGGAGAAGGACTGGAGGGGTGACAGATGGGAGACAAGTAATCAGCTTGAAGACCGGTGAGTGGGGGCCACCCTGATCCTGGGCAGCCCACCCTGCAGCAGCCTCAACGGAGGGCTGTATGATTCTGTGGACGCTGAGCAGCCCGTGGGACAGATCTGGGTCTTGGGCCTTGTAAGGCTGATCCCCAGGTGGGGCCAGGGTGGGCGCAGTGGAAGGTGGGGTGCTGAGGACCTCACTCTGGCTGACATCTCATTGGAGTCCACCCTCCTTTGTATCGCAAGCTGCAGTCAGATGAGGTCACACCTCTTACCACAGTAGCCCAAATTCCCAGAAAAAGCAACTTAGAAGACACAAGAATGTGGCTGAGACTGAGCGGGAAATGTGCCTTGATCATTCTTCTCTGGCTGTATAGGCTCCATGAGAAATTATCTACAGGAACAATGTCTATTATGGAGACTCTATTTCAAAGCCTGGTTTCCCAAGGCCATCTTAAAACAGCCTATTAGGTTTTAGGTGGTGATAGAGGATGGCATATTCTCTCCCATTACCACCTGCTCAATCAAATGTCAGCAGGACTGAGCTTCTGCTGGCAGAGCAATATTTCCCACTTCAAAGATGGCTCATCCCAAGAGATTAAAAATTAGACCAATAGTTGTCCATCAGGAAGTCCTGAACATTCTTTGCTATGATTATAGCAAGAAAAGCCTAGTTTGTAGGGTGTTTTATATTTGTTCCTTGCCATCTGTCAATTCCCTCAGTCTTCACGATCACCCTGGGAGATAAGCAGGCTGGTCCTATTATTTCTATGCTTCAGATAGACCTGAGGTGACCCACTTTCATTCTTCATCTGTCCTTTGCTCTGCTGCCTGAGACTCTAGCCGTCTCCCTCTGACATTGAGCTCTGCAATTCACTAGCTAGTCACTGGACTCCCCCGGTCTCAGTCCTTGTCCATAAAGTCAAAGCACACAATCCTTAGAGGGTCCCTCTAGTTCTGCTCATTACAACAGTTTCTGTTTAACAGATATAATGCAGTTTGTTACAATGAAACATTTTAAAGGCTCACTTGTAAAATCGACTGGGATACCCATAAAGAGCCAGCAATGGTTGCTTTTTTTTTTTCTTTTTGCAACATCTCTCTCCCATTCCAGGCAGGAATCTATGTTAATTTATTTAAAAGGCCAGCCATCTATCAATTTCTTATTTATTTATTTTTGGCTGTGTTGGGTCTTTGTTGCTGCACGCGGGCTTTCGTTGTGGCAAGCGGGGGCTACTCTTTGTTGCAGTGCGCGGGCTTCTCGTTGCGGTGGCTTCTCTTGTTGCAGAGCACGGGCTCTAGGCACATGGGTTTCAGTAGCTGTGGCTCGCGGGCTCTAGAGCGCAGTCTCAGCAGTTGTGGTGCACGGGCTCAGTTGCTCTGTGGCACGTGGGATCTTCCCGGGCCAGGGCTCAAACCCGTGTCCCCTGCATTGGCAGGCTGATTCCTAACTACTGAGCCATCAGGGAAGTCCCCAGCCATTTATCAGTTTGGCAAACATGAATCCCCCTGGGTTAAGTTAAGGAAACCTGTATCTCTGAAAGAAAGATAATCCTGGATTGAGACTTAAAATGTTTGCTGTACAGTCAGAAGACATTAAACAGGCACTCAGCCAATATTTATCAAACAAAGACATCAAAACTCTTGCATGTGCCAATACTTTACCCACCTTTTCTCAAAGGCCCATCTGTGAAATTACAGAAAAGAACCAAACTATAGGGAAGTAAGGTTTTTACCTCACAGAAAAGGTGTTTACCCAGCACATATAATGAGATTTCACTATAATGAGGTATCTCATAAAATGTGAAGTTGAGGCTACCTCTGAGAGGAAATTAGCAAGTAAAAGCCTATGTGTACAGAGATCACCCACCTATAGAAGGTAGCTGCTTCCATCTCTTCTCTTCTCCAGAATCACCAGCTACAGACCACATGATGGGATGGGTGAGTTCCCAGTAAAGTGTGGCTTCATGCTTGTGGCTCGTGGAACCATCCCCAGCTTAAGGCATATGGGACATTACAGAGAGAGAACTGGGAGGGGCATCACTGACGCTTCCCAGAGTAGAGAAGGCCTTGGCCACCAGATTCCCAGGGGAGAAAGATGCAGCAAGCTGCTGTTGCTTGGTGGCACCAGCCATTATTGAAAATTATGACATGTGTCTGTTGGCCACTTGTATGTCTTCTTTGGAAAAATGTCTACTCAGATCCTCTGCCCATTTTTAAATCAGATTGTTTGGTTTTTTGTAACTGAGTTGCTTAAGATCTTTATATATTTTGGACATTAACCATTATAGGATGTATTGTTTGCAACTATCTTCTCCCATTCAGTAGGTTGCCTTTTTGTTTTGTTGATGGTTTCCTTCGCCGTGCAAAAGCTTCCAAAGAAGACATACAGATGCCAACAGCCACACGAAAAGAGGCTCAACTAATCATCAGGGAAATGCAAATCAAAACCACAATGAGAAATCACCTTACACCTGTCGGAATGGCTATCATCATAAAGGCAACATATAAGAAGCATCGATGAGGATGTGGAGAAAAGGAAACCCTTGTGCACTGTTGATGGAAATGTAAATTGGTGCAGTGACTATGGAAAAGAGTGTGGAGGTTCCCCCCAAAATTAAAAATAGAACTACCATACAATCCCATAATTCCACTTCTGAGTATTTACCTGAAGAAAATGAAAACATTAACTCAAAAGATATATACACCTCTCTGTTCATTGCTGCATTATTTACAATAGCCAAGATATGGAAGCAACCTAAGTGTCCATTGATAGATGAATGGATAAAAAAGATGTGGTATATGACGGAATATTACTCAGCCATGAAAAAGAATGAAATCTTGCCATTTGCAACAACATGGATGGATCTAGAGGGTATTACGCTAAGTGAAATAAGTCAGGGAAAGACCAATACCATATTATTTCACTTATATGTGGAACATATGAAAACGCAAAACAAATGAACAAAGAAAAAGAAAACAGACTCATAGATACAGAGAAAAGACCAGTGGTTACCAGAGGGAAGGGAGGTGGGGGCTTGGATGAAACAGGTGAAAGGGATTAAGAAGTACAAACTTTCAGTTATAAAATAAATAAATCAAAGGGATGTAATATACAACATAAGGAATATGTCAATAAAACTGTAATAACTGTATGGAGACAGATGGTTACTAGACTTATTGTGGTGATTGTTTTGTAATGTATTTAAATGTTGAATTACTATGTTGTACACCTGAAACTAACATAATATTGTACATTAACTATACTTCCATAACAAAAAAGATGACATCACCCTTTATCTGGCACTGGGTTGAACACTTTAGACACATTGCTCATTATTTTTTCAGGCCAATCCTTTGAGGCGGAGATCATCATACCTACTTAATAAATGAGGAAAATAAGGATCAGAGATGTTAAGAACTTTGCCCCATGTTTTAGAGACAGAACTTGGATTAGAACCTACTTCTGTCTTAGCCTCTACACTAAATCTCCTTGCTCTGATTCTGCACTCACCAGCTCCCCAGGCTGCATTTTCTAAAGGAAGAGACTGTGGCCAACAGATGCAGTGAGATACAGGAGAGAGTGAGGTGGGGAGCCAGCAGATCTGAGTTCCATTCCAGGTACTCCCGTTTACAAGCTGTGGGATAGTGAGAGGGCCTTCTGTCCTCATCTGCAGAGTGGGGATACTCAGAGACTTCACAGGGAACCCCTCTGACTGGGCCACCGGAGTGTTGCCACAGGGCAGCCTCCCCACATGTGTAGTTCCTTTTCCCTTTTGTGCTGCCCAGTGTGATAAACAGACCTTGTTAGGTCAGCATTCGTATATGGGCTTCTTGGGAGTTTGGTACAAGCATGTGGGTTCACAGATCAGAACATGCAATGGGTTTGTCCAGAGACCCAACTTTCTCTGCAGAGCTTCACAGCCTAGAACACTGCAACCCCAGCAGGACATTACTCCCCATAAAGACCTGTCTGCCAAGCAAGCCAGCTTCCCTGACAGTGTTTCACATTGTCCTTTTTAACTACAGCAATATTAAATATGCTGGCACAACACTCCTTGCCTTGAAGGTCCATTTCAAAGGAGAGTAATGAAATATTTTCTCTCTGGATAGTTGGAGCCTGGGATGGCATGGCAAATGCCCCCAGAGGCCAGTAGTGACTTGGGTGGAGAAAGAGGCTGACACACATTCCTGGGGCAAGGTGGAGAGCAGGCATGCCCTTCGCCAAGTGTTTATGACGGCAAGGTGGACAGGCAGAACATGGAGCAGAAGCTTTGCACACTGTTGGGGACAAACTAATCTGTATGTGGTTATTCTCTGACAGGCTGTGAGCTCTGTTGAGACCCAAGGATCAGTCCAAACAATGAACAGAGTCTCTAATGAGTAAAAGGCTTATCAGTAAACAGCCTTGTAATAAAAACTCTCACCTCCTATTTGCATAGCACTTTACGGTTTCTACAACCCCTTCCACATACATGGTTTAATTTAAATCTCATGGCAGGCCTGGTGGCTGTTTATCACCCTTCTCGGTTTATACAACAGCAGCAGCACAGCTATGGCTCCATTCATAGAGGACGTGCTGGGAGTCAGGAATTGTGAAAGCACTTTTTTGTTATTCAATCCCTCAACATGTATTGTTGAGCCCCTACTCTGTGCCGGGCACTTTTCTGAGTGTTGGGAATAAAGCCATGAACAAAAGAGTTAAAGTGTCAGCTGTAAAGGAGCTGATATTCTCTCTGGGGGAGGCAGACAATGACAAACAGGTAACTATGTCTTAGGTGGGGCAATGATCAGTGCCTCGCAGAGAAATAAAGCAGGGAAGGTGGGGAGGAGGGGAGTGTGAGGACAGGCCTATGGGTGAGATGGTCTGTATTCGCTCAGGGAAGGACCTCCTAAGAAGGTGACATTTGGGCAAAGATCTGGAGGCGTCTGGGGGTTAGCAAGGAGGGTGAGGCCAGCAGAATGGAGCCTGGGAGTGGCCTGTAGGGAAGACAAGGCCAGAGGGGCGAGGGGCAAGGGTCATGGAGGAGCTGACAGGCCCTGAAGGACTCCAGCCTGGACTCTGAGCAGGATGAGAAGCTGCTGGAGGAGTGACCTGATCTGACTTTACTTTCAGTACTTTTTTTTTTTTTTTTTTTTTTTGCGGTACGCGGGCCTCTCACTGTTGTGGCCTCTCCCATTGTGGAGCACAGGCTCCGGATGTGCAGGCTCAGCGGCCATGGCTCACGGGCTCAGCCGCTCTGCGGCATGTGGGATCCTCCCGGACCGGGGCACGAACCCGTGTCCCCTGCATCTGCAGGCGGACTCTCAACCACTGCGCCACCAGGGAAGCCCCACTTTTAGTACTTTTACCTCATTTAATTTTCAGAACAACTCGACAGAGTAGGTGCTATTATAATCCCCATTTTCAATGAAGAGTTAATCACAGAGAGGTAAAGTAACTTGCCCAAGATCACATAGTAAACATTTTGGAATCCGGATTACAGGCCTGGTCTGTCTGCCTGCAGAGCCCATGATCCTAAGCTTCCCTAAGCAATACGTTCAAACACTATGAAGCTTGTGCCACTCCTTTCAAGTTTGTTGCCCAGGATCACACACCCAGGCAGCTGTGCAGTCATTGGCCTAGTTGAAATCTTTTTTCCCTTGGACCAATCTCTTATATTTGTTTGTATTTTATCATTTCCACTTTTACAGGGAAAGGTATGGATCAAATTTGTAAAATATTTTTAAAGTGGTATGAATCCTTGACTTTTCCTACTATACCAGACACACACACACAGAGAGAGAGAAATAAATAGAAAATGTATTGAAGACCTTTATAAAAGCCATCTAGTGGAGATTGTCAATTATGAAGAGGTTAGGCAATGTCTAGTGTTACTTTGGGCAAGTGACAAAGCCAGTGTGAGATGTCATGTGTGTCAGGGTGCCTCCACTTACCCCACCCAGCTTCGAAAGTAACATGGGTAGAAAAGGCCCAGAAAGCCAAGTGGAATGAAGTTAAATGGGAACTGGACACACCAAAAAGTGCATATAAAAACTGATAAAATCAGAATAAAGTTATAGTTTAGTTTTAGTATTGTACCTTGTACCAATGTCAATTTCTTGTGGGTTTGAAAATGTTCCATGGTTATTTAAGATGTTATCATTGGCAGAAGCTGCCTGATGATACACAGAAACTCTCTGTACTACTTTTGCAACTTCTTCTGAGTCTTAAATTATTTAAAGATAAAAAAGGGTTTTTTTTGTTTTTTGTTTTTAATGGGAATGGGGCTCAGAGGCATATTTGTAGCAGCATGGTTAGTAAAAGCAAAACTTGGAAGCAACTTAAATAGCCATCTCATCAATAGGAGACTGGGTATCCTACAGCCAGACTGTAGGATATTAGGCAGGTATTAAAAAGAATAGAGCACTTTGCTTTTTGAAAAAGCAAAATGCAGGACAGTGTGTGCAATATTCTATGAATTGTGTTCCAAAATGCATGTGCACACACACGTGTATGTATAGACCATCTCTAGGAAGATGGATATTTAAGAAATCAGTAATAGCCAGGAGTTCTAGCTGGAGGAACTGAGCGACTGGGAGACAAGTGAAAGAGTGTTTTTTTTAAATAATGTTTTTATCAGATACAGGTGTTATCTATTTAAAAGTAAAATGTTCTCAAATGTGGTACACCCCCAAAAGAGTCCTCATGACCTTTCTAGTTATTAATCATACATAAATAAAAGCAGAAACTGTATAGTAAATACTTGATAGATCTAAGTAAAAGTTTAAAATCTCTATATGTCAAAATATCACTTTAAAGGTAAAATTAGAAATGAGGAAAATGTCTCATTCCTTAGTTCAATCTCCAGAGGCAGTGTTCTGACTATGAAAAAGTGAGGAAAATATTTGTAACATTTGTGACAGTTGAAGATTAATATCTTTAATATATTAAGAGCCTGTTTACTCATTCAGAAGAAAAATATAAATACCATCAAAACAGAAAAATAGGTAAAATTACAAGTGAATGGGCTACCCACAAAAGCAGAAATACAGCAAATAAATATACCAAAAATGTCCAATCTTGCCGATTATCAGCGAAAATTCAAACAAAGTAACATTTCCCACCTTTCAGATTAGCAAATAATAAAATAATAATACCTCCAACCCAGAATTTCTACCTTTATAAATATGTCCTAAGGAAAGTAACATAAGTGTGGGGAAATTTTTATCTAAAGGATAAAATTCCTAGTTTGGTGTTCCTAATTTTTAAAAAAGTCAGAAACAACCTGAGTGTTCAACAAGAGGAGGTTAAGTAAGTAAATGAGAGCCCAGCCATTCCATGAAATAAAATGTAGACATTAAAATAGTGATCAGACCTATATTTATTGATATGCAAAGATGCTCATAGCATTGCTAAATGAGAAAAGCAGATTATATAACAACGTTCTATAGCCTATGTATAGTACTATGTACAATGTTCTATCGTGGAAAAAAGTGCTTATGATTTTTCCTTTCCTAAATGAAAATATACCTAGAAAGCTCTTAAAGGAAAGCCTCCAAAATGTTGACAGTAGCTCTCTTTGACAGGACAACCACAGAATTTTTTCTAAAAACTTCACAGAGGGAATTCCTTGGCGGTCCAGTGGTTAGGACTCTGCGCTCTCATTGCCAAGGGTCTGGGTTTGATCCCTGGTCGGGGAACTAATATCCCACATGCCTCGTGGCATGGCCAAAAAAAAAAATTATTTTTTCACAGAATTTCTTTTGCTTATCTCCATGTTCTCTTTTTTTCTACCACTGTGCATGTGTGTGTGTGTGTGTGTGTGTGTGTAAAAGTCTAAAATAAATAAATAAAGGCCCGTTCAGTCTATAGCAGGTGGACTCTCAACCACTGCGCCACCAGGGAAGCCCAATTTTTAAAATTTATTTTATTTTTTTGGGCTGCGTTGGGTCTTCATTGCTGCACTCGGGCTTTCTCTAGTTGTGAGCGGGGGCTACTCTTTGTTGCGGTATACTCTTTGGTGTGCCGGCTTCTCATTGCAGCGGCTTCTCTTGCTGTGGAGCACGGGCTCTAGGTGCACAGGCTTCATTAGTTGCAACACGTGGGCTCAGTAGTTGTGGCACATGGGCTTAGTTGCTCCTCGGCATATGGGATCTTCCTGGAGCAGAGATCAAACCCCTGTCCCCTGCATTGGCAGGATTCCTAACCACTGCGCCACCAGGGAAGTCCCCATTCTTGTGCATTTTACTTCCCATATATGCCTCTATTTCCCTTTGGGTATTAGAACTTAAATAATTATTCTTGCCATCCCATTATGATTCTGTTTTATCATTTTTCAACTAAGGATTCTTCTCTTTTTCCTGTTGATATGTAGAAACTCTTCATACATTGATGTTGTTCTCCAAATTTGCTTTTTAATTTTGTTTATGACTTACAAATTTTACATATTCAAATCTATTTCTTTTCTTTTCCTTTTATGCTTAGAATAAGATATTTGCCTATATTTCTGTGATTAGTTTATGATCTTATTGTAAAAATGTAACCTTTGAATCCTTTTAGAATGTATTTTATTGTGGGGACTAAAGTAGAAAATTAACTTCATTTCTTCCTCAAATAGTTCACCGCTTGTTCTAAAACCATTTATTGAATAATCATTCTCTACAGATTTCAAAGACTAAGTTTATTTTATAGTATATTTATATATATATATTTATTTATAAATAAATATATATTTTTTCTGGGTTTTCTATTTTGTTCCCTTTATTTGTCTTTCTATTCTTATATCAGTAACACACTACTTCAAGTAGCATCAGCTCATAATTAATTTTAGACATCTTACAGAATAAGTACTCTCACCACATCTTTTTTTTAGATTCAATATTTTTTAAAAATCACAGTATCATATTACTTTTCTTTGTAACCATTTTCCAAATTGTCTTCATATTGCCACATTAATTAATCATTGCTTGGAACACGTTTTTATGAATTCCATGACTTCCTCCCAAAAGTTTATCCTGCTATTTGCTTTACTCACCACAAAATTGTGTATGTGTTTTGCAGGGGGGTGGTGTCAAAATCTGGGTCTAGGAGAGTGTGTGTGTAGCACATGTCTCACTCATCATGCATATTACATGCATCGCTCCATCCTCCCCACAGGATTATCTTTTTAAATTAAAGTATAGTTGCTGTACAATATTATATGTTACAGGTATACAGTATAGTGGTTCACAATTTTAAAGGTTATACTCCATTTATAGTTACTATAAAATATTGGCTATATTCCTCGTGTTGTATAATATAACCTTGTAGCTTATTTTATACCTAATAGTTTGTACCTCTTACTCCCCTACCCCTGTATTGCCCCTCTCCCATTCCCTCTCCCCATTGGTAACTGCTAGTTCGCTCTCTAGATCTCCCACAGGACTCTTTTTATCTCCACTTTACAGAGCAGGTAACTGAGGCTTAGAATGGTTAGATACTCACATGGCTAGTTGTGGGCTGAGCTGGAATTCAAAGCCAGGTGGTACCTGCCCGGCAACCACTGTGCTGTAACACCGCATCCCATTTGAAGGAAACAGCTGCAAATGAGCAGGTGAGACCCGCTTATCACACCGTCCCAAAGACTGTCTCACCACATCTTCCTTTTTAAAAGGTTCTTGGAAATCCCCACCATAAAGTTTGTTTCTATGTTTTGCTTGCTCATCTCAAAATGATGACAAGAGCAGCTTGATACTTTCCTTTGTCCTACAGATCCAGTATCAGCATAGAGGAGCTGATATGTTCATCAGCCATCAACGATGCCTTTATCATCTGGAAAATGAAGTTCTCTCCCTTGTGGTCTAAGAACTCTAACTAACCCAGTTAGCTCCAGCAAGTCTCCAATTGCGTTTTGTCTCCGTATCTTTGTCAATGTTTTATTATCTTCCTGAAACTCTTCTCACTCCCTCATTTCTGTCCTTTAAATTATACATGCTCTGCAAATAGCTAAAAATCTCTTATCCACAAGGGTTTCCTGAACCTCCTCTGTAATAAAATAGAACACTAACCTTATTGCTCTATGACTTTTCACTCACATTTTGCTTTTTCCCCAGTTTATTTTAGTAACTTGTATAGATCTTGTTCCTCTGCTAGATTCTCTGAAGGTAGAAGCTCTACCTTCAAACCACTTGTCAGAGCCTAGCAGGGACCTCCATACAGGATACGCAGTCAATGATTACAACTGAATTCATTCATTCTTCTTCCCTGACCCTTCTTTACATTACAGAATGCTCTTCTGGGTAGCCTCGTGGTTTTAGCCACCTTCATGACTTTATGCAGTGCTCAGTGCTATATCATATCTAATCAGAACTCTACACCTAATAGTAAGTCCTGGCTTTTCAATGTTATTTGACTGCATCTTGGTAGATATAACCTGTTGGCACATGAATGCCCTTAAATCTACATGAGATAGAAGGTTAGGGCAGATACATAAATGGAGTAAAATGAGGGACTTCAGCTTGCCATTTGAATAGGATAGTGGTTCTCAATCTTAGCTATATGAGAATTGCCTGGAGGGCTTTTGAAGCTTACTAATGCTCAGATGGTTTCCATTCAAGACCAGGTAAATCAGAATCACTGGGATAGGAGCTACACATTTAGAAGCTTCTTGATTGACTCCTACATGCAGTTAGGGTTAAGAGTCATTGATTATTCTAGTACTTCTCAAACTCTAAATGTGCATGCAAACCCTCTGGGAATCTTGTTAAAGTACGGATTCTGATTCTGTGTGCATGGAGTGGACTGAGAGTCTTCATGTCTCATGGCCTCAGGTGGTGCTGATGTTGCTCGTCCCTCAAGTACATATGGACCACCATGGATCTAGAGCAGTGGTTCTCATTCTTAGTTGAACATTTGAACCTGTTGGGGGAGCTTTCTAAAAAATATGGCAGCCTGGACCCCATGTCCAGAGATTCTGATTTCATGGTTCTGGGTTGGGACCCAGGCATAGATTTTTTTTTTAATGCCCAAGATGTTTCACATGTGCATTGGGGGTGGAAAAGCAAAGCAAAGGGAAGAGGAGAAATGAGGCGTTTATCCAGACATAATATAGCAGAAAAAAATTCACCCTAAGTACCCCTAGGCTCATAATAGCTCTCTGATTAAAGAGAGAGGGGCTTATATTTTCTTGAAATGTCTGTTCTGAAACAAACTCTGGATAGATTTAATCTTGCTGTAAGAAAACATGATCAGTGGCATGAGTTGGATAGTACTGGAATTTAGCCACAAGTGAACACCTGAGCACATTTCTTATATGCCTTTAAAGTCACTGAGATTCTCCCTCTCTGGGTGGTGTGCAGAGGGCATGGGCTGGCCCCAGTGTCCTACAAGCCTTGTTCTGGGTGCATGACTTTGGGACCGTGCTGATGATACCACATGTATTATTTTAGAATGCAAGGATCTCGATGGAGTCATGCACCCGCTGAACTCAAAGTGGAACACTGAGAACTGTGAGGAGTGTACTTGTGACCGAGGTGGAATTAACTGTTGCAACACGTAAGCCTCAAGCCAACAGGGCTGAGAGGCGGAGGCAGCTGCTGTGCTGTCTGAGGAACAGCTACTCCCTCTTTCAAAATCATATCCCGAAGGGGGTTTAGTTTTCAGTCCTATTTATTTTCCTTTCTTTTTTTTTCCTTTTTTTTAAACTGTGATAAAATATACATAACATAAAATTTAGAATTTTATCCACTTTTTTGGTTTTTGTTTGTTTGTTTGGGTTTTTTGGCTTCACCGTGTGGCATGTGGGATCTTAGTTTCCTGATCAAGGATTGAACCTGTGCCCCCTGCATTGAGAGTGCAGGGTCTTAACCACTGGACCACCAGGGAAGTCCCTAACCATTTAAAAAGTTATGTTCAGTGGCATTAAGTACATTCACAATTTTGTACAACCGTCTCCACCATCCATCTCCAGAAATTTTTCATCTTCCCAACTGAAACTCCTATCCATTAAACAATAACACCCCATCTCCTCCTCCCCCCAGCTCCTGGCAACCACCATCTACTCTCTGTTTCTATGAATTCGACAACCCTAAGTGGAATTGTACAGTATTTGTCCTTTTATGACTGGTATTGGGAAGGAAGAAAACTTTCCTCCACCATTCTAGGTTCTTCTGGTTAAGAATTCAATTGACATGAGACAGATTAACAGGAAAAAAGTCAAATTTAATTTCATATATACGGGAAACCCACATACATGAGAGGTTTAGAGAGAGAAACCTAAAGGCAGGTAAAATGAGGTATATGTGCCATCCTGAGCTAAGGAATGGGATAGGGGCTTGGGGCTTCCAAGGACAGGAGAGTCATTTACAGGATGATAAGAATAAGAGTATATGTTTGGTATTTAGATGTTTACTGTGACATATAAACGGGGTCACTTAAATAAAATTTATCTCTGGTAATAACTCTTCTCTGGGAAGAATCCTCAATTTAATACTACCTAGGTAGTTAGTGGGGCAGTAGTTTCTCTTGAACCTGCAAGGTGTCTATTGCCTTTAGCTCAGAATAATCCTCATGCAAAAGTGGCACATTTGGGGGAGGCTTGTCCTGAACCCCTACACTGGCTTATATCACTGTAACATCCTCTAGAATCACCCATGTTGTAGCATGTCTTAGAATTTCCTTCCTTTTTAGGGCTGAATAATGTTCACTGTATTATATACAGTGAACATTATTCAGCCCTAAAAAGTAAAAAAAATTATATTAAATATATTAAATTATATATATTATATATCTCGCATTTTGTTTATCCATACATCTGTTAATGGGTTGCTTCTACCTCAGTCTTATTTCTTTTAAGTTGTTTTTGAATCTTGATAAATAACCTTCATTATTAAATATCTAAATCCATATGGGTTGCTGAAGACAGGATAGTGTACCCAGTAGTCTGAAGCTATTCTAGAAGTGAGCTGGTTTTCAATTCAGTCTTGCTTGGCCCGTGACAATTTGCAGGAACAGGAGTGGCTCTGAACACAGGCAGAGGGAATGGATGTGGGGAGTAAAGGATGATCTGTAGTGAACCTAAACTCTAAACCCGAAGTTGCTTCACTGCTCAAGTTTAACTCACGTCAGCCCAAAGGTCGTGCAGATGTTTTCTGCTGGGTTACTGTGGACTCCAAAGTTCTGGTACTTGGGCCAATAAAACAGAATATCTGCAGCATGGCCCTGTTTCCTCCGTAGTTACATCCAAATCAGCCACTCCACCTCCACTCCCCCACCACCCCCCATCCATCTGATGTCTTCACATCAGCCTTGGCCCTATAGTGTTTTGCAAGAACAGGAGTGGCTTTGATGATAGAAGCATTGGCATAAAGTAGTGTTTCCCAAACTTGCCTGATCACAGACTCCTCTGAGAGGCTTGATGAAATACAGATTCCTGGGGCCCACCCCCAAACCTACCAAATCAGAATTTATAGGAGGCCATGCAATTTGAATTTTAACAAGTGCCTCAGAGAGTCTTACCATACCACCAGGAAGTAGAAGAACAAGCACTTGACTTAGAACATCTGAATGCTACTGAAGTTTAAGTATCTGGAAAGTTCTGAATACATTTGTTGAGCATGCCCCATGCTAAGTGCTAAATGGAACAAGAGGAATATCAGATCCAGAGTCTGCATGTCTGGCTGCCTGAAGCAGGTTTGCAGATATAGGCTTGGCTGGGTCACTGCGTATTACAACTGAACCTTGATTTTGTGCTCCTGAAGTTTGATATTGTCTTTGTATCAGAGTGTCAATGTGATTCTGGAGTGCGATTGTATCAGCAAGGTTAAGGCCTAGTGAGCTCTTCCTCTCTGACATCAGAGTGCACCTCCAGATTGGCCAAAGCACCCTTATCGACTGAATTTGACACCCTCCCACCCCACTCAGTGATGCATCATCACAGCCACGTCAATATGACCCTCTTCTAGGGGTCCTGTGGACCTAGTGTGGAAAACAGTGAAGTGGGAAGAGGCTCGATGCTGGAGCCAAAGTAACTGAGTCTGAATCTCCATTCCTTTGTATACCAGTTGTGTGCCCTGTATAAGTTTCTTAATCTCTCTGAGCCTCGGTTTCCTCACTGTAAAATAGGGATCATCAGGTGGAGATGAGAATTAAATGAGGGGGCTCCTGGCAGTCCAGTGGTTAGGACTCGGTGCTTTCGCTGCTGAGTGTCTGGGTTCAATCTCTGGTTTGGGAACTAAGATCCCGCAAGCCACGAGTGCGGCCAAAAAAATAAATTAATTAGTTAAATGAGATTCTGCATATAAATTCATTAACTTAAAACAGATTTAATGCCTTCTCTATGCCAGTTATGTGTCCCTCAAGCCTGGGACAGTAACTGACTCCGAGTCAGGGCCCACAGAGCCCCTTCCCTCTTTCCTGCCACGTTGCCTTTCCCACTTAGCACAGCGCTCCACGTGGAGGAAAGGGGCATATTTTCTCTCCTGCTCAGAGCCGCCAATTCCTTTCCCCTATAATTATCTCGCCACCTATGAAATTTCTCTCATGAACTTTTTTTTTTTTTTTTTTTGCGGTACGCGGGCCTCTCACTGTTGTGGCCTCCTGGGCCCAGCCACTCCGCGGCATGTGGGATCTTCCCGGACCGGGGCACGAACCCGTGTCCCCTGCATCGGCAGGCGGACTCTCGACCACCGCGCCACCAAGGAAGCCCTCCTGAACTTTTTTTTTTGTGATAGCAAAATACACGTTTTGATTAAATTTTCTCTGGGAGAATTTTTTAACCCATTGCACTCTCTAAGGCAGTGGTCCCCAACCTTTTTAGCACCAGGGACCGGTTTTGTGGAAGACAATTTTTCCATGGTGGGGGACGGGGTGGTGGGGGATGGTTCAGGCGGTAATGCAAGCAATGGGGAGCCGCAGATGAAGCTTCGCTCGCTCGCCCACCGCTCACCTCCTGCTGTGTGGCCTGGTTCCTAACAGGCCGCGGACCAATACTGGTCCTTGGCCCCGGGCGTCGGGGACCCCTGCCCTAGGGGCCGTTGTCCAGATCTGAAGCTGCTTAGTGGCAGTTGAGGCTGAAGTTGGTGGCCCAGGCTGCTCTGGCCTCCCCACTACCCAGGCCACCTACCCCAGGTGCCTTGGGCAAAGCTTCTTCCAGTCTTCCCTTTGGTTTCCAGATTACCCTTTGGGAAGAGGATTGAAATGTCCTCTTTTGTTAAAATAAGTCAAGGGTCACCTTGTGGAAGGAAACATTGTCACAAATGGCCCTGGGGATGGCTGTTCTGTGTACACCTTGGGGATGGGCAATTTAAATCTGGGGTTTACAGTTGGGTTTCAAGAGGGCAATGAGCCCTAAAATTGTTGGCACCCTTGAATGTGTGGGTGGATTTTCCCTGGGGAGATTGTTTCCAGTTTTCATCAGCTTTTCCCAGGGCTCCATGGTCCCTGCCTGGAGTGACTCATTTCTGTTGGCTGAGCCAGCTCCTGGCTTAACAAGCCTCTATGCCAGGCTTGGGAAAACCATTCCCTTCCCACATTCAAGCAGCAGTACTGCTGGCTACTTCTTGAGCAGGGAGGACAAGAAGAGCCAGGCTGAAGCAAGCTGCCTGGCCTCAGAGGAGTCCAGACGTGCCTCTGGGCCTGTTGGAAGTTGCTGTGGTACTGTGTGAGCGGGATGGAATTTAGCAACAATGTCAGGGATGGTCTGTGTTCATAGTCTAGGTCCTATATATATATGGGTGCAGATTCCTGAAGGTGGCATTTTGGGGTTCCCAGACAAGAGGTGACCTTAAATAGGTGAGGGGCACCCCAGACACCTGGAGTGCAGGCTGCTTCCGGCACAAAGCTGGCCCTGGGGAGGCTGGACATCCTATTCCTTTTAACAGGCCTTGTTCTTGCCTCAGTGACAGTGCTGCTGTACCTGTGGATTATGACACAAACAAGTGCCAGATAATCTTCAACAAGGAGACCTGCACCTATGCAGTGGTGGAACAGGAGGACCCAGAAAAGACTTGTGCTGTCAGTGGATGGGTGTTATAATGTGCTTCTCATGGGCCCAAAGCTCCCAGCCTGCTGGGGGCGCCCAGGTTCTCCCAGGCCAGGCGTCATTCTCCTATGGCCTCTAATAGTCGGTGATTGTGTAACCCCACCTATCAGTCAAATATGTTTTGAGCAAACACTTGAATATGTGTATACTTTTAGTTTATAAATTATGTATGCATTGATAATACACACATTACAAAGCATGTAAACATTTAAAGGAGACAAAAATAAATATGAATAAAAGTTATTTTCCCTCCACTCCCATAGATCATTGTGCATCCCTTACTCAGGGGAGCACTGCTGCTTCTCTTGCTTCTGATAGATCTGTGCTCTGCTGCCCCAGTGTCCCACTATCTGTTGAAAAATTCATAATATAAATGTGTCTTAAAGATGAAATCAGATCCTTTATTTTCTTTGAGTTTTTCATGTTTATCCTTCCTTCCTGTTCTTCAGAGAGTATCTGCTGTGTCCCTCATATAAATCTGTGTTTGCCTGAGGTTAGAGCAGGTTAGAGCAGGATAGCTTGGAAGAAGTGCCTCTAAGCCCACTTGCAGCCCAGTGGGGTGTTAAGAGGCCAGGAGTCCTGCCTTGTAGATGGGGAATGGCTTGGGTGCAGGGCTACAGTATCAGTACTCAAAACTTGGGGACTTAAAACAGTGACAATGCTGATCATCTCTTGCTGTTTCTGTGTTACAGAACATTTGTTCAGTCAACAGGTCCTTACTGAGTGCCTGGCAGTGCTCTGGGCCTGGGGATACAGTAGTGAACCAGAGAGATCAGGTCCCTGCTTTCTTGGGGCTTAGAGTTGGGTGTGTGTGTATGTGACAGATCACAAACAAGCAAAGAGCCTTCTGTTGAACAATCCATGGGCAATCAGTAAAGAGCTTTATTTCCCCTCTGCCCCCTAACCCCACCTGTGCAAACATACTATGTGGACTAGTTGAGCAATCCAGGCAGGTCCTAGATTTGGGTCACCCTAAGATAATAAAAAAGTGCCTTGGTCACTTTTAGTTATAAAAAAAGTCTCAATCCAGAATCTGCCTCTGAATTGAAGAGGGAATGAGGGACAGTATGATGCCATCTTGGCTCCGTCTGCCTGTGGCAGTGTTTAAGATGATTTACTTCCTCATGAGGCTTTTGTGGGCCTTTCTGATATTCCCTACAGCTCCTCTTTCTCCACAGCTCCACTCCTAATAGGCCATGAGAGCCCTTTTAGCTTCTGCATCTGAACCTACGTTTCCTGTTGCTGTCTGCTGAGATAGCCCTGCCCCTTGTTATTCTTGGGTGAGATGCATAAAGCCCAATTACAATCATTTCCTTTGCAAATCCTACTTAGATGGGAAATCTGGGGAGCAGTTAGCAGCTAGTATTGGGGACCTCTGTCAGAACTAAGACAGAAAGATTCTTATTTTAACATCTGGTAATAAACAACTAAATAAAATTCCAATGTGGATAATTAATGCCAAAATGTGAGGGGAGGTACAGAGTGGTGGAATGTGGAGGGCAGAAAACTGTGTGGTGTGTGATATGGTGCAAACAAGAAAATGCTTTGAAGTCAGATGGTGTAATTTGGAACCTGGGCTCTGACATTTATTTATTTACTGAATTTAAAAAAATTGTGGCAAGATATACATAACAAAATTTATCATTTTAACCATTTTTGTGAACAATTGAGCGGCATTTAGTATACTCCCATTGCTGTGCGACCATCACCACCACCCATATCCAGAACTTCCCATCATCCCAAACTGAAACTCTGTACTCATTAAACAATAACTTCCCTTCCCCAAGTCTGCGGCAACCACCATTCTATTTTCTGTCTCTATAAATATGGCTGTTGTAGGTACCTCATATGTATGGAATCATACTTTGTCCTTTTGTGTGTTCTGACTTTTATTTTTGCATCTGTACGTTAAGCCTAAATAATATCTGCCTTGTGAGGACATGTGGTGTGAGAGAATCACTTAGGATAGTCCTCGTTACAGAGCTTGCCTTCGACAAATGTTTCTTTCCTTTAACCTTATTTATTCCTAAACGGCGAAAGGACCCTGATCTGCGTCCCAGGTAAACTTGTGCGCCGGCGCTCTTGCCCTCTGGAGGGTAGGCAAGGACCTTCGGCCGACTCGACTTGAGATCTCGCGAGACTGTCAAACATGGTAAGAGAAGTGGGAGGAAGGTTGTGTTCTCGCGAGAAGTCTGCCTTTTCGGCCCTTGGCTTGTGTCGGGCAGTGCCTCTGTACGCGAACGTCTCCTCAGAACGCCCGGAGCTGCACTCGGAGGTGGTAAGAACCGGGGGGGCCAGCGGGGCGGGCGTGCCTCCTCCCTGTCTCAACGCCGCGGGTCGGTCTGGGGCGCCATGGCCGCGTACCGGACCGGACCGGGCCTGTCTGGGCCTGCCTTTCGAGGCCGGCCTCTCCCTCGACCCGCTTGCCTCGAGGGCGGCCTCCTCCTGCCTGCCCGCCGGCCTGGGCCTGCCCTCCTCTCTCTGGCCCTAGACTCTCGGCCTGAGGGCCACCTCTTTCTCCCTGCCCGGCATGTTCTCCCTTCTTCGTCCTTAGACACTCTGGCTTGGGGACCACCAACGGTGTCTGCCCGCCCGCCCCCCGGCCCCGGCTGTGACAGCTCCAAGTTTTTGCTCCCTGTTGCCGAGGTCACTTGGAGCAAGGAGGGGCCTGTTTTCCCGAACGGGCCCAGAGTATATACATTCCTAGCCTGTTGGGTGGAAACGCGAAGAAGATAACGTTTTTTCCGGCCCTCTACCCGCCGACACAGCGTCACTTACCGTAAAGTGCTTGTAGTTCTCCCAACAGTCCCGAGAGGTAGTTCCTTTTTACAGATGAGAAAAGCGAGGCTTGCTAGTTCATTGACTCATTCCACCAACAATTATTTAATTCAGTGCCTATATGTTCAGGATGTTGAGGATATAGCGATGAAAGAAAATGGGCACAGCCCTTATTTTCATGGAACTAAATTCTTGTGGCAGGAGCAACAATGATCATATAGTCTTAAGTGTCACGTGATGTAACAGGGGTGATGCTATCAAGAATGGCAGAAGGCGGAGTGCTAGTGTCTGTTTGACCCCAAAGGCAGAGCTTTTTTCACCATACCATTTTGTGTTGTTTTCTAATCAGGGTAACGTTCACCATAGCATAACTATTTGAACCGCCTACTTGGTAATATGGAAATATGGCTGTAGGGACTATTGAATTACTTCCTGGGTGAGAACGGGGCAGGTAATCATAGCTGGCTCATTTCTGCACAGGGGTACTAATGTGACATCTCTGAACTTTAAAGAACCTCAGAGCCTTTGAGGAAGACACACCCAAATGCTGCAATGGAGGTGGGGGGTGTGGTGCATGTACCTTTGAGGCAAGTCACTTGGTTTGCTCTTTGACAGTTTGCTAGCTTGCAGATTTGTTAAGTAAGTGAGATGGTATATGTAAAGTCTAGTACGGTAACATTTCTTACATTTTAATATTCCTTCCTCCTTTTATATTGTCCTTGGGTCCCCAGGGAAAACCTAGTGGTCTAAAGTTTTATGATAACTGTATTTTGTGTTTAAATAAACTTCTACAATTATTACTTTTGGGCAAAGAGGTCTTTCAAAAGTGGAGAAGCCTGGTGAGCTATGCAGGGAAAGTAAGATGTGATTCTCAAAGAGGGAGGAGGTATCTTATTTTAGAATTACATAGGTTTCCCCACCCCACCCACATTTTATTAAGATTCAGTCGGTTCAGCTGTGCCAGAATCTCAGGAGCCTGTGTAGGGGCTTCATAAAACTGCACAGGCGATTCTGATACATATCCCTCCCCCACTAGCTTCCTGGCTAGTGTTTTATGATCATTTCCCTCCTAGAGTAAGTGTTGGCATACTGGAAGGCATTCAGAGCAGTGTTTGCTGCTGATGGACTTCTAAATCGCAGTCTATTTCAAAGTTTTCTTATTTTCTTAGTTTTCGGTGACTCAACTCAATGGCACAAATTTTCCTCTAGATGGCAGGTTTACCATTGTGTCCTTGGGGACTATCACAGTATGTGTCAGCTTAGACACTCAATAAATATTTGTTGAATGAATAAAAAGAGATAATAAAATCTTGACACCTAAATGATCCCTTCAACATACATTGTGTGGTTGGAGACCTTAGACTCATCTGGTATTAAATCTTGGTTCTTTTACTTGGAATCCTGTGACTGTAGGTAATATATCTAACCTTGTCAAGCCTTAGTTTCTCTGTTTTTAAAATTGTGTTGATACATCACTAATCATTAGAGAAATGCAAGTCAAAACCACAATGAGGTATTAGCTCCCACCAGTCAGAATGGCCATCATCAAGAAATCTACAAACAATAAATGCTGGAGAGGGTGTGGAGGAAAGGGAACCCTCTTTCACTATTGGTGGGAATGTAAATTGATACAGCCACTATGGAGAACAGTATGGAGGTTCCTTTAAAAACTACAAATAGAACTACCATATGACCCAGCAATCCCACTACTGACATATACCGTGAGAAAACCATAGTTCAAAAAGAGACATGTACCACAGTGTTCATTGCAGCACTGTTTACAATAGCCAGGACATGGAAGCAACCTAAGTGTCCATCGACAGATGAATGGATAAAGAAGATGTGGCACATATATACAATGGAATATTACTCAGCCATAAAAAGAAATGATATAGAGTTATTTGTAGTGAGGTGGATGGACCTAGAGTCTGTCATACAGAGTGAAGTAAGTCAGAAAGAGAAAAACAAATACAGTATGCTAACACATATATATGGAATCTAAAAAAAAAAAAGTTCTGATGAACCTAAGGGCAAGAAGACAGGAATAGTGATGCAGACGTAGGGTATGGACTTAAGGACATGGAGTGGGGGAAGGGTAAGCTGGGACGAAGTGAGAGAGTAGCACTGACATATATACACTACCAAATGTAAAAATAGATAGCTAGTGGGAAGTAGCTGCATAGCACAGGGAGATCAGCTCCGTGCTTTGTGACCACCTAGAGGGGTGGGATAGGGAGGGTGAGAGGGAGATGCAAGAGGGAGGGGATATGGGGATATATGTATACATATAGCTGATTCACTTTGTTATACAGCAGAAACTAACACAACATTGTAAAGCAATTATACTCCAATAAAGATGTTAAAATAAATAAATTGTGTTGATAGTGCGTACGTACCTTAAAGTTTTGTGAGGACTAAATGAGATAATGTGTAAAAATAAAAGTCTTGGCACATAGATATATTAAATACTTACCGAAGCCATTCTTTTTTTTTATATATATATTTATTTATTTATTTTTGGCTACGTTGGGTCTTTTGTTGCTGCACGTAGGCTTTCTCTAGTTGTGGCGAGCTGGGGCTACTCTTTTGTTGCTGTGCCCATGCTTCTCATTGCGGTGGCTTCTCTTGTTGTGGAGCACAGGCTCTAGTTGCGTGGACTTCAGTTGTTGTGGCACGGGGGCTCAGTAGTTGTGGCTCACGGGCTCTAGAGTGCAGGCTCAGTAGTTGTGGTGCACGGGCTTAGTTGCTCTGCGGCATGTGGGATCTTCCCGGACCAGGGCTTGAACCCATGTTCCCTGCATTGGCAGGCGGATTCTTAACCACTGCGCCACCAGGGAAGTCCCTGAATCCTTTCTTCCAGCGAATATTTATTGAACATTTACTGTATAACAGTGAACAAAAAGACAAAGTCCCTGCCTGTGTGGAACGTATATCTTCTAGTGTGTTTTCTGAAGTGGGATCAGAAAATAAATGGTTTCTACGTGTCAGATACTGATAAATACTATGGAGATAATTTAAAAATAAAATATATTAAGGGGGAGTGTGTGGAAGGAAGACTTATTTTACATAGGGTAGTGAGGAAGATGACACTAAGGAAGAGGAGTGGGCACAGTATCTGGAGGATAAATGCAAGGGCCCTGAGGCATGCTGGAGGAGCAGCTCCAGCCTCAGAGAATGAAGACCATTCACTATGCAGGATACACAGTGGAATGTGCTGCTGGGTCAGAGAGCACCTTATGAGTGTTACTGAAATCAGTGAATTCAGTGTCTCTGTATACTTACTAGTTAGGTTGCAAGTCTAAAGTGATTATGACAAGGGACCAACCAATATGTATATACTGGATTAAGTTCATTTCATGAAGGAAGTATAGATTTCCATGGCAGTTTTATTATTCTTCCTGCTGCTTTTTGGCCCTCCTAAAATTTTGCTCCGGGTTTTCGCTTTGGCTTTATTTCCAATATAGGTATGTCTAAATACATTGTTATGACATACAAGATGTAAACAATGCAGATGGCCTAGGCTGATAAGGAGGCCAAGTTGACCACTTTTGCTCTGGTGAATTGTTTTAATATTGTTTCTATCTATGCTTGTCAGTTAGAGGAGCTGCCATATAGTCCTTCTCAGCTTGTCTTCTTTGCTTGTTAAATCATAACATTACAGTCATAATTTGTAAACTTCCCACCTAGCCGACCATACCTCAAATTCTAGCAAGTCATCCTTACTCTGAATTAAATAGATTCACTGGCAAGTGAACAAAAAGTTATCTTGAGGGTGCTTTTTTTTTTTTTTTTTTACTACTGACATGAATGCTCATGCTAACTCACTTAGCCATTCTTATTCCAAGTCGTCATCCCTGATTTTGCTTGGCTCAATTATGCAGTGGAATCAAGATGCTCTTTTTGAGGCAAGGAGTATGTTTGGGTGCTAAATATTCCTCTTATCTAGCATTGCCTTGAGTCCTTTACAAATGTAACAATTTGGTTCAGTGAAGGAGTGAGTAACTGGCAACATAGGTTGAAAGGCTTTTGCTTGTCAGTTGCTCATAGACAAGAAGTTAGGTCTTTTAATACTTGGACAATTACAGATTTCATAAGAACATGATCTCAGGTATATTTTGAGTTTTATTTTGGCATATTTTCTAGTCCCCCAGGCTTTAGAGGAGGGAAAATATTTTATAACTTGCTTACTTCTGTGGGGAAAAATGCAAGGTGTTTACCATATAAAATCAGGGATAAAATGATATTATTACTGTGATGGTGGATAAATAACATGTTTTCCTAACCTTGGCTATATTATGGCGGGAAGTTTCAAGTTGAAGATAGGGCACAGCCCTACTTCTGAAAGCTTACCAAACTTCTGTGATGTCAGCTGGAATTTCTGTGGTACTGCAAAATCAGAGAAAAAAAATCCAGAGTTGACTGTAAATACAGTTAATGTTTCCCCTTTAACTCACAAATCAGCTGGTGCTTGTGAATCTATATAGCTGGGCTTTGATGGGCTTGGCATCAGGAAAGACACATTTTATCAGTGCCTCTCCTGGAATCATAGTTTCTGTAGCAATATCCTTGCTAGTTTTGTCTTGTTCGAAAGAGAACAAAAAGTAATAGTTATGGTAGAAACATTTCCACTTCTGAAACATTTCCCTCCTGAATTAATGCAGGCCTTAGTGGGACATCAAGTTGATTACTTACGTTTGAAGCAGAATTCTACCATAGTTATTGTGGCTGGTCTGAAATTGAGCATTCATTTATCATTTATTCATCCATCCATTTATCAAACATGTATTAAGCCTCTGTTGAGTTGAGGGCTACAGCACTGCACAACTCCAGGGACACCATTCTCTTTATGTCAATTCAATAGAGCACATAGAATGTAAAGGGGGGTTGGTAATGCCATGATACCGATAGCAGCCAGTCTGTTCAGCACTAGGGTGTACAAAGCCAAATAATATGTGGTCCCTTCTCTTGGGTACCTCTCAGGCTAAGGAGGCAGACATGTAACAGTAAGGATAACATGTGTTACAGGTGTCATGCTGGAAACTTATGCAGATTACAGTGAGCCCAGAGGAGGCAGCAGTTAACTCTCTAGGTCAAAACTATTGAGGAATGGGATGCTTGGTCAGGAAAGGCTTAATAGTGTTGGTGGCTTAAGCATAGTCAGAAAAGCAGACAGGTGGGGAGAAGGGGAGGAACTGGCTTTGCTGGCAGAGAGAGCTGGGAAGGCCAAGCTGTACAAGGCAAACCAGCCTGGTCTATGCATGGAACTGCTGTCTGGAAGATCACGGTGTGGGCGCTGCTCTGGGGAGACAGCAGGAGAGTCAGGCTGAAGCCAGAAGACAGAGAACTTTATTTATTAAAGAAATTTGGACTTTATCCTGTAGGCGGGGGGAACCATTGGAGAGTTATAGTTTATGCTCTCTTTAGATGAGATGACCTGCTAATCTACCAGGAAATAGATGGTTCTCTTGTTGTGAGACACCGTAGAAATCTTGAAACATAAGAGAGGTAAAATGCCTTATGACTTTTTCCCCTTTAGAACTTAAACATTTCATAAATATGCCAGGGCAAATAACAAAGCTTAAGGGAGTAAAGAGGTGCCTGCAAAGTCTGAATGCCGAATTCTTGTAGATTTTCATGATTTTTTCTCTCCCCGGTCTTTTTATATTTATATACTCTTTAGTAAATCACATCATTATAGTAACAACTAAAGCTGTCATAAACAGAATAACACTGACTCTCAGTAACTGTGTAAGTTCAAGTGAAGAAGAGCTGCAGCATTTAGTGTGCTGAGGCATTGGCCAGGATCCTTTAGAGAGGGCATAGAGACCACTGGTTATGTAGGTGATGGTCCACAAAGTTCCTACTGTATTTATTTACATTGTAACTATTTTGTAGTGGCATATAAAAGAGAGGTGAAAGTTCTTGACATTAGTCATATTTTTACAGACTGAGAATTCCTTTCTTCTAGCCATTGACTTAAAGTATAAATACAAAGGGCTATCAAATTTTAACTTACATCATTCAGAGGTATGTATCTTCTTTGTATCTTCACAAAATATGTTCTCCAATGAAGAAATTTTGAATTCAGAGATAAGTTGTTTTCTCATTATTTTTGGTAGTGAATGTCTGAAGTGGGATCCCAGAAACTGTGCAACACAGATAAAGCAGGCACTTCCATAAACTCTATTCATCTGAAATCTGAGGGATGCTTAATTGAGGGTGATAGTCTTCAGTGTCCACTGGCCTTTGCTTTTTGTCAAGTGGTTTTGCTTTACTCTTACTGTTTATGAAAATAGCTTCATATGCATAGATGAGAGTAAGTATTTTACATTAAAAAAATTGAAGGGAATGACAAGGCTGTATAGAATTCTGTCTCTGGCCTGATGGGATGTGCAGACTTTGAGGATTATTTTCGGAGAAAAGGGCACCAAAGTAGAGTACCATGAGCCTGATAATCATCAGACAGGAAGTACTTACTATGTGCCAGGTACTGTCTTAAACATTTTTTGTATATTAATTCATATAATTCTCATTGAGTTGGGCCCATTATTATTGTCCTCATTTTACAGATGGGGAAACTGAGGCACAGATTGGTTAAGTGACTTGCCTAAGGTTACACCGCATCTAAGTGGCAGAGCCAGGTTTTGTATGGAAACGGTCTAGCTCCAGAGTTCATCCTCTTAACTACTTTGTATTATTGTCTGTCCTGGTGGAGCTTTCATTTCACTATTGTATTCCCAGCACCTAGAATAGAGCTTGGCATCTGGTTGGTGCTCAGTCAGCTTGTTGAATGAGAAGCATCCATGAGTGTTAAATGCAGCACTGGATTGAGGCCGTGTGGGAGTGTGTTTGAGAGAGAGACAGAGGGACGCTGGGGTATAGGTAGAGGTATGTCACAGAAGTGAGATGTCAGAGCCTGAAACAAAAGCCGGGGCTTGAACCTCAGTTAGGCTGACAGTGGTAATCTCAGAGGGAGTCAGGAGCTACTGGCCAGGAACATTCCAGTAATAACTCCGGAAGCCTTCCGACTAACCCACGTTTGTTATTTCTTTGTAGTGATTAGCAGCAAAATCCTTAAATCAAAGACGTCTTGACGATTTGGGGCGCGGATCGGGGTGGACACAGGCTAATCGCTGGAGCAGGTGGGCCGAGGAGAGGCTGGAGAGGAGCCCCTGGCGTCCCTCGGGGCTCTGCGAGCTGGCTTCGCCCTGAGCGGTCGGGCGGGGATGGTGGCGTCCAGCCGGGAGCCCAAGCTGCTTGGAGCCACGCCGGAGCCTTGCGGGAGGCTGCGGAGGGTCCTCTGGCAGCTGGAGGGTCTCGCGAGCCGCCCGGGTGGGCGAAGCCTCCGGCCCCACCCCGGCGCCGACGTGCGCGCTCCCGCCCGCCCGTGGGGCGCTGCCGGGCGGGCGGGGCGCGGCATGAGGGTTCAGGTAACCTTTGTCACCCTGGTCGCGGATAAAGCAGCGTTCTGCTTGCCGGGCAGCTCGCACGGCGGGGACCTGGCCTGCAAGGAGGTACGTCTGGCAGCGCAGGGCCGCAGCGGGAGCCCTCGGGGTGGGCTGCCCTTCGGCTGGGAACGGGCCCTGCGGACGGGTACGCATGCACGGTGCTCGTGCCCGCTCGTAAGCGGAGCGTGAACGGGCGGCTGCGGCTTCCAGGGAGGACGGGACCCAGGCTTCTTAAGGCGACTGTGCTCCTAGAAAGTGTTGGGGAACCTGGAAAATCGCATGAGTCACTGTTGCTTTTGAACTAGAAACGCTTTACTTGGCATTAGATGGTAATGACCAATATTATGGTCAGTTTTCAGTTACTGCTTCGGAAAGTTGAAGTGCTGGAATTGATTGCTCATAGTTACATGTATAAAGGTAGATCTGAACGCAGTAAGGTCTGAAGTGTTAAAAGATCTTAAAATGTGCTATCGTGCATTTATTACCTTATTTTGTTTGTTTCTTCAGGAATTAACCTTTATTTACATGGTTTTTAAAAAATTACGAAGAATCAGATCTTGAATTTCAGAAACTATTAAAGAATTAAAGGGTTAGGATAAGATACGTATAGATAACCTTTGAGTTAATGAATTGTGTGATATAAAAAAACCTTTTGTTTTTTAAAACTGACAGTAAGAAGAAAGAACATGTTAAGAAATGTCTCAAGGTAAAATTGCATGCGGGCTATTACTATAATTTTTTTCCTGAAAATTTGTACAGATGTTCTGATATATATTGTCTTATCAAAGATAACCAAATGGGCAGTTACTGTTTCGAATTTAGTAATTCATAGAACATAGTATCTTATGGGTCTGTTTTTTAAGGACTTGGTCTTTTCGCAGTGATTTAGATGCTGGGAAAATAAGTGAAAAGTGGACACCTTTTTTGGAGAGGGGGACCATTTGGGAAGGGGGGACAAGCAGTGAGACCTGGAAGGTGCAGTTAGAAATGATATAAGCCTTCATTCAGACAGAGGAATGGAATGCGGAATGGTTGTGATAAGATGCGAGATCAGAACCCAGGGCTCTTGCTCCTGTCCTTCATCTTGGAAGTGTTTTGATTGTTCTGAGTCTATCATGATTTGCTGTTTATTTTTGTTAGCATTATCTAAGGAAGACGGTTCTGCAAAATTGTTGTAATTTATTGAGGACTATGAGAATGGACTGAGATTCTTAATGGAAGATGTTCCATTAGTAACCCATTGGAATGTTAATTTTAATCTTTAGTGTTGGCAAATAAAAAGAATTTATGGGTGATAATACACTAAAGGAAGAACAAGCTGGTCAGAAGGAGAGAATCCAGGACTAGACCCTAGGAACCCTAGTTCTAAACCCAAATCTGCGTGTAATGGCTGTGGATGGGTCATTTAAACTCTCTGGGGCTTTGTGGCTTCATCTTTATAATGAGAGTAGTCTACTAAAGAGATGGCTAAGGTTTTTCCAACTTTAAATTGTGGTTTGTGTCGGTCACAAGAGGGTTATGGCTCTTTGGAAATTTTATGGTTAAACCATATTATAAGGACTTAGCTTCATTTGTGGTTTGGTTGCTCAATTCTGGTTCCATGATCTTTGGATTTCATAACTAGATTTGTGCAAAGCATTGTGCAAGTATGGCATATATAGTTTGTGGAACTCTTCTTTGAGGAAAGCTCCAGGTTTTCCTGGAGCCTTATTCATTTGTTTGAGGGATGTGTGTGTTTCCCCCTCGATCTCTCTCCTCCTCCAAAACCTAGAACAGGAACCATAGAGGCAGGGAAGTTTTAGAAAGCACTTAAACTTTTAACTTGTCTCAAAAAAAAAAATACACATTTAAGGCCATCCTCTGTTGAAGGTGGTAGGGCAGTAGTTTGGATTATAAAGGTGAAGAGAAAAAGACATTTTTAGTAGTCTTTCATTGCTCTGAATTTTAGAATTAGAGCTGATTTGGTCTAATCTTTTTACAGGTAAGAAAACAGGCAAAAGTGTGTGTACACTTGGTATATATTAGAGAGTTTAGACTGCTGAGTTTTTGCCATAAAAACAACTTGCCTTTTGCTGTGTTTTATAGTGAGAGAGTATATGGGGAGCTATATTTATTAAACAAGTACCACATCCTCACCCCTAAGTCTATGAGGTTAAGTATTGTTATCCTCACTTATTTAATTAGGACATTAGGTTTAAAAAGGGCAGATGGTCCAAGGTCATAGCATTGATTAATGGCTAAATGATTCTAAGTCAGGGCCTCCTCACTTCAAAGCCTTTTCTAGCTTCAGTGCTGCTTTCTATATAGTCCATAGGTGGAGATTCTTAAGGTCCCCATAATTCAGCTAACCAAAAACAACCAAAGCGTTAAAAAGTGCAGTGTGCAAGGCCTGGGTTAAGTGCCTAAAGGCAGGTACTGTCTCACTTTAACTTCATTGCAGCACTTCGTAGCTACTGTCATCGTCCACATTTTTCTAGAGGAAACAGAGGTCCAGAGAAGTTAACTCGCTCATGGGTCTGAAGGTTGCAGATGGAGCTGGAATTCTGGTTTGTCAGGCCTCATAGTAATCTCTTAAACATCATGCTTGCTACATTGGCTCTCCAACCTGAAAGGAATGGTGAATTTTTGAAATTGACCATATGAGCTAGATAACTCATACACGTCTCTTTGGATGGGACATTTCATAAAGCTAGCTCAGGCTTCACCTTATTGTGGTTTGAATTCACCCATGTGGTGGAGTTCTTGATTTCAGCTCTGAGGGCTCTCTCCTCACTGCAGTACAAGAAGGCAAACCTTTGCACAGCTTCTTTCTTGGGATTTAAGCTATGGAAGCTGACTGCCCCTTGACCGCTCCACAGGGAGGAGGAGGGTCAGAGCCAAGGGCAGCGAAGGGACAGACATCCCTGGGGCTGGCCGTAAAGGAATGAAACAGGTTTTCTTAATGGCTTTAAAGACCCCTACTCTAACAAGGTTACTGTTTTGAAGGATAACACTCATTTTAATTTGAAAACAAGGGATAAATATGTGGGGGAAATCAATTTTGTAACTTTTAAATCTCATCCTATTTTCTATCCGTAGCTGATAAGGGGAAAGTCCAATTTGTGTACTTTTGCCATATTCTATTCTTGTTAGGCAGCTGTATAGTATTTATGATGGACTTGAGAAGACTTCTCTAAGTCAGCACTGTATGCATTTGAATTTGTCTCCCACGAGATCTAGAGTTCTAGGGTTTTTGACATTGTGAAGCAACATTTTGACTTAATGTTATTGTTTAAATTTTACACTGTGCCAGGCATTGTGGCATTGCACACACATGGTGAGGACCTGAGAATGGGAAATATGGCACAGGTGAAAGTTGGTTAATACATTTGAAAGACAGCTAAACATGCTTTGCATATAAGTAACTTAAGTGAAAAGTGAAGCAACTTGTGGTAATGAGGTGACATTCCACTCTCTGAATATGAGCCAGCATTTCACTCGTTATGCAGGTATTGTTCAAATTGCCTACAGTGTGCACTAAGTGCACACTAATGGTGTGCTTAAAACAGGGCAGCTTACAGTGTGAGAAAGAAGGTAGCAAAGTAGGTGCAGCTGGTGTTTCAAGGGTTGGAAAACAATCTCCAAGGGGATTCCTGTCGAATCCAGTTAATGAAGCCCTTCCATTTTAGAGATCATTATGGGGAAACACTGTGGCAACAAAATAGCAGGGGGAAGTTAGAAAATTTCCTGAATCTTTCAGGAACTCTAGTTCCTGAATGTGAATTTTCTGCTGAGATGGTCAAAAGAAAGCCTACTGGGCTTCTTCCTCCTGCTGTCTTATTTCTGAGGGTGGGGAATCACAGTGTTCGCCCGTTTCAGCTTCTAGCTAGCCACCTGGCCCTAAACCTCGGCCTAAAGATGCAGTGTAGGCCAGAGTTCCCTGTGTCTCGGATGAGCAGTCAGCCATTTGCACTGTGTGGACTGCTGTTCAGCCAAAAGCTGGCTTGCTTCTCTGAGAAGGTTGTTTCCTTCAGGACTGTTAGGAGGTTCTTTTCTATGTTGCCTCATATCTCCTGTTAGTCCTCCTCTACTCCTTTGGGTCATTCTGAACAGGTCTAATTCTATTTGACAGGCCTCCAAGTATTCCAGAATAGTGATCTTGTCTTCCCAGAGACTCCTCTTATCTAGACTAAACAGCTTCCCTTCCTGGAGAAAGTTTTCATGGTTTTGAGGCCCCTTTCTTTTTTTTTCTAAACGCCTCTTTCTGAAGTTTGTTAGTCAGAAAGAAATTTCAAAATCAGTCTAATAAACATGGAACTGATTAGTGGCAAACGCTATACTTTTGGTAAATGTAGTCAGATAGCATGTAAGTAATTTTCCCCTGAGATCCAGCACACTGCTAACTCATATAGAGCTTGCTTTCAATTAAAAATCTCCATCCTGGCCTTCCCTGGTGGCGCAGTGGTTGAGAGTCCGCCTGCCAGTGCAGGGGACATGGGTTCGTGCCCCGATCCGGGAAGATCCCACATGACGCAGAGCAGCTGGGTCCATACCGCAAAAAAAAAAAAAAAAAAAAAAAAAACTCCATCCTTTTTTACATTTATTCTCTTCCACTTTGCCCTCCCCCGTTCAAGTAAAAAAAAAAATCTACATTTTTGTTTTATAAGATTTAACACCTATGTAGAGATTGTTTGGAATCTGTTTTTGTAACAGCCCCGTGTTATCTCCAACTTTAATGTCTGCCTTCTGTGTTTTCATCCAGGCAATTAGGGAAAACAGTTGAGTAATTGGGGAAAACAGGGGCATATCTCTAAATACTTAACAGACTGGTTTCAATTCATTATCCTTTGAGTACTTTGTAAAAAATAATTTTATGATTCAATTTAGTTGGCCTGTTTTGCCCATGTTCACTTTGTCCACAGAGATGGTATACAACCTTGTCACAAGTCTTACTATTGTCCAAATATATCGTGTCTAAAGGATTACGTTGACTGGCCAGTTTAGTAAAACTACCCAAGAAGGAAATAATTTCGGTGTCACAGGGCTTAGTGAATCCATGCTGGGCTACTGTGATCACTGCTTTCTTTTTGTAAGTATTTATAAACCATCTCTGATTCTACATCTATCCAGGATAGACATCAGACTGTTCTTCCAGCAGTTTTTGTCAAGCTTTGCTTCATTGCTTTTCTGACAGTCTTCTGTCCCAGTCTCATATCATTATATCTTGGGTTATGTGGTATTTTTCCACTTCTGTTTCTTCTCCTATGCTTATTAGAAAACTCTCTGTAGTTTCCCACACCAGTTTCTCTAAGTACCTCCCTTATAGCAGAATCCCATGAAATTATTTTGTCGGATTTACATTCCTGAGAGCTTCCTAGCTATGAAGGCATCCCTGAATTCTTTCTAAATAAAAAAGGGGGGGGGATAAAAAATTTAATCCTCCCAATAAATTTAGGTTAATGCCAGATCTAAACAATGTTCTAAACTCTGTGTATTAGGTTATTGGTTTGCAGCTTCTTTCCAAAGTAATTATGGGTCCTTCTAGACCTTTTAGTCTTCAGCTCTAAATCTGTAAAACGAGAACACATCCCCCCCATGACTTCAGGTATGTAAATAGAAACAATCTAGTGTTCTTTTAACTCTGTGGAGGCTATATGCCCTACCAATTCAGGCAATTTAGTGTATTTTTTCAGAAATATCTGTTCCCATGTAAAGTGTAACTAAAGTAGATGCATAGGATTTTTGGGCAGGAGCACAGTAGTGGTGGGTGGGGAAGAGGAGGTAATATTTATTAAGGGTATACTATGTACCAAGTCCTATGTCAGAAGTAATCTAAGTAGTTAGTAACTGGGAGCTGGTTGGAATAATCATTTGGGGGATGATTGCAGCGTGGTTTTTGGTTGTAATTATGGTGCAATTTGGATTGTTCTTCTTCTTTTTTTTCTTTTAAAGGAACAGGGAGCAGAATGAGTACCTCACAGGACCAGAGTGGCTGCTTCAGTAATAAAGAACCCCATTTGAGGTGTTGTGATGCACGGAGGGACTTGGAGCTTGCTATTGGTGGAGTTCTCCGGGCTGAACAGCAAATTAAAGATAACTTGCGAGAGGTGTGACGTGCTTTTCTCTTCCCTTGTCTGAACTCTTATTACAGGGCTGGTTAGAGCATGGCGAAGGGATTGGCTTCTCCAAACCCAAAAGTTTTACCCCATGCCTTGCATGGTCTGCCTGAAATGTTGGTGCCTTTGATTCCAAAGGGAAAATAAAACAGATGTTAGAAGAGTCTGGAAACTCCTGCACCACCTTAGAGAATTCAGTCCAGCGTGCTTTTTTTTTTTTTTTTTTTTTTTTTTTTTTTTTTTTTTTGTGGTACGCGGGCCTCTCACTGTTGTGGCCTCTCCCGTTGTGGAACACAGGCTCCGGACGCGCAGGCTCAGTGCCCATGGCTCACGGGCCCAGCCGCCCCACGGCATGTGGGATCTTCCCGGACTGGGGCACCAACCTGTGTCCCCTGCATCGGCAGGCAAACCCTCAACCACTGCACCATCAGGGAAGCCCCAGCGTGCATTTTTTTTTTTTTTTTTTTTTTTTTTTTTTTTTTTGTGGTACGCGGGCCTCTCACTGTTGTGGCCTCTCCCGTTGCGGAGCACAGGCTCCGGATGCGCAGGCCCAGCGGCCATGGCTCACGGGCCCAGCCGCTCCGCGGCATATGGGATCCTCCCAGACCGGGGCACGAACCCGTATCCCCTGCATCGGCAGGCGGACTCTCAACCACTGCGCCACCAGGGAGGCCCCAGCGTGCATTTTTGATTGCTTCTGTGTGTGGTCCCTGTGCCAAGCACTGCCATCCGCTAAAAAGTAACAAAGTGAATGAGCTCAGCTTATTGAACTGGTCAGTTGTGTTCTTAATGCATAAAGGATGGCACTTCAGCATGTCCCCTACCATCTGTTAATTTGGTATTGGCATGGTTTTGGTGGTGGCACGGTTCTATAAATGACTTAATTGTTAGAGCTAGCCAGAACGAAATCTGTTCCTTCTGTTGGCCTAGTAGTGTTCTGCTGGTGAGTGGGTAGACCAAGTGTTACATGACTTTGAAATACCACTTTACTATCCAGAAAAAGGTGTTTTAAAATATAGTTTCTTGGGGCTTCCCTGGTGGCGCAGTGGTTGAGAATCCACCTGCCGATGCAGGGGACATGGGTTCGTGCCCCGGTCTGGGAAGATACCACATGCCACGAAGTGGCTAGGCCCGTGAGCCATGGCCGCTGAGTCTGTGTGTCTGGAGCCTGTGCTCCGCAACGGGAGAGGCTGCAACAGTGAGAGGCCCGCGTACCGCAAAAAATATATATATATAGTTTCTTATGTGGATTCTCCTGGATAATTTATAGCTGTTATGATTTTCTTCCTTAGAATTTTTATACTTATCCCTCTTTTGAATCATTCTTTATGCTTCCAGAGACATTTAGGTTATAATTTTACATAAACTGTCTACCCTAATGGTCTTCTGGCTGTTGACATGTAGTGACACATCTCTTTACTAAATTGGCCTACTGTAAATGTGTTGCTCATTTGTAGGGTGAGAAAAGAGGTAAGGGCTAGTTATTAAGTTAATATTCTTGTCTTCTTCCACTGATGAATTTGTAAAACTATAGGTTTTCAAATTATGTGGAAAACTTAGGGGCATCAGTATTGCGTGACATATCCTTGTATTTTCTCTTGACTCCTTTAGGACACCCAAAATAAACCTGATCCTTTTAGAAGAAGGAGTATTGAAGGAGGATTTTGGAGCTTAGATACGCATTTATGGCTGGGATTCTTAAACTAGGTCCATGGGGCTTTGGTGGTTCCATGGATGGGATTCAGGACTCAACGCTGAAATTATAGGCAAAATTTTGAATATGCATTTTTCTGGGGAGACACTCCGTAAATCATTGGATAATCAAAAGGATTTGTGACCCCCAGAAGTTTAGGGACCTCACCATTCTGTGGGAAACACCATTCTTTGAGCTTATAGCACTAGTGAAGCTAACATATATATGTTTTCTAGGTCAAAGCCCAGATTCACAGCTGCATAAGTCGTCACCTGGAATGCCTTCGAAGCCGTGAGGTGTGGCTGTATGAACAGGTAGATCTTATCTATCAGCTTAAAGAGGAGACGCTACAGCAGCAGGCCCAACAGCTCTACTGGGTAAGATGACTGCAAGGCCATGATTGGTTTGAATATGGTTTCTGGTTTTCAGAGACTTTTTCCTGTAATGCAGCATTAATACGGATCAGATAAAAATTTAATCTCAAGTGCTATTTGCTATTTGTTAACTTGGATACACTTGGTGCTTTTAGTATCATTGTGGCTAGATGGTTTCATTTTTCTTACAGTTGCTGGGTCAGTTCAATTGTCTTATTCATCAGCTGGAGTGCACCCAGAACAAAGATCTAGCCAATCAAGTCTCCGTGTGCCTGGAGAGGTAAAGACCCTTTTTGCTTGTTTTGACTTTGGCTCTTTGACTTCGGTGTATTAAAAAAGAGTCACTTTGTAACTCATTGCATGATTTGGATTTAACTTGACGTCTCTGTTCCTTGGATAAGATCGTCCTGCTTTATATATTTAATATCATACTTGGTGGTACATGGTTAAGTCATCTATCTTTGGTTGAGTTTCTTAGAAAAGTACAATCATTTAAAATAACTCACAATTTGGTTTTTATTTTGGATGAATTTGAAATAGATGTTTCTTTAAAATAGCCAGTTTTTTTTTTTTTTTTCTCCAGACTGGGCAGTTTGACCCTCAAACCTGAAGATTCGACTGTTCTGCTCTTTGAAGCCGATATAACTGCCCTGCGCCAGGCAATCACCACTTTTGGGTCTCTTAAGACCATTGTGAGTAGTGTTCATCTCAGAAGGTTCATAGTGAGCTTCTCAGGTCTGTGGTCTCACAGGTGGTCTTAAAAATAACACATTTTCACTGTGAATAGTGGCTTTCTTGAGAATTTGATAAGCTTCAGAAATTTCATTTTCTGATTAAATTTATAGAGCATTAGGCTGGTAGTGCTTGGAATGTGGTATTGACTCATTGATCATCTCTAGAATTCATCTTGTATCTCTTTAAATACCTTTGACTTCTTTCTTATGAAATTTATGACTTGAATGGTCTTTAATATAGAGTCAAATATGGTCTCATTTGGGTCTTGTTAAAAGTAGTAATACTACCAATTCTGGTGAAGGTTTCTTACATGAAGATAGTTATGTAGTACAATAGATAGGGAACTCTCAGATTTTATAACTACTTCATAGGTCAGTGAATTTAGTGTAAAGAATATTTATTCTAGTGAAATGTAACACTTTGCTTAATACTTTTGAAATTTAGGGATTACAATTTCACTTTTTTGGTATGAAAGCATAACATTAGTAAACATGATTAATTTGCTTTTATCTTATAGCAAATTCCTGAGCACCTGATGGCTCATGCTACTTCATCAAATATTGGGCCCTTCCTGGAGAAAAGAGGCTATATCACATTGCCAGAGCAGGTAAAATGTCATTTTGTTTCTTGTAACTGAGTTATTACTTGGCTTATATTTCTTTTGGGTTTTGATTATATCACTTTTTTTTTTTGGCTACCATTTATTTGTAAATAGGCACCAGTGGTAATAAATTAGTTTATGCAATTAAATGCTTCCCTTGAGACTGAATGTCAGAAATTTAGAGGTTTTAGAGGTGTTGAGTAAGAAAGTAATTATCAGTTAGTTCATAGGAATTATCATTAGCTCTGATTGGGTTGGTTCTCTCTTAGGGATCCTTCTCTTTATCATCCACAGAGGTGATTTACTTCTAAAGGCAATGTGAATATAGGATCCTAGGGCCTCTCACTGTTGTGGCCTCTCCCACTGCGGAGCACAGGCTCCGGACGCGCAGGCTCAACGGCCATGGCTCACGGGCCCAGCTGCTCCGCGGCATGTGGGATCTTCCCAGACCGGGGCACGAACCCGTGTCCCCTGCATCGGCAGGCGGACTCTCAACCACTGCGCCACCAGGGAAGCCCAGGATCCTAGAAGTTTTGAGTTGAGAAGAACCCTGGAGATCAGCTATACTCCTTGTTTTGTAATTGTGAAAATGGAGGCTTAGGGAAGTCATTTGACTTGTGCAGGGTCAGCACCAAGCCAAAATTAGAGAACTTGGGTCTCCTGCTTTTCTGGCAAACTTTCTACTGCATTTGACATTGCCTTGTTAAGCAGCAAAGTATTATGTGATTAGCAGAAATCAGCATCCAGCACCACAGCTGTCCCTCTCAGCGAATGGCTCCTTGGAAGCAAACCTGCCAGCAGTCGCCAGGCTCCTTACATACCCAGTACCAATCTGCAGGACTGGCTCACCCAAAAGCAGACCTTGGAGAATAGTCAGGTTTGTTGCTGCCTTTATTGTTTCTGAGATAGATGAAGTAATAGATGGGGTTAGTTATTAACTGATAGTGTATGTCTTTGGTTTTTAGTTCTAGTCTGGGAAACATATATCTTTTAATAACTTTTTATTACAATAGTGACACCTCTGCACTGTAGATAAAAAGCTTAGGAAAAAACTGTGCAAAGAAATACAAGCCCATAATCCCACATGCAGAAACAACCACTGTAACATTTTTGTTTATGCATACATATACTTAAAAAAAAAATCATTCTGTAACTTTTGTTTTGGCTAGCAGATTTTTTTTTTTACTAATAGAGCATGAATATATTTCCCTGTCATTTAATTTCTTCCATAAACTCCTTCACAGTATATAATATTTCATTGATTGGCTCTAAACTTCAGTTTTTCTGAATATAAATACATTTCCTCTGCATGTCCAGGAGCTAATTATTTGTGTACATTCTTGATTAGTTCTTTAGGAATAAGTTCTTAGACATGGCATTCCTAGATTATAGTTCTGCAGACCATTTTAGACTTTTGCTACAGATTGCCAATTTGGCTTTGCAGGAAGTTGATACCAGTTTATATTCCCACCAGCAGAGTATTGAAGAGACCTGCTTCCCTGAAACTTCTCTAATAGTGGTAGTCATTTACAAGTTTATTTCTCTGAATTTGACACAAAGTAACAGTAAAAACTTGTTTTCAGTTTCTTAGATTACTAAGGAGGTTGAGTATTTTTCATGTTTATTAGCCTTCTTTGATGACTTGTCTCATCATATCCATGGCTCATTTTTGTCTTCTTTATTCATAAAGTCACATATAGAAGTACTAGTCTCTTTTCTATAAACTGCTACAAATGCTTCCTCCTAGTTTGCCTTGTTTATTTTAAAACTGCAGAAAATTAAGTTTTAATGTAACCATATATTTTAATAATAGAGAAATCCCATCCCTTTTGACTATGTATATACTTAAATTTAGAAACATTGGGCAGTGTAGTAAATGTAAGTAGAAGTCTTATCATCGAATCCCAAAGCAGTCATAATATTCTCGCAAACTAATATTGTGTACTTCTTATGTAGACTTCTGCCAGAGCCTGCAATTTCTTCAGTAAAGTCTGGGGTAACCTAAAGGGCTTGGAAAATTGGCTCCACAAGAGTCAGCAACAAGAAGTTTCTGAAAAACCAAGTTACCAGAAGTGTAACAGCCATTCTACTACCAGTTCTTACTCCACTGAAATTGAAAAGGTTGGAGATCTAGAGCTTCTTGATCAAGATGAGATGGAGCTTTCTGATTGGCTGGTGACTCCCCAGGAATCCCATAAGCTTGAGAAGCCTGGGAATGGCAGCTGTGAAACCAGTGAGAAGTTTAAGCTCTTGTTCCAGGTGTTCCAGGAGACCTATAGTGTGAATGATTGGCTTGTCAAGCCTGATTCCTGTACCAATTGTCAGGGTAACCAGCCCAAAGGTGTGGAGATTGAGAACCTGGGCAATCTGAAGTGCCTGAATGACCACTTGGAGGCCAAGAAACCCTTGTCCACTCCCAGCGTGATTACTGAGGATTGGCTTGTCCAGAATCATCAAGACCCATATAAAGTAGAGGAGGTCTGTAAAGCCAATGAGCCCTGTACAAGCTTTGCAGAGTGTGTGTGTGATGAAAATTGTGAGAAGGAAGCTCTGTGTAAATGGCTTCTGAAGAAAGAAGGAAAGGATAAAAATGGTATGCCTGTGGAACCAAAACCTGAACCTGAGAAACATAAAGATTCCCTGAATATGTGGCTCTGTCCATCCAGAAGAGAGGCAACAGAACAAGCTAAGTCACCAAAGGCAATGGCTTCTTCTAGAATTGCTGATTCCTTCCAAGTCATAAGGAACAGTCCCTTGTCAGAGTGGCTTATTACCCCCTCATGCAAAGAAGAATGTCCCAAGGAAGTGCCTCTTAGAGAGGACAGAGCTGGCATACCAAAGCTTACAAGCCACTTGGCCACTTCCTGCTGTCCCTTTAACACAGCTGACTGGGTCTTGCCAGGAAAGAAGACAGGAAATCTTAGCCAGTTATCCTCAGGAGAAGACAAATGGCTACTTCGAAAGGCCAAGGTGAGCACAACACATTAAAATAGCACCTTTTGAAGTATATTTAATACATTTTTACTTTCTTAATCCCAAACCTTGCAAATGGGCCAGATCCTTAAATATCTTAACTGTTAAATATGGCTTAAGTATTAATTTTGGTGCCATGTTAGCAACAGAATGGAGGATTTATGATTATTCAGACTGAAATTTCTGTGCATTCTCTAGGCCCCAAATCCCCATCTGGCCTATTTTATTGCTACTTATGGAAAAGATTAGGGGTAGAGAAAATAGTTGTCCCCTTTGCTCATTATTAGAGTGCCCAACATTTACATCATTCTTTATAGACACTACACTATTTGAAGATGAATTGTTGGTCTCACGCCTCCCAGTTGTCATGTAGCAATCCACCTTTTGTCTTCTTGCAGGAAGTATTACTTAATTCGCCCCTACAGGAGGAACACAGCTTTCCCCCAGACCGTTACGGTCTCCCAGCAGTTTGTGATCTCTTTGCCTGTATGCAGCTTAAAGTTGATAAAGAAAAATGGTTGTATCGAACTCCTCTACAGGTGGGTACATGCCATTAGTGCAAATATTAGTTTTAGCTGCTCAAAGATATTTTGCCTTATATATGAATTCATACTTTGCTCACTGAACTGTATTCCTATTAATGGTTTCTATGTTAGGTGAAGTGGGAAAAAGATCACAAAAATTTCATGTATTTCACTTGAACTTGCTCCATGAAGTAACGAGGACATACTTGAAAGTGACCTTGCAAGATGATGTAGCTGTTGGGAGAATTTTTGGAGCCTGTGTGGATTGTAGTAGCTTATTGAGAAGTGAGAGCTTCGGGGTGGGAAGAAACTTGCTTTTTATCCTGCAGTGAAGTGACTTCTTATCTATGGGCTTTTCTTTACAGATGTGAAGGAATGGAGTACTAGAGTCAAGCAAATTTTCTGCAGATTAGCACAAATCCATGAGCTGAGTAACTGCGGCTTGCCAAATCATTGCGTTTCTGGGTCTGATGTACTTCCTTTTCTGCCTAATTTTGAACTAGTGAAGAGAAATATTAAATCAAATTATGAGTTACTGTGTAAAAGAAAAAGGCTGTTTGTTGATGTTGAGGTGATTCAGTTCCTTCTTACAGAAGTATTAATTCACCCCTACACTAGAAACACAGCATCGTTGTGGGTAGGTCTTTTTCATAAGCCTCCATGGCTCCTTAGTTTGGGTTGTTATTAGAGGTACATTAAAGCACTGTAGTTTTAAAAATGAAATAGTTTTATAATCACGGTGTGTTGATGTATTCTGAAACTAGTAAACTTACCTAACCTTTTGATTGCCCTTCTTTGGATGCTTCCCCTTCTTGTGGGTTTTCTTCCATTAACGGTGAATTCTTCTGTTTAATTAATGTACAGTATTATTTCACACAAATAATTAACCTTGCCAATATAGTGGTTTTTTCTTACCAAAACATGTATTAACAATCTTAGCAATTTTTGACATGAATTACAAAACATTTTAGCTTACATGCCAGATTCTACATTATTTTTTTTTTTGAAACTCAACTATTTCAAGTTTTATCTTTATTCCCTTCTCTAAATGTTATTATTGAAGTATCTAGACAGCTCTTTCAGAAGGGCTCCATATTGCTTGAAGACTATATTCAGGGTAATCCTAGCCTCTTTCAATATATTCTGAAGAACTACAGGCAGAAGAGCCCCAGTGCTGATTAATCAAAAAGCAAAAGGCAAGACATGTTGGAAATGTAGTACTTGAACTATTCACTATCCTAAATGTTACTGGTGCATCCTGTGTGAATGGAAGCTGAACTGGATACCTGGTGCTTTTAACTAGGCATAAATTAAATGTCCTCTCACTGCAAGCATAGCATACCTATAGCTTATAATGCAGTGACATTTTAGTGAATAGGCCGTTCTGAACACTGTGCCTTGGGGTGTTTATTGAAGCTTTATGAAAAGTATTGATGTTTCCTTAGCATCCCTAAAGTTATGTCCATGCTTTAAAAAGTTTCTCTGTAGGAGAGAAATGGTATTTATACCATGTTTTAAAATTCTGTAAGATGAGACATCTTAGCTGCTTTCCAGGCTTTCACACTATTAAGCCACTCAACTTGCCTATGTTATTGGAAATACTTTTAAAGTTTGTGATGTGGTCATCTAGAAAGCCCTTTTGGGAAAACTTCACATTCCCAGTGTCATTGCCATACAACTTCATTAGAATTCTTGACCCACAGCTGAAACGAGCCTATTATCTTTTAGTTCCCCAATACCATTTAGAACTTTAAAACTAAAGGTGGTGGGTAAAAACTCACGGAGCCTTTCCATTATCTTAGGTTGCAGGAAACTTTGTAGTTTTTGAGGTTTAACACATTGTGTATCCCTAAATTAACAATCACTGTGCTAATGAGTGTAAAACATTCTTCTGCATTGATGGATTTTGTGCCTCCCTCCATTAAAAGCATAACAGCCATATAGTTGTCCTGTGATTTGTAAAACACCTTGTCATAAAATTATATGAATGCGATATCCTTTGGTTAGGAATACAGTTGAGAAACATTTGAACATAAAAAGTGTTTTTATATTCACTTAAATATCAATGTATTTTATGATTCTTGAATTAGCAAGTAGGTTATTACTAACTTCCATTTTGTCTTTCTTATACACTTCATAATCTACTTTTTTTAATCTGCTGTTGCAGGTAAGATATTAAACTTTTTCTTTTTTTTTTAAACTAGAGGACTTCAGCTGAAGTTCAGTGCTTTTCTGCCAAATTCCTTCTAACTAGATGCATTCAGAAAGGCCCTTTACTTTCTCTAATCAATCACAATAGCCACCAGTTGTTTAGTATTCATTATGTATATGTATAACGTGCAGTGCAATCTTGTTTAACTTCATTTCAAAGATGAGAAGACAAACTCAGAAATTAACTTGTCCTTATTTTCTTCAGCTTGCTTTCCCAAGGCTTCCTAAAAACTTACAGCTTGTGTCTACGTCATCACTTTTTCGAATTATCCCCAGTAAGATGAGTTAACACGTACAGAATCACGATTGTTGCAGATTGTTCTAGCACAGTACACTAATGGTATAACGGCTAATCTGAAATATCTTGAGGTTGTGTAGTGTCAACTCTATTGGAGAAAAATTTTAACCTAGTTGCTAATGCTGCCAGTAGCCCTTCATTTCAACACAAACATGAAAACATGTTTTAGCCTAGAAGGGCAGAAACAAATGCCAAGAGTAACTTTGGAGACACCCACTATGTTTTATGTTGGAGTTATGACTTTGGTTCTGTTTTTACCCTTTATTGGGAATACAGGGCAGTATTACAGTCTTGGATTATTAAATGAACAAATGTGGTGATACAGCATTGACAAGCATGACCTGAATTCTGGGAGTAAGTGGTTTTCCAGTTCAGGGGGTAGGAGAAAAAACAGGTGCAAGATCTTCTTTAAAGGAGAAGAGAGCCACATTACTCAGCCACCAAAGGGTTTTGGCTTCAACTCATTAATGGCTGGAAGGAGTGCCAGTCCTGGTCAACCATCCATGATCTTCATCACAGCAAACTGGAATCTCCTTTTTCAAACTAGTTGCAGGTAAAAGAGTAAATGACTCCAGACTGACTTATAAATTGATCTGGATGACTACTAAAGTGTCCTCCGTTCACCAGCTAGTACTCTTCAGAGAGACTGTTGGAGCAAGGAGCCTCTCATGTGCTCCCAGTTATTATATAGTGCGTAGAGGCTTGTAAGGGTTAGTCCTGCCAGGCCGCCTCGTGCCACCCCTCGAAGACCACCTGCAGAGGAAAAACAAGAAAATAACAGCCTTGTATTGCATACTGTCCCAGCATCACAGGGTTAACTAAGAGTTTCCTAAAGCTGAGACACTCCATTCATGTTTATGCAGATTCCATCCCAAACAGGAGAATAAGCTGTAAAAGTAATAAAAGAAACCAAGACTGAAGTTCAGGAGAGAGAGATTCCCTAAATCACTTGTTTAATACATAAACTATACTTTCATATTCACAATGTTTTTTTCACTTTTAATTTCACAATTTGTATCTAAGATGATCAGCATAATTTCTTGACTTTTCTCAATCTGACTTGATCCTAGAACACTTCTGGACAAGATCTTATGCTTATCATTGAAGTCGCAGCCAGATCAGTAATTCCCTGCTAGTGATATAATTTAGAACTTGGGACTTCCCTGGTAGCACAATGGTTAAGACTCCAAGCTCCCAATGCAGGGGGCCCAGGTTCGATCCCTGGTCAAGGAACTAGATCCCACATGCATACTGCAACTAAGAAGCCGGTAAGCCATAACTAAGGAGCAGCCCGCTGGCTGTAACTAAGGAGCCTGCCTGCTGCAACGAAGACCCGGCGCAACCAAATAAATAAATGAACTTAGCTGGCACTGTCAACTGATGTAAGGCTGTATGTAAACACAGTGACACCCTCTTTGAAAACAGTATTAACAGCCTTTGGACTCTGCACAGGTCCTCTAAATATTAACTTTGAAGACTCAAGACAGAATGGTGATAAGATGGCTATAATCAAGCTTTGAGTTAGATGCTGATGAAGCACCAACTCCCCTGTTGCCTATTCCTACCTTGATGTGTCAGAAAATCTCAACTAATGAGCAGTGAGGCACTTATCATCATACTAGTTGAAAAACATTCAAGGATTAGACTTTGAACTGTTTCTGCTTAACAACAAAAGAACAATTTTTCATGTGGAAAAAGATTAGGAATAGATATTTTCATTTGAAATGCAGAAACAAAAATGTTTCAGTCAGTTACTTGAAAATAGTCCCCAAGTCTAATAAGAGGAATGGGGGTACCCAAAGAAGCTTTTAAGAAATAGTGAAACTGTAAGAGAATATCAAATAAGTAGGGATCACAAACTTCAGGCGTAGCCTATATTGTACCTATGGAGTATTTGTTCCAAGTCACGTGTTAGGAAGGCAAAGGTCCAGTGGTTATACCTTATTATAGGCCCTTTAGCTACGAGCCAGTAAATTCCGTGAAATTCATGACACTGCTGAGTTAGAATGCTTCAGACCAACCCTTTCTGCAATGAATGTCTTGCCAGATGGCTTCAGATGATAAATTAAAGGGCCACTCCCTCTAGGAGGCTCTCTAGCCTGAAGACTTAAGATAGCTGACCTGCTTAAGCTTCAACTATGAAGTGCCCTAATTATCTCTTAAACAGACCCAAACAGAAACTGCAGGCATCATCTGTAAACAGCTGTCAAATATGTGGGAAAGAGGATCAGAAACATAAAAAAAATTAATCAAAGTAAATGGGAGATATCTCCTAGAAGTCTACATTATCTCTTTATATCTTGCCACACAGACTAGGCATGACAGTTGAATTTGCAACTGTATTCAGTGTGGTTGAAAAATTAGAAAAATGATATAGAGGAGGTAATTGAAAGCACAATAATTTCGCAGACACCATTTCCTGGGACCATACGTTCAACTTCAGACTAACTCCCCTGGACCTTTGGCCGATTACAAGTCCACGGGACTCTGAAGTCTGCCCACTGGTTTGGAATTGGCTGCAAACTGTTACTTTCAGTTGGCCTTTTGCTTTGAGTGTCCTAGGAACATGGTTTCTACTTGGCCATTTTAGAAGGATCTTCACACTACTCATCTATCAGATAGCAAGCCTCCCTGGATATAGGTACTAGGGGTAATAATGAAATTGGGAACTATAAGGATTTAAGATTCTGGGGACATAAGTGGCACACTGTATCCCTCAAGAAAAATTTATCCCCTAGAAAGCCGCCTACTTTCTGACCAAAATGAAACAAACTAAGTTCAAATCAATTATGTTACTTCTCTGAAGACTAGAAAAAAGTTGTTTCTAGTAAGACACCAAATATACGTAAGTGCTTGATTTACTAATAATCACAGTAACCCTGACGCAACGGTAGGCTTTTATTACATGTTTTAGTTTTAATTCTTTCCATTAATTTCAGGGTTTTCCAGCTGGTTGATCTGTTAAAAGTTTGACAGCCTTGGCTTTAGGCTTTCTGTAATAAAACAACTTTTGCCCAACTGAACACAGGAAGTCGATTAGCAAATAAACTTGCTTTGAACACAGAGTAACCAAATGAGGCCAATGGTTAATCTCTATAAAGCGGAACAAACATGAGACTTGTGTGTCACAGTTTTATCTTCTATCTTTTGGATACTTATACAACTCTTCCAGAAAGGGCAAATATCACCTCTTCTAAACGTGGGAAAATGAGGCCCAGAATATTTAAATGCCTGGTTTATGGGGTATAGAGCTGATCACTGGCAGAGCTAACACACTGAACTGGTAACTATTTTAGCACAAGGGTCAGCACATTTTTCTTGAAATGGCCAGAAAGTAAATATTTTAGGCTTTGAGAGTGCAAAGGCTATGTAGGTACTTATATAACCATTAAAAATGTTAACTATTTAAACATGTAAAATACATTCAGTGAAGAGACAGGTATCTGGCCAGCAGGAGGCTATGGCCCTTGCTTTAGAGGAACAGCCTTACATAACAGAGGTGGCTACAAATTCCATTCAACAAATGTTTGTACTACTTAAATTTTTTTGTTAAAACTATTCTTTAAAACTGCGATAAAATACAAATAACATAAAATTTACCATTATTAAGTGTACAGCTCAGTAGCATTAAGTACACTGCCATTGGGCTACCATCATCCATCTCCAGAGAACTTTTTTCATCTTACAAAACCAAAACTCTGTGCCCATTAAACAGCAATTCCCTCCTCCCCTTCCCAATCTAATGCCTAATTTAATTTTATTACATTGATACATCTTTGCTCATTTTAATTTTTATTATCAAAGTAGTCCATATAGATAATTTTAGAAGTCAAGATAGTACAAGATTTTAGTGATGCACAAGAGTCTGGTGTACTCATCATTCTTACCCTAATTCCCAGTTCCCAAAAGCAACTACTTTAATTCTTTGCTTTTTACCTGCATGTTTCTAAAGAACATCTTTATCTTGCTATTTCTTGGTATTTCAATACTAGATATTGTCTATTGATTTCCTACTAGGAAAACTGTGTCAAGTCTTGTAAGAATTGTACAAAATATGCTTATGGCAGAAAGGTTTATGTTATCTCATTTACAACTCTCTGAAGGGAATAGCCACCCTTGTTTTATAGACAAAGAAACTCAAATTCAGACAAGTTATTCTCCTATTTACACATTTATTTAGGGATCCAGTGCTAGTCAAACTCAGTCTGACTCCAAAGCCCACTGTTTTTTTCAGCATACCAAATTGCCTCCAGCATAGAGAAAGGAGATTATCAGGGAAATTTCTTGAAAGGGGTACTAATAATTGAGCTGGGCCTTAAGGATGGACTGGATTTCAAATTTATCTGTTTGATCATACGACATGCATGAGAAAGCTGTGGGAGAAAAGGCTGGGAAGATAGGTTAAGATTAGAACATGGAAGGCTAGGGTGAGAAATTTGAATTAAGAGAGAAAGGAAGTGTGTCATCATCACAGGCTCCTGGGTAGGGAGTATTAGAATTAGAACCTTCCTTGAGGAAGATTAAGCTAGAAATAGTAAGTAGGTAAGAGACTGGAGGTAGAAGTCTAATGTCAAAATGGTCAACGGAAAATACTGTTAGAGAAGTTCAGGGCTTGTGATAAGGGCCTCAGCTCTCAGGTGATGGATGTGGTAAACTTCATAACTGATGGAATGAGGGGACAGAGAAAGAAAGGCAGAAATCAAAGGTGATTAGGCCTGCTTCCTGCTTCTTGTTTTTTCTTTCTTGGTTTTGTAACAGAGTGGAAGCAGTAGGTGGGACTTTGAACTGCACTTCTGGGCTTTCCTGGGCTTCCCGAACCACTGCCCCATCCAGTCCTTCCTTGCAATGCCAGCGCTTCCATGCAGGACCAAACTCACTAAAATATCCCAGCTATTTTTGAGCCCCCATGTTACAGTGTCCTTTTAGAACTAGTCTTTCAGTGGCTGTTTTTCTGCAGGTGGTAGGGAGTGTCGCAGACCCCTCTGAGAACCTTATGCAAGTTTTAGAGGATTTGGAAACCCTGACTTAACATCTCCTGGTGTAAACTATGTACTCAGGAGAAGGGTGAAAGTTTAACTCTCTGGAAGTTACAATAAACAATTTAAGGCTTGTAAGTAAATGGAAATGTCCTAGTACTTAGATGGTAAGAATTAAAGTCCAGGTAAGCCAAGTCTTTACACTGGCCTATGAAGTTCTATCATCTATATGATTTGGTCCCTTCCCACTTTTTATCACTCCAGATTCTATTACTCTCCTATTGCCTTTCTTTCCTCTCGCTGTTGTGGCCTCTCCCGTTGCGGAGCACAGGCTACGGACACGCAGGCTCAGTGGCCATGGCTCACGGGCCCAGCCGCTCCACGGCATGTGGGATCTTCCCGGACCGGGGCACGAACCTGTGTCCCCTGCATCGGCAGGCGGACTCTCAACCACTGCGCCACCAGGGAAGCCCTCCCATTGCCTGTTAACTCCCACTTCAGGGCCTTTGTTCTTGCTGTTACCTAAACTGCACCCTCCAGACATCCACTTCATGGTCCCTCATCTGTCCATCTTTGGTCAGATACCACCTTTTCCTTGAAGGGTGTCTTAAAACACCTTGGTACATACAGTTTTGCATGTATGCCTTTGTGTGCTGTGGGATAAATTGCTGAAAATTAGATGACTTGAGCAAAGGATCTACATATTTAAAATAGTAATAACTAATGCCAACATTGCTCTTAAAGTACTTGCTTACCTTTGCCAATAAGCATCATCTACCATCACTTTTTAAAAGCCAGGTTGTGAAAAATATTACCTTAATGTTTTATTTTGCTTTTCCCTGATTGCTTGTGAGCAAACTTCAACTGTTTAGTGGTCGTTTGTCTCCTGAAGGGCTTTGTCATATCCTTACTCCACTTTTTACCGGGTTGTTGGTTTAAGTGATTTGTTGAAATGTTTTATACATTATGGCAGTTAGCTCTTTGGAAGAATGTTGATGCCAGTAATAGAAATAAAGAAGTCATCAAGAGGCTGTTTGTGGCATATGAAGTTTAATTTTGAAGGCCTGGCATTCATTGAGAAGTAGTACCTTTTAACAATAACCCTGATAATTGCTTAATTTGAAGAACTGTATTTGTTTATCTTCTTACTTTTACTTAGCTTGCTTTTATAAGGTGACTTTCTCATGGGAGGCACAGGATTAACAGGTAAGGAATTTTCTGCGAGGGGGAAAGGGGCACCCATATTTTTTGGTTTCTGAGGCCTTGTTTCCTGAAGATAAGTGATCAGGCCTCTTCAACATTCCTCAACTTACGCATGATAGCAAAACTACAGTTGTTCTCATTCTGGTAAAATACTGGTCATTAGATTTTCACATGGTATAGGAAACCTAATAATGACATTTCACACCCTCTGAAAAATATTTACAGAGTTCATTAAATAAAGCATTAGATCTGAAGTAAAGCCACACCATCAGAATTATTCCTTTAGCCTCTTTTTGGTCTGACAACTACCCACCTTCTCATGTATTTTCCCTCATGGTTTTTCTTTCTACAAAAGTAGCTTCCATACCTAAATTGAATCATATTGCTTTCATTCTAAACTCCTTCCTTTTAAAAAAAAAAATCCCTATTTTAGAAGCATAAACTGGGGATTGGAAAGATTTTAGGTCAACAGGAATTAACCATTCTCTAAATGTAAACTTCTTTCCTCAATGGTTTATGCTGATTCTAGACTAAAAAGTGCCTAAACTCTTTTCCAAATCCTTGAATCTATAAGTTTTACAAATATTCCTGCCACACAAAACTCATAATTCTGTGCTCTGTCTTAAGTAGAGTGTAAACCAGAAATCAATAAGACACTGATTTGCCTTTGTTAGAGCAATTTTGATGCGCTGAGTTAATTGTTCAGCCAGGAACTACGAACCAATGTTGGAATTCTGGGTCAGCAGATTATTTACCTCTTCTATGTTCCCCAATTGCAGTGGAAACTGAAATCTACTTGTCACCTGACATAGAATTAATGAATATTCTTTTTTGCCCTTTCTCTTCTGAGCCAAGAGCCTACTCTTCCATAATTGATGTTGGAGGTGTCCCAGGTGGTGTTATAAATGCTACTCCCGCAAGGAAGTTCTGGACACAGAAATCTAGGCTCTCCTTTTCTGGATAATACCAAGTATTCAGCCTTTCCCTTTTTATCTTTAAAATACGTGTAATATGTCTTAAATGAGATGGTAATTCAGTACATTTTTATACTCAGGGCTGCCCTTGACACAGGAAATGCCATAATGGCTTACCCTGAGCAAGAAAACTGGGATTGGTGGGAACTGAGCTGGAGCTTCAGTGCCATCCACTGGGGTAGCTGCTCCTCAACCTCAGCTCCAGCCATCTGCCACCACACATGTGAGCTTAGTGTCTTCCATTTGTTCAAAAGAAGCTAAAATTTCCAGACTTTCGTGAGAAATCTCCTGTTTTTTAAATTTTAATTTGATTTTTAATAAGCATAGTTTGGGCCAACTAAACTCTTGATGGCTGAGTGCCACCCTTGTGGTGCCAATTAGGGTTTTCAATTCCTTTGTCTGATCCCAAAGATTTTCAGTGTGGAAGTATTTTTAGGTTTTTAACAAGGTTCTTCTATGCCAAGGTAACACTTTCATGGACATAAAAGGTATTTACTGTCTTATTCTACCTGGCAGCTCTGTTGATGTGTGTAAGCACATGCACGTGTTGCAGAAAGTATTGCGAGCTCTTAAGAAGAAAATTCCCAATGTGATCCATTTTCAAAATTAAAAAAGCCTCTTACTCTCAGTTATATCAGGAAATTTTGGATTTTACAATTCTGTTGAGACTTCTCTTATTTCTTTCCAGTAAAAATGAGGCCAAAATACTACTTGATATTTGTGATAGAGGAATTACATAAAAACGAAATTACTCAGTTAAGTGTCTAAAAGCATAATAAAGCAATCAAATAAAAGTACTTTTCAGAGGCTTGAGTATAGAACATATGTAGTTTAGGCAATTTAAAACAAATGTGAGAAAAATCTGGGGCTGTCACTAGTTATATGATCTTTTAAGAAAGATCATCTTAATACCGTACTCATCTATAAAATTGGGGTGTGATGATTATCACTTCACAAAGTTTTAAATGAAACAAGTTATATTAACTGATTATTGCTGAGAGTGTAATCGTAACTCAGTGAATGTTAATTTCTTTTCCATCTTAGAGGAGAATTTGATATTTGATCTTCATCCAGTTAATTTTGACTCAACTCTCAGGGTTTTGATTTTTTATTTTTCCAAAACTGAACGGTATTTAGTCCACCCATGTTCATAACAGCATTATGCACAGTAGCCAAAGTGGAAGAAACACAAGTGTCCATTGACAGATGAATGAATAAACAAAACGTGGGTGGGACATACGTACAATGGGGTATTATTCAGCCTTAAAAAGGAAGGAAATTCTAACACATGCTACAACATGGATAAACCTTGAGGACATTATGCTAAATGAAAAAAGCCAGTCACAAAAAGAAAAATACTACATGATTCCACTTACGTGAGGTACCTAAAGTAGTCAAATTCAGAGAGATAGAAAGTAGAATGGTGGTTGCCAGGGGCTGTAGAAGGGGGAAATGCAGAGTTGCTGTTTAATGGGTATAGGGTTTCAGTTTTGCAAGATGAAGAAAAGTTCTGGAGATTAGCTGCACAGCAATGTAAACATACTTAACATTATTGAACTGTACACTTAAATGGTTCGGATGGTCAATTTTATGTTATGTGTATTTTACAAAAAATAAAAACCAAAATCCCAAACCACGAGATGGCAGAGAACATTATACTACAAAAAAAAAGTATAACGTTTCCTTTTAAACTACAGTATGGATAAAAAGCATACTTCAACTGTATTAAGAGACAGCTGCACCATTTAATAGTACCTACCTGTACATTTATACAACATGCCCGTCATGGTTCCAGCTGCTACTGTGTTGAGGTCATCTTCTGCACCTCGTGTTTTTTCAATGATGACACCAAATGCACTATAGAGCAAAGCTATAGGGGAAATGGAACTGATCAGTAATAAAAAAGTAAACTGAAAGTCAGTGTGGCAATTATATTTAGATAAATGTATTCTACAGGCATAATAAGTATTCACAGACATATAAACAATGATCACTGGAACACTGTTTGTAACAAAAAAGGCCTAGCAACAAATAAAATAACCTTCAAGAGGGGACTGATCCAGAAAGAGACTTTCTACATAATGGAATACTATGTACTCACTTAAAACGCAGGAAGAGCTCTATTCACTAATATGTAAAGCAGGCACATGTGTGTATGACTCTGGATATGCAAGAAAATGTTTGGAGAGATTCAGAAGAAATTTATTAGCTATTTATGGAAAGTACTACTGGGGAGTCCCAGGAAGAATATCTTTAATTTTCACTTCCATTTTATTAGTAACAGCTGTAGTTTAGGTTTAGAAACAAAAACAAAACACATGTATTTCTATTCTAAGAAAAATATGACTTCCAGAAATGTGAGATCTGGTTCCTGCACATGTAAAAACCCTAACACTAGCACTATTTAGTTTTAACAAGATCTTCCCCCAAACTACCATTCTCTTATGCCTGTAAAGACTGATTAGCCATGAATGCATTAACCCTTCTCCTTACCCTTTCTCAAAATTATAGCCACATTTGACCCCTCAAAATTATACCAAACTCAGCCTTACAACTCCTCTGCTGTGATGTTTTTATTCTTCTATAAGGGTTCTTCTTCCTGTTTCAATTTATTTAACTGAAACTAAACTTGAGCAGAACATTGTGACTGGTCACATTACAAGGGAAACATACAGGGTGACTGGCCACCCCAGTCTGCCCAGAATTGAGGGTTTCCTGGAACATGAACTTGAAGTGCTACAACTGAGAAAGTCCTGGGGAGACCAGCATGACTGATTACTCTGGGCACACAGGTACAAAGGAGGGTGACTGTACTTGGTGGAAGGGCACTGGGGTCATGGGCAGCATATGAAAGCAGCCATTTGCTATTACAGTGTGAAAATGTACTGCTTCCAAAGCCCATGACAAGGCTAGGATCTCACTCTGTTACACAGAGGCTTTTCCTATTTTTTCAACAAGATGCCTACATTTTCTCTTACTTAATCTGCCACAAGTAAAAGATTTTCAGACTTTCAAATAAAGTAAACTTTGGATTAGGGCATAAGTGCCATAAGTAGGCTTATTATAAGTCATGAGTAATCAAAAGAGTCAATCATTCATAAACATTACAGTATGAAAGCATTTGGTCCTAAGTACTACTAAATTATCCCTTCCTTAGAACTGCAAATGTTTTCAATGTCTACAAAGGCCCTATTACAATTCTGGCAATTAAGTCTGGGAAATCTAATTAGGTAAATAGAATGATGAATGGTCTATTAGGAAAACATCAGGACGGCTGGATTAATCTATCATATCTTACTACAGGAACTTGAACCTCTCCTAACAAACAAAACCATTTGCCTTGAACCTAAATTATTTTAATTGCATTTAGTTAAAACATGATTTTATTTGGTGTCTTGCTGAGACAGGAGAGTATGCAGGGCTTAAAGCATTTAGAAATGAACGTATTTCACAATGATATTAGCAGCTGGGATTCTTTTGTTATACAGTTTATGGTCTTCTCCTAAGTAGTATCTATACTACTCACCAGAGTGGATTTAAACATAATTTTTAACATCCCAGGACCAGGATTTTAGTTGATCAAACTGTTCATAATACATGTACATTCTTTCTTTGCAGTAATAATAATTTATTAAAAAGTGAGATATCTACTTACCCAGAGAACCTAGAGTATTAGCCCAAAGTGCCCCTTGCCTGGTCACCATATTCAAGATCCTACCAGGGCAGAAAGAGATAGAATCTGTATTTAGAACCAGTATTCCTTTAGTATTTAGAAAAACCACAATAATAGCAATTTTAAATGTATAAACGCAATACACAAAGTTTTCTTAATTTTAAAACTTAACACCTCCTCAGAATTCAATTAGGATAGCTTTTACTTTATATAAATATAAATGAAGATTAGATTAAAAACTCCAACATTTTGGGGCAACAAGTAAAGAAAATTCTAATTATTAAATGTATAAAACTATTAAATATATAAAAGGTTTGAATGATATCCTGGAATGTATTTTATAAAGAAGTTTACAAGAAACTGATCTATGTTAAAAAAAATGACATAACAGACAAACTAGCTTATAATTAAGTTTCTTATGTGTGGGGGGTAATATGCATATTTAGAAAGTTAAGTAGAATCAGAGTGTGGAATATCATGGAATATAAAGCAAAATTAAAGACAAATACTCAAAGGAAAAAGTCATCCAACTAGAATACATGAAGAAAGTGCACTCTGTGTCTGCTCCCAGACTAGAACTAAGCAGCCAAAGTGAATGCTTAGCACACTCTCAAGGAAGCACAGCGCTGCCCTCATCCAGTGCCAGACATCACCAGAACAGTGACGGAGGCAACTGGAGGAAGAAGACAGAACACTGCTCTCCCAGCAGTGTAACACTGTCACAGGAATGGTTCTGTCCTGACAGCTGACTACTGCTGGAGATTATAGAATCACAACAACAAACAGTAAAAGAACTCATTTAATTAAAGCACTCATTTAAATTAATGCTCAGTAATAACAAAAATCTGTGTTACTTTTAAAGGATTTAAAAAATTAGTAATGATTACAAATATTATGTTACACATTTAATTAATCTAATTATGGTACATATTTACTAATATATTAAGTTTAGCACTTAATTGTTTTTCATTTGTAACAAGCATCTAAAACTATTAATTTTCATTACTGTATTGCTGGTGGCACTGCAAATTGCCAAAGTCCTTTGGAATGTGATCGGGCAACATACGTCCACTTAACTGGGGCCTTACCTACTTCCCACTTTAACCCTCTCTCAATAGATTAAAGGCAGAAAGTAAGGAAACTTACCCAAGATCCCAAAACAGTAAGCAATGGAACTGGGCTTTGAAACTACATAGATTTGTCTGGCCTGAAACCCAATTACCTTTCCATTTTTTAAATGCTGTCTCTCTATTTGAAAGATCAGAATTATTATACTAAAAAATGGTAAGTAAGATTTAAAAAATCTGACTTCAGAAATGCAAACCAATTTGACTCTCACCCAAAATTAGTAACTATGATGGTTTTAAGAAACAAAGATTATCTTTTCTAAGAGAACTTCCACTTTCAAATTGGTGTTCAGTAATATGATGCTGGGAATTTGTTTCAAAATAATATGGAAGGGAAGAAGGAGGTGGGACATAACTGGTCCTGGTGCTGGTTGATGGTTGTTGAGCTTGGGTTATAGTTCATAGATGTTCACTGTACTACTTTGTCTACTTTTGTATAGATTCAAAATTATCCATAATACACAAAGTAAAAAAAAAACTGGAGTAAAGAACAAATATTAAGAATATAAATACAAAAATATTCAAGGATCTGAGCTTGTAAAGCAAGGGCAGTGATCCATACAGTAGTAGAAATATGAAAAACTTGACAGGCCTTCAGGTTTCCCAAGGTCCGATTCTAACACACTGCTGCCATCTGCTGGCTAAGAAACATAGAAGGAAAATGGAGCTTAAAGGGTCCTAAAATAAAAACCACGAGCCACTGAAGAACACATACTGGGTGATTCCATTCATATGAAGCATAAAAACATGAAAAACTAAACAATATATTATTTAGGGAACAGCAACAGGAACTGGCCATGTTTATTCCTTAAGCAGGGTGAAGATACATGTTATATATACTTTCTGACCTTAATTGCACTTTCCCTTCTTTGCAAACTTCAGTTTCCTAAGAGAACATTGTCTTACTCCTTTTGGAACCACCTCTAAGTTCTAGGGATTTCATTTAAATTTTCTGCACCTTTGCACTTAAGAAAAGGAGAGTGAAGTCAATGAGAGCTCAAGTCAAATGTCGGCAGAGTTAGCAATTACTCTTATGTGCTTATTTCTTCACTTATGATGTCCTATGGTTTTGCACACCCCTGAACAATCCAAATAATGTACTAGTAATTCAACAATTTGAAAAGCATGTTATATAGGCCTGCAAAATGGAACAGGTGTAGCTGAGAAGTTAGGTTAGGATAGCACCAGCTGACTGAGGGACACTGACTCAAAAATCACTCCATCTAAAAGCTCAGACCCAGGACTTAATTCCTAAATTCCTTTTATTTTGAATAAAGGAAAAACAAAACAAAACAAACACCGGAAAAAAAAAAACTGACCAAAAAGTATACCAATACTCTAAACAACTGTAATCTCAAGGTGTGCTCATCAAGCCAACAAAGTAGAGATTAATATTCAAACATCACTACATCATTACATGAGACTTACTGTACATTTCTTGGTTTGGACCAGGCCATGTTCTGGGTTTCCTTCAGTCCTAGCCGTAGACCATTCATTGCCCCAAATGCAGCCCCTGGCAAATCATAATAACAATTCATTCAAATAATCATCTATATATTAAAGAACAACTATACTTCTGATTCTTTTTCATTTTTATTTAATAATAAGAAAAATGTAAATAATGATTTTCAAAAAAACAACCCTGAAGGTGATATTTTAATTGCCTTTGCTTTTAAGCACCTCTGACTACTTGGACTGAGGATACTTAAAAAAACATATATAAATACCAACCTGTCATACAACATCCTCCAATGGTAAAGAAGGCCAGTTCAAATCTGCCCCGGGTTTTATTAGCTCCAGTTGGTAAAATAAACTCATCTGTATCCTACAAGGATAACAATGAAAACCAAGTTGAGCTCCCCTTAAGACATAGTACTTGAAAAGTATTTAATTTTTCAAAGGAGTTTTTCACAGAATGTAAATCTGTAAATTAACTAAAACTCAACTATACTTAGTCAAACAAAAGTAAAACTTTCTGCAACAAAAGGAACATGTAAATCAAAATGAAATGAAATATACAACATATATAGTTATGCTCATTAGTTCTTAGGAGAGATTCTTGCCCAGAACTTTGCATCTTAATGTAAGTTTGATAGATTATAGGAAATTTGCCTTCATGATAAATTTGAAAGTTTAGGAAGGCCATCTCTAGAGAAAGGTAAACTGAAAGCTATGAGAGATAACAGAATACCAGTCTGGAAGGAGAAAATAACTTTCACTCTGTAGCTACTATTTATCCAGCACCATTTTACTATATGTAAGACCAATGATCATAAAAAATGAGCAGAAACGATAAAAGTACAACAGTTTGGATCACTTACACAAGGGCAAAAATCACCTCCTTAACAATTCTTAACTAGTTGTTTGCAGGGCATATATTCCTTTGATAATCTTAGAAAGCTTACTAGATCCACCTTCTAGTAAATGCATACACAAAATTTGGTATGAACCCCCTGAAGGTCAGCCAAGAATCCTAGGTTGAGAAGTGCTACTGTAAGAGCACAATAGGATTGATTTCACAATACAATCCACTTTTTTATGATGAACAAATACATTTTTGCCAAGCTTTCCATACAAAAATGGTTAAAATGAGCCCCTGAAGGATAGCACACACACTTAGCAAAAAACACTAACAAGTAAACATCCCTTTGGCAAAATACTGACCTTTGGTAAATGCATTCCTGATTAGGAAAACTGTACCTCTGCACTGATTTTTGATTTCTGGCTTGTGCACACGTTCTTACCAAAAACTGTACAATAAACAAGCCCACGTACTCTCATCACATAGAAATGGTCTGTTGGGCAATGATAAGCAAACTCTGAAAAATTAAGTGTCTAAATATATTTATTATACATAGATCTGTAAATTCTGGGTGTTTCAAGTTCTGGGTGTATTCACCGAACTTGAATACAGAATAGAAATTATTGAGTCTTAGGAAAAGGAGGAAAAATGATTGAACAGAAGTGAACAACAGAGCCTAAGGGCTATGTGGGATACCACAAAGCAGACTAACATACAGACCATGAGTTATAGAAGGAGAGAAAGAGAATGTTTGAAGAAACAATGACTGAAAACTCACCAAATTTGATGAAAGAGATGCATATGAACATTCAAGAAGCTCAATAAACACCAAGTAAGATACATTCAAAGACACCCATACTGAGACATGTTAAAATCAAACTTTCGAAAGCTAAAGACAAAGAGAGAATCTTGAAAGCAGCAAGAGAGAAGCAACTTATCACATACAAGGATCCTCAATAAGATTAACAGCCGATTTCTCAAGAGAATCTTTGGAGGCCACTAGACAGTGCGCTGACATATTTGAAGTGCTAAAAGAAAAAACTGTCCACCAAGAACCCCATATTCAGCAAAACTGTCCTTCAAAAGTGAAGGAGATATTAAGAAATTCCCAGATGAACAAAAGCTGAGTGTTCATGACCACTAGACCCGCCCTGCAAGATATGATCAAGGGACTCCTACAAAGTAAAATGAAAGGACACTAGACAGTAACTCAAAGCCTTATGAAGGGATAAAGATATTAATAAAGGCAAATACATGGACAATTATAAAAGTATTACTGTAACTTATGCTTTTGACTCCACCTTTGTTTTCTACAAAAAGTTTAAAGCATTTAGAAGAATTATTAGATGTTTTTGACCACATGATGTATAAAGATATAATTTTGTGACATCAACAATTGAGAGGGGCAGGGACAGCTGGTAAAGGAGCAGCATTTTTGTATGTTACTGAAGTTAAACTGGTATAAATTCAAATTAGTGTTATAACTTTAGAAAACAGCTAAAGAATACATTTAAAAAAAAGGTTATGAGAAAGGAATTTAAACAATTCCCTACAAAAAAATCAAATAAACACAAACGAAGATATTAATGCAGGAAGGGAGGGACAAAAAAGCTAAAAGGCTTATAGAAAATGAATAGCAAAATGCCAGAAATCTCTCCTTATCAGTAAACACTTTAAATATAAATGGATTCAACTTTCTAGGCCAAAAGACAGAGATTAGCACAATGGACTAAAAAACATGATCCATTTATATGCTGTCTACAACAGATTCACTTTACAGCCAAAGACACAAAGATTGAAAGTGAAAGTACGGAAAAAGATATTCCACACAAATAATAACCAAAAAAGAGCAGGGTGGCTATACTAACATCAGAAAATATAGACTTTACAGCAAAAAAAGGTTATAAGAGACAAAGAAGGACATTATATCAATAAAATTATCAACATAGCAAGAAAATATAACAATTATAAACATTTACTTACCTAGTAACAGACCATCAAAATATATTAGGCAAAAGTGATGGAATTAAAGGGAAGAATAGAAAGTTCTACAGTAACAGATGGTGATTTCAAAATTCCACTCTCAATAATGAATAGAAACTGTTATAACCAGACAGAAAATAAGGAAATAGAGGAGTTAACACATTAAGTCAACTAGATCTAACAGACATATGCAAAACACTCTACCCAACAATGTACACATTTTTCTCAAGTGCACATAAGTCATTTTTTAGGATAGACCATATGTTAGGCCACAAGTTAAGTCTCAATAGATTTTAAAAGACACAATACGAAGCACCTTTTCCAACCACAATGGGATGAGTTAGAAATCAATAACAGAAGTAAAACTGGAAAATTCACAAATTTGTGGAAATTAAAAAAAACACCTCTTTAAACAATCCATGAATCAAGGAAGAAATCACAAGGGAAATTAGAAAATACTTAAGAGATGAGCAAAAAAGAAACACAACATACCAAAACTTGTGAAACTCAGTGGTGCTAAGGGGGACATTTATAGCTATAAATGCCCACACTAAAAAATAAGAAAGATCTCAAATCAAAAATCTAACTTTACAACTTAAGGAACTAGAAAAAGAAGAAACTAAACCCAAAGCTAGCAGAAGGAAGGACATATTAAAGATTAGAGTAGGGATAAATGAAATAAATTACTAGAATCAGAAATGAAAGTGAGGACATCTCACTGATTCTACAGAATTAAAAAGGATTATAAGAAAATGTTATTAACAACTGTATGCCAACAAACTGGATGCCCTTGATGAAATGTACAAATTCCTAGAAACAAAACTCATCAAGAAACAGAAAATCAGAAGAGACCCATACTAGTAAGGAGACTGAATCACTTATAAAAAAACTCACAACAAAGAAAAAGCCAAAAAGCCCCAAAGCCCTGGATCTCATGGCTTCACTGGTAAATTTTACCAAACATTTAAAGAACTAACACTGGGCTTCCCTGGTGGCGCAGTGGTTGAGAGTCCGCCTGCCGATGCAGGGATCACGGGTTCGTGCCCGGTCCAGGAAGATCCCACATGCCGCGGAGCAGCTGGGCTCCTGAGCCATGGCCGCTGAGCCTGCGCGTCCGGAGCCTGTGCTCCGCAATGGGAGAGGCCACAACAGTGAGAGGCCCACGTACCACCAAAAAAACAAACAAACAAACAAAAAAACTAACACCAATCTGGGGGTTCCCTGGTGGCCTAGTGCTTAGGATTCTGGGCATTCACTGCTGTGGCCCAGTTCAACCCCTAGTCAGGGAACTGAGATCCCAAAAGCTGTGTGGCAGCGCAGCCAAAAAAAAGGACTAACACCAATTCTTCTCAAACTTTTCCAAAAAACTGAAGTGCAGGGAATACTTGGAACACTTCATAACTCTTTGTATGAGGCCAGCATTATCATACCAAAGCCAGACAAAGACACTACAAGAAAAGAAAACTACAGACCAATACCCCTTATGATCAATGATGCAAAATCTTCAACAAAATTCTAGGAAACCAAATCCCACAGCATATTAAAAGGGTCATACATCATGACCAAGTGGGATTTATTCCTGGGATGCAGGATGTTCCAACAAATGAAAACTATCAATGTAATAGATCATATTAACAGAATGAAGGGAAAAACCCCCACATGATCACCTCAATTGATGCAGAAATAGTATTTGACAAAATCCAACATACTTTCATTGATAAAAACACTCAACAAACTAGGAACAGAAGGAAACTACCTCAACATAATAAAAGCCATATATGAAAAACCCACAGCAAATACCATACCCAAAGATGAAAGACTGAAAGCTTTTCCTCTAAGATCAGGAACAAAGCAAAGGATGCCCGTTTTTTTGCCACTTCTATTCAACACAGTATTAGACGTTCTAGTTGGAGCAATTAGGCAAGAAGAAATAAAAGGCATCCAAACTAGAAAGAAATAAAATTTTCTTTTTTCACAGATAATCTTATATGTAGAAAATCCTAAAGACTGCACCAAAAAAACCCTGTTACAACTAATAAGTGAATTCAGCAGAGTAGCAGGATACAAAGTCAACGCAAAAAATCAGATGCACATCTACAAACTAACAATGAACAATCTGAAAAGGAAATGATGAAAACAATTCCACTTACAATAGAATCAAAAAGATTCTATTTACAATAGAATCAAAAAGAATAAAATACTTAGAAATTAATTTAACCAAGGAGGTAAAAGTCTTGTACAAGAAAACTACAAAACTTGCTGGAAGTAACTTAAAAAGACATAAAGAAATGAAAACATATCCCATATTCATGGATCAGAGACTTAATACTGTTATGATGTCAGTATTACCCAAAACAATCTATAGATTCAATACAATTCCTATCAAAATAGGAATTGACATTTTTGCAGAAATAGAAGAACCCATCTCAAAATTCATACGGAATTTCAACAAACCCCAAATAGCTAAAACAATCTTGAAAAAGAACAATTCTGGAGGACTCACACTTGCGAATTTCAAAACTTACCAAAGCTACAATAATCAAAACAGTGTGGTACTATGATGTAGACCAATGAAATGGAAGAGAGAGCCCAGAAATAAACCCCTGTACATATGGTCAAACGATTTCTGGCAAGAATGCCAAGACCACTCCAAGGGGAAAAGACAGTCTTTTCAGCAAACAGTACTGTGAAAACTGTATATACACATGAAAAAGAGTGAAGTTGGACCTTTACCTAACACCATATACAAAAATTAACTCAAAATGGATCAAAGACCAAAACGTAAGACGTAAAACTGTAAAACTCTTAGAAGAAAACACAGGGGAAAAGCTTTGTGACAATGGATTTGGCAATGATTTCTTGGATATGACACCAAAGGCAAAGGCAACAAAAGAAAAAATACAAATACTGGCCTTCATGAAAATTTAAAACTTTTGTGCACCAAAAGACAACATCAACAGAGTAAAAAGGCAACCCACAGAATGGGAGAAAATAATTGCAAATCACGTATCTGATAAGGGGTTAATAATTAGAATCTATAGAGAACTCCTAAAATTCAACAACAAAAAACCAAATGAACTGATTCAAAACTGGACAAAGGACTTGAATAGACATTTTTCCAAAGAAAATACACAAACGGCCAAGAAGCACATGAAAAGTTGCTCAACATGGCTAATCATTAGGGAAATACGACTCAAAACTATAATGAGTTGCCACTTCACACTCATTAGAATACCTATTACCAAAAAAACCCAGATAACAACAAGTGTTGGTGAGAATGTGAAGAAACTGGAACCCTTGTGCACCGTTGGTGGGAATGTAAAATAGTACAGCTGCCGTGGAAAACAGTATGGCAGTTCCTCAAAAAATTAAAAATACAATTACCACATGATCCAGCAATTCTACTTTTGGATATATAATCAAAAGAATTGAAATGAGAGTCTGGAAGAGATATTTATACACCAAAGTTCACAGCAGCACTATTCACGATAGCTAAAACATGGAAGCAATCCAAGTGTCCATTGGACAGATAAGCAAAATGGAATATTATCCAGCTTTAAAAAGGAAGGAGATTCTGACACACACTACAATACAGATGAGCCTTGAGGACATTATGCTAAATGAACCAAACCAGTCACAGAAAAATAAATACTGTATGATTCCAGTTATTTGAGGTACTTAAGAGTATTCAAAAATCAGACAGAAAGCAGAAGGGTTGCCAGGAGCTGGGGGGAGGGTGGAAAAAGGAGTTATTGCTTAATGGGTGTAGAGTTTCAGTTTTACAAGATGAAAAGCATGGAGCTGGTAGGTGGTGATGCTACAATATTAGGAATGCATTAAATACCACTGAACTGTACAGTTAGAGATAGTATATTTTGTTAGTGTATTTTATCACAACTTTAAAAAATGGAAAAAAACAACCAAACCCCCAAATCCTTTAATCAACTAGTATCAGGGGGCTTCCCTGGTGGCGCAGTGGTTGAGAATCTGCCGGCCAACGCAGAGGACACAGGTTCGAGCCCTGGTCTGGGAAGATCCCACATGGCGCGGGGCAACTGGGCCCGTGAGCCACAATTACTGAGCCTGCGCGTCTGGAGCCTGTGCTCCACAACAAGAGAGGCCGCGACAGTGAGAGGCCCGCGCACCGGGATGAAGAGTGGCCCCTGCTTGCCACAACTAGAGAAAGCCCTCGCACAGAAATGAAGACGCAACACAGCCATAAATAAATAATAAATAAATACAAAATAAAAATTGCAAAAAAAAAACAAACTAGTATCAGGAAGAGATGCAAGCCAAATCCCCAGAGTTTGTGAGGGAAAAAAGGGTGAATGAAGACCAGAGACTTGGTGCCTCCAGATGCACATAGGTACTTGGGGTTATTTTTTTAAATGGTAAGATAAAGGACCAAATTAGTAAAATAATAAAAGGACTAGTCTTAATCTTACCTGCACGAGATACCGTGGATCCACATTTAAATAAGGAGACAGAGGGTTCATACCAGTTACTAGAGAGAAAACAAAGCATTATATTGCAATAAAATTTTAAAAAGTTATTTCATTTAGCATTAATTTTGCTCTTGTTTTGTGTGTTTTGCAATTTTGACGCACAGGCTCAATGAATGTGAATTTTTCTACCACTTTCTTAGTCTTATCCTTCCTGTCTGGCAGTTTAGAGGTTGCCTCTTCCTGGTGCCCTCAATCTTGCACTGGTGTCTCAGGATCTCATATCTACAAGATATTGGCAGTGATGTGGATCAAATAATCAAAGTAGCAGGAAGCATAGCCCAGATCAATAATAATGCTTATTTCTTTCTACTTTACTACAAAAATGCTTGACAACTATACAGATTACAAAATAAAATTGACCAGAGACCAATCAATTTTATGAGAAAAACATCGTTTGGGTTATGTGTTGTGTATAAATATTCTAAGGCAATTCCTTCAGATCTTAGTGTTGACAGTTGTTGACAGATTTGATTTACAGGGTAGAGAATTCTTAGGTCATCACCAGAAGGAAGGGGTCAGGGCAAAAGAAATGGGCACTCTCATGGGGCCAGACTGGAATTCTACTACCTTTGAAGATAGAAAAATCTATCAAGGAAAATCAACTTTCTCACATTTTAAATTTAATCTTTGGATCCTTTTGTATCTCAGCTAATTGTTCACAAACCTATCCATTAGCCAGGGCTCTGATCTTTTCATCAATTCAATGTCCTATTAGTTCTATATCCAATATCTATCCTGAATTGTGTTACTTACCATCTTTATTGCTACCACCCTAGGCCAACCACTAAATCTCACGTAGACTGTAGTAACTATCTCCTACCTAACCGGACTCCTTACTTGCTCTAGTCCCTCCAATTCACTTTCTAAATGGCAATTAAAGTGATTTTTTTTAAGAAAAGGAAATCAGCCTTAATGGCTTCCATTTACACCTGTAACCAAATCCAAACTCCTTACAAAAGGCTTACACAACACTACCTTAGCTGCCATTCCTTGCCCTTCTAATCTCATTATCTCCCACCAAACCAATAGCTCTGTAGATACAATGGCCTAACAGCTGATCCTCAAACACTTGCCTCCCCCCAGGCATTTGTACTGTATTCAGGTCACAGCTCAAAGGTCAACACCCCTGAGTTGCTTTCCCTGGACCATTCTTAAATGGCTTCGGCTCCCATCACCATCTCAGGATCCTTCTATTGCCTTTACACACTTATCACTAACTGAAATATTTTTTACTTATGTTACTTGGCTCACTTCAACAGGATGTAAGCTCCGTGAAAACAGCACTCATCTTTTAAAATTTAACTGCTGTAGTCCTGCACCCAGAAAAGTCCATCTCAAGTACTCAGTGAATGGTGTTCACCTCTTGATCTCTTAATTTACCTTCAAGTCTTAATTAACGTAACAATGCTTCTTCACATTAAGGCAGTGCCCTTTGTGCTCCAAAACTCAAAGGTCCTGAGACTAATATACAAACTACATACAGTCATATCCTATAACTTATTACATACAAACCATGTTCTAGATTCAGTTTTTTTTTTTTTTTTTTTTTTTTCTTTTTGCGGTATGTGGGCCTCTCACTGCTGTGGCCTCTCCCGTTGCGGAGCACAGGCTCTGGACGCGCAGGCCCAGCGGCCATGGCTCACGGGCCCAGCCGCTCCGCGGCATGTGGGATCCTCACAGACCGGGGCACGAACCCGCGTCCCCTGCATCGGCAGGCGGACTCTCAACCACTGCGCCACCAGGGAGGCCCTAGATTCAGTTTTTTTAAAACTAAATTTATCTATTATTTATTTTTGGCCGCACTGGGTCTTCGTTGCTGCACGCAGGCTTTCTCTAGTTGTGAAGAGGGGGGCTACTCTTGCGATGTGCGGGCTTCTCATCGTGGTGGCTTCTCGTTGCGGAGCACGGGCTCGCAGGCTTCAGTAGTTGTGGCAGACGGATTCTCAACCACTGCGCGACCAGGGAAGTCCTAGATGCAGTTCTGACACAGGTGACACTAGGAACTTTAAAGGGCGTTTTTCTTTTTGAGCATAAGAGACCTAAAGAAATAGTACAAAGATTCTCAAGAGAAATCAGTTTTATGAAGCGCTTATCCTTCACCAACTTCCCACTAACTTTAACTCCAAGTTCTGTTCATCCAGTTGAATATCACAGTTAGAAAGTTCCAAAGATCTGGAATACGTATTCACACTACTTAGGAGAGGGCACAGGCAGGGTATTCGTGCTTCGGCACCCTAGATCTTGAATAATTCCTTTCCTAAAATTCTTATCGGCTTCTTTCTTCATGTCTATAAAAAGTTCTCTTCCAAGTTCCTCCAGTTGTCTCGAGACGTATTTCTTTCTCTCGTGTATGCATTAGTAATGAGTGTTTTACCTTGAGGGCTACTTCGTGGTTTAAAATGTGACTTTGTGCTAAAAAGTTATGTATGGGCTCGATACGTGGAATGCATTTACTTGCAAAACTGGGCACTCTTCTGCACTTAGGGCCAAGCACACAGCCCAACACACAAGGAATTTGTGGGAGGAACGATAAGACACGAAGCTTGAATATAAAAGGAAGAAAACATGCAACATCTCCTGGGTCCAGGTCAACCACAAAGAGCTTCTCGGAATCCATGGCTCCAAACGCTCGCTCAGTGCTGAAAGAGCGGCCGCTCAGACACACTAAACCCACCACTGCTACTGAAGCTTGTGACCACCAGCAAAAAAAAAAAAAAAGAGAGAGAACAGGGCACATCGCATGTGTAGCGTGGCCGCAAGAACCAGTCAGAAATGTTCGTGAGCTAGGCCCAATACTTACGCGGGACTCCGGCCAAATCCGCGTGCGAGTAGCCTGCTCCACCGGCTCCGAAAAAGCCGGCCAACCCCCCAGTGGTTTTGTTGCCGCTTCCGCCGCCGCCCTCCATGGTATCGCAGCAAACTGCCCGTCTGCTTCTCCCCGTCTCAGGCCGAGATCGCGTGCTCGGCCGTTTCTCCTCTGGAATAGTGGGAAGACCCGCGTAACCACCACCTCCTTCACACACTGACCTTCCGGGCGCCGGCGCCCGCGGAATCTCGCACTTCCGCTTTGCGACAGCGTACGACCCGGAAGCCGGAAGCGCCTGACGGCAGCTTTCCGGTGGTGGGAAAGTGAACGAAGCTAGAATCAAAGCGGCGCATCTTGAGGAAGGTGGGGTTCCTGTGGAAGAGGGAAGGCAGGCGAGTGGATAGGGTCTGGCTCGGGAGGCCGGCAGAGCAGCAGCTGCAGAAGCAGGCAGCGGCAGAGAGGGCATGGTGTCGGGAGGCGCCGAGAAGGAGGCGCAGTCCGTCCCTCCCAGGGTTAGTGAATGAGGCTCTCCGCCCGGGCTAGCCCGGGGACTGTGCGCTGCGGGTCCCAGCATGAGTGCGGGCCCCGGCTGTGAGCCCTGCACCAAGCGACCCCGCTGGGGCGCCGCTGCAACTTCTCCGCCGGCCGCCTCGGACGCCCGGAGCTTCCCCGGCAGGCAGAGGCGCGTCCTCGATCCCAAGGACGCTCCGGTGCAGTTCAGGGTCCCGCCGTCCTCGTCAGGCTGCGTCCCGGGGCGGGCGGGACCGCACAGAGGCAGCGCCACCTCGCTTGGTACGTGGGGGAAATAAAGCTCTTTGTTCTTCGCCTCGGCCCAAACCTTTTCTTGGTCTCTGAGGAGCCAGGGACTCCAGCACCGCCCCCGCCCCCCGCCTTTTCTGGTCTTGTGTGCACCACTCTGAACTCTGAGGTCCCCTTGCTGAGCCACCAAGGCTACTAGTTGGAGAATGGGGCCGGATTTTTCCCGTGGCGATTGGTGGTGTGAGAAACCCTGATGAGTAGTCACTCACAGGGAGGGAAGTGGTAGGATACTCCACTTGTTTGCTTTCTTCGGGTTTGACTGAGAAATTGCCTTAGTCGTTAAGGAGGTTTAATTGTGTATGTGACGCTTCAGCCTCTAGATGGAAAGAAAGCTGCAAGGAAAATCACAGCTTATCTCAGTTTACATTCTAAGTCCCTGGGTACAGAGCTATTATTCTTAGCTTGCATTATGCTTGTTTCTGGTGTACAGTGTTGAACAAAAGTAACTTGGTCTCTGTCTTCAGACCCTAAAATCTATCAGGATAGATAGACAGTTAGGGAAGTTAACATAATAAAGGGTAATGGGTGTTCCAACTCATGAAGGAACAGAGCGTTATGGTAGAAGTCAGTTGTACCTAATCCAGTTTGTGGGCTCAAAGATAATCTCCCAGCCAGAAGATAAGAACCTTATTCCGAGGACTGAAGAGTGATGAGTTAGCTAGATGAAGAGAAGTTAATGAAGTGATTCCAAAGTGCAGCTGATTCATATTGTCAGCAGGGGAGCGTAGTGAGAGATGAGGTTGCAGAGAGGTAGGCAAAGATCAGATCATACTGGACAATGCTAAGGGTTTTGACCTTTATTTCTAAGGGCAATGTGAAACTATTAAAGGGTTTCAGTAGGGGAGTGACTTGATTGGATATATATTTTAAAATATATGTATATTTATTTAAAAATATATACTTTAAAGGTTCTTGTGGCTGGTGTGTGGAAAATGAAGAATAGATTGAAAGGGAGCAGAAGTGCAGGCCCAAGATAGTTAAGGAGTTAGTCTAGATGGGAGATAATGATGGTTAATAGTTGGTTGCAGGCAGTAGGTAGGAAAGGGGAAAAGTGGATGGATTTAGGAGGGAATGGGTTATGTGGGTTTGTACCGCATAAGAAATATATCTGTGCTGGAAATACAGGTTTGGGAGTTATTGTCACATACACATAATTGATAACGATGGTGGTAGATTAGTATAAAGCATGTAGTGAAAATAAAGGCGACCTAGGACAGACACCACCATGTAAGAGTAGACTGAAGAGAAGCAGGCAGAGAAGTAGGAGGAAAGCCTGCTTTTGTTGTGTCATGCAAGGACGGGAGCATTTCAAAAAGGATGTGTTGGTCAGCAGTATAAGAGAATGGGCACAGGTTAGGAAGTCCTCTGATGAATGGTGTACACTTAGTTCTCTCAGGACTTAGAGGCAATGAGGGGCAGACCTGCACTTAGTATTGAAGGATGAGCAGGATTTGCTGTATAAACCAAGGAAAGAAAAAATTATATAGTCAGAGGGAGCAGCATGTACAAAAGGTGGCTTGACAGGAGGCCAGAATGACAAGACTCAGCTGAGGCTGGGAAGGGGAGCAAGAACTTATTTATGGACAAACTCAAGTGCCATTTCAAGGAGTTTGGACTTGATCTGTGGTTAATGGGGAGCCACTAAAAAGCTTGTAAGAAAAGCGATATCATTTGGTTAATATTTTAGAAAAGATGGCTTAGGCAGTGATCTTTGGACCTTTCTGACTGCAACCCACAGTATAAATTTCATCTAGTACACAAAGTAAGCAATCTCTCTCTGTCTCTCCTGGTAAATAGGTCATATTTATAACAAATGTTTCATGAAATAATACTTTACAATGTATGCCGCATTATCATGTTGTCTGTATTATTTCATTAAAAAATGTTGGTCATTTGTAGTTTGTGAAATGCTGAGTTAGAGAAAGTCAAGACTGTAGACAAGGAGACCAGTTGCAGGAAACAAGTGCAGTTGCCCAGTGAGTGATGTAACTGTTCTTTTAATATTGGTGCTATTTTGAAATGGGGAGGAAGGGATGGGTTTAAGATTTAGGATGTAGATTTCAGAGAACTTGTTGAAGGAGAGTGGAGGGGAAAGGAACTAAGGGTGACCTCCAAGTACTGTATCTGACTTCTGTGACAGCCTAATTTGTGGTCCTATTAACTTTATCTGCATGTAAAGGAGAAGGAGTGAGTTGGGGGTGCTGTCAGTCTTCACTAATTGGATCTCCTAATTTTCTGCAGAAGAGGGAGTGAATTAATACTTGGGCTGTACTTGTGCATGTGTGTAAATGTTTTCTGTATACCTGGCACAGGACACCAATTAACAAAATGTTCAAAATCTAAACTTGTGTCAAAATCTATTGTTTGAGATTTTGGAATTCTTTTAGGAACTTGGTATTTAAAATGTATATATATAGTTATCGTAGGAGAAGTGAGATAGGGAAATGGATATTCAGTATCTTTAAATTTTGTGTTATTTATCTTCCTGGGCACATTTCTTATACTGATTGAAATGTGCAAATCTGCATATAGGTAGAACTCAGCATGCTATTCACACTCTGATGGTGAATGGTTTATCCACTTGTGTTGCTGTAGGAGCTCCCCTTTTCTGCCTGTTATAACTACCTAGAGTTTCTCTCCTCGCTCCAGAGATGATCCGAGTGTAGGTCAGTGGTGGGTGGGTGGGAGACTGGAGCTGCCTTGTCCCCCATCCCCCTTATCATTCTTTCAGCCTCAGTGCTGTCAAAAGCACCTTCGAACCTCTTTCCTCACCTCAAAACTCTCCCACTGTCCATTGCTCTTAGGTCTCACCACACCCTTCCTTCCCATACCTTATCTTGCTGCTGCTGGTGGAAAGAGGCTTTTTGTGAAGGTCTGGGTGTTCCTTTAAATGCAGGTGAATTTTACTGCATTTTGTGCCTTTTGCCGGTATCTCTAGCACCTAATTGAATGATTTGCTCATTGAAATTTGCTGGTTACTGAGTGAGGTTACTTATGAGATTATGTAAATGGTGTGCAGTTACAGTAAAGTTGGAGAACTACTTATCTCAGTGAAAAATGAGATTGGGTAGAAGTGTTGGTAGAGAATACCTTTGTTGAGTTTCTGCTTTGTGAGACTGGCACAATATTTTCTCTCATTGATCCACATAAGCCTTGGAAATAGGTATTGTTAACCCCATTTTGCAGGTGAAGAAATAAAGGCTTAAAGAAATGGAAATACATGCTAGTAAGTGACTGAGCAAAGAGCTCAGCCCAGGATTTTGTTTGACTCCAGATCTCGTATCTATTGATATTTCATCACCTTCTATTGCCTCCCTTTTTGTTTGCTGTGATTACTTCCAGTTAAAAGAAATTCCCCAGAACCCAGGACACATCATTTTATGCTTACTTCAGGACGAAGAGGGGTACAACTGATACGGTCCTGTGATGTGTTGTGAAAGAAACCTTTTGAAGACAGAAGTAGTGGTATTGGAAAGAGAAGTAGGCTGTCCTTTCTCTGGGGCCATCAGAAGGACTGAAGACCATTTTATTAGCAGGAAATGTCAGTTCCTCACCTCTTGCTTCTCCTCCTTCACCCTGTTCTCAGGCTTCAGGAATTATGATAGGAAGCCTGAAGCTAGAGAGAGAACACATTCTCACGTCAGAGCTGCAGGAGGGAGACCTCTCCTTCAACTGCACTGGAACAACTCTTCCTAGTTTTTTAGGAAATGATGCATGCACTCTTTAGGTTCTGTAGACTTGTCATCATAGTGTCATGCTTCATGTGTGTTATAGGAACCTAGCCATTGCATACCACTGAATCTTTACATTTATGGAAAAAGGTATTTTAAATTCTACACTGACCCCCAAAATGAATTTTTTGGCTCATTGCTGATTTGTACTTTGAGGATTTTCTATACTTGCTGTGTTTGATATAAGGAAATGAAATAGAGATGATGGAACTGTAGAAAAAGTCTCAGAACCAAGTGGATCATCCTCTTACTCCCTTGTGACTGAATCTAATTTTTTCTCTGAAGCCTGATTTGCTCTAGAAGTAGTAACTTAATAAAGTCATGAAAGTAGTGGTGTTTAACAAGAAATATCAAATGTATATATAATTTTTTGTGAAAGAAATGATTTTAAAAATGCTAATAAAAGATATTGTGGAAAGTATAAATTATATGGCACTCAAATGCAGTGGTAAATAAATTGTTGATTTTCTTATATTTGGGATGGCATCTCATGTTATGGTGTTTGAGGGGACATAGGTAAATAAGAGGAGTTTATGACCTAAGGTACCTAGATTCTTACATTGCAGTTTAGACAGTAGTTGAGAATGTTCAAGATTTTCTTATACTAAAATGTTATATACATGTAATCCATATGCAGTACATTAAATTTTGAAAGCATGCTTAAATTTCTAATGTTTATATAAATTGTGGCTTGAATTTATTTATGTTACATGTCCGTTACTGAACCATCAATTCTACTTTTGCTACTGTCTGCTGTTCATTTCTGTCTAGTTATCTTTTTGGCATTTCAGATTTAGTGTGTTCAGTATTGACCCAATCATATTTTTCCCCTAAATCCAGTTCTTTTATATTCTACATTTCTATTTAATGTTGTCATCATCTTTCAAGTCTCAAGCATTAAAGCTTAGTGTCACCTTTAACTTCTCCTATCATTGTGAAGTCTGTAATGACTCTCACTTCTCAACTTTTTATTCTCTGTCCTTACAAGGGCTATTTTTAGATCTTGACCAATAGTTCTTCAACCTTGCTGATCATCAAAATCATTTTTTGAAAAAAAAATACAGATTCCAGCTTCCCTCATACCTCCATCATCACATATAGATTTTGATTCAGAAAGTCTAGGTGTGGCCCTTGGATCCATTTGTTGTCAGCCTCCTGATGATTCAGATGGTTTGGGAACCACTGACCTAGACCAATACCTTCCTCACTGGCTTCTACTGACAGGCTGTTCCTTTCTTGCCCCTTCACATCTGCCCTCCAGGCTATGTATCCTGCCTGACTTGGAGCCTCCTAGATTTGAACTCTGGCATTATAACTCTGAGTGTGACTTTTGACACTTTTTTGTACCTCTCTTTGTGGGTTATTCAGGGATCTCTATGATATGGTCCTAGCTGACTTTTCAGCCATATTTTCTGTTGCTTTCTTTATATTTTTCTGCCATTGGTTCCGTTGCTTCTGATTCTCCCTTTATGTGATGACATGTTTATTCTTCAAGACACAATTCAAGCACTACTTATCAGATGATCCCATTTACTTCAGTTCCCTAAAGTAGTCTTTTCCTCAGAAATATCTTAATTTCTTATCAGGATCTTTTTAATTTATTTTATTTTTTAAATTTATTATCATTATTATTTTGGCCGTGCCGCACAGATTGCAGGGTCTCAGTTCCCCGACCAGGGATTAAACCTGGGCCATGGCAGTGAAAATACCAAATCCTAATCACTAGACCACCAGGGAACTCCCTCAGCATCTTTTTGGATACTAATGATAATTAAGAACTAATATTTACTGAATATGTATCAGATAGTGCCCTAAACACTTTGCAATGGTTATTATTTAATTTAAACCTCACAATAACCCCAGGAGAGATACTATTAATTTGCATGTTTACTAATAAGGAATCAGAGACACAGAGAAATGGCTCTTCACAAAATCATACAGGAATCCAGTAGGAGAGCCAGGATTTGGATCTAGGTAATCTGATTTCAGAGCATATACTCTCATCCATTAGGCCATACCAATTCTTTTAGGGTCTGGTCACTTTCTCTTCTATGCCAAATGTATTATCTCCCATTGCCTGAGTGGGGAAGGAGTGATTAATCGTTTAAACCACAGAACCTGTCATAATGCCTTACATGCATATATGCTCCTATAGGTATTTTCTCTTTGAAGGTATGCATGCACATACATTAATTTTTTTTTTTTTACAGTTTTCAAACAGAAGACTATTACCAGTTGGATGGACACGAAAGGACTCAAGACAGCTGAATCCGAAAGGTAAAGAACCATGCCTATATAGAGAAATGAATAACATGATATATGGATGTTTTATTGTGCTTCATGCTGTTTTCTTTTTGCTTTCCCATTTTTCTTTATCTACATTTCATTTAATAAATAATAATTTTTTAGAGTTTCTTATGTGCCAGGGCTGGTCCAATATACTTGAGATACAGAGATGAAAGAGGAATAGTCTCTGTCTTTGAGATACGTATAGTGTAGTGATGCTGACAGACACCAAAACACATGATGATTATATGGTGTGATCAATGCAACAGTAAAGGTTTAAACAAGGTACAGTGGTGGTTAGCATATAAAACAGTCAGCTTTACCTTTACAGAAAAGACTGCACAGGAGGTGAGTGGAGTTTAACACTGCACTGTGGCAGGTGTTTGCCAGGCACACAACTGGGGAAAGGGCATTATAAGCATATGTGCAAAGACATGGACCCATGAAAGAGCATGCTGTATGCTCAGGTAATCACAAGTAGTTTAATTAATGCTGTGACATTGTAGGAATGTGTTCAGGTAAGTGATTTTTTTGCATCATAAATTCTTTCTGTTGTATCATAAGTTCTGTTGTATCATTCTTTCTCTTCTTTTGTAGTTTGCATAGTAAAGAAAACAACAATACAAGAGAAGAATCCATGATGAGTTCTGTACAGAAAGATAACTTTTATCAACATAACATGGAAAAATTAGAAAATGTTTCTCAGCTAGGTTTTGATAAATCACCAGTTGAAAAAAGTACACAATATTTGAACCAGCATCAGACTGCAGCTATCTGTAAGTGGCAAAAGGAAGGGAAACATTCAGAGCGGCTTTTGGAAAGTGAACCTGCAATAGTAACTCTGGTACCAGAGCAGTTCAGTAATGCTAACATTGATCAGTCACCCCAAAATGATGATCACAGCAACACAAATAGTGAGGACAGTAGAGATAATCAACAATTTTTGACAACTATAAAGCTTGCGAATGCAAAACAGACAACAGAAGATGAACAGGGTGTAGAAGCCAGAAGCCACCAGAAGTGCAGCAAGGCTTGCCATCCCACCGAAGACTGTGCAGGGTGTCAGCAGGAAGAGACAGATGTGGTGCCAGAGAGCCCCTTGTCAGATATCGGCTCTGAGGATGTTGGTACTGGACTGAAAAATGCCAACAAATTGAGTAGACAAGAAAGTAGCCTAGGAAATTCTCCTGCATTTGAGAAAGAAAGTGAACCCGAGTCACCAATGGATGTAGATAATTCCAAAAATAGTTGTCAGGACTCAGAAGCAGATGAAGAGACAAGTCCAAGTTTTGATGAACAGGAAGATAGTTCTGCCCAAACAGCAAATAAACCTTCAAGGTTCCAAGTAAGAGAAGCTGACACTGAATTGAGGAAACGGTCCTCTGCTAAGGGAGGTGAGATTCGATTACATTTCCAATTTGAAGGAGAGAGTCGCGCTGGAATGAATGATTTAAATGTCAAACTACCTGGAAGTACTTCTAGCCTGAATGTAGAGTGCAGAAATTCTAAGCAACATGGGAAAAAGGATTCTAAAATCACAGATCATTTCATGAGAATGCCGAAAGCAGAGGACAAAAGGTAATTTTTGCCATCAAGAGTATCTTCAATAGTGTAACATGTTTTATAATTTTGTAAGGGGGGGGTTTAACAAAGTTATGGTTTACACTGAAGCAAAGAAATAGTTGTCTTTCTTGTTAACTGTTTATGCTAAATTTAAACCTAGGTTCAAAATGTTAAATTCTAAAAATCCCAGAAACAGAAAACAAGAAGTAAATAATCAGACTTTAGTTTCATGAACTTCCTTCTGAGATTTATGGGAATTACTAGAACATAAATATGATAGTGACTGCTGTTTTCTTAGGCCATTGTACATGCACCTTCTCTAATGCTGTAACAGGCAGGCAGGTGTTATTGTACTCACTTCACAAATGAGAAACTTGAGATTTGGGTTAGAGAATTCACTGAAATTATGTAACTTGTGGGTAGTAAAGCTGGGATTTAAATCCCGGTCTGATTACAAAAAAAATGTAAATGTAAAAATTTTATTTATGCAATCATCTCATATGATATCTTAAAGCCTACTCCGTAATTTTTGCAATCTTTATGGCAAGCGTGCCATAGTAAGTTCACTTCATTGAAAATTACTGTCTAGAGTCCTGAGAAGTAGCTGATACTGTGAATCATGACTCATTTGGCAGTGTACATAGTTTTACATGGTCCCTTTTTTCAGAAGGTGGTTTACCTGTGTTTGGAAATTCCTTCCACAGACTATTAAAAATAAGCTCTTGGGTTTTACTGTAAACCTGATAAGGTTTTTTTGTTGTTTTGTTTTGGTTTTTTTCTAAATACCAAGGAGAAAGAGCAAGTTTGGCACATTTTAAACAATAACATTCTGGGTAAGTTTTTTCACTTGTGTATCTAAGTAAATTTAAACAGTAAGTAGTTTGTGACTGAATACATTTGTTTTGATCTTAGAAAAGAACAATGTGAAATCAAACATCAAAGAACAGAAAGGAAGATCCCTAAATACATTCCACCTCACCTTTCTCCAGATAAGAAATGGCTTGGAACTCCTATTGAGGAGATGAGAAGAATGCCAAGGTGTGGGATTCGGCTGCCTCCGTTGAGACCATCTGCCAATCACACAGTGACTATTCGGGTAGGTGTTACCTCTTACCTAAAAGAGAGAAGATGCTAAGTCTTAATTTATTCTGATACTTATACATGTGAAAAACAGACGAAAGCATAGAAAGTGCTTCTCTTTTCTGCATATATAAAGTACTGAGAAATCTACAGGATGGAGAAATATAACGATAGCTTACTTAACATGGTACTTAACAAATCCATAAGATGAATCATTGTTAGCTGGTGCGAAAATTGAATTTTTCTGTATTTTTAAGAAAATTTATTAGATTAAAAAAAAAATTCAGTTGACAATATTTATTGAGTACCCGCTACATGTTAGGTACTAAAATTCAAAGTTGTATGTGGTTCAATATCCTCAAATCATCCTTCAGTTTTACCCTCTTTTCTGAGCTTTAGATTCTTCTAGACATCTCCATCACTGTCCCACAGGTGTCTCAAACTCAACATTTTTAAAACAAACCTTATTTTAAAAAATTGTGGTTATACATATACCATCTTAACCATTTTTAAGTGTACATTTCATTGGCATTCAGTCCATTCACAATGTTGTGCAACCATTACCGCTATTCATTTCCAGAAATTTTTCATCTTCCCACACAGAAACTCTGCCTACTAAACAATAACTTCCCATACCTAACTAACCCCTGGTAACCTCTTTCACACTGTCCATGGGTTCTTTTTTTTTAAAAACAACAACAACAACAACTTTATTGAGGTATATAAAATTAACCCATTTTAAGTACTCAATTCAGTGATATTTAGTTAATTTAAAATTTTATTTATTTATTTATTTTTGGCTGCGTTGGGTCTTTGTTGCTTCGCATGGGCTTTCTCTAGTTGCAGTGAGCGGGAACTACTCTTTGTTGTGGTGCTCAGGCTTCTCATTGCGGTGGCTTCTCTTCTTGCGGAGCACGGGCTCTAGGTGCGCAGGCTCTAGTAATTGTGGCACAGGAGCTCAGTAGTTGTGGCTCGTGGGCTCTAGAGCTCAGGCTCAGTAGTTTTGGTGCATGGGTTTAGTTGCTCCGTGGCATGTGGGATCTTCCCAGACCAGGGCTCGAACCCCTGTCCCTTCTGCATTGGCAGGCGGATTCTTAACCACTGTGCCACCAGGGAAGCCCATATTTAGTTAATTTACTGACTTAGGCAACCATCACCATAATCCAATTTTAGAAGATTTCTACCACTCATAGAATAGTTTTAAATATTCATCTCTTGGGAATTCTCTGGTGGTCCAGTGGTTAGGATGGTTAGGACTCAGCGCTTTCACCGCTGTGGGCCTGGGTTTGATCCCTGGTCAGGGAACTAAGATCCTACAAGGTGTGTGGCGTGGCCAAAACAAAAAACAAAAGTACCCCATAGAGGATTAAATATTCATCCCATTTATTAGTCAGATGCTGTATTAGATTTCACAGGGGCTACTTAAAAAAAATCCCTTTTCTTGTACAACTTAGTCTACATGTGATTAAATATTTTGAAGTATAGAATTTATTAACATAGGTAGCAGCAACATTGAGCAGGGTGGTGGGGCTTGACTGAGCTCCTAAAGATGAGCAGAAATTTCTGAGGTGGAGTTCATTTAGTAAGGCAAGGGAATTCCAGACAGATACATAATCTGTATAGGCAAAGGCTGTGTAGTTAAAAACTATTTGTTTTAGAAATGAAAAACAATTGATTTGCTAGAACTGAGAATTTGGATGGGAACTGGTGGAAGAGAAGACTTGAAGAGTGGATTGGGTCCATATTGTAGAGGGCTTCAGGTGCCAGGAACTGGACTTGAGTCTATAGGAATTGGAACTCATTAAAATGCCTGTGTAGACAATAGTTGTACTGTATGTATAGCAAGATTGATCAGACAGGTATAGGTAAGGAAAACTGAAGTGAAGATACATTGGAAACAGGGGAAGGTAATATAAGAGCTCAGATAAGAGATGAAAAGTAAAGAAACAATAATTAATCAAATTGTGCTGCATGGAAGTGGTTCAGGGGTTCTTTTGAAATTGACTCTCATTTCTTTTCTAAATTATATTTTTAGCTATGAAAAACCTGTAGTAAAAGAACTAACAACTGCACTCAAATTTTAAAATGCTTAATACCATATTTTAACCAGCAGATTTTACCAAGAGAACTCATTTTTATGCAGATCATAGAATCAAGGTTCTCTTGCCACTGCTGTTTGAAGAATTTCCTTAAGCATCAAAATATCAGTTAAAAAAGGTTACCATTTGCAACTATTTTGGTGTGTGAATAGGATTTGCTTAATACTGGATAAGAGATATAAATAGTAGGTTGATGTAAGCTTTAGCTGTCATCTCCTAACTCCTGATTTCAGATTTCCTTAAAGTAACCTCATTGCTATTGATGTTAGAATATGTAAAGTTACTGTAAAATTTATATTTATTTAAATAGCTTATGTTTAAATATAATGATTTTGTATCAGATTTCTTAGGGAAAATAAGAGTTTTGCTATTTTTAAAAGTTTGGAAATAACTGAGATGGGGTAATAACCGTGGGAATAAAAAAGAATAAACGGTTGCATTGTTTTGAGGTAATATTGATAGGACATGGTGAATTCTTAAGTATGGGTGATAAGGGAAAAGGAGCCATTGATAATGTGTGTAAAATTAAGAAAAGACTTGGATGACTGACAAGATGTTAATGGTGAAGATTTGGAGAAAAGGTTGATCGGGGGAAGTAAGTCATATTTTGACTTTTCCTGCTTCCTCTCTCCCACTACCCACAAAGGAAACCTGAAGCATCTTATACCATCATTACCTAATCTCTGTAACTACTGTTTATTTATTGTTAGATATCCAATGAATTTATAAAAGTTTTATTTTATTACAAAAGTAATACAGGCTCAATGGGAAAAAAAAAAAGCAACTGTTGTGTGAAAGTGTATACCTCAGAAAACCCAAGTGTCTCTCAGTCCTATTCCCAGAGTTTAACAATTTGGTGTATTTTCTTCTAGATTCTTTTTTCTGAATATGGTAATGTGATATATGTATAATTAATAGTTAGTTATTAAATAGACAATCCTTAGTTACATTTCTAAGATGCCAGATATTAATAGTTACAGAATTTGAAGTAATAAAGTAAAGCTGATATTTAGCGTTAGAAATGTAAGGCAGTCTGAAATTGCATGGACATAATAGTCAGTGCTTGATTATCTGTAAACGCACGCATGCACACACACATTCACACACCAACATGTACACACATAAGGCAAACACATGTAGGTGCATGCACTACACACACGCACACACACATTTAGACAGACAGACATCCAAAGCATATCCTTATATATATGTTCCCCTATGTGTGAACCTCTACTGGTACCTGTTTTTGTCACCTCAGATTACATGGAACATCTTTACAGAATCACTTTTGGGATCCTCATATGGAGGTGAAAATACTTTTGGCATGATTGATGACTCAGCCACTTTTGACCATTCTTTATTCTTTCCTCCTTGGAATATTCTCATCCTTTGGATTCCTTGACACCATATAATCGTGATTTTCTTCCTACCTCCTTAAGCCACTTCTTATGTTCCTTTTAGCTATTTTTCTATATGTGGCCCTTAAACGTCGTTGGAGTTCCCCAAAGCTTTTTCATAGGTCGTCTTCTCCTTCTCTCTTGGGGTAGTCTTATACACACTCATGGTTTTAATGGTTATCTATATAAATGGCCTATAAATTTATTTATCTTGGGTTTCAGACTTTTAATGAAGCTGCCTATTTGACAGCAGCTTTCCCTTTTCAAGTCTGTTCCCTTTTCTTGTTTCTTCTGCCTTTTCCTACTTCTTTTTATCCTTTGGAGTTGAGCTCAATTGCTACTTCCTCGAAGCCGTCCCTAAGCTTACCAGATAAGTTAAAATTATCTAGAAAGGTTCTTATGACACTATGAACCTCTCATTTATACCATCTTACAGTTGAAATTTTATATTTATTTATGTGATTATTTGATGATCTACAGTGAAATTCTGATTTATGCTATAGCATGGATGAACCTTGAAAACATTATGCTAAGTGGGAGGCCCGGCACAAAAGGTCACATTTTGTATGATTCCATTTATATGAAATGTCCAGATTAGGCAAAATGTAAAGCTATTTTGTTGTATCTTTTTCCTCAAACATTTACTTAATGCTTATTATAAGTAGCATGTGTGTATATATATATGCATACATATACACACATACATACATATACATATGTGTGTATATTTACATATACAGTTGACCCTTGAACAACTCGAGGGTTAGGGGTGCCGACCCTCTGGGCAGTCCAAAATCCAAGTATAACTTTACAGTTGGCCCTCTACTGAGGTTCCACAACCACAGATTCAATCAACTGCTGATTGTGTGGTACTGTAGTACGTATTCATTGAAAAAGATCGTTGTATAAGTGGACCCATGCAGTTCAAACCCGTGTTGTTCAAGGGTCAACTGTATGTATGTAAACACTTATACGTATTAGAAACACACATGTCAGGCTCTGTTGTAAATATTCAAAATACAAAGTTAATATAATTACTATTCTCAAGAAGTTTAGAGTCTAGTGGGGGAAGGGGAAAAGTGTGCTCTAGTATGATAATGATCTAATAAAACAAGAGAGAATACACTTACTGCCTATTAGAAAGTTTTTAAAGACTTCTTCGAGGAAATGAAGATTGAGCTGAGTCTTGAAGGTCAGAATAGATGTTTACCCAGATAGTGTTTGCAGTAAGAGAGGATGTTAAAAACTGGAATCATTTAGAATCAAAGTATAGGCAGAGGGGAGCCATTATAGGATTAGAAGCTTGGGGATACTTTAGAAACATACTGTTATTCCCAAGTGGGGATAAGGGTTTTATGGGGGATCAGTGTGTCTGGGAGTAGTTGGAGTTAGGGAGAGGGATAGAAAGCTGTTACCAGAAATTCAGGCAATGAATATTGAGGATGGGGGTGGCGGTGGGGGCTGGATGGGATGAAGATAGAATGCCCAGGACATGGTGACTTGGAAACTGATTAACTGGAGGTAAGGAGTGGGAACAACTGAAAAAGACATGAGATTTCTTGCCTAGGAGCTGGTCTGTATTTTATAACATTTGCTTTCGCTGCTTTCTTTGGATTATTTTGTACAAGAGATATGCCTAGTTTTTATGCACTTACAGTTTTCTTGTATTTCAGGTAGATCTTCTGCGAGCAGGAGAAGTTCCTAAACCTTTCCCAACACATTTTAAAGATTTGTGGGACAACAAGCATGTTAAGATGCCTTGTTCAGAACAAAACTTGTACCCGGTGGAAGACGAGGTAAGAACAAAACTGAACAGAACTGATGTTCTTTTAGTCTCTGAAAGGTATTTTAATACTTGCTCTTTGACTTCTGATTCTACCATGTAAAAGAACTTGGAATAGTTTCCTCATGTTTTTCTTTTCCTTAAAGAATGGTGAGCGAACAGCTGGGAGCCGGTGGGAGCTCATTCAGACTGCACTTCTCAACAAATTCAGTCGACCCCAAAACCTGAAGGTGTGTTCTTTTGCTATTCTTGTCTCTTACATGTAGTTCTTAGAGGTGGGCCCTGGTGTCCTCCCTCAGAGAAATTTTTTGATCTTTAGTAGACTCAGGTAACAGCATTATTTATATGGTAAGTGCTTGCTTCCTGAGGAACTCTCTTTAGAGACATTCTTGGTTTACACTCCATCACTAGGAAATGAGTAGAAGAATTGAGAGCTGTAAATGACTTGCCTGGAGCCACAAAAAATAATTTGGAGAACCAGGAATAAGACTTCTGTTTCTTGATTCCCCATCCAGTTTCCTTTGGTCCTGGCTTCTCTTTTGTTTTTTGTTTCGGAATTATCATACTTCTGAAATGTCTTTGAAAGTAAATCAGGGAGGGCTTCCCTGGTGGCGCAGTGGTTGGGAGTCCGCCTGCCGATGCAGGGGACGCAGGTTCGTGCCCCGGTCCGGGAGGATCCCACGTGCTGCGGAGCGGCTGGGCCGGTGAGCCATGGCCGCTGGGCCTGTGTGTCCGGAGCCTGTGCTCCGCAGCGGGAGAGGCCACGGCAGTGAGAGGCCCGCGTACCGCAAAAAAAAAAAAAAAAAAAAAAAAAGTAAATCAGGGAAGAATTATGACTTCAGCATTGTTTGCCCGAAGGGAAGCTGGGTTTCCTAATGATTAAAGTATACATTAAGCATTCTACTTTTTATTGCTCTTAATATAGCTTCTAGCAGTTTCATAATTTATTAATCTTATATTTTGGCAATAATTCAATTTTTGATTTAAAAAATATTTCATTCAAGACTGTAAGGGCGGGGCTTCCCTGGTGGCGCAGTGGTTGAGAGTCCACCTGCCGATGCAAGGGACACGGGTTCGTGCCCTGGTCCAGGAAGATCCCACATGCCGCGGAGCGGCTGGGCCAGTGAGCTATGACCGCTGAGCCTGCGCGTCCGGAGCCTGTGCTCTGCAACGGGAGAGGCCACAACAGTGAGAGGCCCGCGTACCACAAAAAAAAAAAAAAAAAAAGACTGTAAGGGCAACCATTAGATTGTTTTTTCTAATATTTAAAATATGAGTGAGAGTATATGTTTATTTTTGGCACTATAGCCTTATATAAGCTTTTAAAGTTTTTATAACCATAAACAGATTTTTTTATACTTCTGTGAAAATGGGTTTCATTTTCTTTGAGAGACTTAATTTGTTGTGTACAGTTTCTCAGGTTTAATACTGTTTTTTTCATTTATTTATTGTTAACGAGTCCAGGCTCACTCTGCTCGCCTTATGACAGGCAAATAAATCAGAAGACAGGTGATGAGGCAAGGAATATGACTTTATTCGGAATTATTCGGAAAGCCGGCAGACCAAGAAGATGGCAGACTAATGTCTCCAAAAAAACCATCTTATCGGGGTTTGGATGTCAATTTCTTTTATAGAACAGAGATGGGGAGGAGATGAGGAAGTAAAGTAAAAAGGCCATAAGTTTTGCAGATATCCCCTGGAATGGCCAGCCTCGGGGAGGAGATGTGTTAATTTCTTCTTTCTTGCAGACATTCACAGGTGGACAGGGTCAGGATGCTTTCCTGAACAAAGGCACTTTGGTTTAACATTCAGGCAGAGGGGCACGGTTCCCTGAGCCAGCCATTATGTATAGACAGTATCCTTTTAGTGAACAAAAGCAGCTGGAAAGCAAAGGTTAAAATAAAAGAAACGGATCCAACAGGTAGTCAGATTTGGCTCTTCCCTGTTACATACTTACAAGTTATTCTTAAACTTTCTATACCTTTCCTGTAGCTCCTTTTTTTTCCCTTAGCTCTTTTTTTTCCTTAACATGAAAAACAGTGATAAGTTGTACCATAATATATTTTGAAAATTTTATTTCTTAGGGACAGTGTTTCTCAGTCTTGTAATTACTTCTTTTAAATGGGAGAAATTCTCAGGGTCTGCCAGACTTTACTTATTGTTAATATTTTAATTACGTATGTACAAACGTAAAGCTAAATATAAACTCTTTATAGTATCCAGCTACATCAATTTAATGTTTTTCCATTTTAAGCATTATGACCCATGGTTTGAGTTGTGTTCATCATCACAGTCAAAACAATTTGTAATCAGCATTTCCTTTTTGCACAGATTTTTAAACACTGATCTGAGCCTTAAAATAGTATGCTGAGCAACTTAAAAAAAATACTGTATAAAGAAAACATTCTTTGTTTTGTATTTACTACTTTTTTTTTTTTTAACCAATCACAAACAGTTGGTGGATGTTGGTAGAGGCAAAGATGGGATCCGTATGCAGAACATCAGCTTACGAATAAGTATGATGGTGACCACTTTGGTCCAGGTTTTTATGACTTTGGCATTCCTATACTGCAGTGCATCTTAGGATCGCTCTCTCTCTCCACCATTTTTATGTATTTGAAGTACCAGCTTTCATTTCTACAGTGTGTTGTTTTTTGGCCTTTGTATTCATTCCAAAACCACAATTATATACTCACAAACACAAGCAGGCCAATCAAGAATACTATCCAGACTCCATTTGAAAAACACTGACTTAGGGCCTTTATGGCCTTACAAACAGGATTCTTTAAGAATTTACATATTTTTTCTTTAAACACAAATGCAGAATAATCATAGTGTTCTAAATTACATTGCTGCTTGCCTCTGTTAGCAATTCCTTAGTGTGCCATGATTACCTTAGGAAGGGGTAATTGCTTTAATCTGAATTTCCCTTTCTTGTTTATTTTATGGTAGATTCAACAGAACAGTAATCCACTGAGGTTTTCTTCTGTTTATGGTAATTGTTTCCTTTGCTGAAAGAACACTACGAGAGGGAGGGGGAAACATTAAATCCTTCTTATTGAATATAATAATATTTTTGCTGTGTTTATGCCATTTGATGTTGAATTAAGAGGGATTAGAGATGTTAAAAATGTAAAAAAGGAACAGTGTCCTCAAAAATTGATCTACACTGTAATATTTCTATGAATGATGTGTCTGGTATTTTGTAAAGAATGGACTTCTTTCTGCTTTAACTCATTGTGCTTATTATGAATTATGAACTGAAAAAAAGTCACTCAGCTAAGAATACTGTATAGAGTAGCATCCAGCTTTTCTGGTGATAGGAGATCTCATGGTGGACTACTTCTGAGACTTGAAGACTGAAGTAAAAGTAAATATTAGTTAGGAGTTAATGCTAATTACACAACTCCATTAAAGAATTAGCGCATAAATGCTATTTAGAATGTTTTTCCTTACCAACTTTGAGGAATAACTTACATATAAGAAAGTACATCCTTTTAAAGAATGTAATTTGATGAGGTTTGACATTTGCATATACACTTGAAGCCCCCACTACAGAAAAGATACAGAACATTCCTGTCACCCTGCAAAGATTCTTCTTACTCATTTGCAGTCAGTTTCCTCTTTCTGTATTGACCCCAGGCAACTATTGATCTGCTTCTTCTTTTTCCTTTTTTTTTTAAACTATAGATCGGTTTCCATTTTATATGAATGGAATGATGTGTTATGTATGCTAGCGTGTCTGGCTTCTTACACTTAGGTGAATATCTTTGAGAGTCATCCGTGTTGTTGAATGTATCAGTAGCCTTTTCCAGTATAAGCATTGTTTGTCCATTCACCCGTTGATAGACATTGCTATTTTTTTAAATAAATTTATTTATTTTTTATTTATTTTTGGCTGCATTCGGTCTTCGTTGCTGCATGCGGGCTTTCTCTAGTTGCGGCGAGTGGGGGCTATTCTTTCTTGCGGTGTGTGAGCTTCTCATTGCGGTGGCTTCTCTCATTGCAGAGCACAGGCTCTAGGTGCACGGGCTTCAGTACTTGTGGCACGTGGGCTCAGTAGTTGTGGCTCGCAGGCTCTAGAGCACAGGCTCAGTAGTTGTGGTGCATGGGCTTAGTTGCTCTGCGGCATGTGGGATCTTCCCAGACCAGGGCTTGAACCCGTGCCCCCTGCATTGGGGGGTGGATTCTCAACCACTGCGCTACCAGGGAAGCCCCGGAACTTGGGCATCTTCTTATTCCAAGTAGATACAAGACATTTTGTTGGCTCATTATTTAACCTAGCTGCTTGGTAATAATTTATGTGGCATGAAGTATTTTTTCAGGAAGCTCTTTGGCAGAGTGTTAATTTTTTAAAACTTCATCAATTCTGAGGAAATTTGGAAGGTTTATAGTAATAATCTAACACAGTGTCTTTCAGACTTAATATGCCTTCAGTAAAAAAAATTTGGGGGTGTGTATTACAGTCATAAATGGTTCTTTATAAATTCTATGTATTTATTACTTTAGTAATTTAATATATATTATAAAAGATAATAAAAATAGAAATTTTAAAGGATGAGATAAAATATAATTGTAAATAATTGTTCTTTTTGCATAACTAATGGATTGTTGTGTGCCTACCCCACTCTGGTAACCAGGAAGTACTGCCTGTTCAGACAGTTGAAAATTACACCGGTAGATGGCGCACTAGTCTAACTTTTTACAAAATACGTACTTCACATGGACTAATGGGGAAAGATAACCATTTATGTAGCTTATAAAAATAGCTAATAGTAAAGGAAAAAAGACCATTTTAGGCTTTAAGCTAATGTTTCTCAGTCTTTTTTTCATTATTGCTCTCTTCCCCAGGGAGCCTTTTTAGATATTTTTTCCTAATTTACTCTCCTAATGAAATCTTAATGCTGATGCGCAGTGTATCTGTACATGTAGTGTGACCCTGTTGAAGACCAAAGTCACTACAATATTTACTTTTTTTATCCCTAAGATCCAATTTTTGTCCAGTTGGATTATATCGCCTCTGTTTACAGAGCATGTTTTAGAGTACTTATGTTTTTCCCCCTGTTACTTGAGCTTTCTAATCTCATTTTTCTTAAGTGAATGATAAATTAGTATGCGCTCTTTTTGTTCATAGTTACTGACGTGGAGTAGCTAATGGTAGGAGAAGCTTGCCCAACATTAAGAAATACACTGGAAATAGTTCATAAAGGAGACAGGCTGTTCATAGATAATTCACTTTACTATATCATGACATTTTGTTTATGCTTTTTCCATAGGATGCTATTCTGAAATACAATGTGGCATATTCTAAGAAATGGGACTTTACAGCTTTGGTTGATTTCTGGGATAAGGTAGAAGTATGCTTATTTCTTAAACTATGAAACTAATATGACAACTCTAATGGAAAAGTTTGAGAAAAATATGTATAATTCTGTCACACTAACACCATTATCATCTTTTATTTTTGTGAGAAATATTTCCTGTTACTTTATATGCAGCTAATTTTGAATTTTGCTTTAGTCTCTCATGATATGCATTTTCTGTTGTATTGTTATACCATTTTCAGTATTATAAAATAGCTGCATAGTATTTCATGTCTAGATTTTGAGAATTTAATGATTCCCATATTCTCAAGACATTTAGGTTGCATAAGTTTTACTCCCTTCTCAATTACGCTGTAGTAACATCTTTATATATGTATGTGAATAAATACATGTATATGTTTTCCCAAATTTAATATTGTTTCTTTAGGTGATTCCCAGAAGTTAGATGGCTAGGTCAAAAGGCACAAAACTTTTATGGCCCTGGATTTATGCTGTAAAATCATTTTTCCTCAGGGGACTGTAGCAGTTTAGTATGCTATCAGCAATGGGTAAGAATACCACTTTGATAGTACTGTTAGAAGAATAGGTATCATCCATTTTGAAAAACTAGCAGTATACCTTTTAAAAAAAAACACTTTATTTTGATATAATGTTAGATTCACAAGAAATTGTAAAGAAATGTACAGGGAAGGTCCCATGCGCACTTCATCCTATCTTCCCCAATGTTGATTGCTTAAATAAGTATAATACAATATCAAAACTAGAAAACTGACGCAAGACCTTATTTAGATTTTACCAGTTATGCCTGTACTCATTTGTGTGTGTAGTTATGTAACTGTATCTTCATGTAGCCACCACCACAGTCAAGATACAGAACTGTTCCATCACCACAGTGCTCACTGGTGCTGCCCATTATAGCCACACAAACTCCTTCCTAACTTCTGGCAACCACTAATCTGTTCTCCCTGTGCATAATTTTGTTACTTCAGAAAGGTTATAGTTTGTAACCTTTTCATATTGCCTTTTGGTTCCTTTTTATTGCTGAGTAGTGTTCTGTGAGATTGATGTATCATAATTTCACTGTAAATGCATTTCAGGACATTTGAGTTGTTTCTAGTTTTTAGCTGTTAGAACTAAAGCTGCTGTGAACTTTCGTATACAGTTGTTTGCATAAACATAAGTTTTTATTTCACTGGGAGAAACCCCCAAGAGAGCGATTGTTGAATTGTTTGATAAATGTATTTTTAGTTTTAGAAGAAACTGCCAGTATACTTTTGCTAGGTAAGTAAGCCTTCCCAAAGAACGATACTTTAATATACAATCTGTTTAAAAGTTTTTTTATAATTTGATTTTGCTGCCCACAGTTTAATTATCCATGTTATATATGCTTCATTTACTAATACTAGAAACTGAAAGTAATTTTTGAAATGGAAACATTTTGAATTGAAATATTTTCAATATTACACAACTTTAACTTACCTGATAGAGAATAATTATTGAACTTTAAACATGTCCTATGTTTTTTTTAATTGTGGCCTTTCCCTCTCTGGTCTTTTTTTCAGATAAATAACTGTGAGATAAATAAGACAATAATTATCATTCCTATCGTAAATGAGTAGTTATGATTTAGAAATGAACTTTCTTGGCCAAAGTGACATAGTTTGTCCCTGGTAGGACAGTGTAACCCAATCAGTGTTCCTTCCACTATTGCCTGCGATCACAGTCTGATGTCCCTCTGCACACACCCTCCCTTCCTACTTGCTGCTCATTTTCTCTGTAATTAGAGACTGACTAATAATTAGTCAGGGAAACAGCACCAATGGGAGAGAGAGATATTTATCTATCTATATCTATCTATCATCTATATATATATGTGGGGGAGAGAGAGAAGAAGATTTTAAGGAGGAATTGGTTCACACAATTATGGGAGGCTGGCAAGTCTAAAATCTGCAGGATGGGCTGGCAGGCTGGAGACCCAGGGATGAGCTGATGTTGCAGATGATGTCCAAAGGCAGCCTGCTGGCAGAATTCTCTCTTGCTGAGGTAGGTCAGCCTTTCATTCTATCCAGGCCTTCAACTGATTGGATGAGGCCCATCCACCTTATGGAGGGCAGTCTGCCTTACTAAGAGTCCATTGATTTAAGTGTAAATCTCATCCATTGATTTAAATGTAAAACATCCTCACAGAAACATCCAGGATAACGTCTGATCAAATATCTGGCCACTGTGGCCCAGCCAGGTTGAAACAAAATGAACCATCACACAGGGGCTTTGGAAATCTCTTTCTTGTAGCACTTCTCCCTCTTCTTCTGTAATTACATTGTTTGAACATATGTAAACATCAGGAAGATTTGCAATGTGCCTCCACGTCCATTCCACAGAGATAGGATTCTAGAGTGGTTAGGAGCACAGAGAGGGGTCCACATGGCCTGGGTTTGGATCCTGGGTGGGTAACCTGAGGCATCCTCTCAGTGCATCAGTTTCCCCATTGGGAAATGGGGGTAAATAGTACATCTCCCTTAGAGAGTTGTAGTGAGGGTTAAATGATGTGATGTATGCAAAGCATAGATCAGTGCCTGACACCTGGCCATTTTTATCACTCACCTTTAGAGTTAATACATTTAAACATTATGATATATGTTTCCACCAAATAGTTAAATGAAAAATACTATATATAATTAAAACCTCCTTCGTTTCTCTCTGCAGGTTCTTTCCCCTTTCTCCTTCATTGAAGGCAGCATTGTCCTAAGTGTAGCATTTGATTTGGCAGTTATTTTTTTTCTACATTTTAACTACATATCCATTAACAAGAGATAGCAGTGTTTTCTGCATTTCAAATGATGGAATATGGTATCATAGTGTACATAATATTCTGTAACTTGCTTTATTTTTACTCAGCAGTATGTCATTGGTATCTAACGATTCTGAATATACACAGAATTGTCTCATTTTAATGCTGATTAGATTCCTTGTATGAATAGCTTACCTTCCTGTGCCCGTACTGCTGGATGTTGGGGAGTTTCTAATGTTTTGCTGTCACAAGCAGTGCTGTGATGGACACAGCCTATGGCTGTCTTTGTGCCCTTGTGATAGGCTGCAGGGTAGGGCAGGCATGTTGGAGGTTCCCCAGGTATCGACAAAGAACTCTCCAAGGTAGTTAGTTGTACTTTATTTTTCACACCCTGGCCAATGCTTGGTTGATATTGTCAGGCTTTAAAGTCTTTGCCTGTCAGATGGCTTTTTTTTTTAATTAAAAAAAAATTTTTTAACATCTTTATTGGAGTAAAATTGCTTTACAATGGTGTGTTAGTTTCTGCTTTATAACAAAATGAATCAGTTATACATATACATATGTTTCCATATCTCTTCCCTCTTGCATCTCCCTCCCTCCCACCCTCCCTGTCCCCCCGCCAGGTGGTCACAAAGCACTGAGCTGATCTCCCTGTGCTGTGCAGCTGCTTCCCACTAGCTATTTTACATTTAGTAGTATATATTGCCACTCTCTCACTTCGTCCCAGTTTACCCTTCCCCCTCCCCATGTCCTCAAGTCCATTCTGTACCTCTGGTGGTGTCTTGGGAAGCACAAAAGTTTTTAATTTTGATAAAGCCTAAATTAATTTTTTCTATTTTTGGTGTCATATCTAAGAAGCTAATCCAAGGTTGCAAACATTTACTCTTGTGTTTTCTTCTAAGAATTTTATGGTTTTAGCTCTTACTTTTAGGTTCATGACTTATTTTGAATTGATTTTTGTATATGGTGTGAATTAGGGGTCAAGTTTTACTTTTTTGCTTGTGAATAGCCATTTTGTGTTAATTTTCACATACGATGTGAGATAGAGGTCTGATTTCATTATTTTTTATATGGATGGATATCAGGTTGTCCCAGCACCATTTGTGGAAAAGACTTCTATCCCTATTGAATTGTCTTGGCACCCTGCAAAAACCAATTGACCATACATGTGAGGGTTTATTTCTGGCCTCTCAATTCTATTCCACCACTCTATATGTCTGTCTTTATGCCACTTCCACACAATCTTGACTACTGTAGCTTTGTAGTAAGTTTTAAATTGAGAAGTATGAGTCCTCCAGCTTTGTTCTTTTTCTAATTTGTTTTGGCAGTTTGGGATCTTTTGTGCTTTCATGTGAATTTTAGGGTCAGCTTATTAATTTCTGAAAAAAGTTAGCTGTGAAGGGTAATTTCTATAATCATATTAATAGAATCCATACTAATTCTGCATCTTGAGGCAGGACCAGTCAATTTCAGGGTTACCTTATTGAGCTTTTGAACCATATGATGTTTAAAGGTAGGCATAAAATAATGGAAGCCTTATGGCTATGTCAGAATATCTTTGTATCTAGATGTCTTTCACTCTTAAACAGATGTAATTTTTGATGCAATGAAAAGTTGACCGAACTGATAAAATCTTTGTCACTAAAGTTATAGTATATAGATGGTCTATTTGAGTTTTGTAATTTTCATGCCTTAAACTAGTTACAGTTGTTAATTTGGGTAGGTACATTTGATACCTTGTGACGGCAGTAAAACATGCCATTGGTTAAAATACCCCTGTCACCTTGCTATGAGGTAAAGTGGTCGTTTTTTCCTCTCTTCTTAATCACTCTACTCAGACAGGACCTTGTTTCCCTTTTATCTGGTGACCTTGCCCAGAAACATTCCTGTAAGAGTAATATATAGCAAGTTTTGGTGTGTTTAGTGTAGATCATAAATATGAGGTGATTACCAAGGTGCTGATGATAGTTTTACAGTTCTCTAGAGAGGCGAGTCATTGCATTTTTGACCTTCTGATTTTTATTTACTTTGTAAACATACGGGAGGGTTGGGAGAGTCCTCACAATTGTACAAAATATTCTTTTCTTATTGTTTTCTTCAAGTTTTTGTCTCTCTATTTTTTATAGTTATATCTAGATATAAAAGTATATTTAAAATATTTTATGATATATTATAAAGCTGTGTTACATAGCTTTATCATTTTTAGTCTTAATGGTTGCATAATATTCCATCAAATGATATGTCATTTGCTTAGCCATTCCAGTGTTAGAGATTTAAGGAAGTCTCTGTGTAAAGCACGTCTAGAGATTTAAGGGTGTTCTTCTCTATGACTGTCTGTTGTTCGTACATTGTCAATGTACTTAACAGTAGACCTTGGATATTTAATACAGTTGTGTGTTTTTCTGTCCTTCAAATCGCCAAAGGTATTAATATAGAACTTTACCATGTCACAGCCCACAGGGATAACATTGCCCAGGATTACAGGGGTTATTGAGAAGTAAGTATTAGATACATACGTGGTGGGATTGCAGGAGTAAAAAGAGATCTTTAGTGCAAGGGAAGCAGTTGTTTGGCTAGGTTTTAAATTATAAATGAATTCTGTTTGCTTTGCATTGTCTGTGTCCACATTTTGGAGTAAGAATGCTTCTTTTAAAAGGGCTCTTAAATGTTGCTTATTAACAGTGTTTGGGAATTCTTTACTTAAATGTCACACCCAGCTCTGAGTAACTTGTTTTGCTAAGGAAAAAAATGAAGTTTAAATTTAACATCATACCAATTTTAATATTTTACAGTTAAGTTGATTTTGGGGCTGTTAACATTTATCTCCTTAAAACCTTGCTTTGGCTGGTTCTGTGAGTAATAGGTTTTGTAACCCATACCACTTTAGAACAGGAGGTATTAATATCAACAGTCATTTAGTGTGGTTCCATGTTACAGTTATTACCTAAATGCTAGTATTTAGAGCAAGAAGTAAGAGACCCAGAATCCTGGTAATCTTTGAGCATCCTTATTTAGGATAAAAGCAAGGAGTACTGCCTAAGCTTTAAAAAAATTTTTTTCAGAGACCAGCAAAGATCACAGAAATCAACCTGTTATTTTGTAATTCATAGTTAAATATTTAGGTGCTACTGAGTTGAAATGGCCGTTATTTAGTGTTTTTTGCATCTTGAATGCTAATATTAGTTTTCCTCCCTGCCAGCTGTTGGAAGTGCTAGGAACAAATAATCTGTGTTTTATGGCCCTCCTGGGTGGTGTTCCACAAAATTAAATTCAAGCACTTCTATAATTCGTATTCTAACTGAATCGATATACTTATTGCTGACATTTTTCACAGGAAAGTTTAACAAAATGTCCTATATATTAATAAAGTTTCTCTATTAATACATTTTAGACATATTTTAAATACTTCCCTCTTAGAACAACTGTGGCACTATTTCTTTTCATTCTCAGTGAATTAACTTGTGAAATTTACATAGCACATTATGGCCATAGTGATGGAAGAGGGGTGTAGGGATGGCGTATGTTAAGAGTGGTTACTTACGTTTCTGTGATTCTGGCTTCTATTTCTGGACTTGGATGCTAGTTAAAAAATGGATGTTTGCCTTATAATTATTCATTAGGCCAGAACTTTAAATTCTAAAATTGGTTTGTATAGTGAACCTTTTCAGTAAATGGAATAGTTGTTGAAAAGAAACCTAAGGTTTTTGGTGACTGTTTCATCTTCCTTCCCATGTTTAGTTTTACGTCTGGAATAGAAAAGATAGGAATGAATAGGTCTCTTATTTCCTCACTTACGTTAGTTAGCTTATCCATAAAGGCTTCCATAAATACCAAAATCAGGTTTTTGTTGTTGTTGTTGTTGTTGTTGTTTTTACATCTGTGATTGCTGAAAGTGGAGAGAGAGAGATAGGAATACTGGAAAGTGGAGAGAGAGAGATAGGAATACTGGAATGGGAGGTCATTTAAAATAAAAAAATGGAAAAATTTAAACTTTAAAGTTCAAAGGTTTTGTTGTTGTGGTTAGGCTAGAAATATATTCCTCTTTGGAAGCCACTATTTTTTTTTAAATAAATACAGCATGAAGTTTATACCTCAAGTCATACGTACACAGTAAATTCTTTATGGCAACTCAGTAATTGTGCATCTCTTGCCTTTGCTGTAGTTATTAAAATATTGAGTATAGGGCCTCCCTGGTGGCGCAGTGGTTGAGAGTCCGCCTGCCGATGCAGGGGATACGGGTTCGTGCCCCGGTCTGGGAGGATCCCATATGCCGCGGAGCGGCTGGGCCCGTGAGCCATGGCCGCTGAGCCTGCGCATCCGGAGCCTGTGCCCCGCAACGGGAGAGGCCACAACAGTGAGAGGCCCGCGTACCGCAAAAAAACAAACAAACAAACAACAACAAAAAAAATATTGAGTATGTATTGTCCTGTCTGCTCGTGTCCTATGACTTGTCAGAGGAAGGTTGTGTAAAGCCTCTTTTCCTGTAAATGAGGATGTGTAAATCTATCCATAATGAACTTGCATTCTTGCTTATGTAGTACTTAATTTTAAAAGGTAAATAGGTGTCGTATTGAGTTTTGAAGGATGTGCACTAAGTGGAGCAAACTATTATGCTAAGTCATCTTTTCCTTCAGAGTTCTTTTTGTGTAGTTTTACCTTTAAAAAACAGGTTTATCAGAATTCTTTGTCCCAGAAATTGAGACGTGTGCTGTTATAGCCATGTTTAACTAAAATGACATTTTTGAACTCATGTGACCATGAGAAACCTTAAAAATTATCATTATTGACAGAACAACAGTAGAAACTCAGGGAAAACAAGTATAAGCTTGTATTAAAATAGATTACCAAGAAAGTTATCTCGTGTATATAAAGTAATGGCTAGAAGGAATTGTTTTGACTCATATCTTTATTATGGGATAAAAAGTTAAAATATAATATATTGAAATTATTAGGCAGAAATCATAGTGTAAGTCACCTGTCATTAAATAGCGTAAAACGCAATAGTTGTATGTTTATGCATCACTTGGGCATCATATGTGCATTCATACGTAAGTGGTGTCTTTCAGACTTCCTGGCCTCCTGGTGCGTGCCATACTATTATGGGCAGCTTATCTAATAATAACTATATCGAATGTACTTAGTACTTTTTTGTATGTTAAAATATTTTTATTTATTTATTTATTTTGTTTATTTTATTTTTGGCTGCAGTAGGTTTTCGTTGCTGTATCTGGGCTTTTCTCTAGTTGAGGTGAGCGGAGGCTACTCTTTGCTGCGGTGCACTGGCTTCTCACTACGGTAGCTTCTCTTGTTGCGTAGCATGGGCTCTAGGTGTGCAGGCTCTAGGTGCTCTTAACCACAGTGGTTAAGAATCCGCCTGCCAATGCAGGGGACACGGGTTCGGTCCCTGGTCCAGGAAGATCCCACATGCCACGGAGCAACTAAGCCCGTGCGCCACAACTACTGAGCCTGTGCTCTAGAGCAGGCAAGCCACAACTACTGAGCCACGTGCCACAGCTACTGAAGTCCTTGCGCACCACAGAAGAAGCCCGCACACCACAACGAAGAGTAGCCCCTGCTTGCAGCAACTAGAGAAGGCCCATGCACAGCAACGAAGACCCAATGCAGCCAAAAAATATATATATACACATATATATAAGAAAAAAATTTAGAACAAAAATATTAGAGGATTTTTTTCTTTTTTCTCTCTCCATTCCCTCACCCCTACCCCCATCCCCCCCCCACCACAATCTCTATAAACGTTTCATGGAACATTAGTGTTTTTTAGACTAGTTTTGGAAAAGCTGAGGTAAGGCAACACGTTGTTAACCACTGTTTCAAATCAGAACAAATGTCATTAACCAATAACCAGTAAAAATTGTGGGCTTTCACAATAGCCTTTTTTTTTTTAATAGTGCAGAAGTAAGTTTCTGAATGTATATAAACACATTACTCCTTAGCTTCCAGTTCCAAGTGGAATTCTTCATAACGAATCTATTTCTGGACCTTTTTTCAAAACTTAAAAGATTTAAAGTATCCTTGTTATTTTTGTCATAAAGAGCCTGTAATAAATTCCTATTCAAATGAAAGCAGCCTTGAATGTTTCACTGGACTACAGCTAATGCCTTTATTCCTCTAGCTTTTGAACCTCTGATGTGGAGTTCAGTGGAAATTTAACCTTTTTGGACTTCTTCCCTTAGTGACTCACAGTCTCTAGAATCAATAAGGTCTGCATTACTTTTACATCTTGACTTGATTTAATTCATGAGAACTGTAGGAGCCAAAAGAAAGCTAATCAGAGTCAGCAAAATATTAAATTTTAGATTGGTATGAAGTATGTGGACTTCCTCCTTGGTTTGGTTAATGTATCCTTTGGGTTGGAACATATGTTGAGGGTCTCATTCATGATTTATTTTAAATAGTGCACCTCTCATAGAATTAATTGCTCCAATTGGAACTAGGCACCTTGCTTTATAAACTTGCTGAGGTATAATGGATAATTAGTTTTAGTTGAGCCCTCTATGCACTAGATCATTGATGAAATTAGTTGTTATTATGTGTTTGTGAAACACTGTGTTGTATTTATGTGTGTGGAGGACAAGGAGGATGGAAATTATAGACATCCAAAAGTGAAAATTTATTTAGTAGAATTCCTCCTGTATTCTAATAATGAAATTAATCTAGTATATTAATGTCCTGTAACTGCAACCCTACCTACTCTGTTCAAATAGCTATGGAAGCCATTACTTTTAAATGTTGCTGTGTCATTGATTTCATTATCTAGAAATCTACTCTGTTGGAGGGGTGATAATAATTCCATGTTCTAATCTCTCCTGTGATTTATATCTCTATCAACTAGCTCTGAGCTGTTTTCTTTTTTTTAATGCAATTTGACACCATGCCTTGATTTATAATTCCTGTTAGATTACTTCTCAGGTTATTTACTCATCTTATACTCCTAGTCATTAAAAATAAATTCTGTATTCCTTTTGGTGAAGCTCCTCGTAACACTTTTAACCACATGTAAGATCTCATATTTAACACTAGAAGGATTTTCGTAGTATATATTACCTGAAGATAAAAATAGTAAGAGGAAATAAAAACAACATAAATCTGTTTTTCAAATTTATATACTGTTTCCATGTGTAGCCTGTATAAACTTTCCACATTTTACTTTTGGTACTAATTGTGAAAAATACTTATCCATGATTTATTGCTATGGTAATGACAAATAATGATTAACTGCACAAGGCAGTCAGATTCTAAGCTGTCTGAGCAATTATTCTTTACAGTGTTAAAGAAGTTTTTAGTAAGCTGAGTGGCATGGTACCTTGTTGCCTCAGTTGCTCTTTGGTTACATGAAAAGCACTACAAAAACATTTTCTGCAAGAAGAACCATTTCCAGCATAGTGAAATATGGAATATTTTCAAATGCACTCCCAAGCTATGCTATTGGTCTAATCTGCCTTAGCCCTGGGAAGCCCAGCTCAGATATAAACAAGGTGTCTTAATCCATTCAGGCTGTTTTAACAGAATAGACTGGGTGGTTGATTTATTTCTCACATTTCTGGATGCTGGCAAGTTCAAGATCAAGGTGTTGGCAGATTCAGTGTCTGGTGAGGACCTGCTTCCTGATTCATAGATGGCTGTCTTCTTGCTGGGTCCTCACAAGGTAGAAGGAGCAAGAAAGCTCTCTGAGGTCTCTTTTATAAGGGCACTCAATCCCATTTAAGATGGCCTCACCTTCATAACCTAATCACCCCAAGGCCCCGCCCCACCTCCAAATACTACCACATTGGAGGAATAGGTTTCAGCATACGAATTTTGGGGGGACAAAACATTCTATCTATAGAACCAGAGCATCTTTTTCCATTGGGAGTGGAATTTAAAAGTACTTACTGTCACAGTACACTGGGTTGAGCAGCCGTATAAATAGCCTCTTTCCCCATGGTTGACTTTTGGCTCCCTTTATAACCCTTTCCTTTTTCCTTACGCTGACTGCTTAAGCTGCAGACCATTTTATCTTCACGTCACATGCAAACCCTTATCCATTCCAGGCTTAACCCTGTCTCCTCCTGGACTTACCCCTTCTACAAAGTTCACCTTGTAGATAATCTCCTGAGTGTTTGATGAGACATCCTACTTGGTTATCTGTGGTAGAGACAGTGGTGGTGCTTATTATTGACAGCTTTACTATGTACTAAGTACAGTGTAAGCAGAATATTTTATCTCATTTGATTCTCACAAATACCCCATTATATAGACACTGTATTTTACAAATGAACAACTAAAAATTCAAGGCTTAGAGAGTTTAAGTAATTTGTTCAAGTGATGAAGGCAGGATTTCAACCCAGGTGCCACTCACTCCAGAGTCTTAGCTCTTAACGACTATAATCTGTTGTGGTAGTTCTCATCTGTGAGTTATTCTGCTTCCCAGGGGACCTTTGGCAAGGTCTGGAGACATTTTTCATTCTCACAGCTGGGAGGAGGTGCTACTGGCTTCTGGTGGGTAGAGGGCATGGATGCCACTAAACATCCTACAATGAACAGGATGACACTCCCGGTAACAAAGAATTATGCAACCCAAAAGGTCAGTAGTGCCTAGATCAGGAAACCCTGCTCTTCTGCAGTGGTTTTCGAGGTTTGGTCCCTGAACCAGCAGTATCACCTGGGAACTTGTTAGGAATATAAATTCTCCTGCCCTACCCTGAACCTTGCAAATTAGAAACTCGGCGGGTGAGGCCCAGCCATCTTTGCTTTAACAATCCCCTAGCTAATTCTGATAGATGTGAAAGTTTGAGAACTGCTCTACTGTTTCTCAAACCTCTCCTTGAAGAGTGCCTGTTCCTCAACTTTTTACCTTGGCTAAAGGAGCTTTTCCTATTGGCAGTTCTTCCTTCTCAAGTAGAACTTGCTGGAATGAAGAGGAGGAGTTGTTTTTCTCCTCAGCCCCCACTGCTGATTCCTGTCCATTGTTGAATCGTTTGGCCATGACCTAGATCTGTGAAAACCCAGGCTGATACCTGTGGAGCTGGGCTGAGGTGGGTCTCCTCTTATCTGTGCCCTGTGGTGCATGCCATCAGAGCTAGCCTTTGATTTAGCACCTAGAGAGCAACTGAGTCAGTCAAACATACTGCCCAGACATTAGATCAGCTGGAAATGATTCAGTTAAGGGACAGAATGGTCCTAGAAACCAGTTAACTAAATCTAGGGAGGCCTGAAAAGGTCAAAGATTTGAATTATAAGTAGAAAGAAGAGGAGCCTGGGAAAAATCCTCTTTAAAAAAGGTGGCTTTAGTGGCCTATGGCCTTAGATCTGGCATCATTAAAAGCACTGACTTAGGGAGGGTACCTACCAACATCCAACAGCCTTTGTTCGGTTGGTAATCATGTTGATGACCTATGAACTAGTCTGACTCAAACCTGTATGTGAAACTCTCTACTGTATTATGATCACAAATTGCATCTGGTTATGCCCTGGGCCAGTTCCTTCTCTAACATCATTAGTTCTGCATTTCTTTGCTGCCATAGCCTCCTAGTTTTCTACTCACTTATTCCTATAGCACTTTCTATTTTTAAGGCTACTGCTTCCATCCCTTTTCTTTTGGGCCACTGTTTTCCAGGTTGTGTTGTTCTAATACTTTTAAATAAAGGGTTGAATGGTCAAGTTAGTTTGCTACACGTTATGTCCTCCTACTGGGAATAGTTCTGAGGAGTCTTATAGTGAAGAAATCTGTTTAGTTTTGGTTAACTAAACATTTTCCCCAAACTTATTTATAAACAAAGCCCCCTTCTGTGTAACGGCTTATGATTCCCCTCGTAGCTAATGTCCCATGGAACACACCTTGCAAAACAGTTGTAATCTATTGGCTTTTTCCTGCCTTCCTATCTTTTCCTGCCCAGCCTGGTACCTGCACATTTGACCCTTGAACAACATGGGTTTGAACTGCATGGGTCCACTGATATGTGTGTTTTTTTCAATAGTAAGTACTACAGTGCTGGGCGATCCACAGTTCGTTGAATCTGAAGGAATTAGCGGTGGGGGCTGAGGAGAATAACAGCTCCTCCTCTTCATTCTAACAGGTTCTACTTGAGAAGGAAGAATTGCCAAGAGGAAAAACTCCTTCAGGCAAGGTAAAAAGTTGAGGGACAGGTACTATTCCAGAACCATGGATATGGGGGAACCGTGGATACACAGGGCCAAGTATAAATTATATACAGGTTTTCGGCTGTGCGGAGGGTCGGTGCCTCTAACTCCTGTGTTGTTCAAGGGTCAACTGTAGTCTACCTTTTAAATCTAGTTACTCCTTGGCACTTAACATAGTGCCAGGAGCTTTAAATACCACTTAATGTTGGGCACACTCAAATCTTTATCTTAAGCTCCTTCTCTCTGTCAGCTTCTTATATTAAGACATAATAATTTTACTTCCTAAACACTTCTTGAGGCTCACCTCTATTTCTGTTATACTTGTCTAATCCATGCTGTCATCATGACTCAGATGGTATATTGCAGCAGTCATCCAGCTGACCCCCATGTTCAGTGGCACTCCCTTCAAATCCATCCTTCATGCTGCTCACCCACAGTGAGCTATCTGAAGCATATATCTTCAAACCCTATGTGGCACCTCATCTATTTTCAGTTCTATTGGATGATGTTTATGGTATTCCCTGGCCTTGCCTCTACCCATTTCTCCAGCATCACTTCTTGATACTGAGCTTCTCCACACCTGGTATTCTAATGACTGAATTCCTTATGGTTCTCTGGCATGCTGTTGGCTTGTTCTTAATCCATCCTTCCAGACTTAGCTCAGTCTTTATCTCCTCTGGGAACTCTTTTCTGTCCTCCCAGCCTCTACTAAAGACTCCACTCTGTGCTCACAGTAGTACCTGTGCCTGCCTCCATGCACTTGCCACATAATGCATGATCTTTCTATAAAATGTCTGCATCCTTCATGAGGCTGAACCTCTCCAGGGCATCTTAGTGTTTTCTAGCTTATGGCTGGTGCTCAGTAAGTATTTCTTGAACTAACTTCAGTATACTTAAGGAGAGTAGATCAGCACACAGAAATGTGGGTCTTAAGCCACAGTCTCTTAAAGATTTAGGAATTATTTGTGTAAAGTGACAGTTGACCATTTGAGATTGGCAGTTGGTAGAAAAGATGAGTCATGTACACATAACCCTTATGTCTGTTTATATGGCATTTTTACCCTAAAAAGTAGTAAGTTTCTGGAGGACAGAGACCTTGCTTTGCATTGTTTACCTTTGTGTTTATTCCTCACAGTGCTCAATATGACATCCTGGGCAAAGTGGACACTCAATATATGCTTGAACTGAATGTCAACATACTACTAACAATATGCCTAACTTGAGTTAAGTATAAAGTAGAGGCTGGATCAATTGGGCTGTTCTCTTTCTTGGAATCCTGAGCTTAGCTAATTCACAGTTCAGGGGCTCCTTTACCTTTTTATTCTCTGTATGTGAGAAAAGAATGAATGCCCCAGAGGATAGATTGAACCTGAGCTCGTAATCCGTTTTATTTGATGTAGCTAAATGGTGTACCAGTTGTCACATGTCTTCAGTTTTTATAGGCTATAAAGCCAAAAATTATTTCAAAAGGGATATTTTACCATTTTCAAACTCATCTGTATTTTCAAATGAATTGCAGTTACCAAAAAGTAATCCAATGCAATGGAATAAAATTAGGTGCATATGGGCTTCCCTGGTGGCGCAGTGGTTGAGAGTCCGCCTGCCGATGCAGGGGACACGGGTTCGTGCCCCGGTCTGGGAAGATCCCACATGCCGCAGAGCGGCTAGGCCCGTGAGCCATGGCTGCTGGGCCTGCGCATCCGGAGCCTGTGCTCTGCAAGGGGAGAGGCCACAACAGTGAGAGGCCCGCCTACCGCAAAAAAAAAAAAAAAAAATTAGGTGCATTTAAGAATCCCCAAACAAAATGGTGCAGGTCTAATTATATGTATTTGCGCCATTCAGCTGTACATGTGTCTGGGAACCTTTGGCTCTTCCTTGGATTGCTCTGGTGACTATTTTTATTTCATTGGAGTGGAGTAAAGAGTAGGACTAGATTTGTGTTGTCCAGACAATAAGCCAATAGTGATACGTGGCTATTTACATGGAAATTAATTAAAATGAAATAAAATTTGAAATGCAGTTGCTCAGTCACACAGGCCACATTTCACATGCTCAGTCAACACATGTGGCAGGTGGCTACCGTCTTGGACAGTGTAGAAAGTTCTGTTCTGCCCTGGACGAGATCATCTCTAAGGTTTCTTCTGCATCAGACAACTTGCTAGTCCTGCTACCTAGGAGCTGCTACTGGTCAGATCTCCTCACAGGGAACTTCAGAGATTTCCCAACATTCTTTGATCACATTTTGAATTTTTTCTAGATTGGATGTTACCTGTAATAATTGAGTTGCTGAGTAGAACTTGGTCAATTTCTTAAAAAGATATTTTCATTGTAATGGTATTTGTGGGGTTTTTTTCCCCCCTCCCAAAAGTCTGCCACCAGGGGGTGCCCTCAAACCTTTGGGAAATATGTTTGTTTCAGCCTTATTAATAAGAGTGAAGTTTGCATATATATGGAATTTAAAAAAATGTCATGAAGAACCTAGGGGTAAAACGGGAATAAAGACACAGACCTACTTGAGAATGGACTTGAGGATATGGGGAGGGGGAAGGGTAAGCTGTGACAAAGCGAAAGAGAGGCATGGACATATATACACTACCAAACGTAAGGTAGATAGATAGTGGGAAGCAGCCGCAGAGCACAGGGAGATCAGCTCGGTGCTTTGTGACCGCCTGGAGGGGTGGGATGGGGAGGGTGGGAGGGAGGGAGATGCATGAGGGAAGGGATGTGGGAACAGATGTATATGTATGACTGATTCACTTTGTTATAAAGCAGAAACTAATTTAAAAAAAAAAAAAAGAAATCTAGAAACAATAAATGCTGGAGAGGGTGTGGAGAAAAGGGAACACTCTTGCACTGCTGGTGGGAATGTGAATTGGTACAGCCACTATGGAGAACGGTATGGAGGTTCCTTAAAAAACTACAAATAGAACTACCATATGACCCAGCAATCCCACTACTGGGCATATACCCTGAGAAAAGCATAATTCAAAAAGAGACATGTACCAAAATGTTCATTGCAGCTCTATTCACAATAGCCCGGAGCTGGAAACAACCTAAGTGTCCATCATCGGATGAATGGATAAAGAAGATGTGGCACATATATACAATGGAATATTACTCAGCCATAAAAAGAAACGAAACTGAGCTATTTGTAATGAGGTGGATAGACCTAGAGTCTGTCATACAGAGTGAAGTTAGTCAGAAAGAGAAAGACAAATACCGTATGCTAACACATATATACGGAATTTAAAAAAAAAATGTCATGAAGAACCTAGGGGCAAAACGGGAATGAAGACGCAGACCTACTTGAGAATGGACTTGAGGATATGGGGAGGGGGAAGGGTGGGCTGTGACAAGGCGAAAGAGAGGCATGGACGTGTATACACTACCAAACGTAAGGTAGATAGATAGTGGGAAGCAGCCGCAGAGCACAGGGAGATCAGCTCGGTGCTTTGTGACCGCCTGGAGGGGTGGGATGGGGAGGGTGGGAGGGAGGGAGATGCATGAGGGAAGGGATGTGGGAACAGATGTATATGTATGACTGATTCACTTTGTTATAAAGCAGAAACTAATTAAAAAAATAAATAAATAAACTTAAAAAAAAAAAAATGTCATGAAGAACCTAGGGGTAAAACGGGAATAAAGACACAGACCTACTTGAGAATGGACTTGAGGATATGGGGAGGGGGAAGGGTAAGCTGTGACAAAGCGAAAGAGAGGCATGGACATATATACACTACCAAACGTAAGGTAGATAGATAGTGGGAAGCAGCCGCAGAGCACAGGGAGATCAGCTCGGTGCTTTGTGACCGCCTGGAGGGGTGGGATGGGGAGGGTGGGAGGGAGGGAGATGCATGAGGGAAGGGATGTGGGAACAGATGTATATGTATGACTGATTCACTTTGTTATAAAGCAGAAACTAATAAAAAATAAATAAATAAAGGGAAAAAAAATAAGAGTGAAGTTTGGACTATAATATTGACTATTCATACTGTATAATTTAATTAAATTAAGAATTAAGCATTATAATATGTAGGTATGCACATTACTTGATTCGCATGGCAAATTACTTTCCTAGTGGTGTGAGTGGGAGAAGCTGTCATTGAACTATCTTAAAAATTAGGTAAAAGTAAAAATAAGTAATTTTAAAGTATTTCTTACAGTTCAAAAATATTTTTTTAAATTTAAAACTGTTAACTATAGTAAAAGAATGAAGTTATTGTTCACTTATATTTCTTAGACAAATTAAGTCCATTTTGCTTCGAGGACTAGAAAACTTCCATTAACCATTAGCTATTTCTCTGAAATCTTGTCATGCTGAGTTTGATTTCCTGTCTATAAAAGATGGATAATAGTGTGACTATATGGTATTGAAAATATCTGTTGGCTTGTGTTTAATAGCATTGTGGTTTGGTGCTGTTTGCTAGAGTGATTGATAGTTATGGCCATGTAGTCATACAGTAATAGGAGTGAGAGATGAGAAAGACCTATCAGAGCATCTTCTGCTAGTCTGAGATCATTCCCTAAAGAATAATCATTTACCATAACGGTATTGAGAAGTAAATTCTTCTAGGAGACAGAGGATAATGAGGGTGTGTTATTATGTTTTATCCTTCTAAGGCAAAAATAATTTGTGCATTTTATTATTAGCATGAAAAAAGATAATGATTACTGTTTAGAGAAGAGCTTCCTTCATGTGTCATAAACCTACACAATTTTGTTCTTCATGTTTAATCTAATGAAATTTGTATAGGAAATAGTGTGACTGGTTTTGATTAGAGGCATATTTTGTTTCAAGAACTGGATGATGGTGTTCTTCCTAAAGTGATTGTGTTCCCAAATTAGTTGTCACTTTTTTGGGTTTTGGAGTATATGATGGTGAAATTTCCACACCCATCTACAAAAGTCTGTGAATTTTAAGCCACTAATGGCTTGTTTCCTGAAGTGAGAAACTAGTTCATCGTTCTGTCCTGAGAAACCGAACAAGGATTGGGAGAGTGGAAGTGGAGTTGAGGTGACCTGCCGAAGGGCTCTTTCTCACTTCATCCTTACTTCCTCTTCCCTTTACTGGCTAATAAGAGTTTGGCTATGGGATTGGAGGTTAAGAATCTCTTTGATTCTAGAGACACTGCTTTGGGAAAGATCCCGATGTTCTCCTTACTTGCTGCAAGTAATAATAAATCCTTCATTCCCCGGGGTCGGGGTGGAGGGGAAGAAAAGAATAAAAGGAGATTCTAATGCTTGGCACTCTTTTACTCCTGCTGGCACCCATTGATGGGGAGAAAAAGCAAGTGTATAGAAACCTGATTTATCCCATATTAAACAACTGTTAATTTAATGACAAATACAGATTATTTCTAGTGTAAGTTACAGGGCAAATACTTCAAAGGATCTTTTGTATTATCCTTAAAACAGATCATTTCAAATGCTTATAATGAGTAGTGATCTTTATCAGTGCTTCTCAGGTTTGAGTCATAGCATTTTGAAAATTACTTAGGAAGCTCTTAATAGCTGTTTGAAGAGAAAACCAAACCAAGGGACAATAGAGAGACAAGGTGGCTTCTCAGCACATCACCTTGCCCTCACCACCATATTCATTTTGTACCTCTTTTGTTGCCGTAATATAAAATTTTTGGAAGTCTTATTTAAGTCCAGAAATTAGCTCACTAATTTGTGAAATGTGCCTTCTTAAATATGAAAATATTAGACTGGCTATTTCCTGAAAATCAATTGGACTTTATTAAAATTTGGAGAACATTTTTATTAAAGCCATAATTGTCATGGGTGATACACATGAGAGATCACCCTGTGGTTGGCTTGTCAGACTTGCATGAGCTTTCAGAAATTAAGGGGAATGAGTGAGTTTGTTTTCTTGTAAGCTGTCACATTCTTCTCTTCAAAGTGTCAGCCTGAATCGTGCACAAGTAAATGTTAGAAACATTCACCTTCTCCAGTTGATTTTTTTATCCTTACATAACTTAGTGCTATAATTATTTTTTTCCTCTAATGTTTAATTTTTGTAGTCTAAAAACATGTCTGAAGAAGAGGTGGATCTGAAAGATCTTAATAATTCTGACTTATGTTCTTTCTTTTTAATCTTTGTAATATGAACCTGTCTCTCGAACTTGGGAAGCTCTGGAGGTAGTTCCAGTAATTTTTTTAGGTGTATTATAGAAAACTCAGTTCATATACAGTTTAATTTACTAAAAAAAAAAAAAAAAAAAAATCAAAAACCTGTCCAGGGAGATTCTGATAGGCAGTAGAGAGAAGGAAGAGGGAGAGCTTGGTAAAATTACCTAGCTGTGGTAGAAAGTGTCAGTTAATTTAACAAATATTTTTATTGAGAACATTACATATGAGTATGTTCTAGCATAGTGAATCAATGTCAATCTTGTATGAAAGGAACTTCTAGTAAACTCTAGAATGCATGTCCATAAATAACTACAACATAAAGCAGGAAGTCTTAAGTGTCTTGTGAAAAAACAGACAATTAAATTATAAGAGGAAGAGGGCTTCCCTGGTGGCGCAGTGGTTGAGAGTCCGCCTGCCGATGCAGGGGACACGGGTTCCTGCCCCGGTCTGGGAGGATCCCACGTACCGCGGAGTGGCTAGGCCCATGAGCCATGGCCGCTGAGCCTGCGCGTCCGGGGCCTGTGCTCTGCAACGGGAGAGGCCACAACAGTGAGAGGCCCGCATACTGCAAAAAAAAAAAAAAAATTATAAGAGGAAGGAAGAGTTACCTTCTAGCTGGTGAGTCCATTTGGATAGACTTTGAAGCAGTGTATTGTTTAAGACATTAAAAGGTTAGGTAAGTTTTAGAGTAGGAAAGATATTCCGGGCGTAGCACAGATTGTATTTGTGGAAGCACAGATAGGTGCTAGAGAAGAGTAAATCGCTGAAATGTCTAGTATGTAAAATGCACAGAAGGTAGTTTGAGAGACAGAGAGAGCCCTAAATAAGACTAGATAAGCATCTAGGGCCAGATAGCTTGGTTATTAATTGAAGGATTTGTGCTGTACTGAAAAGGCAAGGAAAAGCCATTGAAAGCTTTCAAGTGGAACAGGGACACACTCAGGGTGTACTTGGGCTAAAACTGAAGGTGGGCAGGGCAACAGTTAGATTACTGTAGTAATCTTGGTGAGACTGGATGAGGGGCTGAGTCAGGGTAGTTTAGTAGTGATTAAGAGGAGGTAATGAATATGTGGCGCCCTGCTGGGTCAATCAGTAGGACTGGCAGTTAATTGATATGGGGGGTGTTGAAAGAAAGAGGAGGCTCCAGAAAGGTCATAAATTACTGGCCCAGTAGATAATAATACTTTGCATTTATATATGGGGCTTTAGAATTCATAAAACACGGTTATAGCTGAGTGTTCCTAACTCTGTAAGGTAAACAGAGTTCAAATTATCCTTATTATTCCATTCCAGTTTCTTGGCCAAGTGCTCCATTCTCTAAAATACCCTTCCTTGTGAACCTGGGAAGAAAAGTCCTGGCATCTAGTCCCGATGTATGCCATTAAGTTTGAATGTGGGAAATTGGCTTTACCTTCTTTGAGCTTCAGTTTCTCCAGATGTCCTTCTGCTTTCTGTTTTGCAGGGATGCTTGCAGGATAAAATGTAATTTTAAAATTTTCATCAACTCTATTCAGCAAATAATAATGAGTACTAAATATTATGCTTGGTAGTAGAATACAAGATGTATAAAATACAGTCCTTGCTTTTGCTGTGTCACAGATTAGAGAAGGAGAGGAGAAGAACATGTAAATAAATAATTATAATAAACCATTATAAGTGCTGTACTACAGGTATGTGCATGTGAAATAGAGTCACATGAGGAAGAAGGAATTAGGAAAGTCAAGGGAGGCTTCCCTAGGAGATGTGAACTTAGTCTTGACACATAATTAGTGGTTTAACTGTAGTAAAAGGTTAAACAAGGCAGAGGGTACAATATGCATCATCACCATAATAGAAGCCACTATTTGTTGAAAGCTTCTGAAAGCCAAGGAATTCCAAGGATTGCCCATAGGCACCAGAAGCTTGGGAGAGGCAAGGAAGAATTCTTTCTGAGAGCCTTCACAGGGAACATGACTCTGTTAGCACCTTGGTTTCAGAATTCTAGCCTCCAGAACTGTGAGAGAATGAATCTTTGTTTTTCTAAGCCACCCAGTTTGTGATAGTTACCGCAGCCCAAGGAAACTAATATAGTGTGGTCCTGGCATAAGAATCAAATTGATCACTGGAAAACCCATAAAACCCAGAAATAGACCCATACTTATACAATCATTTGATTTTCAACAAAGTTGCCAAAGCAATCGATGGGGGAAAGAAGCATCTTTCAACAAACGGTGCTGGGAAAACTGGGTTTCTTTATGGGGGAAAAAAATGAACTTCAACTCTTTGTATACAGCATACATAGAAAATAACTAAATGCAAAAGCTAAAACCATAAAGATTCTAGAAGAAAGCATCTTTGTGACTTAGGGATAGACAAAGATTTCTTAGGACACAGAAAGCATTAAGCATAAAAGAAAAAAATTAATAAATACTTATCAAAAGACATTAAGAAAATGAATAGACAAGCTAAAGACAAGGAGAAAATATTTGCAAAGCATATATATTTATCTGACAAAGGATTTATGTTTAGAATATATAAAGAACTCAATTTAAAAATAAGAAGACAAAACCACCCCGTTAAAAAAAATTAAACAAAAGAGTTTAAAAGACAGGTCACAAAGAAAGTTATACAAATGACCAGTTAGCACATTAAAAAATGCTCAGTGTCATTGGTCATTGGGGAAATGCCAGTTAAAACTAGAATGAGGTATTAGTGCACAGGCACTAGAAGGGCTAAAACTAAAATGAATAGATGTAGCTGGAGATGTGGAGCAACTGGAACTCTCATACTTTGTTGTTGGGTTTGTAAAATGGTACTACCACGTTGGAAAAAGGTCTCACAGTTCTTTAGAAAACTAAACATATACCTACTCTATGACCTATGCATTTCATTTCCTTTCTAAACCTACCCAAGAGAAATTAATATATGTGTACACAAAAAAATCCTGTGTTTATAGAAGAATGTTTATAGCAGCTTTACTTATAATAGCCAAATCCTGGAAATAGTGCAGTTGTCTGTCAACAAGAGAATGAATAAACAAATTGTGGTATAATTATACAATAGAATAAAATAATAGAAGGGAACAAAATCACTGATACACACAACATAGATGCACCTCAAAAGCACAGTGCTGAGAGGGAAAAAAAAAGCCTTACACAATACAATACATGTCACCTGTTTCCATTATATGAAGTTTTACAAGAGACAAAACTAATCTATGGTAGAAGAAAATTTAGAACAGTGGTAGTCTCTCAGATGTGGGAAAGTTGCCTGGGAAGGGGCATGAGGGAACCTTCTAGGGTGATAGTATAATAATATCCTGTATCTTGATAGGGATTTAGCTTATGCAGGTGTATGCATTTGTAAAATGTCATTGAATGGTACACTTAGGGTTAGTTCATTTCACTGAATGTAAATTTTACCTCAAAATGAGAAAACCTGTAAACAAATGTTAAATTATATTTATATGGAGGCTGAAGTGGTCAGGGTGAAATGTACTGATGCCCCCAACTTACTTCAAAATGCATTAAAAAAAATGGATTGATGGATGGATAGATATGCGACAAAAATAAATAGAGTAAAATGTTAACTGTAGAAACTTTGAGTTTATGGGTGTTCAGTGTATAGTTATTTTAGCTTTGCTGTATTTCTGAAATTTTTCATAATGCTGGGAAAGTTAATTGCCATCAATAAGGAATGGTTAAAATTGTATATCCATACTGTGGAAAATACTGTATAGCATTTATCATTCTATTTACGTGGAAAGACTTCTAAGGCTTTCTCTTAAGGCAAAAAACAAGTTGCAAAAAAATATAATATACCATTTAGTTTAAAAATTAATGTAACAGAAAGCTAAATTTCTGTATGCACATCTGTAGAAATGCTTAGAAGTAGTTTGGGAAGGAGACAAGCATCTGTTTGTCTGAGAAGTAGTTTGGAATTGGGGATTTGTGGTTAAGAAGAGCTTTGACTTCATCTGAATGGTTTGACATTTTTAAGGCAAGAATGTATCCATGTATTACTTAAAAATTAATAGAAAAGAAGGGTTAAGGCTCATCACAGAGGAGTTTGTATACCTGGGGATAAAAAGTTCAACGTCATTAGTAATTAAATAAACATAAAATAATAGTGGTGTCAATTTAGTCTATCAAATTGTGTATAAAACAAGAATATGAGAATTCACAGTATTAGTAAGGTATGGAGTTGAGTACTTTCATATATAGCACCAGAATATAAATTGATAGAACCTTTCTGGAAGGTGATTAGACAGCATGTATTAAAAACCTTAAAAAAAAAAAGCCTATGCTTTTTGATATAGCACTTTCACTTATAGAGATATTCAAATAGTTGCAGAAAGATGTATGTACAAGGATATTCATTGCAATGGTAATTTTAAGAGTGGAAAATTGGCAACAACCTGTAAATCTATCATAACAGAATTAGGTAGGGAAATAAGGTATGGTGTGTCCAAATTGTTAATAATACTCAGCTATTGAAAATGGTGATATAGGATTATATTTATTTACATGGGAAAATGTCCACTATGTAAATGAAAACAAAATACAGACTGGAAGGATATATGCCAAAATGTTAACGGTATATATATTGATAGTGGGTTTGTGGGTGGTGTTTATTTTCTTTTTGTTTATGTTAATTTGCTACAGTGAAAATACATGACTTTTAAAAAACATTTTGTTGCTAGTGATGTTTATGAAGACTATACAACAAAGTGGAAAATTCTTTTGTCTAATGAAAAAATTATACAGAATTGTTAGAGTAACGCGATTTTAAGTAATTTTTTTCTGTGTGAGAAGGAAAACAAATGCCTAAGTGTAACAAACACTTAAATGGTTATATTAACTTTAGCATCATAGGACTATGAGGTTTTTCACCTTGTCTGTTTAGATTTGGGGATGATATATGTTTTATATTAAAAAATTGTTTCATAAAATTTAATGTTCTAGACCTTCTGTATAAACTTTTGAAATTTGTTATTAAAGAAGTGTATTAGTAACTTTTAAAATTTTTACTAGGATCTACCTAGGTTTACATCAATAGATAACATGGAGTGACTTGAAGTGTTTATTATATTCGTTGATTTGTGACTGATTAAAAAGCTGTTTCCTATGAACTCTTTGAAGAAGTAGATCTATGGAAATTTTCTCCTTTATTAAAATATCATTAGTTTTCTGATTTTACCGGCTACAGATTTCACTTCCCCATTCAAAGTTCAGTAGTATTATTTATTTAGTACTGTCTGTGTGCCAAGCATTGTACTTAGTCATGCATGAATATGCCTTTAGTATTAGAGCACAGTTCACAGATTTAGTTTTAGTTGATTAAGTACTGTAAGAAAGAAGAAATAAGTAAAAATCTCTTTTCTATATGTACGCTTCTAGATATTTGAATCATTCATCATGTTTTGACATTTGACAAATTAAGTTGCTCTATTTTAGTAGTTTGTTAATGCTTCCATCTGCTAAGGAAGAAAGATAGCTTCTCCATGACCACTGTGATGAAATTGCAATAATTACTATCCTTTAAGGTGAAGACTGATATATTGAGGGGATCACAGAAAGAGCATAGATAGGACTTTCTGCTTTGAGATTCATGAGGTCAGTGATCATGTCTGTTATTGTTTACAGTTCTGTCGTCAGTCCTGGCACAGTGTCTGGCATATAATAGATACTTAAATTTACTGGTTAGTTGAATGGATGAACAACTCTATAGTCTAAAGAGAGGAAATGGGTAAAATAGCATTATAATTTGGAAAACCTTTGTATCAGTTCTGAGTGAAACATGTACATAATCAACTTTTGGGATGAGAATAAAAGGATGGTTTGTACACACATGCACACACACAAACACTTGCCATATATAATTATGCAGACCCTCCAGTAGAGGGCAGGGAGAATTTAATCATCATGTAAATGCTTAATTTCCTTATAATCATCATCATCGTTATAAATAATATATGATATATTATAAATAAATATTTATTATTTAAGGCTCTTCTTCCCTTGAAGTTAAGCAATGATTTACATTTTAAAAACTTTTTAATACTAATGCCTTGGTTTGCATTGTATAGATTAATAAATTGTGCAGATTAATAAATAGTAAATAATTTGTAAAAGGTAAGATTTGCTTAAAGATGCTAATAATATATGAGAGGGCATAAGATTATACTAGTTTTTTAAATTATGCATTCCATCTCAAATGGTAGTTGGGTTGGTTATGTTCTCAAACGATATTTTATATCTTCTCTTTAGTGTTTTCAAAGCTACATTAGACATAGGTCTGAAGCGTTGACAGAAGTCCAGTGCAATAATGCTTCATCAGATAAATAAGTGATATTTTAAAGCTTGTGATGGTCAGCAGAGCATGGCAGCAGCTACTCGTATGTCAGTTTTAAAAGACAAGGACAGGTACCCAAAGGAGAAGAAGCTGTCAGCCTATTTAGACACTTAAGGTTAAATGTCTTTAGGTTAAAAATGTTTGGATAGACACTTCTCCTTATCCCTCCTACTAAATACAGCTGAAAACCCAGGACACTATAAAAGAATAAGAAGACTCTGAAAGGTGGAGAAAAGACTGACCAGCTAGGGTCTGTGGGGCTGTTGGAAAAATATGGCACCTGGGTGGTATCAGCGGAGGCCTGGTGGGGAGCCTGAACTTTCATCCTCTGCACCCGCCCCCCCCACCCCCCAACCCAAAGGTATCAAGATGCCTTTCCCCCTCCCTGCCCTGGGAGTCAACAAGGACAGTAGAATTTTCACTCCTGACTGGTAGTTATGAGGCGGCTCTCCCTTCCTGTGTCACAGAAGACCTGCTAAAACAAGATTTAAATAAGATCCAAAGTCTCATAACATAAAATCCAGGTTTCAATAAAAAATCGCTCCACAAAGAACCAGGAAAATCTCAACTGAAATGTGAAGACAATCAATAGATACCAACCCTGAGATAACACAGATGTTAGAATTATCTAACAAGGGCTTTAAAGCAGCCATCATAAAAAGGCTTCAGTAAGCAATTACAGCTCCTTGAAACAAATGAAAAATAGACAGTCCCAGCAAAGAAATAGAAGCTATAAAGAAGAACCAAATGGAAATTTTAGAAATGTAAAATACAATACCTGATTTTTTTTTAATGCAATGAATGGGCTCCATGGGGAGTGGGGGTGACAGAAGAAAGAATTGGAGAACTTGAAAAAGAACAAAGGAATTAGTCTGAACAACAGAAAGAAAATAGACTTTTATGTCATTGTTTTCTGAGGTGACTCAGAAAAGTTAGAATGGTTTAATAATTTTGGTCTAAAAGTGACTATATATTTCCTTTCAGATTTTCTTATAATGTAGAAAATAATAATAGCATAATGGTCTAGTATATATAATTTTAGGGTTTATATTGGCTTGAAAATCTGAATTAAATTCCTAAATTTCCTATACTGGTTGTACTGGTCAAACAAGCAAACATTACATCCAAGAAACATTAAAATTTATAAAAGTGTAGGGACCTATGGAACTATTAAAAATATTTAACAGTCATGCCTTTTTAGTACTGGAGGGAGAGGAGAAAAGGGGCAGGGATGAAAAAATACTCAACAACAAAAAATAGCAGCTGAAAACTAGAAATAATAGCTGAAAATTTCCCAAATTTGACAGAAGACATCAAGAAGCTGAGCAAATCTCTTACAGGATAAACCCAAAGAAATCCATACCAAGACATATCATAGTCAAACTTCCTCAAACTAAAGGCAAAGAAAAAAATTTTGAAAGCATCCAGAAAGAAATAACACATTGCCTATAGGGGAGAAACAATTTGAATGTTGTTGGATTTCTCATCAGAAAATATGGAAGCCAGAAAGAAGTGACATAAATATTTTTGAAGGAGTAAGAGAAAAGAACTGTCAACAGAGAAGTGTATATCCATTGAAAATATCCTTCAGGACTGTAGGAGAAACGGTGACATTCTCAGATGAAGGAGAGGAAGAGAATTTGTCATTAATAGACCTATCCTAAAAGAATGTCTAAAGGAATTTCTTGAAACAGAAAGGAAATGATAAAATGGAATCTTGGAACACCAGGAGAGAAGAAAGAACAGTAGAAAGAGTAAAAATATAGTAGACTTTTCTTCTTGAGTATTCTAAATAGTGTTTGACATTTTCTGTTTCACTATTTTCAAACATTATAACACTATCAAATGTGGTTCTCAATGTATGGGAGAAATATTAAAGAAAATTATAATGGGAGTGGGTAAAGAGCCTTAAGGGTAAAGTTTCTATACTTTACTGCAACATGTGAAATGTTGACACCAGGAAACAGTGATAAGTTATATATAACGAATGCCTAGAGCAGCCAATTTAAAAAAAATCTGTTCCAAGAGAGGTGTTCAAATATACTTTAGATAAATAAAAATGGAATTCTAAAATATGTTCAAGTAACCCATAGGAATGAAGGAAAAGAAAACAGGTAAAAGAAAGAGAAAATTAAAAATGAATATGTTCTAACTTATCAATGATTAAATGTAAATGTCAAAGTTCACCAATTAAAAGACAGCGATTTACAGAGTAGATTAAAAAAACCTGACACATTATATGCTGCTTGCAAGAAATTATTTCAGGCATAACAGTATAGGCAGGTTGAAAGTAAAAGGCAGCTTTGTTTGTAATAGCCAAAAACTTGAAACAACCAAAATGCCCCTCAGTAGGTAAATGGTTAAACAAACTGTGGTATATTCATACTATGGAATACTACTCAGCAGTAGGAATTAACTGTTGATACATGCATGAACTTGAGTAGATGTCAAAGACGTTACACTGGGTGAAAAAAAAGTCTATCTTAAAAGGACACATACCATATGATTCCATTTGTATAACAACAGAATTACAGAGATGGAAAACAGATTGGTGCTTTCTAGGGCTTAGGGATGGTTGGAAGGAGGGTGTGACTATAAATTAGTAGCACAAAAGAGACTTTTGTTATAGTGGGACACTTCTGCATCTTGATTTTGGTTACACAAATGTATGTGATAAAATAGCATAGAACAATACACACATACTATACCAATATTAATTTCCTGGTTTTGATATTGTGTTATGGTTAATCTGAAATGTAACCTTTAAGGGAAACTTGGTGAGGGGTAAACCAGACCTCCATATATTATTTTTGCAGCTTTCTGTGAATCTGTAATTATTTCAAAATAAAATGTTTTAAAAAACAAAAAGATAAATTATGAATAAGAAGAATTTGAATATCTTAAATAAATACATTAATATGTTTTATGCATTTTCAGGCACAGGAAAGCAAGTATCTTTAATATATACAATAAAATTCTAAAATAGCAGAATGCCTTCTGTGTATGATTTTTTTAAATTTACTTTTTCTTTTTATTAGCATTAAAGAGGCGTATAATGAAGAGGCTTTGAACCTTTTAGCCTTTATTTATTTATTTTTTTAGTGTGTTAACTTCCCATTATAGAAGATTAGGATTTAGCTATTGTTTACTTAACCCTGTCACCACTAACAGCCTTATTTATGTTTCCCCACGTTTCCGCTATAGATATTATATTCATTTCAATTAGATCAGTATTCTGGTTTTTTAGTAGGATGGTAAAAACACTGTTCATATCTGAGATCTGATTCCTTTTCTACTCTTGTACAACTTTTTGTTTTCCCCAGAATTAATAATTGTCTTGTGTTCTTCACTTGCTTGTTTTTTATATACCTATGATTAATTGGATCCCACACTCTCTGAATTGCAAATATCTTTCTGTTGATTCTGATGATCAATTTTCCCATTTTCCTAATTTAAAGAGGGAGGTGGGCATAGGTTTGGATTTTAGAGCTTTGGTATAAAGAAAATTCTTAGTGTTAGAACTTTCTTGTAAAACCAGAGTGAATGTAAATTATCTTGCTACTTTTTCTATTTATACACATTCTGTGTCCAGCTGTAGATAGACAAATGAATATTCCTTTATTTCAGCTTAGCTCCTGATAGCAAAGGGAATCTATAGATATTTGTAAAGAGTCTGTATCCTCATCAATCCCAAACATTGGTCACATAGAGAAGTGGGGAGAGCTGTGGAGTATAGGCCAGAATACTTAGGTTCTAGTTCTGATTTAGTTGCTAATTGACATTTCCAGTCTAGGATAATCAGGTAACCTCCTTGGCTTCAGTTTTCTTTTCTCTTTAATAATGACAGAATCAGACTGGATTATAACTGAGACCTCATCTATCTAGTTCAGATGTGATTTCAGATAGATACATGATTTACTTTAATCCTGACTGTATATATAGAATCTCTAGATTAAGAGTGTTTTCATTTTCAGTATTTTAAAAGAAATACTTTGATGTTTAGAGAGAAATTGGATTAAATGGCCTAAAGTAATTTCTAAAGCATTGAAGAGATGGGAAATTACAAAAGACAGAAATAGGCCATGAATGTCGTCTTTCTTGTACTTCAAATTATGATATGGGAATCGTGGTTTTAACTTCCTAAAGGTGCCTAGAAAAGGAAATTGTAAGTCACCTGGAACTTCATTGTTTACTACCCAGTAGGTTGGATTTGACACATATAATATGCTCTGAAATGATTAGGGTGGCTTTTATGGTGATTTCTTTAAATTACCGACTGTAAAAGCTTGAGGGCTTCTGAGAGAGTTCTTGGTGGTCTAATAGTTTTTAGTTGGTGTAACCAAGGTCAGAAGGTACTGTTTTTCATATGCAAGCATTTATTTAGTTGTGAATGTGATATGATAGATATTTCATATTTGGGATACTCGATTCATTTTCAGAGGGCATTTAGATGAATTACATACATTTGGAAATGAATTTATAAGTTCCTTACTTCACCTGTTGTACTTGTGCATGTGTTCAATGATGCTGATAATACGCCTTCTTATGGGATCCTATATAAAGCAGATATGTAATTTAATAACAAATATTTGTTCATTGGTTATTATTCACTGATAACATTTTATTGGTTTTCAGGTACTAGAAGAAGCAGAAGCTCAACACTTATATCAGTCCATTTTGCCTGATATGGTGAAAATTGCACTCTGTCTGCCAAATATTTGCACCCAGGTTGGTGGAAATAACTTCTTCCTCAGTAACTTTCTTGAGACTCACAGTTGAATTTCGTTTAAACTCTAATTGTCAAAGTCAAACAGAGAGATGGGAAACAGTTTTTGCCAGAGTATGATGATTTTGCTATACTAAGGAAAAGGTTAGAGGCTACAGAGAACACTGTGAGTGGACATTAAAAATGTAGCATTCAATTTCTGAGCTTCAGTTTACAGTGTTGATGTTTGCTTACTCATACTTCTTTTTCTCTTTTTTTAAAACAATCTCTGACTTTCAAAAAAGGATAGTTATTATTTCAAAGCATACTAATGGATTTAGAACATTTTATCTTCAAAATGGCTTAATACCTACTCCTTCCTCCTCTCTCCCCCAAAGTAGTGTATTGTATAACAAATGAGTTCATGATACATTCTTAACTTTTAAAAATAAAAGAAAGAATCTGGTATTATTTTGTTTTGTGTGGGAGTGTATTATTTATTGCTACATAACAAACTACCTCAAAATTTAGTGGTTTAAAACAGGAAACATTTATTATCTCAGTTTCTGTTGGGAATTTGGGAGCCGCTTAGCTGACTGGTTCTGGCTCGGGATCTCTCTTGTGGTTGCAGTCAGGGTGTTGGCCAGGGCTGCAGTCATCTGAAGGTTTGACTGAAGCTGGAGGAGCCACTTCTCAGTTGGCTCACTCACATGGCTGCTGGCAGAATGCCTCAGTTCCTTGCTGTGGGGCTCTCTGTAGGCTGATGGGGTATCCTCGTGACATGGTTGCTAACTTCCCCAGAAAAAACCACCCAAAGGAGAGAGACAGGAAGAGGCCAGTGCCTTTTTGACCTCGTTTCTGAAGGCAAACACTATCGCTTTCACTATTCTTTCTCTGCATTAGAATTTAGTCAATCTAGCTCATACTCAAGGAGAGGCTAATTAGACTCTGCCTCTCAAGGGGGGAGAGTATCAAAGAATTTGTAGATGTAATTATAAGAGGTTGTTGGTTTGTTCTTCATAATTTTTTTCCTTTGTTTCTCACAACAGTAGCTTGAATTCGCCTCTGTCATTTATTTCTAGGGCCAGCGCCCTGGCTGCAGGGATGCTAGCCAAGTTTCTCCTAACACTGTTGATCCACAGGGGCCCTAGGGACATTTGGGGCAGAGCAATTTCTGAATGTGTAGGATGGTCCCACACACTACAGTCTATCATTGGAACAGCACAAAAAACACAAGCATGGTCATTGGAGCAACCAAAAGCCGTGTCTGAATGCCTGAGTCCAAATGTTGAGAACCACTAATGTTTTTCCATGTGCCATATTTGTTAGCATTATACTGTGATATTTCCAATTTTAGGTAACTGTAATTTCACCTCATTAATTCATTGTGTCTGAAATAAGTTTTTCTACTGGGCAGAGAAAATGTTTTAAAACTCAACTTCTTGTTGTTTATTTTGGAAGTTATTTGCTTGCTTATGTTTCATGTTCCTTCTTTTCTCTTTTTCTCCTTGCTTTTTTCCTTATGTAGTAAAATTTCTCACTACCTCTTAGGTTCTGCCCCTTGTGAAGCCTTTCCTACCTCTCCCAGCCAAAGTTTATCATTCCTGTAGCACTCGAATCATACTTAGTAGCACATTATTTTGTAATTTATGTTTTTATATATCTCCTCCCCTAGATTATATTCTCCCTGAAGGGGGATCATCTTTGTGTCCCCAGGTCTAACATAGTGCTTAATTAAATGCTTTTTTAATTCACTGTAGTTCATAATTAACCGAATATAGCCTTTAGATAGGAATCACTTTCTCCTCTTCTCTTCCCTTCATGCTTTAGAGAGAAGGTTTCCCTATTGTACTTAATGAGATGTGTATTCAAAAGCACCCAAGTTTGTAATCTATAACAAGTCAGTGGGTGGAACCAAAATCAGATTCACGGCACCCATCTCTTTTTCCTGGCTTAAAACAACTTTGTCCTCCCATTAGTGTACTAATGGGAGAACATTTTAATTTTGTCCTCTGCCCTCGACTAAAAGGTAAAACTCTGCTGTGAAAGTTAACATTTCAATTTGTTATCGAAATATATCTTTGGCAAGTTAAATTGCATATGTTATTATTTAATGATTTATCATATTAATGTTCTCTAGGCCAAATCTAAAAGGTAAATTTTAGATTTATAAAAATTAAATTAAAGGGGGCTTCCCTGGTGGCACAGTGGTTGAGAGTCCATCTGCCGATGCAGGGGACACGGGTTCGTGCCCCGGTCCCGGAAGATCCCACATGCCGCGGAGCGGCTAGGCCCGTGAGCCATGGCCGCTGAGCCTGCGCGTCCGGAGCCTGTGCTCCGCAACGGGAGACGCCACAACAGTGAGAGGCCCGTGTACTGCAAAAAAAAAAAAAAAAAATTAAACAAATTTTGGACATGAACTTTTTGAAAGATCTTCATTCATGCTTTTTTAAATTAATTAATTTTTTATACAGCAGGTCCTTATTAGTTATCTATTTTATACATATTAGTGTATATATGTCAATCCCAATCTCCCAATTGATCCCACCCTCCCACTCCTTTCCCCCCAGGTATCCCTACGTTTGTTTGCTACATCTGTGTCTCTATTTCTGCCTTGCAAACTGGTTCATCTGTGCCATTTTGCTAGATTCCACATATACGCATTAATATATGATGTTTGTTTTCCTCTTTCTGACTTACTTCACTCTGTATGACAGTCTCTAGGTCCATCCACATCTCCACAGATGACCCAATTTCGTTCCTTTTTATGGCTAATATTCCACTGTATATATTTACCACATCTTATCCATTCGTCTGTCAACGGGCATTTAGGTTGCTTCCATGACCTGACTATTGTAAATAGTGCTGCAATGAACATTGGGGTGCATGTGTCTTTTTGAATTATGGTTTTCTCAGGGTATATGCCCAGTAGTGGGATTGCTGGGCCATATGGTAATTCTATTTTTGGTTTTTTAAGGAACCTCCATATTGTTCTCCATAGTGGCTGTATCAGTTTACATTCTCACCAACAGCACAAGAGGGTTCCCTTTTCTCCACACCCTCTCCAGCATTTGTCGTTTTTAGATTTTCTGAAGATGCCCATTCTGACTGGTGTGAGGTGATACCTCCTTGTAGTTTGGATTTGCATTTCTCGAATAATTAGTGATGTTGAGCAGGTTTTCATGTGCTTCTTGGCCATCTGTATGTCTTCTTTGGAGAAATGTCTATTTAGGTCTTCTACCCATTTTTGGATTGGGTTGTTTGTTTCTTTAATATTGAGCTGCATGAGCTGTTTATATATTTTGGAGATTAATCCTTTGTCTGTTGATTCGTTTGCGAATATTTTCTCCCATTCTGAGTGTTGTCTTTTCATCTTGTTTATGGTTTCCTTTACTGTGCAAAAGCTGTGAAGTTTCATTAGGTCCCATTTGTTTTTTTTGTTTTGTTTTTATTTCCATTACTCTAGGAGGTGGATCAAAAAAGATCTTGCTGTGATTTATGTCAAAGAGTGTTCTTCCAATGTTTTCCTCTAAGAGTTTTATAGTGTCCGGTCTTACATTTAGGTCTCGAATCCATTTTGAGTTTATTTTTGTGTATGGTGTTAGGGAGTGTTCTAATTTCATTCTTTTACATGTAGCTGTCCAGTTTTCCTAGCACCACTTATTGAAGAGACCCTCTTTTCTCCATTGTATATCCTTGCTTCCTTTGTCATAGATTAGTTGACCATAGGTGCGTGGGTTTACCTCTGGGCTTTCTATCCTGTTCCATTGATCTATATTTCTGTTTTTGTGCCAGTACCATATTGTCTTGATTACTGTAGCTTTGTAGTGTAGTCTGAAGTCAGGGAGTCTGATTCCTCCAGCTCCATATTTTTTCCTCAAGATTGCTTTGGCTATTAGGGGTCTTTTGTGTCTCCATACAAATTTTAAGATTTTTTTGTTCAAGTTCTGTAAAAATTGCCATTGGTAATTTGATAGGGATTGCATTGAATCTGTAGATTGCTTTCGGTATGGTCATTTTCACAACACTGATTCTTCCAATCTAAGAACACAGTATATCTCTCCATCTGTTTGTGTCATCTTTGATTTCTTTCATCAGTGTCTTATAGTTTTCTGAGTACAGGTCTTTTACCTCCTTAGGTGGGTTTATTCCTAGGTATTTTATTCTTTTTGTTGCAAGGGTGAATGGGATTGTTTCCTTAATTTCTCTTTCTGATGAGAGGTCTTCATTCATATTAACCATTGTCTTATTTTACCTAGCTGAGTACTCGATGATAAGATTTACATCCTCTAGTTTTCCCCAAGTATTAACTTTCAGGCATTTCTCCTCACCAGGAGAAAAAATAACTTATTATATTTTAAATTATACTTATTTAGTTATTTGGGAAACAAGAAATGTTTGTGTTTAAAGTCCATTAAGCCTAAAATCATTTTTGTGGATAACCTGGTAAATGGTAGTTAAAAACTCATTTCTTACTAAAACCAAGGAACAGTGTGCTTTAAGCCATTTGTCACCTTTTCTAAACTCATGGCTGGGCTGTAAATAAATGTATAGGAAGGAAAATGAAGATCAATATGAGCTCTCTATTGCTTCTTTCTTAGAACTGGTGTTTGCTAAGGCCTAAAAGGAGAGAATTTTGGATACCCTAATGAAAATAAATTCTTGCTACTTCCTGTTTGTTTACTTTTGTATTTTCCCAAGGCAAATAGTTGAACTGTAAGTTTGGCATTTTCTTTTTCTAGCAAACTCTTATTCTAGCAATGATGTATGTTTTCTGTTACTTAGAGAAAAGCTAATTGTTATAGTTGATTTGTCTTGCCTGCCTTTCCTCAGTTTCGTTTTGAGTGTTGATTCCTGAGATATGATCAGGACAGTTCTCTATGCAGACTGTTTTGAATTAAAGTAGATATCTAGGATTCTTAGTTGTGGGTCTTATTAAAGGGAATAGGAAAAGCGTCTCTAAATTTTATGTTGGAGCATTTTGAAATTTAACAACTGATGTAAATTGGCAGTTGGTCTTTGGCTTTCCCAGCATGTCTTTAAAAACATACAGTTTAAACATTTAAAATAGAATAAAACTCACTGAACACAATACTCAGGTCCTGTGGAATATACTAAAAATAAAAGGTTAGTCAGTTTGGGTTTGGTATAACTTGAAGACATTTCAGACGTAAAAAACTTGAGGGAGAAACGTCCTACATCTTCCTTGACTTGAAATGATTATGTAGGAAATGCCTGTATTCTTACAGGTTATACATAAATAAGTCTGTGTACACATGTTCCATTAATTGCTTTAATAAAATTAGATTTGGGTCTTATAAATTGTCAATGAGAAGTGTGATTCAAAATTAGAAGGAAAAGACTTATTTATTGAATTATTTTCCTTAGATCATTTTCTTTAGGACTGAAATAGAAAAATTGCTCTGTCCAATAATCTTTAATATAAGTGAGAACAAAATTTAGCATATGCAGTAGTAGCTAAACTCAACATTACATTTTTCTGTTCCATCCTTTGTTTTAATTTTTCATTACATGTGTAATGTGTTTTTATTTCTTACTTGCTAAAGGAATCTCGTTTTTCACTAATACCAGTAATGTTTTGTGTTCTCTCACTATCATTATTATTGATTAGAAATCTGCACTTTGTCAAACAAGTACATTTTCCCAATCATCCTTGATGAACTGCTCTTGACTTCAACACTATTGCTGATTTAAGGATTCAAGAGTGGCCTGAAATTATTCCTACCTTAATTTAGCAAATGCAATTTGGTGCCTCTGCTTTTGAAATTGCTAAACTAATTATTGCTCTTCTTGTCTGTATTTGTGTTTCCTCTATCAGCCAATACCGCTCCTGAAACAGAAGATGAATCATTCCATCACAATGTCACAGGAACAGATTGCTAGTCTTTTAGCTAATGCTTTCTTCTGCACGTTTCCACGGCGCAATGCTAAGATGAAATCGGAGTATTCTAGTTATCCAGATATTAACTTCAATCGGTATGTTTTCAGCGAACACCTTTTTAACATTAAAATGGAGAAGGTTGGCATTGAGTGATTTGCCAAACATTTTATGTACAATTATCTAATTTAATCTTTACAATACAGTGAGTTAAGTGACATTTTTGCTGTTTTGCAGGCAAGATAATTAAAGTTCATGGTTAACAAAACTTGCTTTGGGTCCAGGAGCCAGTAAGTCACAGAGCTAATGTTTAGTCTCAGGTCTGTCTTACTCCAAGGCACATGTTCTTTCCACCCTGTCAGGTTGTCCTCCTCCTCTAAGTGCCCTGAATTCCTTATGCCTGTTCGGTGTGATTATTTAGTCACAGAACATTTGTTGTACATTATATTCTTTGTATGCTGAAATAATGTTAAAGCTGGAGTACGAGTACTCCTTTCTGTGAAGAGTGAGTTTAGAGTCATGAGACTGACTGTCTTATGAGACTTGAAAATACAGTTCTTAAGACAAAAAGCAAAAGTGAAAGTTGACTTTGACTTTTTATAGACATGATTAATTTATTAATCTAATTTTTTTTTTTTTTTTTTTTTTTTTTTGCTGTATGCGGGCCTCTCACTGTTGTGGCCTCTCCCGTTGCGGAGCACAGGCTCCGGACGCGCAGGCCCAACGGCCATGGCTCACGGGCCCAACCGCTCCGCGGCATGTGGGATCCTCCCAGACCGGGGCACGAACCCGTGTCCCCTGCATCGGCAGGCGGACTCTCAACCACTGCGCCACCAGGGAAGCCCGAATCTAATATTTTTTAAAAGACAAAATAATGTTTAAATTATTTGATTAAAGTAACATATTGTGAAGGTTGATAAAGTTTTAGATTCTAGCTATTTTCCCACATTATTACTTTCTCCATTATTTACACAAACAAAAACATTGTAAAATCTTCTTGGCAAATGAATATTGTTTTTTCCCTCCTTCCAACCCCACCCTCCACCCCCCCATCTCTGTTTTTCACCTGAGAATTATCTTTATGGGATCTGTGAGTAAAATGTGAGGGGTTTTTCCTCTAATGTCAGGAGCGGGCCTTCAGAAAATTGTTCCAGTATATGCTCCTCTTTCCCAGTAGACTGTGTGTAATGTCCTCCTCCATTACCTTCCTCTAATCCCCATCTCCTGCCTCTGAGGGGTGGGGCAGTGTGGACAGGGTACAGAGAAGGAGATGTAGTGATGGAGCAAAGTCACATGACTTTGCTCAAAGTTGACAGAGTTCTGTTTGCCATTCTGTTTTTGTGTTCAAAGTTGATTGGTATGGTAATGCCACTTATTTTAGTTTACCTTTTTAATGTTGTCTCGTTAAAAACTTTATTTCTAATGAATTTTAGATGTGTAAAAAAGTTGCAGAAATAGTACTGAGAGTTCTTGAATACAACTCTCCTAACTTCCCCTTATGTTAATATTACTATGTAACCATACTTTGTAACCATAGTAAAGTTATCAAAACCAGGAAATCAACATTGGTATAATACTGTTAACTGAACTACAGACCTTATTTGAATTCCAAGAGTTTTTGTACTGTATTTTTCTGATCCAGAATCCTCCCAGTATCCCACACTGTGTTTACAGTAGTCCCCTCTTTTTTTTTTTAAGACCATTTATTTAATTTATTTTTAAAATTTTTTATATTTATTTATTTGGTTGTGTGGGGTGTTAGTTGCAACAGGCGGGCTCCTTAGTTGCAGCACATGGTCTCCTTAGTTGTGGCATGTGGGCTCCTTGGTTGTGGCATGCATACTCTTAGTTGCGGCATGCATGTGGGATCTAGTTCCCTGACCAGGGATTGAACCTGGGCCCACTGCACTGGGAGCGTGGAGTCTTATCCACTACACCACCAGGGAAGTCCCTACAGTAGTCCCTTCTTATCTGTGGCTCGCTTTCCATGGTTTCAGTTACCTACAGTCAACCACAGTCTGAAAATATTAAATGGAGAATTCCAAACAATTTGTAAGTTTTAAATTGCACACCATTCTGAGTAGCATGATGGAATCTTGTACTGTCCCACTCCTTCCCATCCAGGACATGAATCATCCCTTTGTCCAGCGTATCCCACCTGTTAGTCACTTAGTAGCCTGTCTTGGTTATCAGATCAGCTATTGAGGCATCACAGTGCTTGTGTTCAAGTAACCCTTATTTTACTTAATAATGGACCCCAAGCAGAGGAGTAGTGATGATGGCAGTTGGGATATGACAAAGAAAAGCTGTAAAGTGCTTCTGTCCATGGAATTAAGAAGAAGGAAAAGAAATTAATGGTAGTTTTGCTGTTACACCTCAAACTGCACAAGTTATGGCCAATATGTGTGATAAGTGCTTAGTTAAGATGGAAAAGGCATTAAATATGTACAATAGGATATTTTGAAAGCTAGAGACCACATTCACATAACTTTTATTACAGTATATTAGTATAATTGTTCTACTTTATTATTAGTTATTGTTGTTAATGTCTTACTGTGCCTAATTTATAAATTAAACTTTATCATTAGGTATATATCTATAGGGAAAAACATAGTATACATAGGGTTCCATATTGTCCGAAGTTTTAGGCAGCCACCGGGGAGTCTTGGATTTCCTACAGGTAAGGAGGGACTACTGTAGTTTTCTAAGTCTCCTCTACCCTTTTATTTCGTTTTACCTTTTCTTTCATGACTTTGACACTTTTGAAGACTACTCGTCAGTTATTTTGTAGTATGTTCTTCAGTCTGGTTTTGACTGACATTTTTTTCACAAATGGAGGTCACTGAATTTTTGACAGAAATAGCAGAGAACTGATGTTGTGTCCTTTTCGGTGCATCATATCAGTGGACTCTTTTTAAAATAAATAAATAAATAAATAATTTTGTTTATTTATCTATTTTTGGCTGTGTTGGGTCTTCGTTGCTGTGCGTGGGCTTTTCTCTGGTTGGAGTGAGCGGGGGCTACTCTTCGTTGCGGTGAGCAGGCTTCTCATTGCGGTAGCTTCTCTTGTTGCAGAGCATGGGCTTCAGTAGTTGTGGCACGTGGGCTCAGTAGTTGTGGCTCACGGGCTCTAGAGCGCAGGCTCAGTAGTTGTGGCACACGGGCTTAGTCGCTCCGCGGCATGTGGGATCTTCCTGGACCAGGGTTCAAACCCATGTCTGCTGCGTTGGCAGGCGGATTCTTAACCCCTGCGCCACCAGGGAAGCCCTATAGCCTCTTTTTGAATGAATCAGATTAATAGTTTTTTACATCATAGGTAGTCAGAAATTAGAATTATCCCTAGAAATAATCCTTGATCTGTAAGAATTATTTCCAGTCCAGAATGACCATGAGGGATTTAAGCTTGCAATATCCCGGTAGCATTTTTACCAAATAAGAGTTTAAGTAGGTAGGTCTGTTGAAGATTTGAAACCAGGCATGCTCTTGTTTTCCTGGCTGATGGATGTTCTTTTGGTCACCAGAACACTGAAAATTAATTAAGGCAGGTGAAACCTGTGGTAGTTTCCACAATTGTTTTAGGGAATCCTCAGCAGTCAGGATGTCTGCACTTGTCTCTCAGTGAGATGAATGTGTTTTCATAAGCCGAAAACAGCCAACAACCGCAACTATTCGCGATCATTGATGCTGTCTATTGGCAGCTCACTTTGATTCTATCTCTGGAAGTTTCTAGTTGGGAAGCTTCTATACTAATAGGTTCAGTGAGAGTAAATGACCTGTAGCAGAAGTGGGACTTGAACACTGTCTTCTGTTCAAACTCATTGCTGTTTCGTTATGTCTCACTTCCTCTCAAGAGCAAAATGGTCTGTGTGTACTCCAGAAATGAAAAACAACCAATAGTTCCCCTTTTTCGTGTGGTTTATGAAAGATCAACTACCTAATTTGATGAGCCATTTGGTAAGCAGATTATGGAGCATTTTGTTGTTGTCATGTTTTCTTTTGCATAATTGCTATTTATGATTATAGTTTCTGCCAGTTAGGAGTTGTGTGTGTGTGTGTGAGTGTATTTAGTCTCAAAAGGCTAGCCAGTTGATTGAATAAGAAAAATGGTAAGAGTTTGTGGTGGCAAGCTGACGTCAATAAATTGAATAAGTCTTCCCTTTTTTATTTATCGTTGTGTTCTTCCAGCCCTGCTTAGTTATGTTAAATACCCCTGACCTTTTCCCCTGCTTGCCTTTCTGGGCCTAAACATTCTTATAAAGGCTTCCAATGTGATTAGCATCGATGCTTCTGAGATTGCTTAGAAACTGATGGTCAGAGATTAATTGTGGGTTGCAGCAGTGGTCAGCCCAGGAGGCTTTTACATCTGTCTCTTCCATGGATTGAAAATGCTGTCAGGGCCATATGGCACAGTGCTTCACAGAAAAGCCAAGAATGACTTTCTGGCTGGGTTCCGGATTATCATTTGCTTCCACTTTAAAGTGGAGGTTATAGTGCTTTAGGTTTGATTTACTGTATACTAATAGGATTAATCCTTAACTTGAACTCACATGGGAGTATGTGTGTGTCTAGAATCCAATTCTGGTAATGTTATCAATATTCCATTCAGGGAAAGATTTTATTAAACTATGTTTCTCTTTATATGTATGGAAAGAAAAACACCAGTTAATAAGTAGCTGACCCTTGATTGACTTATTCCCTTGAAAATAAAAGTTTTGTTTAGAACAAGAGTGAGGTTACCCAACTGGCTTTTTCTGTTTATTTTCTTTAATAATCTGTAATTATCATTCTGTTAAATGCTAAAATGTCTTCCCTACGTGTGGAGGGGTTATTATGGCCTAGTTTATGTGCATGTTTACATGCACGCCTGCTGACTCCAAATATGCCTTCAAATATACATACCCAGGGATCCAGGGACTTCCCTGGCGGTCCAGTGGTTAAGACTCCATGCTTCTACTGCAGGGGGTGCAGGTTCGATCCATGGTCTTGAAACAGATCCCACATGCCGTGCAGCACGGCTAAAAAAAAAAAATACCCAGGACTTGAAAATCTAAATTAACAACAACAACAAAAAATGGTGTTGAGGGGTTAAAAAAAAATTGGATGGTGCTTGATTATTATGAGAAGGTCTCATTCTCTCTGAGTCTCTGTCTTTTTTTGTTCATCTCTCTGAGTGTCTTTCTCTGCGAGTTTCTGTCTCTCATACCCTCCTTCTGTCTTCTCTTTCTCTTCTCTCTGTCTTTCCAGCCCCATCTTTCTGTCTCTTCCTTTCTTGGGCTCTGTCCTCAGTCCCTTTGTCTATCTCCCCACCACCACCACCCCTTCCCCCGCCACCACCCCAAACGCTGTCCTTCAGATAGTACATCACTCTTGTGGCTTTCTCTCATGCAGATTGCCTGTGTTTTTATGTTATTTTCACTTGCTTCCATACCAGAATAACTCATTTTATTTAGGTGGCTATTCATGGTACTTTAAAATTTTACAAAGCGAAATCTGAGAATTGATGCAAAGGTTTTAAACCTGCTTCATCTTGCCTTATTTTCTACCTCCCTGTTGTGTCCCAGACGCCACCCCACACACACTCTCCATCAGGAAGATGGAAAGCATATTTGGTTGCATAGTGATTTGAAATTAGACTTGGAGCAATGAAGAAAGAGAATGCATTGAGATTCTGCTTGATTTGTACCTATAAGATTTGGACCTGTAAAATAAACAGTAATGCTCATTTGTAGTGAGTGATAATAACAGACATATAATCTTTCCAGGAAGGTCCATATTGCTAAGGTAATAAATATGTAGTCCCAGGAGTCTCCTAAGGTTAATAATTTGCCATCATGGTTATTAAATATGTTAACTTTTGTGTGATTTTATAAATAAATGATCACATGCTGAAGCTAGGGATGCTTTTTACGTTTGGGGGAATTATTTCTTAAGGGCAATAGCCATTTTCACTCATTATGCAACAGTTCTACGGAAGAGGAACTTTTTCCCCTTAATTGAGTTGTATAGTAAGTACATCAGTTCATCTCTAAAAAAAGGTGATAGCTGCCTTTGTATTTATCCTGATTCCCTCTACTAAGTAGTAAACCTAGAAAGGGATTTTGCAATGGATCCCAAGGTATTCATTCGGTAAATCATATTTATTTGATACAGGATGTTTAATTAAACTGCCAAGTGGCTTCTTCATTTTGATGGTCATTTTGATTTAAACAAGCTCTATTCTGGCTGACATTTTGCAGAAGAAACCGAACTGAAACCTGTGTTCTCAAAGATTCTTTCTTTCATCAGGCAGCTGGATTTTAGGAGTATTTGTTATAAACATTTTAGAAAATACAGTTTTTTAGATGAGAAAAAATTTTCACATAGGCACTCAGACTACTTTTAAACATTAATTAGATTTCAGATTTCGTTAAAATGCTTTCTGACAATTAGCATTCTTTTCAGGAAATAAGTATTCATGTAAATTGTTTTCTCAGAAATTGACCCTGAATAAAGAATTTCAGATCATTGGAAACAGGATCATTTGAAATCTACATTTCCTTCCCTTTTCCTAATTCATTTCATTTGCTCAATAGGATTTTCTCATAGAATTAACTTTTCCCTCTCTGCACAGTTGCATAAGCTTGATTTTCTAATCATGAAAATTTTTACCCTATTCAGCACTTACTAAAGTGGACTTTTACTTGAAGGGTTTCTGGTTTTAGAGCAAGAATATATGACTAGAAGCAGATGACTAATACTTCATTGTTTATAGCCACAGAATTTCTTTGCAATTTTTAAATGCTTTTGTAAAGCTAGATCTTGTGCCTGAAAGCATGCTTTTGTGTTAGAAATCTTTTGGTGAACTACTTACTCAGGTCATATGCTTTCAAAGCCTTGCTTTTCTTTCCTCAGGGTAAATTGCATTATGTGTTACCAATAACAATGCCATGTCATTTCAAAGAAAACTAAATTAAGTAGTGCAAGTCCAGGTTGCTGGAAACTGGATGACATAGGGTAGGCATTGTTTTGGTTACCTTACGAAGGGTATATGTGTTTAATCACCAAGGATTGGTCAGTCCGCCAGTATCTTGTCATACCTGCTTGTTGTTGTCCTAGCCGCACCCCACTCCCAAACAGTCATGTGGATTTTTTTTCAGATACCATTTTCTTTCAATCATTTAACTACCTGGTAATATTATGAATTATATATAGTATTTGCCATGATCAAGCATTAACTCACTGGCCTAATTGACTTTGGGGGACCAGATGGTGCCCCACAGAAAGATAGACTGGAGGAACGTGGTTGTTAGAGAGTGCCATCTGACATGAACAACTTTGAAGAAGCCTGGTTCTAGTTGGTCTCAGTCCTCTCCAGATGCTGTTTGAATCCAAACAGTTTCCCAGTTTTCTGTCATTACAGAATTGCCTTCTGGAAGAATTACTTCTTTTATTACTTGGTAGCAGTATAGATTTAGTTTTCTGTGAATCATTAAGTCATTTAGAATCATCCTTACCCTCTTTTATTTTCGATCTTTTTCAGGTTGTTTGAAGGACGTTCATCAAGGAAACCAGAGAAGCTTAAAACACTCTTCTGCTACTTTAGAAGAGTCACAGAGAAAAGTACATTCCTTTCATTCTTACTGTAATTTTTGTCACTGAGGGGGACAGTTCAGACAGGTCAAAAACATTTTGTGTTTAAAGTACACTTTCCTGCCCAAACCACATTAAAACAATAATAATTCAATATCTAGATTTTATGCATTTGTTGTGTGTATACGTAAATGTGTGCTATGAATGTGTGTGGCTTTTATATACTCTGAAATTAGACGCGTTACATACGCTGATGGATGTTCATGAATAAAAATAGTAAATTAATACTTTCAAAAGAAAGTATATTGACTAGGAGATACATTTTAGGTATTCTTTATTTAAAGAAACATTGACTATTACAATTAGTTTATTTGCAGAGGTTAACCAATTCATTGCCTTCCTACTCACCCCTCTCTTTTGTGCCTCCTTTATGCCCTTTGTAGAATTCTTATAAAACAGTATTTGTACTTAGAGTTTACATGTCTTTCTTCCTCTGTTGTACCTCAGCCATCTTCTTTTCCCAGAGGCTAATCATAGCACCTGAGGCAGTAGTGGTAAATGTCTAGCCAATGCTGGTAGTGACCAGCTAATAATAGATGGGTGTTGCCACCCTTATTCTAGGAGCTGGGTGATCACAGACCCACAGACAAGTTTCTTAACATCTCTAAGCCTCAGTTTCTTCATCTGTAAAATAAAAGAATAATGATAACTTACCTCATAGGGTAGTTGTAACTATTAAATCAGAAGTTACATGCTTAATAAATGTAAGCTATTATCATGAGTAGCCTTTCCTGCAAATCAATTGTAAAGGAAACCAGACATCTCAAAAGTTTGCTTTTGCTAAGTAGAACAGGTCAAGTGAAATGAGTTCTTTTCAGTTCTGGTTGTCCAAGTTGTGGGTTTGTCTTAAAATACATCACTGAATTATTTTAAGGTCATTTTTCTCATATCCTTCCCTTAGTAAGTAATCTCACATCCTAGTGTACTTGGCATTCTTTTCCTTTTGAATGTATTGCTATTGGACATTGTTCAAATTTGGGGGAAAGAAATCAATGATCAGGATTTTGATAATTTAAGGGGAAAATTCATAGGCTTCTTTTGATAGAGGGCTATTTCTTGTTTTTTCCTGTTTTGTTTTTTGTTTGTTTTTGTTTATTTGGCTGCGTCGGGTCGTAGTTGTGGCACGTGGATCTTTGTTGCAGCATGCAGGGAGTTATTTCTTAGCTTATCATTTTTTGTTTTGTGCTCTGTACTGAATGAAATAGTAAGGAAAGTGAAGGCTCACTGGGGCTTATGAGACATGAAATCTAATTAGAATTTGTACTAATTTGTTAGAAAGATGAGTATATTTTTTGCTATTCTAAATCTAAATAGAATGAGTTCCATTACTGTTTCTAAGTAATTCAGGGTTTACTTTTGTGTCCGTTAAGTCAAATCCTGCATGTCTGCTCTAAAAACCAGCTTGCCTTTCCAAATTTTAGGATTTTAAACACTTTGAGAGAAAAAGCTAAAATTTTGTTTTTTTAACTAGAAATTTATAAATCATCATACATATTTTTTTTTAAATATTTATTTGTTTATTTGGCTGCTCTGGGTCTTTAGTTGCAGCACGTGGGATCTTTGGTTATGGCATGCAGGATCTTTGGTTGTGGCATGCGGGATCTTTAGTTGTGGCATGCAGGATCTTTGGTTGTGGCATGCGGGATCTTTAGTTGTGGCATGCAGGATCTTTAGTTGCAGCATGCGGGATCTAGTTCCCTGACCAGCATCGAACACTGGGCCCCTGCATTGGGAGCATGTAGTCTTAACCACTGGACCACCAGGGAAGTCCCTAAATCATCATAAGTATTGGGAATTAGGCTGAACAAATAAATTGTAATTAGACATTTTATTTTCTGACTTTTTCACTGTACATGGTAATTTGGTTCTTTGTAGAAATATAGTAAGACATGCTATAGGTTTTTAGGATGTAAAGCTACAGGCTTAAGGAGGAAATACTAAATAGAATAAAAGAGGTTTGCAATTTAATAGTTACTTTCTATAGAAAGTTCTAGAGTCTACTGAATAGAAACTATAGAAACCTATTTAAAGTACCATATTTCATCAACTCTAGGACATGATATATGGTAAGAAGTTTCATTATGTTAGGTACCACTACAAAGGAAAAAACACTCAGGATGGGGAGTTGTAGGAGATATCTCTTACAAAGCTGGTATACCAGAAGTCTGTACCTTTAGTCTAAGAGTAAGTGAGAAATTAACTTGGCCATGCAGAAAGGGGGCAACAAAGAAACTGCAAGTGTCAACCTAGGTAGAGAGGGTGCCCACAAAATTGTCCCTGAGAATTTGAACCACAAGCCGCAAGTCTGAGGTCTGAAGTCATATTACCAGTGTGATCCACAGAAGCCTACAATGGAAGATTTAATTCAGACTGATTTCAGGTTGGTGGTGGCCCCAGATGATGGTAGAATCAGATGCACATCTTCTCTGGAAAAATTCAGCTTTAATGCAGACCAATAGCAATGGCTAGATACCTTTGACTATGTGAGATATGTCCTAGTTTCAGAAACTTAATACGTGAAAAATATGCTTTTTAGAACTGATAAAATATAATTTCATCAGGACCACCTTTTCAAGGATGTCAGTATATTATATTTGTAGTGAGGCTCTTGAGACTGAAAGATTTTAAAGAACTTTCTGAATTATTTTCAATATAATTTTAGATAAAACTATCTTATAAATGGAATATTTAAAAAGTGATGGCTTGGGTCTTCCCTGGCGGTCCAGTGGTTAAGACTCTGCACTTCCAATGCAGGGCGTGTGGGTTCAATCCCTAGTCAGGGAACTAAGATCCCACATGCTGTACAGTGTGGTGAAAAAATTAAAAATAAATAAAAGATTAAAAAAATATTTGGGTGTTCTTAAAAAAAAGTGATGACTCATATGCAGTATATATTGTGATTTTATTAAAGGAAATATTTGATTAACCAAAATAACCTATTCTGGTGTTAAAGGTGCCTTTTTATGGAAGAAAGTTAGTAGGCATGTTCTCAAGGGGTTTTTTTTGTTATTAATTATATCTAAAGAGCCATGTTCTTCTTCCTTTTCTCTTGCTTTGCCAGAAATTTTCATTTTTTAATTTCTCTTGGTCTCTCCTAGTATATATGAGAGACATTTAATGTTCTTACTTTTCTGCTAAATTATTGAATGATGACACAGACATTAGTTTCCTATTAATAGAATTGCTTCTCTAGTGTTTGAATTATTTGACTTGTGAATTTTAACTATGCTATCCATTTGTCTTAAAGAAAGTTAGACATCTAAAGAATATTTTGTAACTCATGTTAACAAAATTCTGTTTTCTACTGTAACTACTCCATATGATTTTTGGATTGTTGCTGCTTGTGACTGAGAGCAGAGAAATGTGGAATCATGCGAAGGAATGAAATGATTGCCAAGCTTTCACTGGGACTCTACCACCATTATCACTAATAGTTCCTGACATAGCTCTCTCTGCTTAAGAACATTTTTTTTTTTAAACAGAAGAAAACAGAAATGGCCTGGCCTTTTTAGTTTGTTCTTTGATTTGAATCAAACAAATTTGGCCAGATGATTTATTTTTTGCTTTTGCCACTATTTTAAAAAAAAGAAAGTAAATCTAACAAAAAAGGATCTTATCCTCTAAAATTTACTGCATTTTGATCCTCTCATATCTATTGCTCCTTGAAAACTATGTCATCATTCTTCTCTAACCTCTTAGAATACAGTAATTCCTCCTTCTGGCAAAGGTGCCTTTAAATAGAGCACCTGCATATCATCTAAGCCCTGGGTTTAGCTGTGTCAACCTCAAAAGACATGCCAACAATTTTCTTTTTTAATCTTAGACATATTATTTTATTATAAAACACATAAATGTGTATACATTTACCAGTCTTTAGGTGTAGGGTTAAGGCTTTTTTGTTGAGGAATTTACAAATTAAAATTTAGTTTGTCTTTGTTGTATAAACTATATCCATTATGCATCTTTTTTTCCCCCAAGGATTTTTTAAAAGTATATTCAGTTTGGAAAACTTAACCAAAAAGTACCAGCATGCACATCCTACTGTCGTGCTGTTTTCTGTATAGTTTTGTGTCTTAGGGAGGGCTTATTTACTATTTTGTAGAAATAATTCCTATTGTAAGGATAATATTATTTTAAATCAATCTTCTGTTGTATTCCAGCACCAAGCTTGGTTTTCCCTGATTAGCTTTACAGCCAGTGTTAGACCTATTCTTTTACTGAATATATATAATCTTTTCAAACTCAATACTTATTTTGGGTGTGTTTCTCTTTTATTGCTTTTGTAGAACCTACTGGGTTGGTGACATTTACAAGGCAGAGTCTTGAAGATTTTCCAGAGTGGGAAAGGTAATAATAATGTAAATAATCCTGGAATCTTAGAATTAGAAGGACTCTTTTACCATGAGATGATTGTATTTTACAGCCCCTGAAAAGATGGTTTCCCAACCTCCTAATTGCCCTAGTACCAGGGAGTTTCTTAAAATGATCAATTGATAGCTCTCATTGTTAAAAAGGTCATGCCTTTTGAATCAGTCTGCAACCCTTTCACTTCTACTCTTTTGCCTTAGTTTCGTCTTCTGAAACAAAGTCCTATTAAGAATTTAGGAATTTTCTGTGTGAAGACACTAACATTAAACACCAATATTTAATATTCCTCCTTACCCTTGGTTTTATGGTTAATGTTTGTATTTTATTGCTTTGCTTTCTGGAGGACAAGATTAGGAAGTTTCTTTTTAACTAAACTAAAATGTAAATCATAATTACTTAGTATTTGTCTGAGTGACAAGAGTTTTGAAGTTTGGCTGTCAACATGTACTATTGGCAATTTTGTGGAAGTTGCTAATTTACTAGGGTTTTTTCTTATTTACCTGCAAATACTGAGGAGAATAATAAGCAATCTGAGTTTATTCAGATATGTAAGTTCATTTAGTGCCTTGAAATAGTCAACACATTTTCTAACCTGGAACAAATCCCCAAAGCACTTAGAGAAGAATGTATCTACTTTTTCAGTGCATGTGAGGACATGATTAAACATGCTAAATGCATATTTTGGATGTGCATTCATGTTAATCAGTGCCTCTTCATTTTCACTTTCTAATAATTTTTATCATAGTTTGTAATTGTTTTGTTTAGAATTAGTGATGAAAGGGACTCACTCTTAAAGGAATTAACTTGAGAAAGCACTATGCTTAGATGGCTTTCCTGTGTTTTCATCCATCAAAGGTGTTTATTTGTGAGGTGAAAGAAAAACAAACTTACTTTAAGAGGCTGACTCCATGGCTGAGATGATTATTAGCAGAGGGAAGTGGATAAAAGGTTAAGCAACCAAAAGAAAGACAAAAACAAGAACAAAATTGAGTCAGAAAGGAAGAGAAACATGTACAACATTTCAGAATCATGGCATATTAGAAATTAAAGGGACCCCAGGAAGTCATCTGGTCCAACTGCCTACTAAAAGTAATCAGCTCTGTAATACCTATAACAGATGGAGACTAGGCAGCCCTGGTGATGGGAAATTCACTGTTTGGCCGCAGTCTATCCCACTGTTGGCTGCTTGTGTTATTGTCTAATACTTTCATTTACTAAAAAAAGTCTGTCTTCCAAAAATCTCCTCACCCCGCCAAATCCCATTCCTCGTTCTTCCTTCTGGAACTACAATAAATAAAACTAATTTTCTTTAACATTTGACCCTCCTTCATGTATTTTAATGCTTTCTTGATCCACCCCCACCTCTAACAGTATACACACAGGTCCATACTAAACTACTCATTTCTTCTGTTTCACATATAATATGGATTGTAAACCCTTTAACTTTGCTGTTGATGTACCCTAGGCCACTGGTCCCTCTTAAAATATGGTGCCTAGAACTAAAGTAACAATCTGCTATGTTATCTGCCCAGACTAGAGTACAGAAAGCTGCTTTTCTTAGCTCTTCTATTAGTCTCTAATAGGAACACAGATGTTTTTGTTCATGTTGCTTTTGTGTAGATTTTATAGATAATTCAGAGGGATTGTTTTTAATTCAGCTCAGGATCTCTACTCTGCATCTGGCATTCATTTGGCACTAATGTGAAAGGACACGTATTTGTACACCATCTGGGAGAGAAGGAAGGGATAGGTCAAAATGCAGAGATTGGTGAGGCTGCTGTGTCAGTAAGATAATTTTGCTCTTTAAATAAGATCAAGATATTCCCCTTAACCTAGATAGGCAGAATTTAACTTGAAATTTTTCATACTTTTTTTTTTATTTCATTGATCTCTTTTTTGTTTTAGCTGCTTCTTAAGTGAGTTGCAGAATGCAATTAAAGTCCATCTCCCAGATTCCACAGAACCAGAAATATGTGTTCATTTAAAGAGAGAGGATGAAGAAGAGATGAGGATTGTCGGTATTCCCAAGAGTAAGGGACTAAATGGATGCCAGGAAGTTAGAGGCTTTTCTGAGTTTCAAGATTCTGGCATTATAGTTAACCCTGTGACTATCAATAAATACCTTAGCCAGGCTTAGTTAATCACAGAGAACCAGAATAATCTGTCTTTGATTCCTGGGGTAGTGGTATGAAGAATTTGCTGGGGCCAGAAGGGGAAACCTATTAGGAAGTTGGAGGATGCTTATTTTAAAAAAATTGTTTCTAGCAATTTCATAATTTTGAGAAGTGTACTATAAGGCGACAACTACAGTCACAGAGAATAGTTGACAGCAGATGAGACTTCTGGATCATGCTTCTTTATCTTTTCAATAGTATCCTCACAGGTAGTCTCCCTTGGAATAAAATAGCTAGGAAGTAGGATTCTGCAAAAAAGGGAAGTTAAAAAAATCAAACTTATGGTACTAACTTTCTCCAAGAGATTTAGAAAGTAATTTTTCTAAAAGCATAGCTTACTGGTTAGGAGCTTAAGCCATTACCTTAGGCTTTCTGGGTTCAAATCTTTGTTGCTTCATTTACTAGTCTTGGACAGGTTACTTAAATGCTTTTTGTGCTTTATTTTCCCATCTGTAAAAGGAGATAGTAATAGGGATGTTGTGAAGATTAAATAAATTAATACAAATGAAGCTTTTAGAACAGAATCTGTACTGAATTATTTTACCTTCTGAGTAAGGTCAGTCTGTTGGACTGGAGCTTTACCAGAAATGTATTTGGACTCATTGATACCAGGATAAAAGCAAATCCCAATAAATAAATAGTGCTTCCCAGCTAAATTTTTTTTAATATAATTGTTTTAAAAAATATATAGTTCCCCTCCCTCCAAAAATTCATGCCACTCTGTATAAGTTAGGGGTTTACTATCTGTTACATTTATTATAATTTATTTATTTTTATTCAGTAAGTAATCAGGAGAAAAAATCTAAGGAAAAATGTCATCATCAACTGCTATTAATAAAAAGGAATTTTTTTTTTTGGTTTGCACACTTTAATGTACTTATGCTGCACCTCGTTTCAAAAAAATTTATTACAATTTTTTCTAATCACATTTCACTGCTTCAAACATTTTAATGGCTCCCCATAGACTTAGAGTAAAACCTAAGCTCTTAGGCATGGCATATGATATGGCTCCTACCTTTAATCTAAACCTCATCTCTGTCTATCTCACACATGCACTTTATATTCTAATTTACCAAATTATTTATAGGGCCAGAACCTTCATGACTTTAGATAATGTTTCCACTTCTTGAAATTCTCTCCCTCTTTACACTGTACCCACACTCAACACAATTTCCACCCAACTTGGATATTAGCTCCTCTAAGACCCTTCTTACCCCTCTTCCCCAAATCACTCCCTTTCCTATACTCAGTATATCTATTATTGCATACACCAAGCTACAGCATTAGCTATTTATGTCTATGTCAGTCTATCCTCTATTGTACTGTGAACAACTCAAGCACAAGGTCTAAATTTTCATACTGCCAGTGCCTACCACAAGGCTTGACAGGTGGTAGTCACTTAGCAAGTTTCACTGTTAGGTATATAACCTTACAAACTGAAACAGTAAAACCATCTAGGATGAAGCCTAAGTCTTACACCTCCTCCACAGCAGTCGGCAGAGCAATGATACACTACAGGCATTAACAGTGATGGTTTAGCTAGTAGTAGAACCTGTACCAAAACTCAGTTCCATGGACAAAATGCTCTTTTCAAACCATATGCAAAACACTCTTCAAAAACCATATGCTCACCTAAGAAAAGGGATATATGTCCTACTGGAAGTGTAAAAAAAAAAATCATCTTCCTTTTATACATACAGATTTCCAGAGTTTTGAGCTAGAAGAAACCAACAGAAATCACCTAGTCAAAATCTTTAGGAAAGAACTGAAGTCCGTAAAAAAAAGTGGCTTGTTCAAGGTTGAGACAATAGCAAGAAGGGCCAAGACTAGGACTCAGGTCCCCTGGCTTCTCATTTAGTGCTTTCTCATAGCCCATGCAGCCTCCCTTTTGTACCATGTGACTTCTCAAGGTAAGTGGTACGACTGCTTTACTGCTTTGGATTTAGATAGCTAGTATCCTCAATTGCAAGATTTTTTTCTTAATTTCATTTTTAAATTTGGTTCTAACACATGAATACTAATAGTACCAACAAGTTCAACCAGGAAAACACCATTTCCAGTTCCAATATCAAGCACTGAAGCATCCAATGGAATCTTGTGTTTCTGCATCCACCTTATTAGTCGAGTCATACTCTCTTCTCCAAACCAGATTTCTCCTGTATCTCCATATTCTTGGAAAGTTTGCAGTTCTCTCTTATAGACAGCATCCCAATGCTCTCGGGTGCCCAGCGCAGACGGGGCAAAGCCATCCCCTCGGGGACTGCCCCCTCGAGACCGCGCCGCGGCCCCAGCGCCGCCGTCGTCGTCCACGCCCAGGAATTATTTTTTTAATATGATTTAAGCAGGTAAACGCTAGGGCAGGAAAAAGTTTTTCCTCAATCCTCTTAGAGTCCCTGGCTGGGTATGAAAATTAAACTGAGAAAGATTAACAGGAGAAAAGCATACAAATTTATTTTATATAAGTTTTGCATGATAAGGAGCCTTTATGAGGAAATGAAGACCCAAAGAAACAGATCTATGTACTTTTATGCTAGGTTTGATGAAGAATAGACAGTCATGGAGGAATGTGATATGTAAAAGAGTATGAGGTGATTGAAGTAAACTGGGGGAAACAGCAAGTTCTGGTTGTTAGAATTCTTCTTGGCATCTTTTTGTCTTCAGAGATAATAATTCTCCTTTCCTCCAGGTATAGGTAGGGTTCCTCATGTGAGGGTTTTATGGCTTGTTTCAGGTAAGAAGGGGGAGAGGGAGAGGAGGTCAGAGTGACCTTTCTGCTTCTGCCATTTTCTCAAACTTCTTCAGCTTAAAATATTCACTATGCCAAGATGCCAAATTTGGGGGTAGTTTATCTGAACCCCATAAACACCTCAGTGACCATGGTTTATGAAAAGGAAAGAAAATAATTGTGACTTACAGGTACTAGACTTACCTATCAATTTTATTAATATAAAAATACATAGATCAGGATTTCTGTAGCATGTATTTTCATCAAGACACCCCACACACATATACGGTTTCCAAACTAGTGAAAATAGAGCCCCTCTGAGAATCATATATACTTTTTTGTAAAATTTTTCTATATTTTTCCTTAGGTTGCCAACTCTAGCATAATAATAAAATTTCATAGATCTTAATTTTTTAAAATATTTTGAGAAGTTTTTCAACTTTTAAAGAGGAGAAACTTAAACTGGTGCAGCCACTATGGAAAACAATATGGAGTTTCTCAAAAATGAAAATCGAACTACCATATGACCCAGTAATTCCACTCCTGGGCATATATCTGAAAAATAATTCGAAAAGATACATGCACCCCAATGTTCTTAGCAGCATTATTTATAGTTGCCAAGATATGGAAGCAACCTAAGTGTCCATCAACAGATGAATGGATAAAGAAGATGTGGTATATATGTACAGTGGAATACTACTCGGCCATAAAAAAGAACAAAATTTTGCCATTTACATCAACATGGATGGACTGGGAGGGCATTATGCTAAGTGAAAGAAGTCAGAGAAAGACTGTATGATATCACTTACATGTGGAATCTAAAAAGTACAACAAACTACTGGGTATAACAAGAAGGATACTCACAGATACAGGGAACAAACGAGTGGTTACCGGTGGTGGTGGGTGTGGAGCAGTGGGAGGTACACACTGTTGGGTGTTATATAGGCTCAAGGATGTATTGTACAACATGGGGAGTGTAGCCCGTATTTTATAATAACTGTAAATGGAAAGTAACCTTTAAAAATTGTATAAAATATGTTTTAAAAAAGAGGAGAAACTGATATTTTGTAGGGGCAAAACAATTTTTAAAACAGTATGTTATCCCATTTTAATTTAAATATGTGTATTTTTATATTTGAATAAGAAAAATTGGGGGAGACTATCCCAAGAATGTTGAGTAAATAAGCATCTGTTTCTAACTTTTGAGATTTGGAATAGTGTCAATTTTTCTTTTATACTTAATCTGTATTTTCAGACTTTTCTGTAGTGAAATACTTACCATTAAAAAAATAAATAAGGAAATATCTTTTTAAATCGTAGATGTGAAAAACTCCTGACTCGATTGCATGTCACTTACGAAGGTACCATAGAAGGAAATGGTCAAGGCATGCTACAGGTAGGAGAATTACAGCAGTGAGGGCATGGGGGGAAGGGACGACTGTCTGTTGTCAAGCTTCCGACAGCAAAGGAAATATGAAAAGCTGTTTATTTATCTTCTAAGCTGATTTAATGCAATGAAGCATAATAGCAGAATGGAAAAAACACCAAACAGATCACCTTGACAGGCTTGGTGATACTTTTATCTGCCGATGTACGTTCTCTGTTTCTTACGTGTGCCTCTTTAAAAAGCCTTTGACAGAAAATCCAAGATCTGGACAACATCAGGCCTCATGGTTCAGATATAGCTTGTAGATTGACAGTGGGGGAAGTTCCCAGGGTATGGTCTTGACAAGCTGTCACCAGGCAGTTTTGTTCTCTTTCTTTAAAGGCTCTTGCTCTGCCCTAAAAAATGACCAGCTTGAGATGTTTTTCTGTCACCAACTTTGTTTAGGTCTAGGAGGCAGACATCTAAAACGGATTGATAAGGAAGTCCTCTCTCCCATGTGTAATAGTTTTAGGCACATGAGCCAAATATACTTGCCAACTCTTCCCTGTTTTAGAGCAAGTAATTTTGTCCATCTGTCAATCTTTGTTATTAATCTGTGTTCCTTCCATTATGTAAAAAAAAATATTTTGGAAAAAGGAGTTAACAAATAAAACACTGTATCTAGCTTTAACTTGTTGTAACACCTAACCTGAATATGTGCTTTCCTTTTGCTTTATAGTGATCTTTTTAAAAAAATCACTAATCAGAGACGAAATGTTAAGTGTTTTGTGTTCCTATTTAGAAGAGCATTGTAATCCTAATTTTCTTTGAAAGAAGCTTGTACACCATCTTGTTTATACTGAGACTAGCTGATTTTTTTCTTAGATCATTACTAAATGCTTATATAGGGTCAGAAGTTAAATAAAGCAGTTGCCTGATAATGGACTATTTGTGTGAATAACAATTTTTATTATAAAATGACTAGACTGATTTGCATTTGGCTAGTTATTATATACGTATGCTCTAAGTGCCTACATTTGTTTTAGAATGGCCTTTTATTTAGACATATTTGTATTTAAAATTTTCAAAGAGGCAAACCATGTTTTGTCTTAAATCACCTCCCAGTGATTAAAATTATAGACAAAAATAATTAGGATAACTGAATTAATATTTGTCCTGTACTTAAATTTTTTAATATTTATATTTAATAAGTCCTTTTTCTTCTATTTAAAACAATAATTTTGAAATAAGGCTAAAATTTGTTTCGAATGACTATCACTTTTTCCCCCACATTTCCATCTTGACAAGGTTGTTTCCTACATTAACATCTTGGATTAACTGAGGGAAGCTTAATACACATGAAATAAACAAAGCTACTGGTGGTTAGCACCACAGGAATGCTGACCTTTCATTACAGTACAATTCAGCAAGGAGTTATTCAACAACATTCAAGGTTGAGATTCTCCCCACTTCCCTGGAATATATTATAGATGAAATGTGAAACCTCAGTAGATTAAAAGAATACCATAAAGGCTTCTGTTTATTTTTCTCCCTACCCATGCCAGGTATCCCCAGGAGATAGGGAATATTGTATTGCAGTGCTCCAAATCTCCTTGTGTAGCATATAAATTACATTATGCTGAGTGGCAACAACAACAAAACCTCTCTAAGGAGAGTTATCATTTCTCTCTTTTCATCAAGTTATAATTCAGAACTGAGTAAGCTGAACAAGTAGCTTTAAAGTAAAGTGAGTTAGAAAATGGCTAAAAATAAGGAAGCACTCATATGCTTGTTTTCATGTACTGGAACAGGTTTCTTACCTGCAATAGAGAGCCTTTTATTAAGAACTTTTTTAAGTACTAGAAACTGATTTTCTAAAAGACCCCTGCTTTCAGAGGCATATTGAGTTAGTGTATTTGTTTCTGTGCATACCTTTTAAGTAATAAATGTTGGCCTTTTATTCAAAGAATGAACAGTAGCATGCACATTGAATGTATTTCATTTATCATTTCCAAGTAGTACATAGATTGGATAGAGCTTATCTTTTAAATTTAGTTATGTATCTTGTTCCAGTAACAATTAAGTTTAGCTGATCTCAGGCCTTCTTTGTTTCTCATTTGTATTCCGAATACCATGATACTTAGCCAGTCTCTCAGTTTTCAAGAGCTGCCCATTTTATTTCCTTGCTGAGTCTCACTTCTTTCCCCACTGACTTATTTGAGGCCCTAGTAGTGCTTGTCTAAACTATTCAGTATTTACCTAGCCAGCCTTTCTGCTTTTACTTTTCCAGTTCATTCTTTAAACTTTAGTCTGAATTATCTTCCTAAAACACAGATACATTTGTTCCTTTTCTTCATAGAATCTTTCCCAGAATCCTCAGAATTAAGTAAAAATTTCTTGGACCCCAGACCAGCTCATTACCAACTTTAACTCTCCACATACTGTACACTGCAGACAGGCATGAGGAATCTGCTTACCACTCTCCTCATACAGCTCTTTACATTGGTTTTTCCTGTGTCCTTTTGCAGCTATTCCCTTAGCCTGATTGTCAGCAAAATCTCAATTGAATGCCACATCCTTTTGTAATGCTCCCGTATCCTCCCCATGTGCCAATTTTAGTTAATTGTATTATTTGAAAAGCATCAAATACATCCTAATAGGTTCTTTAATAATCATCTTATCATTCTACTTATGTGCCTCACTCCCATCTAGACTGTAAATGCTATGAAACCAGGAACCACATCTTATTCATCTTTGTATTCCATGGTTCACAGCATAATATTTCATCAATACTTGTTTAATTGAACAATTTAAGCTATAAATCACCCAATGTATAAAGACTTCATATGTAGTAGGTAACTATTTCTAATCAGTGGACTAGTTTAACCAAAATTATTTTTCTATATAAGCTAAAGTTTTAGTGTTGATTTATTATGCCAGAATATAAACCCAAATGATTCACTTTGGTAACTCATTTCAAGAACTTGTCCAGTCATATTTTTCAGTATTTTCTAAGTTCTTCTGTAGTGAAAGAAGACTACTTTATCTTCTATTAATTTCTCTCTTTTCACATATAATATTTTTACGTGTCAAAAGATTCATATTCTTGTTTTACTCTTTTGTAAAACAGGCTTCACATTACCATTTCTTATAATTGCTTTAGAGATCACAAACAAGTTTTACGAAAGCTCATACTTGACAATAGTCTGAAAGTATATGTGAAATAATAGGAAATATATATATTAGTCTCTACAACCTGTTCTTGGCACAGAGCTCCTAAAACCCTTGTAATCTCCTGAGTGGTAAGAGCACTAGGAGCATCTTTTGTTATAATATTTGGTCTTTGACCCCAATTCCAGACTCAGAGCTCCTAAACCCCTTGGAATTTCCTGAGTGATAGGCATGTCTTTTGTTCTAATGATGCAGCTCTTGGTGGGCTCCTGGGTAGCTTCAGGATGGGGATGGTCACCAGAAAGACTAAGCCATGATTAGAAGTTTGGAACTTTCTGCCCCACCTCCCATCCTCTGGGAAAGGGGGGAGGGACTGGAGACTCAGTTAATGATCGGTCATGAGAATGTGATGAAGCTTCCATAAAAATTTCAGAAGTACAGGATTTGGAGAGCTTTGGGGTTGGTGAACATGTGGAGGTGCTGGGAGATGACTTGTTTGGAAAGGGCGTGGAAGCTCTGTGCCCCTTCCCACATACCTTGCCCTGTGTGTCTCTACATCTGGCTGTTCATCTGTATCCTTTCTTACATCCTTTTTAATAAATCAGTAAATGTAAGTAAGTGTTACCCTGAATTCTTTGAGCTGGTCTAGCAAATCATCAAGCCCTGGGTGGGGTCATGGGAACCCCAATTTATAGCTGGTCAACTAGAAGTACAGGTGACAACCTGGGACTTGAGATTGTCATCTGAACTGGGGCAGTCTTGTAGGACTGAATCCTTAGCCTGTGGGATTTTTCACTAACTCCAGGTAGACAGTGTCAGAACTGAACTGGATTGTAGGACACCTAGCTGGTATTGCAGAATTGCTTGATGTGTGGAAAATCCACACATCTGGTGTCAGAAGTGTCGAGAGTGTGGTAGTAGTGTGAGAGTAAAGAAGAGACACAGGATTGTGTTTTTCCTAAATAGTATAGAAGCCTCTCTTACGTTACTTACTAAATTCTGGCAGGGGGCGGGAGGGGGTTGTGTATGACTGCATGTGTACACAAGTTGTGTGTATGTGTGTAATCTAACTCCCCAAATAGAAAAATCTAAGACAAAGTCAGAAACTATTTCTTACATATTGCTCCATAGAGCCTAGCATACTGTTGGACACATTGGAGTGCATAGTAAGTTTAAGACAAACAAATAATTCTGGCAAGTTGAGTTTGCTTTCTCTTGAGGATTGTGTAACTCACCTTTATCAATAGGAGCTTGGGGATGCCACCATCATAGTACTCCATAGAAAACTTACATATAGTTTTAAACTAAATTGGAAATATTAATTTATTGAATGTTGTTAAACTAGATTTTTTTGTCTTCATTTTTCTTCCCCTTAGGTGTATTTTTTTTTTTAAGTTTGTAATGTTTTTGCAGTTTGGGGTTTGCAGTTGAATTTAGAAGGAAGAAATTTTCATCCCTTTATTCTTTCACAAAAGAAAAAAGTTACCAAAAAGGTTAAATCCTAAACTTTTCAAACCTTTAAGGACAAGTGTTTGATTTCTATATTATATAAGAAAGGTACAGGCTATATAGTTTGGAGATACCATGCGTTTGTTTCCAGACCATTGCAAAAAAGCAAGTCACATGAATTTTTTTGGTTTCCCAGTGCATATAAAAGTTATGTTTATACTATACTGTAGTCTTTTAAGTGTCAAATAGCATTATGTCTAAGAAAATGTCATGCCTTAGTTAAAAAGTACTTTATTGCTAAAAAAAATGCCAACCATCATCTGAGCCTTCAGGTTGTAATTTTTTTTGCTGGTCGAGGGTTTGAAATATTGCAAGAATTACCAAAATATGACACAGAGACACAAAGTGAGAAAATGGTATTGGAAAAATGGCACCAATAGCCTTGCTAGATGCAGGGTTGCCATTAACATTCAATTTGTAAAAAATGCAATATCTGTGAAGTGCAGTAAAGCAAAGTGCAATAAAATGAGGTATGCCTGTATAATTATATTAAAGTCATATGAAGTACATAAATGGAAATGGAGTAGAGAGTGGTGGAGAAGTGATCTTGAAACCTTTCCAGATAAAAACCTCCCTTGATTTGTGGCCCTTGGAGCACAGGTAAGGTTTATAAACAAGAGCCCATATAATTACATTGAGGCTTTTGCCTAAAAGCTCTATTTTCCATGTTCCTTCTAACATTTTGGAATCCAAAGAAATATTCAGAGATGTTAACTGCAGTGAGGTGGAAAGGGTGCAGTCAACCACAATCTGTTCTCCCTGGGAAGATTACTAATTTGGGGATTGATTTATGTGGGAAAGGAAAGGAAGATCAGAGCTTAGAGGGAGTATACTTCTTTATTATATATGTAGGTATTTTAAATTGTCATTTAACATGCCACATTTTCCCAAATAGGTGGATTTTGCAAACCGTTTTGTTGGAGGTGGTGTAACCAGTGCAGGACTTGTACAAGAAGAAATCCGCTTTTTAATCAACCCTGAGTTGATTGTTTCACGGCTCTTCACTGAGGTGCTGGATCACAATGAATGTCTTATCATCACAGGTTAGTTTTGAGAAGTCTGAACAATGGGGTAGTGTTCCCCATCTGTGATGATCTATCATGAAGACGAGAGGCCACTCAGATAGTAGCTTTTCTCTACCGTGGGCATTAGTCCCAATGTTTTAATTCATTAATTTATACTTGTTCTTATTAAATTGTTACAGTTTCATTTTCATAATCTTGAGTAAGACATTTTATCCCCACTTTTTCTTTCTTGGTATCTTTATCTGAGGAACAAGGGTAAAAAATGATTAAACTACTCTCCAGTTTGAAATTTTATGATATGGTGTCCTTAAAAAGAAGATAGTGATATGTCTTTGAGCATGTATCCTATTATTATTCTTCCATTATATTTCCAAAGTGATTTGTTGTACTTCAGCATGAACACACTATGTAAGTATAAAAAACGGTTACAGTGTTTGGAGAGAGTCAGTAAAACAGTGAGCTTTATAGAAGGGAAATAAATCAGTAGCCTTATGTTTATTCTAATTTCTAATCCTAAGAGAAAAAGTGTGATTATCTTAGTGCCTCTCTTTGATTTAAGTTATTATGGGAGGAGGAGAGAAGGAAACATAGTCAGATTTATACTTTAGGCCTATTAATCAAGACTTACATTTATTTTCCCTTAAGTTTCTTTAGATTGCAATATCACTATGTCACAGTATTTTCTTGTGTATAAGCTACCCCCAAAAAATTGATGATTAACTCATAACTCTTAAGAAACTCTTAATCAGCCACTGTAGGGAAGTTAAGCCTTTTATTCAGGTACCTAAAAGACCATACCCAACAAAACAAAACAAAACATTCCCATATAAAAGCCGTAACCAACCATCAATTGCTGATGTTTTTTTCTTTCTGCAAAGGAGGATTTCTTACTTCCCCTTTGAATCTGTTGCCACTTTGAGATTAGTATAGGAGACTAACAGGCTAAGTGTAGGAGAATTTGGTTGATTGTTATTTTCAAAGATTACAATGGGATGAAAACCATCCTCTGTTAGTTTTATCAAATGTATAACTCAACTGATTTATGTCCAAAGAGGTACATGACAGAATTAAGACTCTGAGACCACACATCTCAGATACATTTGTAGGCAACCTTCAGGAGAACATCTAAATTTTGTCCCTTATGTTTTGCTTTCAGGATTCCCTCTTTGTCTTTCAACTGTTTATGATGTGTATAGGTGTGGATCTCTTTAACTTTATCCTGTTTGGGTTCATTGAATGTCTTGAATGTTTAGATACATTTGGTAAATTTTTGGCCATTATTTCTTCAAGTATTCTTTCTGTCCCTTTCTCTTCTCTCCTTCTGAGACTCCTGTTATGCATGTGTTGGTACATTTGGTGATGTCCATTGGTCTCTGAAGCTCTGTTCATTTTTCTTCATTCTTTTTGTTTCTCAGACTGGATAATTTCCACTGACCTATCGTTAGGTTCACTGATTCTTCTGTCTGCTCTAATCTGCTTTTTAATCCCCTCAGTGAAATTTTTATTCCAGTTATTATGCTTTTCAACTATAGAATTTCTATTTGATTCTTTTTAAAAATAATTTTTATCTCTATTGAGATTCTCTATTTGTGAGGCATTATTCTCACATTTTCATTTAGTTCTTTAGATATAATTTGCTTTAATTTTTTTTAATGGATGTAAAACAGCTGACTTAAAGTTTCTGTTTAGTAAGCCCAACGTCTGGGTTCCTCAGGGTGGGTCAGTTACTAATGAATACTTTTTTTCCCTGAGTATGGACCCTACTTTCTCGTGTCTTTGCATGTCTCAATTTTTTTGTTGAAAACTGGACATTTTAAATGGGGCAACTCTTGAAATCAGATTTTCTCCTTTTCCCAGAGTATGTTTTTGTTGCTGTTTCTTTAGTGACTTTCCTAATCTAGTTCTGTGAAGACTGTATTCTTTTTCATGTGTAGCCACTAAAGTCTCTGCTTGGTTAGATTAGTAGTTACCTAATGATTGGACAGAGATTTTCTTAAATGCCTAGAGTCAGTAAGTCAGTCTTTGCCAAAGGGCTCTGACTATATGTTGGGGCTTACCTTCAACACTCCACCAGGCAGTTGACACTTCCTTCCTGCTTACACAGAGCCTCAAGATCAGAGTGAGGGGAGAGGTTAGGACCTTCTCAGGTCTTTCTTGAGCCTGTGTACAGCTATGGGCATGTGTGTAGACGTCTAGATTCCCAAGGATACTTAGAACTTTTCAAAGTCCCGTAAGTACCTCTCATTCCTTAGCTTTTCCTCTGAAGCTTTTTGGTTAGCCTGTTTACCCCAACTGTAATCTAATGCCTCAGGCAGCTACACTGTTAAACAATTGACTATAATTGTTTTCAACAAACACCCCTGGGAATTAGGCTTTTCACCCTGGACAAAGTCCAAGTCTGGTCAAATAAAGACAGCCTTGTGAGTGAGGTCTTCCAGGGAACTAACTACCAGACAGGTCAAATGATTACAGTTCTCTGAGAATGGGGCTTTGAAGGAGCTTCAACCCTTCTCTGCCCCCTCTGGTGGCAACCAGGCTGTTTCGATTACAGGCTGTTGGTTTCTAAGGCTACGACGGAGCTTGGGAAAGTGGAATAGGAACAGGGCAAGTTAAAACACTATACAATTCACTGTGTTTACCAATATTTAGCCAATTTTTCTTTAATAAACACTCCTCAGACTGCTGCAAGCCTTTGGTTAATTCCCACAGTTCAGAAAAAGATGATTCTTACAAGTTTTGCCAGTGTTCTCATTATTTTTATGGAGGAAAGAGTGCTCTGAGATTTTTTACTCCATTGTTTTTGTTGATGTGTCCGTATCTTTTATAAGTGCTTGTGGATAAAAGGGCTTTCAAGGAGTTATTCCACATCTTTTAGATAATCCTATATTATTTCTTATAATATCCTTTTGATTCTGCTGTTTTGGTGAGATAAGGCAAAAAATAAAAATTGTTGTTTGAGTTTATGTAGGAAGTTTAGAACTTCAGCAAAGGAATTTCTTCTTTGATTGAACTGCAGCTCTTTGAAGTTAATAACCTGAAGTATTTCATCCAGAATTCTGAGGTTGTGATCCAAACTGTACTGAAATAGAAAGATAAAACCCTTTTATTCTCAGCATTGTCTCAACTCACATATTGGTTGTCTATCTGCATTTGTTGTTTATTATGTATGCAGATAAGAAGGGTGTAGTTAGAAGTTGTTAGGGGAGAAAAGAGTATAAGGAATTACAGAACAAAAAAATTAAACTGTCATAAATCCATTGTTGGGCAAATGAATACTTTGAATATTGATCTCAGACTGTTTTAGAGAGCACTGAAGTTCTGGAATGTGACCGTCTCCAGCATTTGGGTGTATCAAATAATACTTTAAATGAGTTTTAATTTTTAGCAGTTAAGCTAGATTTGAAGAAGACTGAGAACAAAACATCCCATCAATTTTTTAGGATGAATTTACATTCTTGAAATAAAAAAGTTGGTAGAATGCAGGGCATTTTAACTCAAAGCTAATTTGTTTCATTTGCTTCACTTCTGTTGTACTAGGGAAGTAGTCCCTTGTCATCTCCCATTAATGTTTCTGTAAATAAAGAATGTAATTTCCTTGGGAATAGTAAAAGGAAAACATTAGACTTTTTTTCTTTTTTAAGCATAGTTTGTCCCCAATCTAAAAAAGCATCATCACTCTGGAGTTATATCTGGTCTCTAACTTACCTGCAGCCATTGTAAAATAGATGGAAAATTGCAGATCCATGACTCACCTTCACACCTGTAATTACCTCAGGCTAAGGACACCCGGGGTGACTTTTAACTCAGCATTTTTCCCCATATCCACTTAACTCTATTATAGTGCCTCCTAATTAATATCTGTGATGTGATGTTTCCTTAATGGAAATGGCCATTTCATCATCTATTTGATGTTGGATTTCTGCCATCACCCTTCTTAGGAGACTCTTAACTATGCACTGCAGTCTATCTGCCTGATCAATTCCATTCCTTCAATGATTCACCCAGGCTCAGTGAGCTAATGGCTGTGTCTGTGCTGCCTGAATCTGTAGAAGAGTTTGAGAAATTGGAAATAAATTAAATTTATCATCATTGTGGGGCATCTGGTTGGTATCAGACTTTTAAATGAATATGAAACAGGTCATGCAAACAGGCAAATACTTTTATCCAAACAGCGTTATCCCTCTACTTGCTGTGATCCTCCCTGGAGCAGTCATGAGTTAAAACCTTTCAGTAAGTATAGATTGAGGAAAAGAATTAAAGCTCCAATCTTCCCCCTTTTTCCCCTCTCTCGTGTTCCTTCACAACGTCCAGTAAAAGCTTCAATACTAAAAGGTGTTATTGTGGTGCTGGGAGATTATTTTGTTGTTTCTGTGTGGTGAGAACATAAAGCAGATGCCTAGACATGAAACTTACTGAGCAGAATGTTGACACATTTAATATAAAACCTGCCCTCTAGTGAATCAAATCGTCCCAAACACCACAGGTCCTTAAATCTTTTGTGAGTGTCAGCAGAACTGATAGAAAAGACAAAAGCAGACACCATTGCTTATAGTACTGGTATTTTTCATAGAGTTAACAACACTAGAGGTGCCCATCACTACAAAAACAGCCCAGTGCTTACTAACTGACACCAGCTCATTGGGAAAGATCCAAATAAAGTTGGAGTTTGGCTTTTCTTAATTTTTATTAATCATGGGAATGAAAGGCCAGAGTGTTTTTTTCTGCTGCATAATCACCACTGTTTTAATGATACTAATAAAAGTGGGGTAGATGGTTTTTGTATAAATCTTCTTTCTAAGGGCATAACCCATTAGTAAGTAGAATTTCTTTAATCTCCAAATATTTTTTGCTGTGTTCATCATAAACTTTCATTACTAGTAAAAGAAAATAAGAATTTTTCTTACTACTATAAAGCCTAAGAACTGATAAGGTTGTAATGAGCTCTTGAAAAGATTTAAATGGGTTCCTTAAAAGTTTTTAACTTAGGTGAAGGCTTGTCTTTGAGTATGAAGTCTTAAGGCTATATCCCTAGAGAGAGCTATCACAACGGTCATTGTCTTCTGTCTCTCCTTTGCTGTTATCACTGTTCACCTTTGCATTTTCAGAAAAGTTTATCAGTAAATTTAAATTTAAAGCAAGCTAAGGGCATTTGTTTTTCAGAACAACATAATTTTGAAAGATGTTTACTTAGAAAACTCAGGATTTAATTTTAGAGCAAAAGCATCTGTATGTGCATTTTTGATTTCCCAAACCTGAAGGAAATAAACCTAACCTTGTTTCTGTTAGGAAAGAAGACAAAAAACATCCTAATTTGAAATAGAAGTTGATCATTGATATTTTATATCTTTCAACCACTTTTCAAAAGACAGAAGAGGTGTTTATTTTCATAATTAAGGGATCAGAGTAGGCGTTATTATTGTTATTATTATTAATAATAATAATAAACAGGGAAAATGAGGCTTGTTCACTGCAAGGCAAAAAGCAAAAGAACAGGATTATTCCCGGCTGTCTTTATTCCCAGTCAGGCCAGTAGACCACATGTCTTTTAAACCCCACATAAATAGAGTCATATATCTTTGGTTTCTCTACTCCCTTACAAAGTTAAGTCTGATGACACCAATACCAACCTGTGTGTGGTATTGAAGGATTTTAAACTCGTCTTATTTGGTTTTCCAAGCTATTCTATGAGGTAAACAATATAAGAATTATTGACAAGCCTAATTTTTAGACGTTGAGATGAAGTCCAATGAGATTTGGTTACTTAAGGATTCACTTTGGGTTCCTCGTGACTCTTAATCTCAGTGTGGTGCTCTTTTTGCCATGCCACACTGTCTTTGTAAATGAATTTTTTAATATGTCAATTATATAATACTTAGTCCAGATTAAGTATTTCTGTATTAAGTATTTCTGTATTAAGTATTTCTCATTATTTTAACCTCAGTGTTCTTCCTGTTTCGGTCCTTAATTATGTTTATGCAGCAAGTACTTACTCAACTGCTTCTATATTTTTGCATTACAAGATGCTAATGTAGGCACACATGTTAATAATATATAATCCCTGCCCTTGAGAAGCTGTCAGTCTAGTGAAGGAATCAGATTATTGAGGTATAATTGACATACAACAAACCGTATATATTGAAAGTGTGCAATTAGGTAAGTTTTGACATATGGCTATGCTCATGAAGCCATCTTTTTGCCTGTGTTTTAATTGGGTTGTTTGTTTTTTTATTCTTGAGTTTGGAAGTGCTTTATATATTTTATGTAAGTCTTTTATCAGACATATGAAGTATGTCTTTTCTTTATCTTAACAATGACTTTTGAAAAACAGAAGTTTCTAATTTTGAAGTCCAATTTATTAATTTGGGTTTTGGTTTTTTTGGTTCTTTCTGGTTTGATCACTGTAGCTTTATAATAGTTCTTGAAATCAGGCAGAGTGAGTCCTCTAACTTTGTTCTTCTTCAGAGTTGTTTGTTGAATTTTAGAATAAGTTTGTCAATATCTACAAAAAGGCTTGCTGAATTTTAATTAAGATTGTTTTGAATCTATAGATCAATTTGGGAAGATGACTTTTTTAAACAATTGTATTGAAGTATAGTTGATTTACAATGTTGTATTAATTTCTTCTGTACAGCAAAGTGACTCAGTTATACACACACACACATATTTTCATATTCTTTTCCATTATGGTTTGTCAGAGGATATTGAATATAATTCCCTGTGCTATACAATAGGACCTTGTTGTTTATCCATCCTACATATAATAGTTTGCCTCTGCTAATCCCAAACTCCCATTCCTTCCCTGTCCTACCCTCCCTTACCCTTGACAACTACAGTCTGTTCTCCATAGAGTCTGTTTCTGTTTTGTAGATAATGTTCATTTGTGTCATATTTTAGATTCCACATATATGTGATATCATACAGTATTTGTCTTTCTCTGACTTACTTCACTTAGTATGATAATCTCTAGGTCCATCCATGTTGCTGCAAATGGCATTATATCATTCTTTTTGATGGCTGAGTAATAGTCCATTATATATAAATGGACTATATATACATACCACATCTTCTTTATCCATTCATCTGTCAATGGACATTTTGGTTGTTTCCATGTCTTGGCTATTGTAAATAGTGCTGCTATGAACATAGGGGTGCATACATCGTTTTGAATTATAGTTTTGTCTGGGTATATGCCCAGGAGTGGGATTGCTAGATCATATGGCAACTCTATTTTTATTTTTTTGAGGAACTTCCATACTGTTCTCCATAGTGGCTGCACCAGTTTACATTCCCACCAACAGTGTTAGAGGGTTCCCTTTTTTCCACACCCTCTCCAGCATTTGTTATTTGTAGACGTTTTAATGATGGCCATTCTGACCATTGTGAGGTGGTACCTCATTGTAGTTTTGATTTGCATTTCTCTTATAATTAGCAATGTTGAGCATCTTTTCGTGTGCCTATTGGCCATGGGAAAACTTGACTTCTTAACAATATTTAGTCTTTGACACATGAATGAGGTATCTTTATGTTTATTTAGGTCTTATTTAATTTCTGTCAGTCATATTACATACTTTTTATTGTATACTTCTTTTACATTTTCTCAGACTTACCTCTAAGTATTTCATATTTTTGTTATTGTAAATGTAGTTTTAAAATTTCAGTTTTTGACTGCTCGCTGATACTGTGTAGAAATATAATTGATTTGCAGATTGCAATTTAATATGTTAATTGCTCTGTTGATGCTGTATGCAGAGTACTGCAGAGCACAAAGAAGGAACAACCAACTCTACTTACAGTGTCAAGGAAGCCTGACAGAAACAACATTAATTTTGTAGTTATTTTCTTGATTTGTAGCAGACTATCTTACCCAAAATACTAGGTGAATTTATAGTAATTAAACTGTAAATTATTTAAAATTTTGAAAAATTATTTTTAAGAAACAGTGTGCTCAGTAATAGACTAGAAACTCTAGTATTGAGATTAAATCTTTTAAGTTTTTATTATGGAATATTTTAATCATTTATAAAAATAGAATAGTATTTTTCATAGCTTTATTTAATATTTACTTATATTGTATATCTATGTTTATATTTGTATATGTATGAAAATTTTCAGATCTACAGAAAAGTTGCAAGAATAATACAAGGAATTTCCATATAATTTTCACCCAGATTCACCAGTTTACATTTCTGCCCCATCTGCTATATCATTCTTTGTCTGTTTTCTTTTCCTGAACTAGGAGTATACTGGAGACATTCTGCCCTTTTACCCCAAATATTTTATTGTATATTTCCTAAGAACTAGGACATTCTCTTACATTAGCACAGCATAGTTAATCAAAATTAGGAAATTTAACATTGATAAAATACTATTAGCTAATCCCTAGTCAATATTCTATCAATTATCCTAATTATATCTTTTCCCCCACCCAGTCTACAGTCTAATCCAGGATCAGACCTTGAATAGACTTGTCATGTGTCCTTTAAACTGGGACAGTTTCTCAACCTTGTGTTTGTTCACCTTGATATTTTTAAAACATTGAAGCCAGTTACTTGGTAGAATATCTCTTTTGGGGGGTTTGCCCAGTGTTTTTTCATAACTAGATTCAGTTTATTCATTTTGGTAGGAATCCCAGTGAAGTGTATCTTTTGAAGAGAAAAGTAGTACCGTAAAATTCGCATATAACTTATATGTGTATATAACTTCAGTCAGCCCTTTGAATGAATATATATTTCCTTCATCTGTGGGGACCACCTCTGTGGATTCAACCAACTGCAGATTGTCTAGTGCTGTAGTATTTACTATTGAAAAAAATCTACAGTGTAAGGGAAACCGTGCAGTTCAAACCCATTTGTTTGAGAGTCAACTGTACTAAAAATATTATTAATCTTAGTTCTCAATGTTGTCTTGTTTCTATTTTATTTTTTAATATGTGAAAAGTATAATCTTGCTCAAGTTTTCAGCTTTTAATTTTACTGTTTTGTTGATTCTTATCAGGTCAAGTAATTATTGAGTTGACCCTAGGAGTTGGAATGAGCTTATTTACTTAGTTAAATAGAACACTTTTGACACCATCCCTTTTGATATGTTCAGGTCCAGTGAATTAGAAATCTGTGTTATATGCCAAGCTTGGTACATCTTCTCATCAGATGAATGTTAATTATGCTTTTTTCCCTCCCTGTCTTCTCAGGCATAATATCCTAGTTTTACAAACTCCTTTGAGGTACCTTGCCTGTTGATAGGCAAATCCTAAATTTAATTTTATTGACACTTTTCTTAGAGAACGTTTTTATGTAAAATTTATTTTTTCAACAACACAAATAAAAAACCATCTGATCACTGACATTGAAGACAGTGGACTTTTTTTTTTTTTTTTTTTTTTGCGGTATGCGGGCCTCTCACTGTTGTGGCCTCTCCCGTTGTGGAGCACAGGCTCCGGACGCGCAGGCTCAGCAGCCATGGCTCACGGGCCCAGCCGCTCCGCGGCATGTGGGATCTTCCCGGACAGGGGCACAATCCCGTGTCCCCTGCATTGGCAGGCGGACTCTCAACCACTGTGCCACCAGGGAAGCCCTACAGTGGACTTTTATAAAACACAATCTTTATGTACTCCTTATAAAAGAAAAAAATGAGTGTGACAGACATTTTGTTTTCTTTGTTGATTGGGACATTGATTCACTGTATGATAATTGCGGTGGCATTTGAAGGCATCGTTTTTTTCTTTATGGGAAGTAATAACAAGTCATTAAGACCAGCGGGGGTTTTTTATTTGTTTGTTTCTTAACAGAGACTGTTTAGAAGGTGCAGTTCTTAAGAAATTGTTTTCTGGGGGCATTGGTGGTGGGATGAATTGGGAGATTGGGATTGACATACATACACTAAGATGTATAAAACAGATAACTAATAAGAACCTGCTGTATAAAAAAATAAAATAAAATTCAAAAAGAAAAAAAAAAAATTTCTGAAAAAAAATTATTTGTTTCAGGTACTGAACAGTACAGTGAATACACAGGCTATGCCGAAACATACCGTTGGGCCCGGAGCCATGAAGACAGGAGTGAAAGGTGAGTTCATTTCTGACGTTAGCATCTCGTGACCAAAAGCTAAGGAATGTGGGTTTGACCCTGGTACAGTCTGTCTCCCATCTATTCTTATTTCAGAAATATAATTTTCTTCTTAAATTCAATAGCACAGTTTCATTAGTAGTTAAAACAGTATCACCATCTCCATATACCAAAGGGAAAAACAGAGAAAAGCCAAATGTCTAAACCAAGAAGAAAGGCACAGCTCAGCTGCTAATTGTAAGCAGCCAGTGGAGATTAACTTCCAAGGTCGAACTAATTAGAGCTTAAAGCCTTTAAACAGCTTATTTAGTTATCCTTACCTTTTCTGTGAGATTAGGTTAAGTGGGGGAAACCTATGCTGAGACAATTTGCCTGATGCCACAAACAGTTGATAGCAGAACCTATGTTGAATTTTGCTGCTGCAGTCTCCTAGTTTATTGAAATATATTTTTACACTTTGACATTTTTGCTTTCCCACTAAGTTGGTTTACCAGAGGTAAATTTTTACAGAAAATGTGTGTGGCCTATGTATGTGTGTTTCAATGCAAAAGAACCATTGTGGCAGAAAGAATCAGCTATTGCCCATGTAGCCATACAACCTTATCTTTGTAATATCTCAAGTCCAGTCCCTAGTCTCTTTCCCTTTGTTTTGGTTAAAATATGTGGTTGCAACAATTATCTGTGTGAATGTTTAATTCCTGATAATTATTTACAGACTAACATGAAGGTTTCTGTGTGTATTCTTCAGTGTGAAAAGTTGACTGCCATATCAGTATATGCATGTTTGTAAAGAGATGAAATATTTGGAATTTCATATTTCCAGAATCACCATCTCAGCCAGTTTTTCCTGTCTCCTTGGGCAAATTGTTATTGTCTGCTTTGATTTCTTTGCCTTTTTAAAAATAGTTTTGCCCAGTCAGCAACTGAGCACAGTAGGTAGAATTTTGTACTGAATTATTACACATTTTTTACAGAACTTGACTTCTTGGGATTCGTTTTTGGACAATAAATGGTCATGTTACAAACTCAGTGACTTAGAGCAGTTCTTTCAGAACAAAGGAGGAATGAGCTCTTGTTGAGATACAAAGGCCATGTCTTTAGTATTGGAGGAAAACAAAGAACTAAATTCCTTTTGTTTGCCCCCGAAATCTTTTTTTTTTTTTTTTTTTGCGGTACATGGGCTTCTCACTGTTGTGGCCTCTCCCGTTGCGGAGCACAGGCTCCGGACGCACAGGCTCAGCGGCCATGGCTCACGGGCCCAGCCGCTCCACGGCATGTGGGGTCTTCCCGGACCGGGGCACAAACCCGTGTCCCCTGCATCGGCAGGCGGACTCTCAACCACTGCGCCACCAGGGAAGCCCGCCCCCGAAATCTTTTAACCTCGAAGATTCATTGTTAATGATGTGTCTGTATATAATACATACTATTTTTTCATTTTACTGTTTAATGCCTGGCAGTCCACAATATGTATCCCTTGGAATTTAAAAATAAAATGGTGTTTTTCTACCCTCCTGATTTGCTGAGATATATACCCACTGGTTTGTTTGTAATGTATTAACCCTGCCAAAGTCTCAGAAACCTGACCCTTGTGAGGGTTTTATTTTGTGAGTACCTTTCCCCATTCCTCATTTTCCTCCATCTGTCCTGCCCCAGGGACGACTGGCAGCGGCGCGGCACTGAAATCGTCGCCATTGATGCCCTTCACTTCAGACGCTACCTCGACCAGTTTGTGCCTGAGAAAATCAGGCGCGAGCTTAACAAGGCCAGTAACCTTATTTCTTAGTTCATCTGGCAGCTGTCATCTATTTACTGCCATTTTATTAATGCTGAAATTAATGCTTTCTGGTAATTCTTGCAGTGTCAGTACGTCTGCCCACAGTTCTCCTGATTTAATGGGTCTGTCAGCTTGTACAGGATGTACTTTCCATTTCGTAATTGTTTGATTACTGATGCCAGATAGACTGTTGCTTGATATTAAGCCCCACACATGCATTTATCTCATCAAGTACATTTAGTTGCTTTGGAACATTATCATTGTAAAACCATATAGAAATGAATGAACCCTGAAAGTTTTTATCGGACCTGCCCAATGACATTTTTCGCTACAAGGTGTGCTTATCAGGATTAAAACAGATAAAACATGAAAGTCAAGTCACTATTGTTCTAGTATAGGTAAGACTGACATGTAAATTATTTATTTATTTGGTAATTTGACATATTTATGATGGAATCTGTGGTTTTCTGTGCTACTTAGTTTTGTCTCCTATAGTCATTTTCTTTTTTTTTTTTCATTGTGTTACAGAAAAAGAAAAATGAGCCAGACCTATTGTTAGTTTAAATTTTTACTACTGTTAACCATAGTAAATAAACTGTCATACAATAGTGTTCTAAGTCTATTCTCTAGACAGATAGGGCCTTACCAAAACAGTTGATGTCTTTAGTTCCTCAAATTACTCTCACAGCCAAGACGACTGACCCAGTTCTGAAAACCATTGTTTTAACTTCCATGAGTAGGATTTGGTCATGAAATTCATTATTAAGATAATGAGGTTGTGGTTTTGCATGACTACCCATGTGCCAATCCCTACACAGACTTCTGGCAATGACAGCAGACTAGGTGTACCATTGCAGGTGGACTGGGACTGCCCTTGGATTGGCATGTGTGGCGTTCAGTATATCATGTTCACATCTTTTCCCCGGGTCTTACCACAGGAATGGCCTCTCTGTGGTGCTCTGCTTATCCCAGCTCAGCCACCTTGCCTCTCAGATTGTTAGTAAAATAACCAAATAATCCAGAAAGACTTTAGTACACTTAAAACTTAGTGGATATTTCAAATATAATTACATTTATTATCATATTCTAATGTATTCAAGAATCTAATTTACTGTTAAACATGTTTTTTAATATATAATTCATTAGGTTATTTTAATGTTTGAAGTTCTCAAAGGAATCTCATAAAAGTTTGAAGAGTAAATGCACTATTTTCCAAAGTTCAACTTACACACATATTCCAATTTTCTTTTAAGTAATTCCTCATAAAAGCTATCCAAAAAGACTGTTCTTTGATATATCAACAGATATAATTTCTCTTTTACCTGATATTACTGAGGAATATCTTTTATTATATTGGGTACCTTTTAATTGTGAGCTTGCTTTCACTGTTCTAAACTGTTGACTTAAAGCAGTTGTCTCCAAGCACATGATGTTTTCATTACATAGCAAGCATATCAAGTAGAATAAGAAGATTTACATTTAGCTTTTCATCAGATGTGTATGTGAATTTGTCACATGATCATTGATACTAGAAGACATTTATATAAGCAGTAGGTATGGGTCCCCCCCCACCTGCCCACAATTCATATGTTGAAGCTCTTACCCGAGTAGGTCAGAATGTATAGAGATGTGATTAAGTTAAAATGATGCCAGGGAGCGCCCTAATCCAATCTAACTAGTATCCGAATAAGAAGAGGAGATTAGGGCATACAAAAAAAAATCAGGGGTGCATGCCCACAGAATAAAGATCATGTGAGGGCACAGCATGAAGGTGACCATCTGCAAGCCGAGGAGAAAGGTCTCAAATGAAATCAAACATGCTGACACCTTGATCTTGAACTTCTAGTCTCCAAAACTGTGAGAAAATTAATGTCTATTATTTAAGTCACTCAGTCCATGGTATTTTGTTATGGCAGAGAAATACATGAAAAGTTTGGAGAGAAGCATATGAAAAGTAAATGTATTTAACCATTATCATACATTAACACACATTTAAAGGCTCCCGTTTTTTAACATTTAAAAAAAATTATTTATTTAATTTTGGCTGCGTTGGGTCTTTGTTGCTGCACGCGGGCTGTCTCTAGCTGCAGCAAGCAGGGGCTACTCTTCGTTGCGGTGCGTGGGCTTCTCATTGCGGTGGCTTCTCTTGTTGCAGAGCATGGGCTCTAGGCACATGGGCTTCAGAAGTTGCGGCATGTGGGCTCAGTAGTTGTGGCTTGCAGGCTCTAGAGTGCAGGCTCAGTAGTTGTGGCGCACGAGCTTAGTTGCTCTGCAGCATGTGGGATCTTCCTGGACCAGGGCTCGAAAGCGTGTCGCCTGCACTGGCAGGCAGATTCTTAACCACTGCGCCACTAGGGAAGTCTTAAAGGTTCCCTTTTTTTTCATGATAACATTTATATTCCCACAAATACTTTCCTGGAGGAGCTAGATCATTCACTTTTAGAAATTATCTATAAATATGATCTTTTTAAAAGATAACACTGGACATAAGTAAATCTTCTCTTTTTAAATTGCCCATGGCTAACTGATACTCTCTACGTTTACTTGGATAGCACTAACCTTCAGTTTCCCCTCCTCAAAGACACCAGAAATTTTAAAGATGTGAAGCCTTGGTATATGTGAATAGGTTAAGTTAGTTGTAAGTATTACCAACACTGAAAAACATTTATTTGTACAATATAGAGTCCTTATGAGACATACTTTATAGAAAAAGACTGAGTCTTTAAATAACCTGGCAATAGAAGTTTTATTTCATTCAAGTCAGATTTTTTTTGTTGTTATCACCAAATTTGGAAGGGGATTGTTATTAAATCAAAGCTTGATTAACACAACTGATCAATACTTGCTGCTGATATTTCTAGGAAACTCAACATTTGATCATTTATAATCTTTTCTTGAAGTCTGTGTTACCTTTCAGGAATATTAGTTCAAAATGTATCATTTTTCATGAGCTTTCCCTTAAGTTTCTCAATGTATAGAATCAGGATAACCATAGAGAAACCTAATCTAATCTTTGATTTCACATATGAGAAATCTAAGGTCTACATGGTGTTTTCATTTTATATTGCATCTTTTTAAAAAGCTTTTATTTATTTATACTTATTTTTTTAAATTTATCTTTGGCTGCGTTGGGTCTTTGTTGCTGCGCGTAGGCTTTTCTGTAGTTGCAGCGAGCGGGGGCTACTCTTTGTTGCAGTGCACAGGCTTCAGCAGTTGTGGCTCGTGGGCTCTAGAGCACAGGCTCAGTAGTTGTGGTGCATGGGCTTAGTTGCTCTGCGGCATGTGGGGTCTTCCTGGACCAGGGTTCGAACCCATGTCCCCCTGAATTAGCAGGCGGATTCTTAACCACTGTGCCACCAGGGAGGTCCCTATATTGCATCTTAAAAAGACAAAATCAATTTACTAATGTTACAATTATTTTAAAGATAAAAAATCATCTATAATTTTACCTTTCAAATAATTGTTTTCATTTTTGTAGGTCTTTCCACATGAATACTAGTTTTCATATAAATGTGTGCAAAAGTTACCTATAATATTGTATTTATCTATTTATCCATAAATTGTATTTTTCATACTTTCTAATGATCTTCATGATGTTTTTTTAAATAAATTTGATCTTTTTTTATCTATCTGTCTATCTCTCTATTTTTGGCTGCACCACATGGCATGAGGGATCTTAGTTCCCTGACCAGGGATTGAACCAGTGCCCCTTGCAGGGGAAGCACAGAGTCTTAACCATTGGACTGACAGGGAAATCCCCATAATAATATGTGTAATGGCCACAAAATTGGTTGGATTGATATACTAGGACTTAGCTACTGTTTTTGAATTAATAGGTGGTCCCAAGTTTTTCTCTATTATGTATAATGTAGTAAACATCTTTGTACAGTTGTTATTTAATCAAATAAAAGAAATTTACAAAAGAAGAAATTTATAAAATTACTGTTACTGAATCTAAGTATAATTTTAAGAGTCTTAATTAATATTATTTTATTCTCTTCCAAAAGATTCTTAAGGAACTTTTTATGTTATGTTTGTTTTTAAGAAATCACAGTGTTCTAAAACATCAGAAAATCATTATCAATACCAACTATGTATTAGTTTAAGTTAGACGAGTACGGTAGATTGATTTCATATAAACAACTCTTTTTTTTTAATTAATTTATTTTATTTTTGGCTGCGTTGGGTCTTTGTTGCTGCACGCAGGCTTTCTGTAGTTGCAGAGAGCAGGGGCTACTCTTCGTTGCAGTGCGTGGGCTTCTCAATGTGGTGGCTTCTCTTGTTGTGGAGCATGGGCTCTAGGCACGCGGGCTTCAGTTGTTTTGGCACGTGTCTCAGTAGTTGTAGCTCGCGGACTCTAGAGCACAGGCCCAGTAGTTGTTGTGCACGGGCTTAGTTGCTCCGCGGCATGTGGGATCTTCCCAGACCAGGGCTCGAACCCGTGTCCCCTGCATTGGCAGGCGGATTCTTAACCACCACACCACCAGGGAAGTCATGAACAACTCTTTAGGACAAAAATTGTTAAATTATTAATTTAGCAAACAGTATAATGTATTTACATTATATAATGTCCTCCCTCCCTCCGCCGCCCCATCCCACCCCACTAGGCCATCATAGAGAAATGGTTGGTTCAAACAGAATAAAAGAATTTTGTAACAGTAGCCAAGATATGGAAGCAACCCAAGTGCCCTGCCCATCAATAGACAAATGGATAATGTATACAATGAAATATTTCTCAGCCATAAAAAAGTATGAAATTCTGCCTTTTATAGCAAAGTGGATGGACCTAGAGAATATTATGCTTGGTGAAATAAGTTAGACAGAGAAAAACAAATACTATATATCACTTACATGTGGAATCTAAAAAATAATACAAATGAATGTATATGCAAAACAGAAACAGTCTCACAGATATAGAAAACAAACTAGTGGTTACCAAAGGGGAGAGGGAAGGCAGGGAGGGGCATATTAGTGGTATGGGATTAAGAGATACAAACTACTATGTATAAAATAGATAAGCATCAAGGATATATTGTATAGCACAGGGAGTTACAGCCATTATCTTGTAATAACTTTTAATTGAGTATATTCTGTAAAAATACTGAATCACTCTGTACACCTGAAACTAATATAATATTGTAAATCAATTATACTTCAATAAAAAAGAATTTTGTATTTAATCATCACAGTTATTCTTTATACCTAATTACTATGTAAGTATTTTATATCATTTAATTTCTATCTGATTACATTTTTAAAGTTTCATTTTATTTTACTTAATCAGAACACCAAATGCAGGTTAATTTCAGTTTTATAGGTGTTTTTTTGTTATGGTCATTTTTCAAGATAGATTTTTTTAAAGTAAAATTGGTTAGATTTTGCTTCTAAATAATCTAAATATTTCAAATTCTCTGTTGTTAGGCCTTAGTCTTACTAAGCTATTTTTGCTCATTAAAGAAAAGTTAGCCCAGATATGTAGAGATAGCAGTGTGAAAGAAACTAAAACCATTCTGATGGTATAAAACAGAGGCGACACACACTAGGAGGCTAAGAAATCTTCCTCTTCTTCTAGGCATATTTGGAGAATTTGACAGGAAAGCAAGTGGCAAAGTTATGTCTATTCTGACAGAAAGTCTGTTCACCCCCTTGTTGGCATAAAGGCAGAGACTGTATGTTTCAAGAACCTACTCAAAAAAATTGAGCTCTTTGATAGTTTTGACCTGAAAGAGATTTTCAGATGCTCCATGCATCTAATTATACAGGTAATTTGTGAGTTCTAGTGTAAGCTCTGTACCACAGTGTTGAGTAATGGTCTGGTACCAACTTATAATTAATATCTGTCAGGATTTACAGCCTAGGAGGGGGTGGAAGGAATAGCCTTGTTAATCCACCCAGACAGGTATAAAATACATTTTTATACCCTTGTAGCAACTTCAGAGAGCAATTTACAGTATTTCTATGTGTGGGTTTCATAGAAGCATCTTTCTTTATCCTTGGTTTTTCTCTGGGAACATTTGTCACACGTCATTCTTTCTATTTTATTTACTATTATAAATAAGCTGTATTTTAGGCTTTGGTACTTGAGAAAGCCCAGGGGAGATTTGCTTTGCTATTATTTTAAACCTCTTAATATAGTCTGATAGTTTCAGAAAACTAAGAACCCTTTGGAGGCAGAAAGACCAACTTGTCTGACAGCAAAGAAATAGAAATCAGAAACTCTGGGACCTTAAACTGCAGTCTTCTCATATACAAAATGAGCTGTTCATTTAATTAAAACTTAGACAGCATCCTCAGGATATATTGTACTTTTCTCAGGTTACTGGCAAATTTTAAAATATTCTAGCTTAAAACAGAGCTGTGAAACTAGAGAATCTTGGAGCTGGAAGGGATATTAAAGGTTATCTTGTAACCAGGTATAGGAATCCTTTTTATATATAGTTACTTGCTCATTTTATATGTAGTTGTTTAAGCATTTCAGTGGCAGGAAGCACATTTAAAAGCTAATCACAGTTATTAATCTAAGTCCCAATAATTCAGAGAGAGAGTCGTGAGGAAGCATAATAGTAGTAACTCTTTACCTTACTGAAAAAAATGGTAATCAAAAGTTTTCAAATAAAACAGTGTCTTAAATGCCTTTCTATCCTTTAGTCCCTTGTGGTTTGTGATTGGGATTCCATTAGTTCTTAAAATATCTCTGATATTTTCCTTTATATTTGTTTGAATTGGAAAAAGAAACTGAGACCTGTAATGGTTTAAGGGCTTTGATTTGCCCAGCATCAAAGCAAATAAATAATAGAACTGATCATTTCTTACCCTCTCCTTGTGTAATTCCAGGATTTTCTCTTTTTCCCCTGTACTTTGGCCCCTAGGAAAAAAAGAGGAGAGAGAGATAACATAAGCTTGATAATGGATACTGATCCTAGTACATCAGTCAGAAATACTGTTAGTGTCTAGTCATTCACGTGCTTTGATATTTCTTTCATCCTGCAGGCTTACTGTGGATTTCTTCGTCCTGGAGTTTCTTCAGAGAATCTTTCTGCAGTGGCTACAGGAAACTGGGGCTGTGGTGCCTTTGGGGGCGATGCTAGATTAAAAGGTGAGTGAATCAGTTGTTATAAGAAGGATAATAGTATTTTGACTAAGGAGAAGTTAGTCCTTCAAACTGGATTTCTAACCACAAACCACAAAGATCTAAAAGAAGAGAAAAAGAATATTTGACACCATCCTTTTTTTTCTTATTGTATATGAAGGAATCCGTATTTTTATTTGCTATTTACCTGCAGAGGTCACTTATCTCTCTGATCTATAAGACACAGTATTTAGTTGAATAAAGAGAGGGAAGAGGCCAAAATTACTATGAAGTTTCAAGCCAAAGCACCCATTCAAGCACGTTCCTTTACAGAAGTGATTTTTTATGGACAGAGCTATTTGATGACTGACTCGTTCATTCACCAAACTTACGGCACATCTGCCACTGTCTAGGCACTGTGCTAGGCTCTGAGAATACAAGGGTGAATGAGATGTAGTCCCTGCTTTGGAATTCACAGTCTAGCATATGGGAGAGAGGCATAGACAAATGCAGCACATAGTAATGAGTGCTTTAATAGAGGTACACAGTGTGGGGGACTATAGCTTGGGAGAGCTGCATGAATGGCACAGATAAGGAGGCATTTGGGTACTCAAGAAGGATAAACATTTCTTGCCCTTTATTGTTTATAGTAGAAAAATCACACACCTATCAACAAAGCTATTGGTCGTTTACCGTATTATGACGTTTGCTTTCCTCTCAGGAGTGTCAGTTATAGAGAATATTATTATATTATTACTTAGCATGGTTACTATTCTTTGTCAACCCAGCTGGTGACATGAGCTGGGTGTGCTACAGTACAGTCTTGACACTAACTCCCTGGAGTTAGTACAGACCCTCAGGTTAAGGACACCCATCCTCCACAAGGCTGCCCCTACTGCGGACTCTAGCCGCAAGTCTGGGGAGGGGGTGTCCCCCCGTCCACCTGCACCTCTTATCAGCTGGCTACCAGTCTTGGGAGTTTTCCACAACCAACCCCTCTAAGGTTTGATAATTCATTAGAATGACTCACAGAACCCAGGAAGGTGCTATTATAATTTTTTTACAAAGGATACTCATAGGGTTTATGTATTTCAGCCTGTTGAGTTGTTGTCACATGGAGTTATGTTTTATGTGTTTACATTTTTGTGGCATGCTTAGAAAAATCTTCTCTATTCCTTTATTCTAAAGGCTTTCACCCATATTTTCTTCATATTCAAAAACAAAAACCACATGTTGTCAGTTTTGGTGTTTTGAAGGTCTATAGAAGAAGGAATTTCTGGGTTTTATTTTATGAAATTCTTTATCATCCTGAATTTGTTTGAGGAAACCTGTTTTTCACTCTGGGCTTATTGATCTTATGACAGACACTTTTTTCTGTTTTTCTCTTAAGTAAAATAAATGAGTAGATTCATATCATCAATCCAGAAACCAGGTCTACCATAAGCCTTGGTCATTTGTGATGGACAATTTGGGAAGCTTTATAAATGTGTTCATTTTGTTTCTTTTCTTCATGGCATAAAAGCCTTTCTCTCAGACTGCAGCTTTGCTTGCTCTGGTGACTATTAAGGGTAGTATAGTATACACAAGATTCTCATTGCGTAATTTTCTCAATTATCGAGATTATTTTTCTGTTGTGAGCATATATTGTTTTGTTGGTTTTTTCCAGCTTTACTGAAATATAATTGACATACAGAACTGTATAATTTTAAGGTGTACAACATAATGATTTGACTTACATACATCATGAAATGAATATCAAGTAGGTTTAGTGAACATCTATCATCTCATATAGATACAACATTAAAGTAGAAAAAAACTGTTTTCCTTGTGATGAGAATTCTCAGGCTTTACTCCCTTAGCAACTTTCATTTATAATGTACAGCAGTGTTAATTATCATTATCATGTTGTACATTACATTCCTAGTACTTACTTATCTTATAACTGGAGGTTTGTACCTTTTGACTACCTTCATCTAATTCCCTTTCCCCCAACCTCCTGCCTCTGATAGCCAGAAACCTGATCATATTTTCCTATGAGTTTGTTTGTTTATTTGTTTTTGAAATATAATTGACCTACTTACACTACGTTAGCTCCTGGTATACAACATAGTGATTCTATATTTCTGTATATTTCAAAATGATCTCCATGATAAGTCTAGTTGTCTTCTGTCACCATGCAAAGATCTTATGTAATTACTGACTGTATTCCCTACACTGTACATTTCATACCCATGACTCATTTATTTTGCAACTGGAAGTTTATACCTCTTCCCCTTCACCTATTTCTCTCCTCCTCCCTACCCCCTCCCTTCTGGCAGCCACCTGTTTGTTCTCTGTATCTATTACTCTGTTTCTGTTTGGTTATGTTTTTTTTTTTTTTTTTTTTTCGGTACGCGGGCCTCTCACTGCTGTGGCCTCTCCCGTTGCGGAGCACAGGCTCCGGACACACAGGCTCCGCGGCCATGGCTCGCGGGCCCAGCCGCTCCGCGGCATGTGGGATCTTCCGGGATCGGGGCACGAACCCGTGTCCCCTGCATCGGCAGGCGGACTCTCAACCACTGCGCCACCAGGGAAGCCCCTATTTGGTTATGTTTGTTCATTTATTTTGATTTGTTTTTAGATTGCACCCATAAGTGAAATCATACAGTATTTGTCTTTCTATTCCACTTAGCATAATACCATTTAGGTCCATCCATGTTGTTGCAGATGACAAGATTTCATTCTTTTTTATGGCCAAGTAGTATTTCGTTGTATATATACACCACATCTTTATCCACTTATCTATTGATGGGCACTCAGATTGCTTCCATATCTTGCTATTGTAAATAATGCTGCAATGAACATTAGGGGTACATATATCTTTCCTAATTAGTGTTTTCATTTTCTTCAGATAAATACCCAGAAGTGGAATTGCTGGATTGTATGGTAGTTCTAGTTTTAACTTTTTGAGGAACCTTCATACTATATTCCATACATATTGCATCAATATATATTCTCATCAGCAGTACACAAGGGTTCCCTTTTCTCCACATCCTCACCAACACACTTATTTGTTGTCTTTTGATAATAGCCATTCTGAAAGGTGTGAGGTGCAATTTCATTGTGGTTTTGACTTGCATTTCCCTGATGATTAGTGATGTTGAGCATATTTTCATGTGCCTCTTGGCCATCTGTATGTCTTCTTTGGAAAAATGTCTATCTAGGTCCTCTGGCCAGTTTTTAATCTGGTTGTTTGTTTTTTTGGCGTTGAGATGTATGAGTTCTTCGTATATTTTGGATATTAACCCCTTTTTGGATATATCATTTGCAAATATCTTGTCCCATTCAGTAGGTGGCCCTTTTTGTTTTGTTGGTTTCCTTCACTGTGCAAAAGCTTTTTTGTTTACTGTAGTTCCATTTGTTGATTTTTGCTTCTGTTTTGTCTCAGGAGACATATCCAAAAAATATTGCTAAGACTTATGTCAAAGAGCATACTGCCTATGTTTTCTTCTAGAAGTTTCGTGGTTTTAGGTGTTACTTTTAATCCATTTTGAATTTATTTTTGTATATGGTATGTGAAAGTGGTCCACTTTAATCCTTTTGCATGTAGCTGTCCAGTTTTCCCAACATCATTTATTGAAGAGGTTGTCTTTTCCCCATTGTGTATTCTTGCCTCCTTTGTTATAGATTAATTGCCCATATAAATATGGATTCATTTCTGGGCTCTCTATTCAGTTCCATTGATCGGTGTGTTTTTGTTCCAGTACCATACTGTATTGACTACTGTAGCTTTGTAGTAGAGTTTGAAATCAGGGAGTGTGATTTGTCCAGCTTTGTTATTCTTTGTCAAAAATTGCTTTGGCTATTCAGGGTCTTTTGTGTTTCCATACAAATTTTAGAATTATTTTATTTCTGTGAAAAATGCCATTGATATTTTGATAGAGATTGCATCAAATCTGTTACTGTTTTTGTAATTTTTAAAAATCTTATTAAAAATGTTCTCAACAACATGGATGACCTTGAAAGAATGATGCTAAGTGAGATAGATACCATATGATCTCACTTATATGTGGAACCTTAAAAAAAAAAAAGCTCATAGATACACAGAACAGATCAGTGGTTGCCAGAGGTATAGGATGGAGAGTGCACAAAATGTGTGAAAGAGGTCAAAAGGTACAGACTTCCAGTTATAAAATGAATAAATCGTGGGGATGTAATTAATGTACAGCATGGTGATTATAGTTAATAATACTGTATTGTATATTTGAAAGTTGCTAAAAGAGTAAATCTTGCAAGTTCTCATCACAAAAAAACATGTAGCTATGTGTGGTGGTGGATGTTAACTAGATTTATTGTGGTGATCATTTTGCAATATATACATACAAATATCTAATCATTATGTTGTACACCTGAAATGAATATAATGCTATATGTCAATTATATTCCGATTGTATAAAAAGAAAAAGTCAGCCGTCGGAACTGTATAAACCCCTCTTTTATAAGCCCACTTTCTCATTAGCCACATAGCAGACATGAGCAAGGGAGCATTTAAATCTTAGATTAATTTCCAAGAGAAGAGAGCATTAAGAAAGAGATGTTCACTGATGAACCAGCATTAGGGAGTCAGAGTGGGTGCACAGAGAAGAATCAGAAGCTATGGTCCAGTTCAAAGTATTGACAGATTAAATAAAGTTGGTAAATAAAAACCCTTTGAGAGCAGAGAAAGACAGGGCCAATATTAACTTCTCTGAACTGGCCATCTTTATCTGTCCCTAGGTCTTAGTAATGTTTCAGGAAGACTCATCTGAACCATCAGATGCTATCCCTACCCTATGAGAAAGAAGGGAGGAAGGACAGTTAAAACAAGCAAACAAAAAACTTCATGGAGGGAGAACATGGGCATATAATAAACCCTTAAACTTACATTTCTTTGATTAGAAATAAGGCTAAATATTTTTAACATGCTTGTTGCCTAACTGTGCATGAGTTTTTCAATTTGTAACAATTTAATTTTGAACGGCTTTCATTGTACGTTATGCTAACAACTAGTAAGAGAATATTTTTCATATATTCATTCATTCAACAGACATTGATTAACAGCTTTCTGCCCCAGGCAGCCAATGGCCCTATGAGCCAGAGGGTAGGAAAGAAGGGACATAGGGAAGAGGGGCTTGATGCCTGTCCTCCAGCAGCAGCCAGTTACCTCCTGCAGGCTTGTGGAACCAAAGGGGCTCTGTCCTCCTGCCTGGCCCCTCATCTTTCTGAGGACCCTCTGGAGGCCCATGGAAAAGAGCTTTTGAGTGAATGTGAATTCTCCTTTCTGGGGCTATTCCAAAGTGACACTACCCCACCTCCAGTTCACACCTGGCTTTCAAAATTTTATTCTCACCCATTTCTATGGTAGCTACCTCTTTCTCCTGTGTTCTTTCAAGATAATAGTTCATGTGTTTTGTCTCTTCTTGGTAGAGCTTGTTGTACTTTGGTTGCCCTGAAAACTCAGCTCTCTGGTAGACTCAGGAAAAGTTATGATTCTGTAGATTACTTGGCCTTTTCTCATTGTTAGAGTAGAAGCACTGTTTTTTGCTTTTTTTGTTTTTTTGCAGCATTATTTATCGCATCTCAGTAGAGACTGTTGAGTGGGCTCCTGCCCCCTAAGTATACCACCAGGCACCCATGAGATTTTTAGGAGATAACTTGAAACCATTTCTAAATGGTTTTTAAAGCAAATTATGTTTGTTTCATCTCTTATTTCTAATTTTACTGCATTGTAATCAAAGAGTATAGATAAAATTATCTCTACTTTTTAAGAGTTTTTTGAACTTTTACTTGTGGCCTAACATAATTGTTGTATATATTATGTTGGCATTTGAAAAGATGTCTCTGAAGGGTATAGAATTTATACTTTGTTAGATTCTATACCTATTAGATCAGACCCTATATTTTTCTAGTTTTGTCTGCCTGCTTTCCGAAGGAATCAAGTGGTGCTCTAAAGTTCTTTCTATTGTGTTTTTGTCAGTTTCTCATTGCACATCCTCAGTGTTTATTTTTTGTACCTCTCCGTACTGTGTTATCTGACTTGTGAAAGATTATGCCATTGCTAGTTTACCGTAATTTGAAGCTATCTTGATGCAGTCCTGTGCATTTTCTTTTCTATCCCCATTCCCTGCCTTCACTACCTAAAAGTGACTTGCAAATAAAATAAGCTTAATGAATTTCTATTTGACATATAAAAATTTCAGCTCCACCGCTTTCTGGATCTGTGACCTTAGACAGGTTAATTAATTTTTTGGTGCCTTTATTTCCTGATTTTCAAAATGGAAATAATACTAACATTTATTCAGTTTTTGTAAGGATTGAGTTAATCCTTGTGAATCTTTAGTTTGTCCTTTAAAAAAAGCTGCTAGAACGTTCAGCATGCTACAATATAGAGCTCAGTGTTAGCAGTTGTTACTAATGTTACATGCTAATGGCCTCAGACCATACCTGTGGTATAAAGTATCCATGGTTCTACTCATGAGGACACTGAATTGTTTTTTGACATTATTCATATTTATTTGAAGAATTTTCACAGCTTAACATTGATGCCAAAAAGAAAATTAAAACCAAGCTCCCTGCAGGTTAATTTAAGTGATTATTTTGGCACCTAGTTGTGCTTGAAGTTAGAATTTGATGGTTTTATATCATACTTGGAGTCAGTCCATACACCCTATTAGATTTGTGATTTATTCTCCTCTAACTTGTGATACAGGAGAGTTCACTTAAATTGTGAGACATAATTGTCTAGATTTGCAAAGATCTTGGGGATGTAGTGAGGTCTGAAGACAGTTCTGTTTAAAATGATCTTTTGTTAGTGATTACTGATGAATTTAAGGTCAAGATAATTTAAATTTCTGAAAATTTCCTTTGTGTATTTATAGTCTAACATCCAATGCAAGGAGAAAAATTATAACAGATTATGGAATTATACTCTGAAAGAGTCTTTAGGGATCATCTGATTAAACTTCTTCATTGCACAGATGGGGAAGATGCAGGCAGGAGAGTTAAGTGACTTAGCCAAAGTCATAGAGCTTAGATAGCTAGCAGAAGGGCAAGGCCTGAGCTCAGGTCTTCAGTCTCCAGTCCCAGCTTTTGTTACCATGTGTACCCAAACAGAAATGGATGTGAAATCAAGAATGTAATGTGAACTGGTTCTCTTATTAGGATCCAGCCTCTTTTTTGGTAGATCTGTCAAGCTTAGCTCCAGGAGCCTATCCACAGGGACAAAATGGCCTGTGAAGCATTTAAAACTTAAACTCTATAGGGAGATACATTTTAAATGTTTTTATTAATATTTTATTTTATAAATGGCAAATGACCAGTGATCTAATATTTCTGTATGTAAGGAGGAAGTAGGACTAAAAGGACTTTTCTTTGGGTCTCTCTCTGTCTCTTAAATAGGAAATACTTAAAGCCAAATTTCATTCAAACCAAAAGATAAAAAAATGATACCTCTTGGTAGAAGAAGATGACGATTCATTGGTTTCCCTTTTTATATGTAGTTTAGGTTAATTAGGAACCTTTTAGAATTGAGTGCACTGAAGCTTTAATGTATGTACAAGTTGGTTGAGTGGTTTTAATTAAAACGTATCTCTATTTTGAGAAAATTACTTTCAACACTCCAAGATTAATGAGGCCTAGTCATGGTACCTCACATGTTGGGGACACTCAATAAATATTAGTTTGGAAATTAGGAAATACTTTGGTATTTTAGAATCTCATATGTATTCTAATGTCTTAGATTGCTTCCCAGATTTGGGGATACTCAGCTATATCAAATTTACTAGTTCATCTTAAAAACATTTTTCCTTCCTACATAATTTTTTAAACTTTTTATTTGAAAATAATTTCAAATTTACAAAAAGTTACAAAAAGTTAAACTCTGTGTATGTTTATGTACATATATGCTTGTGTATTATATATAATTTTTTTCTGAACAATTTGAGCTTAAGTTACATACATTATACCCCCTTTCCTAAATACTTCAGCGTGTTTTTCCTATTCTCTTATATAAACACATTACAGTTATAAATTCATAAATGTACATTGATATATTTTTATCTTCTCATCTGTGTTGCAATTTTATCAGGTGCCCTAATCAAACCCGCTGTAGCCATTTTGCCCTCCAATACAGGGTCCAGGGTCAGGTATTGCATTTAGTTAATGTCTTTGAGCCTCCTTTTGAATCTGGAGTATTTCCACAGTCTTTCTTTGTCTTTCTTTTATGACATTGACATGTTTGAAGAATACAACATTCCTTGAGTTTATCTGCTGTTTCCTCATAATTAGGGTTATATTATGCATTCTTGATCAGAGCAGTACGTAGGTGATAGTGTCTGGAGGCACTTAGTAGTCATCTGACCCCATTAGTGATATTAATTTTGATCACCCAGTCAAGGTATTATCTGATTTTTCCACTGTTACAGAGTTTTTTTCCTCTCTTGTAGTTAATTAAGTAGTCTGTAGGAAGACACTTTGAGACAGAATTTCCCTTAGGTTTAGCATCCTTTATTGATCTTTGCCTGATCCAGTCTTTACCATGATGGTTGCAAAAAGAGGATTATCTCGTTCTAGCACTCCCTCCCGACTTAACCAGTTAGTCTTTGGCTTTCTCCTGTGAGTAAAAGCCCTTCTTTCTCTCTATTTATTATATGTTATCATTGTGAACTCAGGAATTTATATTTTTTAGTGATTTGTAAGTTATTACTGTACATAATATTTTGGTGCTTAGCTTGTCCAGATTTGGCTAGTAGGAGCTCCTTCAAACTGGCTCCTATATCCTCGTGACAAACATCCATCAATTTTCCTGTTTTTGAGCACTTCTTCACTTTCTGGTATAATAAAACATTCTGGGTTCATCTTGTACCTTTTCTGTCCTGACCATGGAATCAGGTATTCCCTGAGGAATACAACTCTGTTTAGGTGGAATGGTATTAGAGACCAAGATCTGGGCACTAGATGTGCTCATTGCTACTAAGATGTCTTCTTTTTGGCCCTTTCAGCAGACAAAACTAAGAAATGCACATACACACTCTCTCTCTCTCACTCACTCACTCACTCACACACACACAAATGTACATATTTTAGAAGTCATGAGTACATACCAGTGCCTTTCATTTCAATCTGTCAATCACCACAGAGTTCTTTTTTGTCTTTTCCCATTCTGTGTTTGTTTATTCCCTCTTCCATACTGAGAACTACAGCTCCCAGCAACATCAACAAATTAACTCATTTGTTCAATCCTGAAATATATTTTAAAATAGTTTCAGAATTGCTTCACCTGTACTACTATGGTAAGCAAATCTAGTAAAAAGAGTTCGGGGATTGTTTGCAATTCTTTCCTCCTTGCCCAAGACTGAAGGCATATTAGTCAAATATTGTGTTCATAAGTTACTTGGATTAGTTCTTACTTTCATCCTTTCCTTTTTCCTTTCCCTGTAGTGCTATTCTTTTGAAATAAAATTAGGCTCATTTGTTTTAGTTTGCTTTCAGTTATAGGTTCCTCCCCATTCCCATTCTTATTGTTTTAATTTTGTTTTGAATATGTAGAATATTAACATGCTCTCAAAAAATCAAAACTATATTTATCCTCCATAGTGTTTTAGTTTGATTCCCACCTTCCCTTTTATGAAGGAAGATATGTTACTAGCAAAAGGGCATTTATTGTACCTTTGTTCATTTTTGTTATTTAAAGTAAATTTTGTCGGGCTTCCCTGGTGCAGTGGTTAAGAATCTGCCTGCCAATGCTGGGGACACGGGTTGGAGCCTGGGTCCAGGAAGATCCCACACGCCGTGGAGCAACTAAGCCCGTGCACCACAACTACTGAGCCCACGTGCCTAGAGCCCGTGCTCCGCAACAAGAGAAGCCACCACAGTGAGAAGCCTACACATAGTAACAAAGAGTAGCCCCCGCTCTCTGCAACTAGAGAAAAGCCCACGTGTAGCGACGAAGACCCAATGTAGCCAAAAACACATAGAATAAATAAATTTATTTTAAAAATAATTTAAAAAATAAATTTTGTCTATTGAGATTAAGATTATAAAGGAATTTAACTTTTGGAAATATACTCCAGGCTGAGTGATTTGTAACTCTGATTTGTGGGGATAGTGGTTCTCAATGATTTTCCTTTTCCAGTATACCAGAGTTACTGTCCAATGTTTTCAGTAACATTCACTCCATGCTGTAGTGATTGGGTGGAGGTGGGAGTGCAGGAGGGATAAGGGTGTCTTCTCTAACCCATTTTTGAGAATGCTTGCTTGCTGTAGGGTTAATGAGAACAGTAGAACCTCCCAAGTATATTGGTCACGGAAAATCACAGAGACTCCTTTGACAGAAAAAAAAACAATGACTATGTATAAGATAAAATAATTAAATCAAGCAAGCAAACACAAAAATTTTAGTTCCAGATTAGTGTAAGTGAAAAAAAAAAAAAACACTTCAGTGCCTTAACTGTGCTGCCTCAGATGCACCTTCCTTTGTTTTCCCACAAAGGTGCTTACTTACGTGGGAATTCTGTGGCTTGATGATATGCTCAGCAGCATGTCTGGAAAGTCACACAACTAGATGATTTATATTCATCCTGTATTTGCCATTGCTAATAACGTGTATATTAGGTTTATAAATCTTTAATCCAGGATAAAGCTATGACACACCAGCTATAATTTACCTGGTTGAAAGAACAGAAGGTATCTTGATGTGAAGTGTCATAATATAGTTGTGTTTCTTCTCTTTGCTACAGCCTTAATACAGATACTGGCAGCTGCTGCAGCTGAGCGAGATGTGGTTTATTTCACCTTTGGGGACTCAGAATTGATGAGAGACATTTACAGCATGCACACGTTCCTTACTGAAAGGAAACTGACAGTTGGTAAGTAGGGGATAGTCTTGACACTTGGTATCTAGATGGATTGTACACCATCCAGGAGGAGCACTTGCTAAATCTGGATAGATCATAGTGGATAAGAAAAAATGGAAGTGTGACTTTGATGGGGGGACAAGGTCTTAGAGGGGCAACACTTGCAGAATCTTTTTCTGGCAAACTTGCATCCTCAATCTTGAATGAGTATGTCAGCTTATTAATTTAAAGCCAAGAAGTTGGAGTTAGTGTCCATTTTTTACTTTTGTGTGTATAGAAAACTGAAAGAGGGAAGGTATTGGCGGGTAAGTTAAAACCTAAGCGGCCTCACTCTGAGTCATGTTTATCAGACATGCCAGCATCCTCCATCTACTGTTTCAGCTGGACTTGAAAGGCCTTGCTATCATGGGAGCTAAATGTAAAATTAGAGCTGCCACGAACTCCCAAAACAATGCATGGATGATGTACCATGTATAGCCTGCTGTAATGAACTAATAAGTAGTTTCTTTAAGGTATTCTAAAAATTTTTAACTTTATATCAGGAAAGCCTTCCAGGCTTTTTTTTTTTTTTTCTTTTTGTGGTATGCGGGCCTCTCACTGTTGTGGCCTCTCCCGTTGCGGAGCACAGGCTCCGGACGCGCAGGCCCAGCGGCCACGGCTCACAGGCCCAGCCGCTCCGCGGCATATGGGATCCTCCCAGACCGGGGCACGAACCCGTATCCCCTGCATCGGCAGGCGGACTCTCAACCACTGCGCCACCAGGGAGGCCCAGGCTTTTTTTTTTAAATAAAGCCTTTGTGCTCTATTTTCAAAAGCCAAATGTGAGCACATATTATTTAGATTAAGATAAAACTGAAGTGTTCTGTAGTAGTTTTATCCATCTGCATACCTTAATGTGCAAATTGGTCTGGCTTTCTACTCTTCAGGAGAAGTATATAAGCTGTTGCTACGATATTACAATGAAGAATGTAGAAACTGTTCCACCCCTGGACCAGACATCAAGCTTTATCCATTCATATACCATGCTGTTGAGTCTTATGCGGAGACCACCAACCAGCCAGGACAAAGGACTGGGGCCTGAGGATCCAAGTGAATAGAACCTCCTTCCACCTCTCATGAGAAACATCCTTTCTGAATTGTCAGGTGTAACATATGAACTGACTTAATATAAATGTGTATATAATCCACATTTGTAGGCAAGGATGCAGTCCCTTCCACAAACATAGACTCAGACATATTTTGTTTCCATTTTTTTCTATTTCAGTCTTCATTCTTTGATTTTTCTTTCTTTTGCCCATCAGATTTCTTGTGAAATTTCATGAAAGTTCGTGCTCAGCCTGTCAGGTCTCTTTTTTGATGCCTGTATATTATACAAATTGCCTCTGCAGCTAGCAGATGCCAGGGAAGAAGGTGAAATCCTAGAATCTGTTTAACTAACTGGGTCTGCTAAAGATCTCCCTGTGAGCCTTTCGCCTCCTACTCTTGTTATGATTGCATTGCTGGAGTTTTTGATTTTTGAAAATTAAGAGTTGGGTTTTTTTTTCATACATGTTACATAATGCAGATCCCCTACATTAAAAGTTTTGTATTTAAGGCAGAATAATTTCCAGAAAGTTATTTAGTGACATCACCTTTATCTGTAATGGTTTGTCTGTCCTTTTTCCCCGACAATTTTTATTGATACTGTTTTTGGAAACTGACCTAAATGGAAGGAAATGTAGAATAAAAGAGTTTCCCAAATGGTGTTTAAAAAACAAACAGATTCAAGAGACTTGAAGGATCTTTTGTTTCTTGGGGTTTTTTTTTTCTTTCTTTCATTTTTGAATTAGGATTGTTTGTTCCTTGGTGCTTGAGGCATATTCATATAACCAAAGTTTAGAAACTGGGAACTTCATGGTGATCTGTACATAGTGAAGTTTCTCTGGTACTCAAAGGTTATACAGTTAATAAATTTTCATTAACAAATGATTTGTCAAACTCCCATATCATCTATATTTCATATATATATACAAATATATGTTCTTTAAGTGTGTCTACATGCAAGCACATAAAATCTAAATAAAACTCGAATTGTGGAAATGATTAGGTTTAGGCTTTATTAGGGGCTCTGTTTAAAATCCTTTATTTACAGTTGTGTCCATTTAAAATGGGCAACAAACATAAAAATGTCTCTCAGAAGTTAAAGCCAATGTCAATTCTGTGTTAACTGAGAGTAGAGTTTAATCACTGAAGCGCTTATTTATATTTCTAAAGTAATTCTAAACCATACTGTTGAAGTTCTAGTTTATAGTCAACTGTCAGGGAAAGCTATTGGTGGTCAAATCCTATTAATAAGGAGTTTTAAGTAGATGGTCCACATACCTCGTATCAATATTGGCAGGGAAAAAATGGGGCCTTGGCCAGCATCTGTAACTCTTTTTGTTTATATAGAGATTGAGAGGTTAGTGGAATTTGGCACCTGAAGGCAGCCACTTGTCACTGATGAAGTTTCTAAAGATTTTTCATCATCTCTGAGTCCAAGGTGTCTGGCTTTATTTCTACTGGTACTAAAGTCTTCTCTTTCCTTCCCAACCCATTCCATGCTTTGGTTAAGCATTCATGGTATATTTCATTTCTTTTTATCTATCTCTGTATTCTTTCCCTCTTATCTAGCCCCAAGACTAAGTAAACAGTTCTTAAAATGTTGCATGAACAGTTTAGGAGGTTCATGTGGTAGAGAAATCATTGAGTCCGGGTAAGAAGACCCCCAGCCTAATATTACAGAATACAGAATCTAAGACTCAGCTCTTAGTACTGAACAGGTTGGTGACCAGGCCATCTTCCTGACTGCCTTTCTTCTATTGAGGGGTTTTCAGGAATAAAAACCTGCCTACTTCTTTTTCCAGTACATTCTTGAATTGGGACGGTTTAATCATGTGGAATGTATAGAGAGAAATAATGTCCATTTTTTGTGGTGGGGAGGGTGGTGGAGAGAACATGATTACTTTGTTCCTAAAGGCCCTCTGTAAAAAGAGGGACAAAGTCAAACATTGAACTAACATTTGTATCTATTTTAAGACATTTAACAGCACTTTTTTGTTCTCTTTCATTTAGGGTTTCTTTTATTACATGTTGTTTACCCTTCCCTTCTTTAATCTATTGAGGCATGAAAGGATATTTTCAGTTTAGAATTCTTAGGTTTTTAATATAACTCACTTGCTTTTCACTTTCTATCTAGCTCACTCAAATGTACAATAACAGTTTAAGGAAACAATGTGGACTAATGGAAAGGGCGTGAGATTTAAAATCAGACCAGCTGGGTTCAGATGCTAACTGTATTACCCCAGCTAACATTTTAACCTTCTTTGGATAAACTGAATTGCTGAGCCTTACTTAACTCATTTAGAAAATGGGTTATGAGCACCTACCAAGAAATACTGTATATAAAGCAACGAACATAGGGTCTGGCACTTAGTTGGTCCTTAATAAATGCCAACTATTTTAGTTGAACAGAAACATGTATGGGGCACCTACTGTACATTAGGGATTGTGCTCATTGCTTTATATATTTTAGCCCATTTTACCCATGGGCTAACAGATGCCCAGACGTTAGGGAATACCATCTCAACTTCCAGGAGTTGATTATGAAAGGAGACTTACTTTGTAACCTGACAGAGCAAAGGTTCTGACACTCTTGTTCTCTACCAAGTTCGTAGTACAGCTTATTCTTCATCATGAATAACTAGTTATCAGTGGGGTATATTAAATGGTCTCTGAGAGACTTACCTCTTTTCTTCTTGGTTGAAGTGACACTAAAGGCAAGAAGATAGATAGGTATTTGAAAGCGAGATTGAAAAGAAGATCTAACCAAGCTCCAGGATTGCTATGTCAGGTACTTAGCCAATAATATATTGCTTTGGAAACCAAGCGTTAAGTTGCCCCACTCCAAGAATATGACGGAACAAAGAAGTCACTGGATTATATTCTTTAACACTTCAACAGGAAGAGAAGCAATTGCATAGATTCTCATCTGTTTTCTTCTGTCTTCTCCAATCCATGTGGCTGCATATTCATGGCTTTTTTCTGATGTAAGGAAGAAGTGCATCCTAGGATGTCTGCTTTAAAGACAAACAAAGGTTAAGAAGGTGTGTCCTTCCTCCTCTCAACCCTGTGGACCTGCCCCAGTCCTTTTTCTGGAGGGAAGGGAAAGACCAGCCATTCCTGGAACGTGAGCTCCGAATATTTAATCCTGTCCTTTGGGGGCTGGAAGTGGGTCCTAATGTGATACTTATTAGAACAAACTGCCAGAATCCACTGACCCACTGCTGTTCTCTGTGCCCATTGGAGTCCCCTTAGTCCCTCCTCACCAGATTCACACAGATCTACTGAGCCTTTAGGGTGGAAGGTTTCCCAAAGAAGACAACCAAAACTGTTCATCTGATAACTGGTTTTATTTTTCCTGTTTATTTTAAATGTAGGGCTAACAGGTCATGATGATTTTGAACCTGGGGATAAGGAGAGATTTGTGCTAATGTTTACATGATTTTTCTAGGAAGAGAATAAAGAAATTTTGATCCCCTTGGTACCACCTAATATACATACTCTCATTTTATTTTATTTATTTTAAAATTAATTTAATTTATTTATTTTTGACTCCGTTGGATCTTCATTGCTCCAGACGGGCTTTCTCTAGTTGCAGAGAGCAGGGGCTACTCTTTGTTGAAATGTGCGGGCTTCTCACTGCAGTGGCTTCTCTTGTTGCAGAGCACAGGTTCTAGGTGCGTGGGCTTCAGTAGTTGTGGCATGCGGGCTCAATAGTTGTGGCTCGTGGGCTCTAGGGCACAGGCTCAGTAGTTTTGATGCACAGGCCTAGTTGCTCCGTGGCATGTGGGATCTTCCTGGACCAGGGCTCGAACCTGTGTCCCCTGCATTGGCAAGCGGATTCCCAACCACTGCAACCACCAGGGAAGCCACATGCTCTCATTTTAAAAATGTATTGTGTGTCTTAGGTATTTGATTAAAGTTTTTGCATATAGATTTGTTATTCCACATTAGGTGTTAGGCATGTAGAAACGGTCATGGGCATAAGGAACTTTCCAAAAGTAAAGAGAATTCAGGCTGCATTAGTTTTTCTTCCTTGCCAGGTTCCTGAGGTCACGTTTCCTGTTCATTTCCTTTTCCTAGTTTCCATCTTCCCTCAAGAGAGCTCAAATAAGAAGATGTCTTGAAGGTTCTGAGGACCACCGTCCTTCCATTCATTCACATATTCACAGACACTTACAAGTGCCTTCTCTGGGCAACCATTGAACTGTCTGCTCAGGGATGCAAAGATGAATGACTTGTCCTCTGCACTCAGATCTAAACTGAGGCACAGAGAGAGGGTAATACAAAAAACCCCACAAATATCATTTTCTTTTCACTACTGTGTTGCAATTCAACCTAGAAAAACGAATTTTTATGCTAACAATTTAGAAATTCCAATAGGCCCCTGGACCATGTCAGTTCACCAGAGTGTTTAATGCCCTTACACATACTCTCAAAAATATACCCTGATCTGCTCTTGAACATGTATGAAGCATCGTCATCAGAATCTTGATCTTGCAGTATTTTAGAGTATTCATTTATTCCACAGATATCATATTTCATTAATTCTAAAACATTTTTTTCACATTGTAGCATCTGAAATCCAAATACTTCTAAAACTTGGTGGTATATCTTAATTTGCAGTATTTTTTAATGGTACATAAAATAAATGCATTTTATAATCTATGGAATCTTATATTTGAGGAAACATGGTAATTAGAATGCCAACCATATAGCAGTCAGTTTTAAGCTTTGGAGCTGTAATTGTGACCAAGATAGACTGGGTTCTTGTTATCAAGTTTACACTGTAGTGGAGAACACAGACAAGAGCTTGTAACATGACTTAGACTGGGTAGTCAGGAAATGGTTTTCTTTTTAAGGGGAATTTCAGACATATACAAAAAAAAGTAGGGTAATAAACCTCCATATATGTATTATCACCCATCTTCAACAATTATCAATTCATAGCTAATCTCGTTTGCTCCATATTCCTACCTATTACCCACCCCAATTTTTTGAAGTTCACCCCAGTCATAATATATGTCTTTAAAGTCTATGCCACAATATCATCACACTAAAATGAAAGAGAAAGGACTTCTTATTCCAAAAGATGGAGTACACAAACATTTCCCTATTCTTCCTGCTAAGTACAGCTAAAAACCATGAACATGACATATAAAACAAATATAAAATTCTGAAAGGGGGAAGAGAGAAGGCAGACTGGCTAGGGGAATCCTGGGAACCAAAGAACAATACAGTGGTAAGTTCCCTGGATTTTGTTATTGGTCGTATATCCTATAGTGATTACTGGAAAAGGCAGCCACCTGGAAATTCTGAGTGCAGATAAAGGCCCAAGAAAAGCCTACTCTCTTTAGCCAACAGACCAGGAAAGGGGCAGCCTACAAGACAGAAACTTTTATGTAATAAACCCTCTATTCAAGCCAAACACACAACAACAACAACAACAACAACAAAACTAAGACCCTACAAGCAAAGATAATGTATACAGCCTAGACTTTCACCCTTTCCAGGTTATAACAAAATGCTCCAGTAGGTCAGGTGGTAAAGGGGGTCTCTCTCAATGCACTGTGAGTGGAGAACACATGCGAACACTGGACTTCTATCTCCACCTGGGCTAACATGGCTCCTCTCCCATTTCCTGTTAGGTGCCCTGCCCCTTCCACTAGGAAGTGTCAGAGGAAGCCTAACTGACAGAACTTTTTCCCACTTCTTAGTAGAACTGAGGCCATTCATGCACTTCCATCTACCATTCTGCATTGTCAATGGAGAATACATGAAGAGCATCAGGGTGCTCCCCTTCCTAGCCAGAATTATGTCAGCATAGCCTACAGTGGAGCCTGAACTCCAGTTTTTACCCAGCAGTGATAAGGAGCCCTCCCCTGTGTGTGTCAACTGAGGCAGAGAGGAGAACCTGAACATCCATCTCCATCTGGCTGTAATGAGGCAGTGTCTTGTTCCCCAGCTGGAGCAGTACCTGAGGCCAGCTAAAACAGGTATCAGAGGAGGCCTGATAAAACACAAGATATAATGAGATCCAGAGTCTCATAATATCCAAAATGTTCAATGAAAAATCACTTTGAATGAAAAATCACTTATACCAAGAACCAGGAAGATCTGAACTTGAGTGACAAAAGGCAACCAACAAACAGCAATATGGCGATGACACAAATGTTAGAATTACCTGAAGAGGATTTTAAAGCAGCCATCATAAAAATGCTTCAACAAACAATTATGAACACTTGAAATAAGTGAAAAAGTCTCAGCAAGGAAGTAGAAGGTCTCAACAAAGAGGTAGGATATATAAGAAAACCAATTTTAAAACTAAAAGCATACAATAACTGAAATTTAAAAAAAAAAAAAAACCTCCAAGAATGAGCTCAACAACAGAATAAAGAGGATAGAGGGGGCTTCCCTGGTGGCTCAGTGGTTGAAACCCTGCCGAAGCAGGGGACGCGGGTTCGTGCCCCGGTCTGGGAGGATCCCGCATGCTGCGGAGCAGCTGGGCCCGTGGGCCGTGGCCGCTGTATAGACTTAACAGAACGCAGAAGGAGAGCCCTTGCCCATCAGATATAACTTCCAGGACGAATAAGCTTGCAGTTGATGTAAATGGTAATTCACAAAATGAGGAGTTGACATTGGAAATGAAAATGATCTGAGTGAGGTCAGCTTCTTGCTTCACGATGGCAACAAAGCACTTCCATGTTTGCAAGAATCAATAAGAAGAAATTCAGCTTCAGCAGCTGCTCAGAGGAAGACTGGATCTGTTCTTTGCTCCTGCAAAAGAGTGTTTTGCTGGGGTGTCCTGTGGCACTGGAGAAGCTCAGGTGAGGCACTGGCTGGGAGGAGGGCCCCCAGCCACTGAGAGCCACAGAGGACAGAGCCACAAAGGAGAGCCTGGGGAGTCAGGACTACCATCCTCTCAGAAATGGTCAGAAGTGGGGATTTGTGAGGATGAACCACCAAGTGCTTTTCTGGAAAGGCTAGACTCTGAGTTGGAACTGTCTTGCCTGCATTCCATCCTGTCTACACTGCTGCAGCACATCCCCAAATATTCTTGAATGACGAGACAAAATGTGTTTTCCCTAGCCATTCAAAGCTCATGTTTTCAGAGCAAACACTAGAATACAAGAAAATGCTTTCATGTGAAAAAAAGTACCTCAAATGATCTGCAGGTAACACTGGCATTACTGGCTCTACAAGCTTTTGAATTTGCAAATCTGTTATGTCATAATTAAGGTACAAGCAGAATAATAAAAATAGATTAATTTTAAAAGTTGTCCTAAATGATTTCTTTTGCATTAAGTCTGGATGCAAACCATGCAGCCATGAAGCTCCTGCTTTGGTTTGTATGACCAGATAGACTTAAAGTAAGTGGAATTCAAATTCATGGAAAGCTGGTTGATATGGAAGGAAATTTTTGACTTTTAAATTGTGCTTGAAAGACATTCAGGATTGGGAAACCATTTCAAGGAGAATATTGATATATCCTATATAAATATCAGATTAAGCCCTAAAGATTTAACATGAAGCCTTTAATATGCCTTCAACACCCATTCTAAAGGGCTATGGTCCCAGATACTGTCTCTCCAGACTGTCTCTGACAACCTAATGGAAGTAGATATTTGTAAAATCAACCCCCCTGTACTTGCTCTGAGCCAGGCTGAGTTGCTGGTAAGCTGTTACCATTTCTGCATTTTGTAGAATAATTTTGGTCAACAAAGTTTGATTTCTCTTCTCACATGCCTTTCCTTCCACTTCAAATGCAATAAATGGAGGCCCTACAGTGAAAGTTGCAACGTTAACCTTACCTTTAGACAAACCTTTCTCTAATTAAGAACCCTAGCAGTGTTATTTGAAATAAAAATGAGCTTGAGGCTATCTGTCGTTGCTCAGTTATAGAGAGGCAAATCAAGTATTTCCCTTATAGAAGGTTTCCAGTTTATCGGAGTCAAGGTATCTCTTACACTTAGATTTTTTCTGGGTTAACTCCTTTTGTTGTGTGTTGATAACTTTGATAAAAGGCACTTAAGAGTGTAAGTTTTTAAGCAGTCCCAAAGTAAGACTTAACCAATTTCAGAATTATTTGACTGCATATATTAGTTTATATTGTGTGCTAAATTACTATGCCTTGTGCTATTTTAGTGTTTTGGGAAAATGAAAAATAAAGCCCATTCTTTGGCATAATAAATGTCTCATTTTATGTGTGTAAAAGAAAATTACAATTGGTTTCTGATCAGGAACAATGAAGGCCAGAAGGAAATGGCACAACACTTTTCAAATTCTGAAAGAAAAGAACTGCCAACGCAGAATTCTTTATCTAGTAAAAATATGCTTCAGGGTTGAAGGGGGAAAATCAAGGCATTCTAAGATGAAGGAAAACTAAGAGAACTTGTTTCCAGCATACCTGCCCTAAAAGAATGACTAAAGGAAGTTCTTGAAACAGAAAGGAAATGATAAAAGAAGGAATCTTGAAACATCAGGAAGAACAGAAAGAGTAAAAATATGGATACAGTACAATGTATTTTTCTTGAGTTTTCTAAATTACGTTTGTTGAAGCAAAAATTATAGCTGTCTATTGTCGTTTTCAATGTATATGGAGGAAATAAGACAATTATAAATGGGAGGGTCAAGGGCATAAAGAGAGGTAAGTTTTTTATACTTTGCTCAAACTGGTAAAATATTGACACCAGTAGACAGTGACAAGTTATGTATTTATAAGGTAATACCTAGAGCAACCACTCTGAAAGCTACAGAAAGAGGTACACTCAAAAATGCGATAGATACATCAAAATGGAATTTTAAAAAAATGTTCAATTAACCCACAGATTGGCAGGAAAACAGAAAAATGTTAAACATAGAGAACCAGAAAATAAAAAATAATGGCAGACTTAAATATGCATGCATCATAATTACATTAAATAACAAGACACTAAGTATTAAAGACAGAGATTGGCAGTGCATTAAAAATATGACCCAATTATATGAACTATATGCTACCTGTAAGAAACTCACTTCAAATATAATGATAAAGGGAGGTTGAAAGTGAAAGGATGGAATAAAAGATATACTTTGAAACATTAATCAAAAGCAGGAGTGGTTATATTGGTATCAAATAATGTAGACTTTAGAGCAAGAAATTTAGGGATAGGGAGGGACGTTTCATAGTGATAAAAGGGTCAATCCACTAAGAAGACAGTAATCTTAAATTTTTATGTACAAAGTAATAAGGATGCAAAATATGTGAAGCAAAAACTGACAGAAATGAATGGAAACAAATATAAAATTATAGTTAATGACTTCAACATCCCTCTCTCAACAACTGATAGAACAATTTGATAGAAAATCAGCAAAGGGAATTCCCTGGTGGTCCAATTGTTAGGACTCTGCACTTTCACTGCTGAGGCCACGGGTTCAATCCCTGGTTGGTGAACTAAGATCCCACAAGCCATGTGGTGTGGCCAAAAAAAAAAAAAAAAAGGCAAGGATATAGAACTCAACATCATCCCATCAATCAATCAACATGATCTAAACACTTAAAGAACACTCCACTCAACAATGACGGAATGCACAATCTTTTCAAGTACCTGGGGAATATATGCCAAGATAGACCATTCCTAAGCTATAAAACAAACCAACAAATTGAAAAGAATTGAAATAATATAAAATGTGTCCTCTGGCCACAATGGAATCAATTAGAAATCAATAACAGAAAGCTAAAAGGAAAATTTCCAAACACTTAGAAACTAAACAACACACTTCTAAATAATTCATGGGTTAAGTCTCAAGGAAAATTTTAAGATATATGTTTAACAGAATGAAAATGAAAATATATACACACTACTGTATATAAAACAGAAAACCAACAAGGACCTACTGTATAGCACAGGGAAATATACTCAATATTTTGTAATAACCAATAAGGGAAAATAATCTGAAATATACCACTGCTGTACACCTGAAACCAACTATATTTCAATTAAAAAGAGGAAAGATCGCAAATCAATCAAGGCTACTACCTCAAGAAACTAGGGGAAAAAAGGCAAAATAAACTCAAGCAGAATGCAAAAATAAAGAGCTGAAATGAATGGGATAGAAAAAAGTTAATTGAGAAACACAAATGAAACAAAAAGCTTTGAAATGTTCAATCAAATTTACAAACCTCTCACAAGACTGAAAGGGAAAAATAGAGAAGACAAGTTACTAACATCAAAAATAAAATAAGGGATATTACTATAGACCCTGCAGACATTAAAAATATAATAATGGAATACCACAAACAACTCTACACATATATCTGACAACTTTGATTATATGGAGCAATTCCTCAAAAAGTACAAACTACTACAACTCATCAAATATAAAATGTATAATTTGAATAACCATATAACTATTATGGAAATTGAGTTTGTAATTTTGTAACTCTCACAAAGCAATCTTCACACCTACATGGTTTCATTGGAGAATTCTACCAGCTGTTTAAAGAAGAATTAACATGTCTATAAAAACTCTTCCTGAAATAGAAGAGGAGGGAAAACGTCCCAATTTGTTTTATTACCTTGATACCAAAGCCAAAGACAGTAAAAACACAAACAGAACTGCAGACCAATATCTCTCATGATTAGAGATAGAAAGATTCTTAACGAAGTGTTAGCAAATAGAATTCAGCAATATAGTAAAAAAATTATACACCATGACCAAGTGGGATTTATCCCAGGTATGCAAGGCTGGTTCAATTAACGTGATCATAGCAATAGGCTAAAGAAGTCATATGATCATATCAAAAGATGCAGAAAAAGCATTTGACAAAATCCAAGACATATTCATGATAAACACTCAGCAAACTAGAATACAGGGGAACTTCCTCAACATGACATACACACACAAAATCTACAAAAGTCTACAGTTAACACTGTGCTCAATGTTTAGAAACTAGATGATTTCTTCCTAAGATCAGGAACAAGGCAAGGATCTCTCACTACGTCTATCCCACATCATACTGGAAGTTCTAGCTAATGCAGTATAACAGTAAAAGGTATATAGGTAGGTTGGGAAGGAAGAAATAAAACTGATTTTGTTCCCAGTTACATGATTATTGTTGTAGAAAATCCCAAAGATGAACAAAAAAACTCCTGAACTAATAAGCCATTGTATGAAGGTTTCAGGATACAAGGTTAATACACAAAAATCAATTACTTTGGGACTTCCCTGGTGGCGCAGTGGTTAAGAATCCGCCTGCCAGTGCAGGTGACATGGGTTCAAGCCCTGGTCTGGGAAGATCCCACATGCCATGGAGCAACTAAGCCCTTGCACCACAACTACTGAGCCTGCACTCTAGGGCCCACAAGCCACAACTACTGAGCCTGCACTCTAGAGCCTGCGAGCCACAACTACTGAGCCTGTGTACCACAACTACTGAAGCTCGTGTGCCTAGAGCCCGTGCTCTGCAACAAGCCACCGCAATGAGAAGCCCGTGCACTGCAACAAAGAGTAGCCCCTGCTCACTGCAATTAGAAAAAGCCCGCGTACAGCAACGAATACCCAACGCAGCCAAAAATAAAATAAATAAATTTTAAAAATCAATTCCTTTGCTATATACCAGCAATAAACAATTGGAATGTGAAGTTTAAAATATAATGATATTTACATTAATACCCCAAAAATAAAATAATTAGGTATGTCACAAAATATGTACAGGATCTGAGGAAAACTACAAAACTGATTAAACAAATCAAAGATGATCTAAATGAATGGAGACATAATCCATGTTCATGAATATTGTCAGGATGGCACAATATGCATTGATCCATAGATTTCAATGCAATCTCAGTCAAAATCCCAGCAAGTTATTTTTGGATATAGACAAACTGATTCTAAAGTTTATATGGAAAGGCAAAAGACCCAGAATGGCCAACATAATACCAAACAAGAAAAGCACCACCAGCAGGCTTACATTACCTGACTTCAAGTCTTACTATAAAGTACAGTAATCAAGACAGTGTGGTATTGCCCAAAGTATAGACTAACAGATCAATGGAACAGAATAAAGAGCCCAGAGATAGAACCACATAAATACAGCTAATTGATCTTTGGCAAAAGAGCAAAGGCCATTCAATGGAGAAAGGATAGCCTTTTCAACAGATGTTCAAACTGGACATCCACATGCAAAAAAATTAATCCAGACCTTACACCTTTCACAAAAATTAACTAAAAATAGGTCATAGGCTAAATGTAAAACACAAAACTCTAAAATTTCTTGAGGCTAACACAAGCCAAAATCTAGGCGACTTGGGCTTGGTGATGAGTTTTTAGATACAACACCAAAAGCATCATCCATGAAAGAAAAAATAGGTTAAAACGAATAACTCCTCCTCTGCAAAAGACACTATAAATGAAATGAAAAGGCAAGCTACAGATTGGAAGAAAATGTTTGTGAAACACACACTTGATAAAAGACTTGTACATTCCAAAATGTATGAAGTACTCTTAAAAACTGAACAATAACAATCCAATTAAAAAATAGACAAGAGAACTGCTACACATGTATTAGAATGGTTAAAATCTGCAGCACTAACAATATCAAATGCTGGCGAGGGTATGGAAATGAAGGAACTCTCAGTCATTTCTAGTAGAAATGGAAAATAGTACAGCCACTTTGGAAGACAGTTTGGTAGTTTCTTACAAAAGTAAACTTAGTCTTATCATATGATCCAGCAATCACATTCCTATATATTTACCCAAGTGAGATGAAAACTTATGTCCACAGAAAATTCTGCACATGAATATATACAGTGGCTTCATTTATGATTGTCAAAACTGGAAGCAATCAAGAGCTCCTCTGGTCGGTGAATAGACTGTGGAATATCCATACATTGGAATATTATTCAGTGATAAAAACAAATGAAATATCAAACCACAAAAAGACATGGGAGAACCTCAAATTCACATTGCTAAGTGAAAGAAGCCAGTCTGAAAAGGCTACACATTGTATGATTCTAACTATATGACTTCTGGAAAAGGTAAAACTACAAAGATAGTAAGAAGAGCAGTGGTTGCCAGGAGTTTGGAGTGGGGAACAGAGATGGGGGAAGGAGTGAAAAGTTGGAGCATGGAATTTTTAGGGTGATCAGACTATATGATAATGTAATGTTAGATACATGACATTATGCACTTGTGAAAACCCACAGAACTGTACAACACAAGCAGTGAACACCAAAGTGAACTAAGGACTTTAATAATAAGTAGCAATACTGGGACTTCCCTGGTGGCGCAGTGGTTAAGAATACTCCTGCCAATGCAGGGGACATGGGTTTGAGCCCTGGTCTGGGAAGATCCCACATGCCGCAGAGCAACTAAGCCCATGTGCCACAACTACTGAGCCTGCACTCTAGAGCCTGCGAGCCACAACTACTGAGCCCGAGTGCCACAACTACTGAAGCCCGCATGCCTAGAGCCCATGCTCTGCCACAAGAGAAGCCACTGCAAAGAGAAGCCTGCACACCACAACGAAGAGTAGACTCCTCTTGCCACAACTAGGGAAAGCCTGCACGCAGCAATGAAGACGCAATGCAGCCAAAAATTAATTAATTAATTAAAAAATAATAATAAGTAGTAATATTGACTTACCAGTTACAAATGTACCACACTAATTCAAGAAGTTAAGAATAGGGGAAACTCTGGGGAAGAGGGAGTGTTTAGGAACTACACATACTATCTTGTGAACTTTCGGTAAAGACAAAATTTCTCTAAAAAATAAACTCTTTTAAAAGAGGGGGAGGGAGGTGGGGGGAGGCAAAGAGAGACAGAGAATAGTATGAGTTGATTGTGGGGCCGGACTTCGCATGGCTTTGAGCTGCACTGAAGATTTCACTGTCTAAAAACAATGGGGTGCCACTGATAGGACTCAGGTACCTAGTGTCAAGGTTTAGGGTTGAACATCTGCTATTTCCAGGCCTCTTGTTGATGATGGAGGTCTTGAGACTTTTTCACTAGTCTATTGAAATGTAATTCTCTGTACCTTCATGTGTCTATGAACATACCAACTCCCCCTTCCTTTTATTAAATAGTAAGCCTAAATTCAACAAACATTTGCTCCATATACTGGAATTTTAAGAGTTTATCAGTCCTTGAGGATATGAAGGGGCCCAGAGAATTCTACTTCTATCAGTAAGGTAGAGTAAATGATTTAAAAAAAAACCCCAGGGCTTCCCTGGTGGCGCAGTGGTTAAGAATCCGCCTGCCAGTGCAGGGGACATGGGTTCAATCCCTGGTCCGGGAAGATCCCACATGCCGCAGAGCAACTAAGCCTGTGTGCCACAACGACTGAGCCTGCGCTCCAGAGCCTGCAAGCCACAACTACTGAAGCCTGCACACCTAGAGCCAGTGTTCTGCAACAAGGGAAGCCACCGCAATGAGAAGCCCGTGCACCACAATGAAGGATAGCCCCCGCTCGCCACAACTAGAGAAAGACCGCGCGCAGCAACAAAGACCTAATGCAGCCAAAAATAAATAAATAAAATAAAATTAAAAAACCCAACTATACTCTAGATATAACATATCTTTATGGATTATTTTGTTCTTGAAAAGTCCCCCTCCCTTCAGCCTCCCCCCAAGTGAATTAAAACTAAATCTAGGAATAGTAAATGGTAAGCAAAGGGGAGAGAAAGGGTTGTCCTGAGGGTGGGTGCCAAAAATTGCACTATTAACTTGTATTACTATACTTTGGGCCAATATAGAAGGGGGAATGACTAGGCAGATTAGAAGAAGAATCAACTAAAACCAAAAGAAATGGAAAATAAAATTGGTTAAATGGCGGATTAGACACAGCTGAAGAGAAGGTTTGAGATTGGCAGCTATATCTGGCAGTTACTCAAAGTGAGATATAGAGAGGCAAGTCAATGGATAAAAATTAAATGAGATGGTTCATTTGACCGCCTTCACAGATCTGTCTTTTGATTCAACAGTATTTGGATGGAAGATAACCCAGGACTATTCTCCTTCTAGGCTCTGACCACACTTCAATGTTCTGTCCAACCTCAGCCTCCAAAGTACCTCTGAACCAGCTCATGTCTCATGCCTCCAAGACCAGCTAACACTGTATTTTGTGGCCAGTGCCTTGTCTCCAACAAGAGCTCCCAGATCCTTCAGAATTATTCACATAAGGCCAAGGCCACTCAGTATCCACTATCTGGCCAAGCTGCATTTGTGAATCTCTAACACCTGACTCTCTCTGGGCTTCTTTCTTCCTTCCTTTCTTCATTTCTCTTCCTTTCTTCCTTTCTCTTTCTTTCCTTCCTTCTTTCTTTCTTATTTATGCCATGTTGGGTCTTCATTGCTGTGCATGGGCTTTCTCTAGTTGCAGCGAGTGGGGGCTACTCTTCGCTGCGGTACATGGGCTTCTCATTGCAGTGGCTTCTCTTGTTGCAGAGCACAGGCTCTAGGCGTGCGGGCTCAGTAGTTGCAGCGCATGGGCTCTAGGGCACGCAGGCTCAGTAGTTGTGGCACGCAGGCGCTGGAGTGCAGGCTCAGTAGTTGTGGCGCATGGGCTTAGTTGCTCTGCAGCATGTGGGATATTCCTGGACCAGGGATCAAACCTGTGTCCCCTGCATTGGCAGGCGGATTCTTAACCACTGCACCACAAGGGAAGTCCCTGGGCTACTGTTTTAATTGCAACAATGTGGCCCTCTAAAGGGTGTGTACCACTTCTGGAAGCTGTCAAGGCAGAAACACAAAGGCACCAAATGCCTCCTTGCAAAACTAGTTTAGTGACGGTGCCTTCTTTGAGGATAAACAGAAGCCATCTCAAGATGACTCAGGTTACACCTTGGATGCCTTAGAGGAGAAGAACTGAAGCTGGCCCTAATAGATCTGGATCCTCTGGGCTCTGACAGCACAGCTCCTCATGTCTGTGACTTCTGAAAGCACCACTTCCTAAGGCAGGAAGTGAAACGCATCAAGAAGATGTGCTTCCACCTGACCAACTTCTACAGGTCAGGCTCGGGTAGTACCTCTTTGAAAGACTCACACTCAAGCATGACTAGAGGCCTCCTGAATTCAGTGGCCCTTGAGGGGCACTCTTACATTCCCCTGGCAACAGGGACTCCACCTGAACTTTTGCTCCCATCCCAAGGGCAGTTGTTTATATACTCCTCCAGACACTTTTCCAAGCTGTGAACAAGGTGGAAACAATAAAGATTTTTCTTTTTAACATGGAAAAAGTTTAAATTTAAAATAACTAAAGAGAGTGGCATGGACTTATATATACTACCAAATGTAAAACAGACAGCTAGTGGGAAGCAGCCGCATAGCACAGGGAGATCAGCTCGGTGGTTTGTGACCACCTAGAGGGGTGGGGTAGGGAGGGTGGGAGGGAGACGCAAGAGGGAGGAGATATGGGGATATATGTATAGCTGATTCACTTTGTTATAAAGCAGAAACTAACACACCATTGTAAAGCAATTATACTCCAATAAAGATGTTAAATAAATAAATAAATAAATAAATAAATAAATAAATAAATAAATAAATAAATAAAACTAAGAGAAGTGGAGGATAGACTCAGATTTAAATGGGTCTGATCGGAGTCCCAGAAAAGAATAGGGACAGTGGGGCAAAGGCAATACTTGAAGATCATTTTCTAGGACTAATGAAATACTTTCCTAAAAACATCAGAGTGAAACTGCAAAACTAAAGCAGAGACTAAAAGCAAATCTTAAAAGCAGGAAAATAGAAAAGAGTGATACTCTGTTAAAAAAAATTAATGAAATAAGAATGTTATTATAACAAATATAATTATATTACTATAATCATAAATTTTTGTATATTGTGTGACTTTTATTCATTGGAAATTAATAAAAATAATACATTAGTGAATAAAATTTATGAAATAACATCTTTACATGCTAAAAGAATAGTTGTTAACCCACTTGACCACATTTCAAGAATGAAAATAAAGACATTTTTAGGTAAAACAAAAATTAAGTGTTTACCATATCAAGCTTTTACTAAAGCAAACTCTAAAAGGATATACTTTAGGAAGAGTGATGAAGAAATAAAAGTCATGTATATGTAAATATAATTTTAAAAACAAGAAAAACATTAATACCTAATTCATGAAGTTAAAAATAAGGACTAAAGTAAAATAATGGGTAATAATAGCATGGAATTTTGGAGGCAAGTGATCAGAAATAATGTTTTCACATTCTTGTATTTTTCAAGTGGAGGTATAAGTCATTGTTAAATATAAATGTTTAAAATGGATGTTAAAAATTTCATGAGTAATCATTCAAAGAACAGAAATATGAATGGAAATATATATATGTATGTGTATGTATATATATTCTAATGATTAGTGGTCCTAAATAACCAATGGGTCAAAGAAGAAATCAAACAGAAAATCAGAAAATACTTTGCAATGAATAAAAATGAAGACACAATATACCAAATCTTATGAGATGCAGCTAAAGCAGTTCTTAGAGAAAAATTTGTATCTGTAAATGCCTACACTAAGGAAAACGAAAGATCTCAAATCAATAACTTAACCTTCCACCCTAAGACACTGGAAAAAAGCAGAACAAATTAAACCTACAAATAGAAGAAAGGAAACAATAAAGATTAGAGCAGGAAAAAATTAAACAGCAAACAGAAAACAATAGAGATAATTAATGAAACAAAAATCTGGCTCTTTGAAAAGATCAACATAACTGATATACCTTCAGGTAGTTTGACAAAGAAGAAAAGAGAAGAATCAAATTACTAGAATCGGAATAGAAAGAGGGACATTCGTACTAATCTTACAGATGTAAAAATAATTATAAAGGAATACCATGAACAATTATTTGCCAACAAATTAACTAACTTAGGTGAAATGGACAAATTCTTAGGAAGACCCAAGTTACTGAAACTGACTCAAGAAGAAATAGACAATCTGAATAGACCTATAGCAAGTAGAAATACTGAATAGATAATTTTTCAAAACTAACCACAAAGATAAGCCTAGGCTGATATGGCTTCACTGCTAAATTCTACCAAACATGCCAAGAATTAATACCAACCAATTCTTCACAAAGTCTTCCAAACATAGAAGAGGGAGTAAAACATCCCAAATCCTTCTGAAACAAGTATTATTCCAATAATAAGAGTAGACAAAGATGGTACAAGAAAACTTCACACCAATATCTCTTATGAATATGGAAGCAAAATCCTCTAGAACACACTAGCAAACTAAATTCAGCAAACGTAAAAAATAAATTATACACCTTGACAAAGTGGGATTTATCCCAGGAATGCAAGGTTTGGTTAACATCTGAAAATCAATTAATGTAATGCATCATGTCAATGAAATAAAAACAAAAATCACCTTATAATCTCAATAGATGTAGAAAAAGCATTTGACAAAATTGGACATCCTTTCATGACTGAAAGTACTCAACAAACTAGAAATACAAGGGAATTTCTTCAACATCTACAAAAAACCCTCAGGTAACATCATACTTGATGAAAGACTGTGTCATTTCCCATAAGATCAAGAAGGAGGGATTTATGATTTCACCACTTCTATTCAACATTGTACACGAGGTTCTACCCTGGGCAATTAAACAGGAAAAGTAAGGAATAGACATTTAGTTTAGAAAGGAAGAAATGAAAGTATTTCTATTCACAGATGGTATGATCCTGTAAACAGAAAATTCTAAGGAACGCACTGACAACTTTTAGAACTAAGAAATGAGTTCATCAAGGCTGCAGGATACAAGATCATGTACAAAAATTAACTGTATTTCTATACACTTGCAATGGTCTATTTGAAAAAGAAATGATGAAAGGAATTTCTTTTATAATAGCATCAAAAAGAATAAGGTACTTGGGAATAAATTTAACAAAAGAAGTGCAAAATTTATACTCTGTAAAATACAATGCATTGTTGAAAGCAGTTAAAGAAGATCTAAATAAATGGAAAAGCTTCCCACTTTCAAGGATCAAAAGACAATATTGTTAAGATAGCAGTATTCCCCAAACTGATCTCCAGATTCAGTGCAATCCCTAAGAGAACTCCAGCTGACTTCTTTATACAAATGATGAGGTGATGCTAAAATTCACATGGTATTGCAAAGGAACCAGAAGAGCCAAAATAATCCTGAAAATAGACAATAAAGTAAAAGGACTCACATTTCCCAGTTTCAAAACTAGTACCAGGATAGATATATAGATCAATGTAACAGATTGTGAGTCTAGAAATAAACTCATACATCTGTGGTCAACTGATTTTCTGTAAGGTTGCCAACACCATTCAGTGGGGATAGAATAGTCTTTTCAAAAATGGTAATAAGACAACTGGATAGCCACATGCAAAAGAATGAAATTAGAACTTGACCTCATAACATGTATACATATAAGTTAACTGAAAATGGACTGAAGACCTAAATGTAAGAGCAAAAACTATAAAACTCCAAGAAGAAAATGGAGATGTAAATCCTGATGACCTTGCAGTTCCTCAAAAAATTAAACATTGATTTACCATTTGATCCAGCAATTCTACTTTGGGTATATATACAAAAGACTTGAAACCTGGGACTCAAACACATATTTGTACAACAATGTTCATAGCAGCATTATTCAAAATAGCCAAAAGGAAGAAACAACACAAATATCTATCAACAGATGAACTGATCAACAAAATGTGATATGCATACACTGGAATATTATTCAGCTTTAAGAAATAAGGAAATTCTAATATATGCTACAACATAGATAAGGCTTGAAGACATAATACTAAGTGAAATAAGCCAGATAAAAAAGGACACATATTGTATAATTCTACCTATCTGAGGTACCTAGAACAGTCAAATACATAGAGACAAAAAGTAGAACAGTGTTTACCAGGGATGGGGGAGTGGAGTATAGGGAGTTACTGTTTAATGGGGACACAGTTTCTGTTTGGTTTGATGAAAAAGTTCTGGAGATGGGTAATGGTGATGGTTGTACAACAATGTGGATGTACATAATGCCACTGAAAAGTCCACTTAAAATGGTTAAAATTTTATGTTATGTATAATTTACCACAATAAAAAATAAAATTAAAAAATTCTTCATGACCTTGGACTTGGTAAGAGATTCTTAGCTATAGCAATAAAAGTAAAAATGGTAAAAGAAAAAACAGGGAAGTTGGACTCTATAAAAATTTTAAAAGTTTGTGTTTCAAAAGAAACAAGAGAGTGAAAAGACAACCCACAAAACGGGAGAATATTTTTGCATATATCTAACAAGGGATTTGTATTTAGAATACATAAATAACTATTAAATAATCCAGTTTTTTTTCTTTTTTCTTTTAAACATCTTTATTAGAGTATACTTGCTTTACAATGGTGTGTTACTTTCTACTTTATAACAAAAGTGAATCAGTTACACATATGTCCCCATATCTCTTCCCTCTTGCATCACCCTCCCTCCGACCCTCCCTATCCCACCCCTCTAGGTGGTCACAAAGCACCAAGCTGATCTCCCTGTGCTATGCGGCTGCTTCCCACTAGCTATCTATTTTATGTTTGGTAGTGTATATATGTCCATGCCACTCTCTCACTTTGTCCCAGCTTACCCTCCCCATATCTTCAACTCCATTCTCTAGTAGGTCTGTATCTTTTTTTTTAATTTAACAAATTTAATCAGTTATACATATACATATGTTCCCATAACCCCTCCCTTTTGCGTCTCCCTCCCGCCCTCCCTATCCCACCCCTCCAGGCGGTCACAAAGCACCAAGCTTATCTCCCTGTGCTATGCAGCTGCTTCCCACTAGCTATCTACCTTACATTTGGTGGTGTATATATGTCCATGCCGCTCTTTCGCTTTGTCACAGCTTACCCTTCTCCCTCCCCATATCCTCAAGTCCATTCTCTAGTAGATCTGTATCTTTATTCCTGTCTTACCCCTATGTTCTTCATGACATTTTTTTTCTTAAATTCCATATATATGTGTCAGCATACAGTATTTGTCTTTCTCTTTCTTACTTCACTCTGTATGACTGACTCTAGGTCCATCCACCTCATTACAAATAGCTCAATTTCGTTTCTTTTTATGGCTGAGTAATATTCCATCGTATATATGTGCCACATCTTCTTTATCCATTCATCCGATGATGGACACTTAGGTTGTTTCCAGCTCCGGGCTATTGTAAATAGGGCTGCTATAAACATTTTGGTACATGACTCTTTTTGAATTATGGTTTTCTCAGGGTATATGCCCAGTAGTGGGATTGCTGGGTCATATGGTAGTTCTATTTGTAGTTTTTTAAGGAACCTCCATACCATTCTCCATAGTGGCTGTACCAATTCACATTCCCACCAGCAGTGCAAGAGTGTTCCCTTTTTTCCACACCCTCTCCAGCATTTATTGTTTCTAGATTTTTTGATGATGGCCATTCTGACTGGTGTGAGATGATATCTCATTGTAGTTTTGATTTCCATTTCTCTAATGAGTAAAGATGTTGAGCATCCTTTCATGTGTTTGATGGCAGTCTGTATATCTTCTGTGGAGAAATGTCTATTTAGGCCTTCTGCCCATTTTTGAATTGGGTTGTTTGTTTTTTTGTTATTGAGCTGCATGAGCTGCTTATAAATTTTGGAGATTAATCCTTTGTCAGTTGCTTCATTTGCAAATATTTTCTCCCATTCTGAGGGTTGTCTTTTAGTCTTGTTTATGGTTTCCTTTACTGTGCAAAAGCTTTGAAGTTTCATTAGGTCCCATGTGTTTATTTTTGTCTTTATTTCCATTTCTCTAGGAGGTGGGTCAAAAAGGATCTTGCTGTGATTTATGTCATAGAGTGTTCTGCCTATGTTTTCCTCTAAGAGTTTGATACTTCCTAGCCTTACATTTACGTCTTTAATCCATTTTGAGCTTATTTTTGTGTATGGTGTTAGGGAGTGATCTAATCTCATACTTTTACATGTCCCTGTCCAATTTTCCCAGCACCACTTATTGAAGAGACTGTCCTTTCTCCACTGTACATTCCTGCCTCCTTTATCAAAGATAAAGTGACCGTATGTGCGTGGGTTTATCTCTGGGCTTTCTATCCTGTTCCATTGATCTATCATTCTGTTTTTGTGCCAGTACCACACTGTCTTGATTACTGTAGCTTTGTAGTATAGTCTGAAGTCAGGGAGCCTGATTCCTCCAGCTCCATTTTTCGTTCTCAAGATTGCTTTGGCTACTCGGGGCCTTTCGTGTTTCCATACAAATTGTGAAATTTTTTGTTCTAGTTCTGTGAAAAATGCCAGTGGTAGTTTGATAGGGATTGCACTGAATCTGTAGATTGCTTTGGGTAGTAGAGTCATTTTCACAATGTTGATTCTTCCAATCCAAGAGCATGGTACAACTCTCCATTTATTTGTATCATCTTTAATTTCTTTCATCAGTGTCTTATAATTTTCTGCATACAGGTCTTTTGTCTCCTTAGGTAGGTTTATTCCTAGATATTTTATTCTTTTTGTTGCAATGGTAAATGGGAGTGTTTCCTTGATTTCACTTTCAGATTTTTCATCATTAGTATATAGGAATGCCAGAGATTTCTGTGCATTAATTTTGTATCCTGTTACTTTACCAAATTCATTGATTAGCTCTAGGAGTTTTCTGGTAGCATCTTTAGGATTCTCTATGTATAGTATCATGTCACCTGCAAACAGTGACCGCTTTACTTCTTTTCCGATTTGGATTCCTTTTATTTCCTTTTCTTCTCTGATTGCTGTGGCTAAAACTTCCAAAACTATGTTGAATAATAGTGGTGAGAGTGGGCAACCTTGTCTTGTTCCTGATCTTAGTGGAAATGGTTTCAGTTTACCACCATTGAGGACGATGCTGGCTGTGGGTTTGTCATATATGGCCTTTATTATGTTGAGGAAAGTTCCCTCTATGCCTACTTTCTGCAGGGTTTTTATCATAAATGGGTGTTGAATTTTGTCGAAAGCTTTCTCTGCATCTATTGAGATGATCACATGGTTTTTCTCCTTCAATTTGTTAATATGGTGTATCACGTTGATTGATTTGCATATATTGAAGAATCCTTGCATTCCTGGAATAAACCCCACTTGCTCATGGTGTACGATCCTTTTAATGTGCTGTTGGATTCTGTTTGCTAGTATTTTGTTGAGGATTTTTGCATCTATGTTCATCAGTGATATTGGCCTGTAGTTTTCTTTCTTTGTGACATCCTTGTCTGGTTTTGGTATCAAGGTGATGGTGGCCTCGTAGAATGAGTTTGGGAGTGTTCCTCCCTCTGCTATATTTTGGAAGAGTTTGAGAAGGATAGGTGTTAGCTCTTCTCTAAATGCTTGATAGAATTCGCCTGTGAAGCCATCTGGTCCTGGGCTTTTGTTTGTTGGAAGATTTTTATCACAGTTTCAATTTCAGTGCTTGTGATTGGTCCATTCATATTTTCTATTTCTTCCTGATTCAGTCTTGGCAGGTTGTGCATTTCTAAGAATTTGTCCATTTCTTCCAGGTTGTCCATTTTATTGGCATAGAGTTGCTTGTAATAATCTCTCATGATCTTTTGTATTTCTGCAGTGTCAGTTGTTACTTCTCCTTTTTCATTTCTAATTCGATTGATTTGAGTCTTCTCCCTTTTTTTCTTATGAGTCTGGCTAATGGTTTATCAATTTTGTTTATCTTCTCAAAGAACCAGCTTTTAGTTTTACTGATCTTTGCTATCGTTTCCGTCATTTCATTTTCATTTATTTCCGATCTGATTTTTATGATTTTTTTCCTTCTGCTAACTTTGGGATTATTTTGTTCTTCTTTCTCTAATTGCTTTAGGTGCAAGGTTAGGTTGTTTATTCGAGATGTTTCCTGTTTCTTAAGGTAGGATTGTATTGCTATAAACTTCCCTCTTAGAACTGCTTTTGCTGCATCCCATAGGTTTTGGGTCGTCATGTCTCCATTGTCATTTGTTTCTAGGTATTTTTTAATTTCCTCTTTGATTTCTTCAGTGATCACTTCGTTATTAAGTAGTGTATTGTTTAGCCTCCATGTGTTTGTATTTTTTACAGCTCTTTTCCTGTAATTGATATCTAGTCTTATAGCACTGTGCTCAGAAAAGATACTTGATACAACTTCAATTTTCTTAAATTTACCAAGGCTTGATTTGTGACCCAAGATATGATCTATCCTGGAGAATGTTCCATGAGCACTTGAGAAAAATGTGTATTCTCTTGTTTTTGGATGGAAAGTCCTATAAATATCAATTAAGCCCATCTTGTTTAATGTATCATTTAAAGCTTGTGTTTCCTTATTGATTTTCATTTTGGATGATCTGTCCATTGGTGAAACTGGGGTGTTAAAGTCCCCTACTATGATTGTGTTACTGTCGATTTCTCCTTTTATGGCTGTTAGTATTTGCCTTATGTATTGAGGTGCTCCTATGTTGGGTGCATATATTTACAATTGTTATATCTTCTTCTTGGATCGATCCCTTGATCATTATGTAGTGTCCTTCTTTGTCTCTTCTAGTAGTCTTTATTTTAAAGTCTATTTTGTCTGATATGAGAATTGCTACTCCAGCTTTCTTTTGGTTTCCATTTGCATGGAATATCTTTTTCCATCCCCTTACTTTCAGTCTGTATGTGTCTCTAGGTCTGAAGTGGGTCTCTTGTAGACAGCATATATATGGGTCTTGTTTTTGTATCCATTCAGCCAATCTGTGTCTTTTGGTGGGAGCATTTAGTCCATTTACATTTAAGGTAATTATCCATATGTATGTTCCTATTCCCATTTTCTTAATTGTTTTGGGTTCGTTATTGTAGGTCTTTTCCTTCTGTTGTGTTTCTTGCCTAGAGAAGTTCCTTTAGCATTTGTTGTAAAGCTGGTTTGGTGGTGCTGAACTCTCTCAGCTTTTGCTTGTCTGTAAACGTTTTAACTTCTCCATCCAATCTGAATGAGATCCTTGCTGGGTAGAGTAATCTTGGTTGCTGGTTTTTCTCCTTCATCACTTTAATTATGTCCTGCCACTCCCTTCTGGCTTGTAGAGTTTCTGCTGAGAGATCAGCTGTTATCCTGATGGGGATTCCCTTGTGTGTTATTTGTTGTTTTTGCCTTGCTGCTTTTAATATGATTTGTGTTTAATTTTTGACACTTTGATTAATATATGTCTTGGCGTATTTCTCCTTGGATTTATTCTGTATGGGACTCTCTGTGCCTCCTGGACTTGATTAACTATTTCCTTTCCCATATTAGGGAAGTTTTCAACTATAATCTCTTCAAGTATTTTCTCAGTCCCTTTCTTTTTCTCTTCTTCTTCTGGAACCCCTATAATTCGAATGTTGGTGCGTTTAATGTTGTCCCAGAGGTCTCTGAGACTGTCCTCTGTTCTTTTCATTCTTTTTTATTTTGCTCTGCAGCAGTTATTTCCACTATTTTATCTTCCAACTCACTTATCCGTTCTTCTGCCTCAGTTATTCTGCTATTGATCCCATCTAGAGTATTTTTCATTTCATTTATTGTGTTTTTAATCGATGCTTGATTCATCTTTAGTTCTTCTAGGTCCTTGTTAACTGTTTCTTGCATTTTGTCTATTCTATTTCCAAGATTTTGGATCTTGGAAATAGAATCTTGGATCATCTTTACTATCATTATTCTGAATTCTTTTTCAGGTAGACTGCCTATTACCTCTTCATTTGTTAGGTCTGGTGGGTTTTTATCTTGCTCCTTCTCCTGCTGTGTTTTTCTGTCTTCTCATTTTGCTTATGTTACTGTGTTTGGGGTCTCCGTTTTGCAGGCTGAAGGTTCGTAGTTCCCGTTGTTTTTGGTGTCTGTCCCCAGTGGCTAAGGTTGGTTTAGTGGGTTGTGTAGGCTTCCTGGTGGAGGGGACTAGTGCCTGTGTTCTGGTGGATGAGGCTGGATCTTGTCTTTCTGGTGGGCAGGTCCACGTCTGGTGGTGTGTTTTGGGGTGTCTACGGACTTTTTATGATTTTAGGCAGCCTCTCTGCTAATGGGTGGCATTGTGTTCCTGTCTTGCTAGTTGTTTGGCATAGGGTGTCCAGCACTGTAGCTTGCTGGTCGTTGAGTGAAGCTGGGTGCTGGTGTTGAGATGGAGATCTCTGGAAGATTTTCGCCGTTTGATATTATGTGGAGCTGGGAGGTCTCTTGTGGACCAGTGTCCTGAAGTTGGCTCTCCCACCTGAGAGGCACAGCACTGACTCCTGGCTCCTCAATTTGGGATGATTTGTTGTCTATTCATGTATTCCACAGATGCAGGGTACATCAAGTTGATTGTGGAGCTTTAATCCGCTGCTTCTGAGGCTGCTGGGAGAGATTTCCCTTTCTCTTCTTTGTTCCCATAGCTCCCGGGTCTCAGCTTTGGATTTGGCCCCGCCTCTGCGTGTAGGTCGCCGGAGGGCATCTGTTCTTCGCTCAGACAGGACAGGGTTAAAGGAGCAGCTGCTTCGGGGACTCTGGCTCACTCAGGCTGGGGGGGAGGGAGGGGCACGGAGTGCGGGGCGAGCCTGCAGCGGCAGAGGCCGGCATGACGTTGCACCAGCCCGAGGCGCGCCGTGCGTTCTCCCAGGGAAGCCGTCTCTGGATCCCGGGACCCCGGCAGTGACGGGCTGTACAGGCTCCCGGAAGGGCGGCGTGGACAGTGACCTGCACTTGCACACAGGCCTCTTGGTGGCAGCAACAGCAGCCCCAGCGTCCCACGCCCGTCTCTGGGCTCCGTGCTTTCAGCCGCAGCTTGCGTCCGTCTGTGGGGCTCCTTTAAGCAGCACTCTTAATCCCCTCTCCTCGCGCACCAGGAAACCAAGAGGGAAGAAATAGTCTCTTGCCTCTTCGGCAGCTCCAGAGTTTTCCCGGACTCCCTCCCGGC